>NC_133541.1:32689411-33314411 GCF_048773025.1 Camelus bactrianus
GGAAGGGAAGGTGGGTGTCAGAGGAAGGGAGCACTGGGTTGTATCTTACGTAGATGACTAACAATATTATCGCCATTCCTGTGGGACTATTTCTCTCTCCTGATGCGTCTGCACATCTAAAATGAACTATACTAAAAACTATGCTCAGAGATTCCCCAGGTCCAGGCTTCATGCCTGCTTTCCCATCACATTTATGGGTACCAGTGCCGGCGCTGGCCTGAGCCTCCTCTGCCGGCGACACAGATTAGAAATGCAGCAATAATTGTAACAAGCAGAGGATCACTACTGAAGTGTCACTCCCCTTTCCCCACCTCCAGCTCCTCCCGGCTTCTCCTTTTCTCCCCTGACCCTCTTCCCGCTGCCCCCACAGCCATTTTCTCTTTTCATATTCACAGCTCCAGTCTTGTGTCTGGCTGCTCAGAATCCTCTCTGTGAAAGTCCCAAACAGATCTGTCTTGGGCACCCCACCACGAGCCAGTCCTCCTGAATCCAGACCTCATGAGATATTGAAAGCCTGAAACCAGCCTTCCCTGTGACAGCTAATAAAATGAAACTTATTAGTGGCTGATTATGACCTAATATGCAAACACTGTTGGGAGTCTCGCTTACAAATAGATATAGTGTCTTAACCTAAAGGACTGACAGTAAGAGTGCAATGTCGGTGTGATAGGATTGAACATTCCGTGCCTGCCTGTTGGCTTTATTTAAACATAAGCATACATGCTATCCTTATGGTGTCTGAGGTTAGTAATATTGGACATAAAAAAAAACTTTCCCATTTTTTCTCCTCCACCAATCATTCCTGCTAATTATTTTCTATTGGCACTGTCTCCATAAGGCTCATGGTAATTCTCAGCTGAACCACGATGATGGGTTTCTAACTGGTTCCTTGTTTCCAGTTTAGCATGTTGTACCCCCTCCTTGTGCTTCACTCTCCTGGTCCCCAGTTAACCATTCCGCAATACAGTATCAAAGCAATTTTTCTAAAATATGATCCTGCAGCTTCCCAGCTGAAAAGCACCCAGTAATCTTCTTTGGCCTCTCATGGTACCCTCTTATTCCCACGGGCCTCATGGCCAGTGAGAACCTCCACAGGACTCAGGCCATTTAAGAATCTCCTACTCTCGCAAATGTCACTCCCTCCTCCTGGAACAATCTTATCTTCAATGTCTACTCATCTCGGAAGGCAATTCCAGTGTCACCCTCTGCTGTTTCATATGGGCACCTTTTACCTTCTACTGAACAGAGCATTTTGCATTATAATTATTGATTCATCTGCCTTCTTCACTAGACAGCAATCTCCTTGAGGCTGAGATCTCTGGTTGTTTCCCTTGGTATTCCCAATCTCAGGTGTTGAGAAGTTGCTGGGAAAATATGTATTTCAAAGTATGCAAGACTGCTCCCCTAGTAATAGAGCTTTCCCGACATGGTTTTTCTTTAAGTAAAGGCTCTTTCTGTTCTATTAAGTCTCTGTATTATGTGCTACCTGTAAGAAAATCAAAAGGCTTTTAGATGCTGGGTACTGGAGAGACCCTTGGAGGACATGTACCCTCCCACTCTCACCTATACACGAAGCCCAGAGCCCTGCCGGGCCTCTCTTCTCACCTCCAACTTCATCTTCCAGGTTTGCATTTCCAACCCATCGTCTTCCCTCAGCTTCAAGTCCCCCAGATTAGGAGGTGGCGGAGGTGGGCATTAGCTTTTATGCTGGATACAGGATGTTCCTCGTCTCTCTCCCTCCATATAGAACACAGGAAGCAAGAGAATAAGATTCTACAGGGCTATGAACTACATTAGAACTTAAAAAACACTGGAGGTTGAGACCTCGTTTCCAGTTCCAGCTATGCCACTATTTATGGAACAAGCATAAGTGAAAATGCTACAGAGATGAATCAGTGGTGAGGAGCATTGGGAGACGTTTAAAGAACAGAACGAGGTGTTAAGATCAAGTACTGAACATACTAACATTAAAGATGGGGAAACTGAAGCTCAGAGATTCTCAATGCTTTCCAAAGAATATTGAGCAAAAACCTAACTGTCCTTATTCTAACTCCAATGATCTTTAACATTCTAGTATGCTATGGGTGATAAACTAGTCCTATGTAAGCAAGACATAAGGTGCCGCTCTCAAGATGTGGGGGGCGGAGCGGGGGAAGATTTAAAAGCAGTACATGGGCGAAGGTGAGAAAAGCACTGTCCCTTTATCAAATGACAAGAAGAGCCCTTAAAAAGATGACAGTGACAAGAAGGCCCTTTTTACTTCATTCTTCCCTCACAAATGTCAACTATGATCTAATCATGCGAGCAGGCAAAGATGTGATGGGAGGCAGAGAGCCTCACTAAAGTGGGAACAGATAAAAATGACTGATTCAGATTGGATGAGTTAAACTCATAGATCTTGGTAGCATCCACACTAAAGAACTTAAGAAATTGGCCACAGTCATTGCTGAGTCACAAGCAATTATCTTCAAGAACTCACAGAGGGCTTAAAGCGGCCCCAAACTGGAATATATCATATCAGCTCTTTCAGAAGAGGCTTATGGGCCACCTGGGACATTGCTGATTTACCAGAGAGGGGAAAGAGATTAACTCAAAATGCCGGTTTTTCAATGCCGAGAAGATAACAGGGTTGGAATCAACTGAACATGTGGGAATGGAATCATAAAATTTGGGGCTGGGCATGATTTTAGGGATCATTGTCATATGTTGCCTTTATTTATGGAGGAATGAAATGAGCCTTAGGGAAGTTAAATCGGAAATCCTTAAGAGTTCATTTCCTAATTTAAGAACAGTGTGGCAAGTCTGGGAAGCTGAGGTGATGGCTTAGTGCAGTATTTATTGGCTTTTTTATCTCCTCAGAAAGATTTTCTTCTTTTGGGCCCACGCTTTCTCTTTTACCTCTCTTACCAAGGAAAGGATTCGATAGCTGGAAATTCTGGCACCACACAAATGTGAGAAAGAATTTCTCAGCTACAATTTGCAAAACAATCAAGATCTTGATGCACTTAGAGGTTATGCGGCAAGTTACACTTCAGAGAGAGAAAAATACTTAGTTCAATAAGTTTACTTTCCCTTTGTAACACAAGATCCTTAAAACTTTAACTCTGAGTGGGCTGAGTAACTGAGCAAGAGAGCTAGTCCTCCAAGATCAGAGAACTTACTTGAAGTGAACATCGAATATAAAAATCTGGTTTTACAAAGTATTCTTTCCAGATTCTAAACACTCCTTGTCAAATTACAGGAATTTTAAGTCGTTAAAAGAATGGCATTAGATTCTTTTCCTTTGACTTTCAGGTCGTTTATTTGAACTTCTATCAGGCTTTGAAGCCCCTTCCCTCCAGTTTTTCAGAGGTATTTGTTGAAAATCATCAGAAGGGTCATGCTTGTGAAGGGAGTGGGGAACAAACTTCAGATAAAAAGTGGCATCTCAGGGACAGTCATCCCTTGGAATTGGAGTGGAGGGATTGGTTCCATGAAACCAAAATCCAGGGATGCTCAAGTCTCTTAGATTAAATGGCACAGTCAGTCCCTGCTCCATATCTGCAGGAATTTAATCACAGATGGACTACATGCTAGAATGATTAACCAAGTCTTTCTTCTATGAGCAGCATTTCTTTGTAGTTTTCATCTCTTAAAACTTCCTTCCCTGATCAAAATTTTATTGTCCTGTATTTTATTTCCTAGGAAACTTTTGAGTACAGTCCTTTTGTATAACAGATAAATTCTGCTAATAAGTTAATTCATGTTTATGTTCCATTATGTTTAATATGTCATTGGTAAGTTTTCCTTTAAATGCATTTATTTGGAAGAGGATACCTGAAACTAAAGATGTTCCTCCATTTCTGGTGGAACTCACCTTCTGTTGCTGGTGAGGGGAGGAGAGTGTTATAAATTACGATGGGAGAAAGAGAAGAAATCAGGCAACCCATGAGGTTATGGAAGGTGAGCATAGGTATGGTGTAAGTCATGAGAGAGACTCCTTTTTTTTCCCCAAAATGACTACCTGTTAACTCCCTGCTAGAATCTAACCAGTCAGGTTTGTAGGAAATAGACATTTGAGACTAAGGTTTCATCTGACTCTGCACTTCATTTCTGTTTAGATGTTTTCAGGAACCTGAAGGTTCAAAGGCAGTCATTCTATTTTCTGAGTGCACTAAAGCTTAAAAGTCCATAGAACAAAAGTTCACTGTGCCCCGAATACAGCTACCCATATTTTCTAACCTATGGCTCCTGATTCTGTCTCCCACGTCAGTGTAGAACAACCCCCACACCTTTTGCACATAACATCTATTCAAATAGATTTGAGTACAACTTTCATGTTCCCTCAGACATGCTTACTAGAGGTTTCAAATACATTTGGTAACTTTTATCCTGGGAAGTTTTCCTGTGTTCTGAAAAACCTACGTGCTAATACTCAAGTTAGCAGATACAGTTTGATAAAAGTAAATATTGAACAGTATTTTGAAGAGTTTACATTTTCTGTTAATGTCATGTGAGTGTAAAAATCTAACTTCAGTTTTCCGGTTCTCTGACTCAATGTGTTTAAGTCTTCACTTATATACACCTGCTTGGATAGACATGGGAAGACCACAGACAAGTGATCAAACTTGAGATGTTTCAGGCAAAGCATGCTATTTCTTCTTACTGTAAAAAATAAAGAACATTTCTCAGTCATTGCAGTCTTGGAATGTAATGCCAAACAAATGAGAACCAGACTGCAAACAATGGGGCCAAGTACATCATTACTGAGTGAGTAATGTGAACAACTTACATAAACTGTGGCTGAAACTGAGTTTTTAGCAGATGACCATAACCTTTTGATTGCATCAAGAGCAGTTAAAAGCTCTTTAAACTGCATGTTGTCCTTCAGGAAAGAAAAACTCGTCAATTCTATTCATAATCTCTAAGACCTGCAATTTTTCATTAAGATTTAATCCTACCTTTCTCTAATTCTTCTTCTTCTAGACAGCAGCAGAGGTGACTAAAGAGAATTAGTTGGGGTCCAAATATTTTGCTTCTATTGATCATAGTAGTGGAAACATGAGACAGGTTAATACAATCGTCTTCCTTCATTTAAAGCACTGTGGAGTGGCCCCTTCCAGAACTTTAGCTAATGGAATAGTTTATATATTTCTTTTGAATACCTGTGTTATATATTAAGCTTCTAACCCTCAAGGATATAGATTTTCCTTTGTATCAGAATCATTCCTTCTTGATCATTATGAACCACATCTGCCCACAATCCCATTTCGTGGAGGTCTGTTTTCTTTAAACAAACAAGTGAAAGGCAACACAATTTTTCACCAGGGACTCTCTTTAAAATGGAAGCAAAGAACATTAGTAACTCCTTCTGGGAAGGAGATTAAAATTTTTCCCTTCTGGTTTTACTCTCTAAATAAAATATCAGTGTGGAAAGCACTAATTTTTAGATGTATATTCAAAACACCTAGTTCAGGCATCACTAATAGCTATCTCATAGCTGAATTAGTTTTAATATTTTGAAAACTTTCTCCTTGCTCACATCTGAATGATAGTCTAGTTGGTTCCTGTGTACTTGGGAAGAGTATAAGAAAAGCAAAAAAAGGAAGCAAACAAGAAATTAAGAATTTTCCTGAAGGGCACTGATAGTCTCTAATCTTGAATCTTGATCCAAATTCTCTCTCTCTCTCTTTTATTCCACTTTTTGCACTGTAGTTACAGAATCTCAGCCCCTACCCCAGACCAACTAAATCAAAAGTTTGATTTTAATAAAAGCACTCGGTGATCCATATGTACATTAAATGTTGTCAAAAATTGTTCTACTACTTTCTGAATGTCTGAAATTATGATTAACATCAAATATTCTCACCTGGAAACTCCTGCTGCCCTATTCCATCTACCTCTTCCTCTTTTCCCCCCAAACCTTCTTGTTATTATTTCCTTCCATTCTCAACTCTTGGGGAAAAGTCTATGTAATTTCAGTATCCATGCACACAATCATCTTAATATCCTGGCTTTTCAACATTTTGACCCTATCTCTTCCAGTCACCTTCTCCTCCTCCTATCTCACCATTTGGTCCCACAGTCTTAAAACCTGAAACCCTACCATTAATGAAAATTGTTAATTCACCAGAATAATGGTTTTGATCATCCTACTCCTCGGTTATCATCCATTACCTTTCACCTTCCCTCCCTCTGGTACTGAAACTTGAATGAAATTCTGATCCCACTAGGATCTACAATACATTTGACTTTTCTACTTTTTCTTTTTCATTACTCTCATCCCACCTGTCCCTTCTTACCTGTCCTAAATACCACAGCCCATCCATTATCACTTCTTCTGATCTATCTTCAATATCCTTGCACTTTGTCTTAGTTTCTTACACTCACCTTCCAAAAGCTCATCACTGGCTAAGTTAAACTCTTCATTTACTCCTTTTAAGACTTAGCCCCGCTCAACTGGCTGATGAACAACTCAAAATCATACTAATGGCCTTACCTTAAATTAAAGACCATTAATTTAAAGTAGGACCTTAGGGCTGCCTAACAATTCTGTATTTTTCTATTCTTTTAGATAATCTCTCTTCTTTCTCTTCTCTGTTGAATTCTCCAGTGTCTCCAGCACGTCCTCTCTTCCAATGATTATGTCTTCCCCTATCCTCACTCTCAGTTGATGACCTTACTCCATATTTCACACATAAAGTATAGAGGTAATAAGAAAAGATCTCTTCTCCAAATACATAAATCCATAATACTTAAATCTGGGTGTCTTTTTGCCTATTAAAAAATGCAAACTGTCCTTATTCCTAGGAAGTCCAAACTCTTTATTTGGGCAGTTGATGGCATTTTTATAGTGAAGGCTTAGCTCTGAAATTCTCCTCTCTCTCACCTGATCAATTTTTCTCTCTGTATCGGATTCATCAACATACAACACAGTGTAATTTCTCCCATTGAGAAATTTCTCCCACTTCACTCTTGAGGCTTATTTTGAAATCTATTGTCCTATTTTTTTCTCATTCCTTTTACAAAAAGACTTGAAGGAGTTTTCTCTGTTTTTGTCTCTAATTCCATTCCTCCCCCTTTTATGCTTTTGCGTCTAGCTCTCCACTAAAACTCTTTTTTTCTCAAAAATCATCAATTATTTTGGTGTTTCTAACTGCAACAGTCAATAGGTAGTTCCCATTTGACACAATTGACAATTTGATCTCTTTCTTGAAACAGTTTCTTTACTTGGTTTTCTGAATATCATATGTTCCTGGTTCTCTTTCTTAATTTGACTGTTCTTTCTCAATCTGCCTTACTGATTTCTCATCGTTTCCCTGAATTCTAAATATTGGTGTGTCACAGGGCTTAGTCCTCGATCCTTTATCTGTCCTCTCACTCTATGTGATATCATTCATTCCTAACTTTCTATCTCCAGCCTTTGACACTGACCTGATCTCTAAATTCATATTAAAGTGCCTACTCAGTATCTCCAGCTGGATGCTGAATAGGCATTTTGTGCTTAACACACCCAAAACTCAATTCTCAATCTTCATCCCAAACCTACTTCCACCTACAGTCTTCCACATCTCATTAGATGATAGTTGCATCAAGCCAAAGACTAAGTCATCCTTGGCTTCTCCACTAGCAAATCCTGTCAGCACAAATGTCAAAATGTATCTTAAATCTGACCACTTTTTCACTATTACCTCCTACACCCAAGCCTCCATCATTTCTCACTTTTATTACTGCAAAAACCTCCAGAAGTAGTTTGTCTACTTCTGTCCCTGTGAACCCACCCTCCAGTCTCTTCCTACAGTAGCAGCCACAGTGATTCCTTAAAATCATGTCAGATCCTGTCTCTCCTCTCTTCAAAACCCTCCAATGTGCCTATTACACTCAGAGAAAAGTCAAACTCATTTTGATGGCTAATGATCTATATCTTGCCATGTTTCACCTCATTTCTACTGCTTCTTCTCTTTTTCATTCTAATCTAGTCACAGATGCTTCTGCCTCAGGGCCTTTGCACCTGCTATTTCTTCCACCTGAGATATTTTTCTCTCAAGTCCCCCCAACTTTTTGGAAGCCCCTATTTCTCTACTCTGCCTAATTTCTCTTTACTGTATTTATCACACTGACATATAGTCTATATCTGTATCTCTGTCTACATCCAAATCAGTATCTATTCTTATTTCATTTGTTTAAGATCTCTCTCCATTGACAGAGTTTATCCTCCACAAGGGCAACAATTTAAGAAAATTTTGTTCACTGCTGTATCCTCAGTGCCAGACATATATTTATGCTTGATATGTATTTTCCAATGAACTGAGCGAAACATGCATTATCTATTAGCTCAGTTCTAAAGTGCTGGAATTGCTTGTGGCCCAGACTTTCTGAGTTATCCCAAGTTTTCCATCTAATCATAGACTTATACATATTTTAAAACTTTGTAAGTTATCTAATTCAATACCCTCTCCAATGATGGAATTTAAAGGTCTATTTTCTTTGACTGGACTCTGAGATTAGTTGTTTAGTGGTTGCTCATGGGCGGTTGTCCTCCTCTGTATGTGCTCTGTCTTGATGAGCCACAGGGAGCCCTGTTTTTATCCAAACCCAATACCAATTACATATTATTGTGGTGGAAAAATTCTGTTCTTAATATCTTTATGGATTTTTACAAGAACCTAGTAAAGTGCTGTGCACCCTGTGGGTACTTAATAAATAGTTGGGTAGTGACTGACTATAGTAATTGGATCCACCTGAAGTTAATTATCTTTATCTTGATCATTGTTGCTCCAGTTTGACAGCAAGGCAAGCCTGTTGCAATTTGTTTTTGGTTGTTATATACATGCACAGTGCCCCCTGGAGATCTCAAATATATGGTAATTGATGATAAAGTGAATAGTGCTCTTGCTGGCATCTGTTATGGATTTTCAAAGAAATCTCCCTAGTATATTATCATAGAATTTATTAAACCTAGAAACATTTCCAAAACATATGTTTATAGTTTTATATTTTGAACTGTTCCAAGAATGAATTCCCTTACTGGTGTTCCAGCCTCCTGCCTGTCTCCCTTCCAGTCCATCCTTAACATCCTTGTTGAGTTGTTTTCTGAGTCACGGCTCCAGTCAAGCCATTTTCCTGCTGGAACAGTGTAGACGGTCCCCTACTGAATGCCAGATAAAGTCCAAATTCATCAACATACGTGCAAAGTGACAAGCCCAGTAGCTTTCCATTGCTTATGTCCAATAGCTCCCCAACTTTGTTTTGTGACGCACTTGAGTCACATGGGATGTTAGCAGTTATTCTGTGAAAAAAACGGTTAGAAGCCAAGTAAGTTTGGGAAATGCTGGGTTAACATGAAGGCAGATTCTTGACTTCTCATAGCCTTTAAAATTTTCAACATGAATTTCTGAAAGGGAGATTGTTTTAACTATATGTTTTTGTCAAGAGAACCTGATTTATTCTCCAAGATTCTAGTCTCCCCCAGCAACCCAGTCAGGGACATGGTAACATAACTTAACTCTCAGCTTATTATCATGTGATACAAGGTTCTCTTTATCACCTAACTGGCTGGCCCCAACTCCTGGTCTTCCCCACAGCCTTTTAGTATTTCTAAAAGGCTCACTATAGAAGGGTACTTAATACCTCTGTCTGAAATGCTTTGCTGAAAATCATCTGGCTAACTTACATTCATTCACCTTCAAGCACTCCACCAGGGGTCAACTTATCATGGAAGCCTTTCCTGAAACCAAATGTATCCTAATACCTCTTATCAGAGACCTTCCCACATTATATTGACATTATCTCTTTGGGTGTTTCTTTCCTCCACTGCCTCTAGCACACTGGGAACAGGGATTGTGTTTTATTCATCTTCACATACTTATTGCCCAGTATAGAATCTGGAAAATAGCAGGCACTTGATAATTATTTGTCGAACTAAACTAAAGAGAGCAGATGATTTACATATTTGGAAAAGTGAACTATGGCAACTACTTGTAAATTATATTTTACATACACAAATATATTCTGCAGTTCAGATGGTAATAAATGTCTTTGTGAAAATGGAGAAAATCAGGATAAATAAAGTCATTGCTGGCAAGTGTCATCCTGTGTAAGGTAGGCACACTGCATTTCAATAGTCTACTACATTTCTTTCCCTTTCTGACCTGCATTGTGGGTATTGATAAAAGAGTGTTAAAGGTTATTGAAAAATGTTGTGAAATGCTTTAGAAACCATGTCTATGGACTACAGTTGCTAGTAAGTTTAGAACGTAGTGATTTCATTAGCTCTTTTGCAGAGTGCCCTAAGATGATTTGGCAAATGGCAGTAGAGAAAGAGATTGTGGTAGCTAAAGAAGCTACTCTTTTTGTTGCTTCTTGGATCTTGGCTGAAGCTGTGAATGCAAAGCATGGTTGTAGGAAACACCCAAGTTGCAACTCTTTTCTCCCTATCAACCCATGGTGGATTGGTTCCCAATATGTATACCCAAACCAAGAGTACTAGCTGTGTGCTAAGACTGTTTCTCCTACCCTAGAAAGGTATCATGATCTCCTATCAGAAAACCATAAAGTAATTGCTTAACTCTATGACAATTGGTTTTGACTGTCACATTCCTGAAAATTAGTTTCCATAATGTTTCCTAAATAATCCTGTGTTTAGTGATGTGGGAGAATCAAACATGTGTTGAATAATTTCTGCCCTCAAAGAACTTACATTGTAATTGGGGAAATAGGATAAAAACCTCAGATAACTATAAGGCAAGGCAGCAAAAGATACCTGCATTTTGATGATACAAATGCTTAAGAATTCAGTGCATAGGAATTGCTTCCATATGGGCTTCTAGGGAGGTCTTTGTAGAAGAAGGGACTTAACACTAGACCGTGGTTCAAGTTGGTTATAGAAATTTGAAGGCTGAGGAGGGAATTCAAGGCAGAAGTAGAGAACAGCACAGGCATAGAGATGGTAAATGATGAAACATGTCTAGGAATTGTCCTGTAATCTAGTTCAGTTTTAAGTGTATATTTTCAATAGCCATAGTGGAAAATCAGACTGGAAAATGTATTGGATTAGCATTGATTAAATGTTAGACTAAGTTTATGATTTCTTTTTTTTTCTTTCTTCTTCTTCTTTTTTTTTTTTTAAAGAAACTGTGAAGCCATTAAGCATGTAAAGGGAGAGAATTTTATTATGTTAACAATAGGTCCAAAGTTTCTTTTAAGCAAGAACTGTCCATCATTAGAAAAAATATCATGGCTTCTGAAAAAGAATGGCAAAATGAAATAAAATTCTACCTCCCACAGCAAACATGTAAGAATGCTGGATATAGATGCTAGGGAAATGGGACAGCAGTTAGAATATGTTAAGAAGTAAAATAGTGCAAAATTCTCCACACTTTTTGTAAGAAAAAAAATAGGAACACTGACTCTTTTAAAATTAATATATTAAGGCAATCTTTTATATTTAGAATATAAAAGTGACAATTAGTATTTTTAGAAATAGATTGGTAGAGAAAATGTGGTGAGTTCAATAAATGCTAGGAAAAATAAAATGTTTACTAGCACCTTTTAAAATAACAGTAATCAACTCATTGTATGTTGATATAAAGCACTTTTTTGAAAAGCAAAACAAAAAATAAATTAATGTGGAGTTGCACTACTATGCATTTTTGTGAATCTTTAATGTCTTGGTTAATAGAGGACAGCTGAATTCTCAAATCTGTGTTTACATTCAGTTTGTTGCCATATCACATGTCATGTAATCTTTGGAAATCTCCATTGTTACTTATGAGACATTGAGAATGAAGTACAAAGAACAACTTAGTATTATTAAGAAAATGGTTTCGCCCTCACAAGATCCCTGAAAGAGAATGATCCTCAGGGACACTGGGTAATTTTTTTCTCATTAATCTTTGTTTCAATTGGTCTAAAAATTCTGTGACAGATTTTTGGTCAAGTTGTTTCCATTAAAAAGTACTTATTTTAAAAACTAACAACTTAAAACTACCACACACACGCACACAAAACAAATGACACGCAAAACATTGTCCTTTCCTTCTGAATGTGTTATGATGCACTTTGAGGTATTAATGTTAAGAGAGCTGGAGGACAATATTAACATCAGGTAAAATCAAATTTAATGTGAAAAAAACTTAAAAAGGACAAAGTGGGAGAATTTTTTGCATAAATAAAGTAATCCACCAAGAAGATGTAATCATCGCAGACTTTCATGGACCTAACAACAGAACCTGAAAATATATCAAGCAAAATTTAACAGAATTACAGAGAATTAATTAGAACTTAATAATCATTCCAGGAGATTACACTCTCACATAATCAGCAGGTAAGGAGTAACTAATAACATAAATGGTTTAGTGATATAATTGGGAACTCTGAGCTAATAGATACACATAGATATTTGCAGGCAAAATCAGAGAAGATATTGTTTAAAAATAGACTGAAAAATATTTTATATTTATACATTTGAAAACAGGTGAAATTGACAATTTTCTAGAAACATCTACTTTACTAAAATTGATCAACATGCTTAACAAATACAAAACTTGACAGTATAGTAAGCCACTAAGGGAATCTCAATTAATTAAAAATATTAGCATTTTATAGATTACATTTTCTGAACATGATGCTTTGAAATTAAACTATAGGATAGTGACAAAATTTGGAACTCTGAAAACAGACTTTTCAATAATGCATGGCTTAAATAGAAAATCATTAGAACAATTACATAATCTTTATATCACTTTAGAATAAAATTATTATCAATTTATTTCTTAGAAGACAAGAAACACTGATAAACAACTCAGGAAGTCAGTGAGACTGAAAATAAACAATTAAATAGAAAAAAGAAAATAAAGATAAATATTAAAATTTAAGGAACTTGAAAACAAATTAACAATAAAAAGCATATGTTAACAAAACCAAGTCCCCCTCCCCATTTTTTTCCTTAAACAATGAGAAGTAAAACTCTGGGAAGATTACAAAAAAATAGAAAAAAAGGGAGGGAGAGCGAGAGACAGGGAAAGCAAATAACACTAAGAATAAAATGGTTTGCATAGGAAAGGTAATACAGAAATTTTTTAAAAAGAATGTTATGAACAAATTTATATTCATACATGTGAAAAACTAGATGAAATCAACAATTTTTTTGGAAACACATTAATTACCAAGCTTGTTAAACATGCTTTTTAAAAAAGTCCTGAATTGACAAAATAAAGATAAGAATTGAATCAGCCAAAAATCGTTCAGTGTTTTTAGCCTGCCAAAACCAAATTGTGTTACATTTAAGTTTTGGTAAAATTTCAAGAATGGAATTGCTCTGTTATATGCAACTTGTTTTCTAGATTGAAAAGAAAAGAGAGCGACAAAAGTTAACTTAGCAGGACAACATAACTTTGATATCCAAACCAGACAAAATTATTAGCCAGTTTCATTTAACGTAAATCCTAACAAAACTGTGTTGAATTAAATCCAACCATATGTTAACACACACAGACTCATACACCCAAATGCACACATACAACTTTACCTAGTAGACTATCTCCTAAGAGTTCATGGATTATTCAGTATTATTTTAAAAAAAAATCCATCAATATAATTCAACACATTCAAAGTTGTTTGGAGAAAAACAGATCATAATAGACCAAGACTTTGAAAATTAAATAATTACTTATTGTAAAAACTCTTAACAAACAAGAACCATAAGGGAACTACTTTAGTATCGTAAAAGGTAGCAACTAATAGCCTACAGTAAAAGCCACACTTTCTGAGAAATTCTACAAGCATTTCTATTAAAGTCAGGAACAAAATAAAATTGTACCTTTATGGGAGCCAGATCAATAATATAAGGTAGAAACAAAGAAGGAATATGGAAGAAATAGGTAAAATTAATATTATTTTTAGATAACATTATCTACATAGGAAGTCCAAGATCATGAATGAATGAAACCAAAAATTATAAGAGAATTTGGAAAAGTGACCAGCTGCAAAATCACCATAAAAATAAAAATAATAGCACATTTATATAGACATTACTAGTGCTCACTGCTTTTCTTTTCCTTCCTGGATCACACCGAGAACTATATTTTCCCAACTTTTAAAAAAATTTATTTTATTTTTTTTATTGAAGTATAGTTGATTACAATGTTGTGTTAGTTTCAGATGGTTCAGTTATTCAGTGGTTTATTCATATATATATATATATATATATATATATATATATATATATATATATATATATATATATATATTCCTTTTCAGATTCTTTTCCATTATAAGTTATTATAAGATATTGAATATAGTTCCCTATGCAATGCAGTAGGTACTTGTTGTTTATCTATTTTATATATAGTAGTTAGTATCTGTTAATTCCAAACTCCTAATTTGTCCCTCTCCCCTCTTTCCCCTTTGGTAACCATAAGTTTTTCTTTTAAGCCTGTGAGCCTATTTCTGTTTTGTAAATAAGTTCATTTGTATCTTTTTTTTCAAGATTTCACATATGTGATATCATATGATACTGTCTTTCTCTGTCAGACTTACTTCACTTAATATGATAATGTCCAGATCCATCCATGTTGCTGCAAATGGCATTATTTAATACTTTTTTATGGCCAAGTAACATTCCATTAAATGTGTGTGTGTGTGTGTGTGTGTGTGTATCACATCTTTTTTATCCATTCATCTGTCAATGGACATTTAGGGTGCTTCTATATCTTGGCTGTTGTAAATAGTGCTGCTATGAACATTGGGGTGTATGTATCTTTTCAAATTAGAGTTTTCATCTTTTACAGATATATGCCCATGAGTAGGATTTCTGGACCATATGGTAACTCTATTTTTAGTTTTTAAAAAAACTTGCATACCATTCTCCATAGTAGCTGCACTACTTTGCATTCCCACCAACAGTATGGGAGGGTTCGTTTTACTCCACACTCTCTGCAGTATTTACTATTTGTAGACTTTATGATCATGGCCATTTGGACTGGTGTGGCAGTGATACAGCATGTTAGGTGATACATCATTGAAGTTTTGATTTGCTTTTCTCTAATAATTAGCTATACTGAGCATCTTCCATGTGCCTATTGGCCATCTGTATGTCTTCTTTGGAGAAATATCTGTTTAGGTCTTCTGCCAATTTTCTGATTAGGTTGGGGTTTTTTGTTTTTTTTTTTTTTTTTGATATCAAGCTGTATGAGCTGTTTGTATATTTTGGAAATTAATCCCTTGTTGGTTGCATCATTTGCAAATATTTTCTCCCATTCCATAGGTTGTCTTTTCATTTTGTTTATGGTCTCCTTTGTGGTTCAAAAGCTTTTAAGTTTATTAGGTCCCATTTGTTTATTTTTGTTTTTATTTCCATTTCTCTGGGAGACCCACCCCTCTGCCAAAATATTGCTGTGATACATGTCAAAGAGTCTTCTGCCTATGTTTTTCCTCTAGGAGTTTTATAGTATCCAGCCTTCCATTTAGGTCTTCAATCCATTTTGAGTTTATTTTTGTATATGTTGCTAGGGAATGTTTTAATTTTGTTCTTTTACATGTATCTGTCCAGCTTTCCCAGTATCACTTGAAGAGACTGACTTCTCTCCATTGTATATTCTTGCCTTCTTTGTCTTGGATGAATTGACCATAAGTGCATGGGTTTATTTCTGGGCTCTCTATCCTGTTCCATTGATCTATATTTTTGTCAGCTACCATACTTTTTTGATTACTGTAGGTTTGTAGTATAATCTGAGGTCAGGTAGCATGATTCCTCTTGTTCCATTCTTCTTTTTTTACAATTGTTTTTGCCATTCAGGCTAATTTGTGTTTCCATACAAATTTAAAAACTTTTTGTTCTAGTTCTGTAAAAAATGCCATTAGTAATTTGATAAGGTCCCCAGCTTTTTTAAGCAGAGGCATATGACTAGATCTTTCAGGTGTTATTTCCCCAGAAATGCTTCTCAGAATTAGAACTTGTTTTATTTGTGAAAGACAAGTGCCACACTATACTCAGTATCCCTATTCTGCCTTGAAAATAAAGGTCATCTCACATACCTGGCTCATCCCTTTAGTAACAATTCTCTCTGGGGAGGTTCTTCAAAACAAAAGAAATTTTGTAGGACTTTTGTGGGTGCCACCAATCAAGATTCAGACATATTTAACCCTAGCACTGTTTATGTTCCATCTGAAAAACCTAGTATTAGCCTATTTCAATATTTCTACCTCAGTAGAGTTAAAGATTCTAAATTCAAGCAGGAAATCAACAGTTAATCTGGAAGTTCCCACTAAGAACCTTTCCAGTAAAAACACTTGTAAATTTGAGTGCAAAAATCTATTCTGAGGTTCAGCATTCATCAGATACCCTTAAATGACAAACACATGTTCACCTTTAATGAATATAAATGGCCACAGCATAATGTAAACCACACTAAAAGTTTATTTTAAAATTTCAGCATTATTGAGTTCAAAATATTTATAATATTTGGTATGTTGGTATTGGTGTTGCTATGTTTTTTTTCTCTCTTATTCTACTTCTAATTTTAGTTTGCTTTCTTTCTATATCCTATAGCTTTTCAAGATGTTTGGTTGTACAAATTAGTTGAAATTCCTTAGAGGATTAAAGGCAGAGTCAAAGTTTATTCTCTTAATCACTATGGAAAAGATGACTACTGGTTTTAAAATATGCTTACTATGGCTACATGTGAGCCACTTGTGATGAGACCATTATTTAGTTTATGGACAAAATGCTATAGATGCCCCTCTAATAGTCTTGTCCCCTGAAGATCTTATCAAAATCTATGTACTGATATGAAAGAGACTTTGCAGATGTGATTAAGGTTACTAATGAGCTAACTTTAAAATAGAGAGATTGTTTCTAATCATCCGGGTGGGACCAGTGTCTCACAGGAGCCCTTAAAAGCATAAGAGTAAGATCATCAATGAGATGTGCAAAAGTGGAATTCAAAAAGCTTCCAAGCATGAGAAGGATTCAAGGCACTGTTGTGGGCTCTGAGATGGAAGGACCTACCCATGTGCAAGAACTGAAGAGAAGCTTCTAGGAGTTGAGGGTGGCTTCCAGCTGACAGCCAGCAAAGAAACGGGACATCAGTCCTACACCTCCAAGGACTAGATTCTGCTAGTGACCTGAATAAGCCTGGAAGCAGATTCTTCTCAGAGCCTCCCAATAAGAGGCTGGTGAGCTGACAACTTAATGATCTCCTCATGGGATCTAGAGCAGAGAAACCAGTGAAACCAACCAGTATTTCTGACCTACTGAACCATGAGATAATTGATGGGTGTTGTCTTAAGCCTCTACTTTTGTGGTAAATTGTTACAACAGCAATGGGAAGCTAATACAACCATCATGATATTACTTTGAAGCAGAGTGTGAAAAGAGTGCATAAGATACTTCTGGAGAGGTTATAATAAACTTTTCTGTTACTGAATAAAACTACAAGTGAGCATGTAGTTAACTTAATAAATATCATTTGACTAAGTTACCTCAGTATAGCTCAATTTTGCATATTAGTTTGATAAATGAACCCCAGATATAAAAAGAATATTTGGAGAAGTATTTTTGTAGGTTTATTTATATTAAATATATATTCCCTTTTCTAAGAATCACCTTGGAATCCCTGTACCACTGAATATCCTTAAAACATTTAATATGGTTCCTTTTTTCAAAATTTAAATTTGTTCACTGCTGTTAGAATCATCTATTGCATAAGATTTACCAGTTTGTAGAGTATCTAGTTCCAATATTTCATTATTTTTCAAGGTAATTGATTTTTGAAAATTAGTTGCTTATTAGCACCAATTTCAGAAATTAAATTATAAAGGAATAAGAAAGCAAATATGCTTATTTTACTGGTTGCTAAATGTTATAACACTGTATCTTGAATTATTATTTGAAACAAAATTCAAATATCTATATCTTTATTTTATCTAAAGGAGAAAGTATTTGCTTTACCTACGTTTTTAAAAAAGTATAAACTATTTATGAATTGACTGTATAAACAGATCAAAGACCCTACATAAATCTATTTTAATGAAAATACAAATAAGGGGAGGTTATTTGCCCATGTAGCTTAGTGACTCTTTCAGATAGGTAAAGTCAAGTTGACCAAAGCAAATGCTATGTCACTAATCATCATGTGGCAGACTCTCAGTTGCGCTGGAGTGCCCCGGGGAGTAATTGACATAGTTGTTTGTTGGCCTATGGAGTAACCTGTGCTTTCTGACTTTTCTCCATTTCCTGTACCTCTAAAGGAAATGTGACCTGACATGCTTGGAAACTCTTGTCTACTGACTATGACCTTGGATAATGTGAATTTGCTAGGCCTGCTTTGAAGAGGTGGCCTGACTCTGAGCAGATCGCCCTGACTTAAAAAAAAGGAAGCTAATTAGGCACTAAGAAAAGTCCCATTCTTTTGAGACTGAAAGCATTCCATTAGATTTGTTCAATTCAAGTGGTCTTAAAGACTTAATACTTAAAAAAGAAAAGAAAGAGAGAATGTTGCATTGAAAACTAGTAAAGGATTTGTATTTATTTGGGTTATTATCAGAAGAAACAAATTTAAATTCTATTTTCCCAGTACATGCTCAGATTTTAGGGTAATCCTTTCTATCTAGGATGTCTATCTTGACATCAACTACTTTCTTAGTAATTGCATCAGATTTTTAAATTTGAACTAAAATGTGAATGGATCATTGCTTAAATTAAGATGCATAGCTTTGTTTTGCTTTGTATACTAAAACATTTTTAAAAGATAGGTAAAATCTCTGCCTCAAGTCATGGAGGTAAGGGAACTTTTCAGAAATTATGTTACAAAGCATATCAACAATAAATAGTCTTTTAATGTTAATAATGCCTTCTATCTCCTCCTGTTTTTCTTCAAAGGAATTTAACAGATATCATAGGAAGTATCTTATTAAAATTAAAATGTCCCTATGAGAATGGTAGAGGAAAAAGGCCATTTACCTCATTTTAAAGCCAGAGAAAGTTAAATATTGAGAAGTTTCTGTTATGTAAAATAAACATTAGGTATCATTTTGGCCCACTCTTAGGACAGAAATGCTTTGTCCAATTGTAAATTTTAGCTTGTTTCTCCAGGAGATGACCTAACGAAATCTGATCAAAGCTTCCCATTTGACCAGTCATCCTGCCCTTCCTCTACAGTCTCTGTTTACTTCCAATTAAAACTGGTGTTAAGATCTCCCTGGCTGATGACACAGATATTTCTGCACTTAATCTTCTTGCCTGAAATGGATAAGTATGAAATTTCTGTTCTGTCCTTCTCAGCCAGTTTCCTTGATCAGCAATGCACCCTGGTTCTAATTACCTTAGGGGTCCTCCATCTTTATCCACACCAGAGATTCAGTACCCGGAAAGACAAACATAAGAAGGCTTCTTTTTCACTTGATTCGTTTTTCACCTTTCTGTAAAAGTTTCATTGCCACCATTTTTCTGTAGTTTTATTGAAAAAATAATTGACATACATCACTGTATACGTTTAAGTCATAGAGCATGATGGTTTGATTCACATATATTGTGAAATGATTGCCACAGTAGGTTCAGCTAACATCCATCTTCTTACATAGATATACAATTAAAAGAAAATAAAGAAGAGAAGAAGAAAGGAAAAAATTCCTGTGGTGAGAACTCAGGGTTTATGCTCTTAAAACCGTCATATGTATCATGCAGCAGAGTTAGCTATCACTGTCATGTTGTGCATCACATCCCTAGCACTTGTTTATCTTATGGACTCATCTACGGATGGAGACTGAAGTGAGTCGCTTGGAAAAAATAGACTTCTTGAAGTTCTGTGGGCAGAAACTGAAGTGCTTCTAGGTATGAAGAGGCACAGCGGAATACAGATTGATGATGCACTAGATCAAGGCTGCAAATATCTTAGACTACGGAAATTCGCTGTAGAATATTAAGGCACCATGTGAGCCACCGGACAAGGTAGGTCTACTATAGCCCATGACAAAAGGGCCATCCTGTTAGCTGGTCAAGCACACACCTGATGGAATCCTGAAGAAGGGTTGGTCCTTCCTTCTCTGTCAGGGACATAGTCCAACTGATACAGAGACTCCAACTTGACACCAGTTAGTGACTTCTTTGTACTAATCACCTTGCTCCAGAATGACATCAGGGGGTGAGGATTAGCCTTAACTTTCTCCACGGGTAGCACATTGCCACCCTTGTGTGGCAAGAAACACTGCTTCTTCTGGACCTTCTCCCCTTCTGCCTCCCTACAGTTGCTCTGGGTCAGCCTACTTTCACTTGGCCCCCAGTGCATGCGTCCTCTGCTCTGTATAAAGGCAGTTGCTGAAGTGGGGAAGTGGGAGCCAGGAGGAAGCGAATCTAACAGGGAAGGGTTTGGATGCTGAACGATGAAGAGGGGAAGAAGAAAACTTCAGAGCATCTAACCTCAGACAGAGTACCTAAACACAATCTGACTTTCAACCCTGAGAAAATTAACACCAGGCTCAACCTTATTATTAAAAAATGTCCATGGAGCATCTTTCCTTGATTTACATTAAACAACAAAAGGAGCTGGGGTTGTGGATGGTGGGATGGTCATATAGGCAATAAGAGAGGAAAAGATAATAGTGCCACCACATTTGCAAGTGGTTTGCATACCTTGTACTGCTTGTGTTACAATTAATGTAAATATTTTGAAATAGACCATATGTTTGTAGACATAACCTTTACTCTCTGAATCATTAAGAGCTGAGTGATTTACTGGTTTGATTAAAAATATAAAATAAAAAGAAGAACTGAAACCTCTCTATCAGTCTGCTAGAGTTGCCATAACAAAATACCACAGGCTGGGCAGCTTAAACCACAGGTATTTATTCTGCCACGTTTCTGGGGCTGGAAGTCCCAGATCAAGGTGTCTGCAGGCTTAGTGCCTCCTGAGCCCTCTCTTCCTGGCTTGCAGGTGGCCTCTTCCTTGCTGTGTCCTCACATGGCCTGTTCTCTGTGCACCTGCATTCTTGGTTCTCTTCTTGTTTTTCAATAAGGACTCCAGGCATATTGGATTAGGGCCCACTCATATGACTTCATTTAACCTTAATTACCCCCTTAAAGACCTTATATCTAAATAGGGTCACATTGGGGGTTAGGGGCTTCAACATATGAATTTTGGGGGACACAATTTGGCTCATAAGGCCACACTTCCAGATTACCTGTTTCTGTGAAGCTCAATTTTGATTCATACCTGTACTTTGTTTCTTGAGTCTCACCATCTAATATCTGCAAAAGGAATCCTCTGACTTCTACTGATGGTAACAACAATCACAACTGGAGTCAAATTCTGCATGATTCTTGATTAACCTGGAAGGGTATCCTTTGACCAGAGCTGACATGGGCCACATTGTGACAGTGCAGTATTTTCATTCATGAAATTTGGGGGCCTCTAAAATCACCAGTTCATACCTAAATTCGTATATGGCACATTTGGACAATCAAAATGTCAAAAGGGATCTTTTTACTGAAAATTTTCTCTCATTTTGTGAGAAAGCATTTTAGAAGAGAAGCTTTTAGGTGTGATCTTTGGGGCAGAAGTGACTATTGACAAGGATGTATTTTTGTACAAAATTTTGTAAAGTATCGTCATCAGTAAAGTCTTACAACCAGGAACATCAATTTCAGAGATTAAAAAATGATCTACCTGGATGTCATTAGAATAATTTAAGATGGAATTGAATAGAAAGCCGTATTTTATCACTCAGTGTTTCTGAAAACTGAAGTTTGTGCCAGGACACTCTATGGAAGAGAAAGCTGACTGGTGGAAATTGTAACTCTTTGCTCATTTTATTGGTATTGCTTCACATAGATAAAGCCTAAAAGTACATGTGGTAAGAAGTACTCAGTGACTTTATCCACTTATCAGTGGTAAAATAAATCTGGTTCTGTAAAGAGAAGTAAAGGTCTGGCATGATGCTAAAGGTTTTTCTTATGATGGGATGTTTAATTTGTGATTGATCCTGAATCGAATGAATGGCAGAAGTAGAATTCAGGACAATTCTCCTTAAACTATGCTCTAGGAATAGGGAAATAAATATAGCCAACAAGTTATAGAATAGGTTTTTTAGGGGCTATTGTGAGAGTTGATGGCATCTGTTGCTTAACATAATATTTATTATAATAAAAATGCTGTTTAAGGCTTGGTTGTGATTAAACCTGGGGACACTTGACTGCTTTACGTATCACTCAAGTTGTATCAGCCTGTTATTAAGGCTTATTACCTTATTCATTGTTATAATTTTATTAGCAATGTTAATAACCTCTTTTGTGATCTATACCAGCTCTATCAGCCTCATTTTAGAAGAGGAAGGAAGAGGGGAAGGTATTTATTAATGACAGTTCAAGTTCTGCCGTGTCTATGATTTTTCTGGAAATCTCCCATATCTCCCTTGAGATTCTGACCTAGATGTTAAAAACAAATAAAATAAAACCCAGTCAAAGCATTTATCTCCCAGAAAGGCACAGGCAACACTCGGTCAGATGGGGCACCGAGCAGCTAGCTGGATGCCAGCCATAAGCAGCCACCGCGGCCAAGCTAAATGAATGCTGGCTGAAATGCCAGCTTGGCAAATGGCACTTCATTTTGTTTCACTATTATACACTCTTCCAAGCAAATTAAGCAGAAATTAATGTCAGATTCTGCCCTTAGATGCCTTTTAATAGCTGTCAGGGTTGAGGGAAAGCTTGTGTTAATTCCAGTAAAAGCTGCCATCGTCGTCATGTAACAGAGGGCAGACTTTGGCATCAGGAGGCCTGACTCCCAGTTCATGTGCTATCAGCAGCTGCCTACCAATCTTCATGAGTACTTGATGTAGCAATATTCATGAATAAGACATCCTTCCAACATGCAAGATGCTTTTGCTTCACAAATTTCAAAAATAAATTAAATAAGAAAACTGAAAAGAAATTAAAGTAATGGATAGCAAAGCCATTTATATTTGAAGCAGAGAATATTGTAAAATTCTGTGCCAGCTCTTGCTAATAGAAACACAAACACACACAAGGAAAAGTATAAAAGTATCCATCTTCTTTCTTAAACTCTGTGCATCAATTATATTCTCATGTTTAATTGAGAAAGATACTAATATTATTCCGAATATTGAGTAAACAGATGGAAGAAAATCTTTTTACAAACTTCCCTAATTATATTATTTGGTAATTACAAACTATATTGCTGTTAAATATATCCATATTCATATCCACATCCATGTCTACATCTACAAGTATAACTATGTCTACATCAGTGACGTCTATCTCTACATTAGGTTTTTTGATTCAAGTCTTGGTGAGTCTGTTGATAAGACATGGAGATGAGTTTGTGAAATCTCATCCCTACTTACCCTAAACCGCCTGGTGAGCCTGGCCCACCAAAAGCCTCAACCCATTTTCCTTTTCTTTTTCAACCACGAGAAAGAAACACCTAGAGAGAGACAAAATTGTGATAGGTACTGGTTTTATTTGCAGGATACATTTTGGAAAGTAAGTCAGATCATGTCACTTTCCTGATCAGCTCTTCTAAAGGCTTCTCATCTCTCTCAGAGTAAAAGATACACCCTCTGTCCACGTCCTCAAGGCCCTGCGTGGTCTCCCCCGGCCCACTGCGTCTCACCTCAGCTACTCTTCTTCCCTTGACAGCTCGCTTGTTCTGGCCGTGCTGGCCTCCTTGCTGGTCGTGGAGCCGGGTCTTTGCCTCTGCTGTTCCTCTGGCCCGAGAAGCTTTTGCTCTGCGTGGCTGCTCCCTCTGCTCTCTCGGGCCTTTATTCCCATGCCAATTTCTCAGGAAAGCCTTTCTGGGCTACATTTCCAAATTTACATCACTCTTTTGATTCCTCTTTCCTGTTTTTTTTTTTTTTCCCCTGAAAGCTTATTACTTAATAGTCAATGCATTCTACCTATTAATGCAATGTTTTGTTCACTGCTGTTTTCTTTGTGGCTAGAATAGTATTTATGTCGTGTTAAGTGATTAACAGGGAACTGGGGATTCTGTATTTCCTGTAAGGCATCCTCCTCTCTTGTGCTACTAGAGTTAGAAAGTATCCATGATGTTTTTATTTTGACTTTTTATTACTTGTTCATCCTTGATTTTTTTTACATTAATTTTGACTTCTAAAAATATTTTATCAAAATACTATTTATATTGATTACTAAGTTTTGTGGCACCCCTTCAATTTTGTGTATGAGGGAAGAGTCTTACTTATCTCTTTCCTCTCACCATAGTCCTGACCCTTGAAGAACAAACTTTTCCTTGGTCTGGTACTGGGTTTGATGGAGAACCAGTCTTGTTTACTGAGGGTCACCTCAGCAGCCTCAAAGTACTAATCTGAACTCAGATAGGGGCAGAGTGGGAGAGAATATGAAACATTTCCTAAGTTTGCTCTAAATTGGACCCCTCTACCATTGAGCATTTTGTGAAGCTGGGACACCTTGAGCTTTCAAAATAATTTTCCTTTTTATTCTTCTCAAATTCAAGCTTTTATACCCGTTGTAAAAAAAAATTAAAAATTAGTTTTGAAAAAAGAGTCAAATCATAAAGCTAAAGAATAAAAGATACAGTAAAATGTACAAGTGACACAAGTTTATTGATGAGAGTTGTGAAACGTAACTTGTATTATTTCTTCAATATATGTACACAGGAATAGCTAAGGTGAGCCTCAGCAAGCCTGGAGATGGTGCCTACTTCACTTTAATTCTTTACAAATCAGGAGCGCAACTCCGAATCCTCTCAGTCCCCTCTGATCCAGAAATTATTTTGACGTCCACAGGGGAAGGAGTCCCTTATACTCAAACATACACAGACTTACAATATACATTTGAAAAACAAGTTTACAAGAGAATAATAATAAACAGAGGTAAAACATACATTTGGAAGGAGATTAGATATACATTGGAAACCGAGAGGAGTCAAAGTAAACAGCGTAATGTATACATCTATCAGGATATTCAGATATACATCTGAAACAAAAGACAATTGCAGCATATGTTCAGAAGGGAAAAGGGAACTTTGGACCGAGGAATTAAATTGTTGGTTAAGGTTTTAACTTTTGGAATACTCGACCTAAATTTCTCTTGATTAGGGAGGGGCTGAGTTTGATTTTCCCCATCATTGCTCCCTAAGTGGGCAGCCAAATCATTAGGTTATCATTACACTGTAGGACACTGAGGGAGGGGGTCAAGATAAGAGGCTGGGAAGGAAGACCTTCCTCCTAGGCAGCAGGAAACTACAGTTGTAAGCAAATTGAAAACTTATGAATCCTACAGTTGGCATCACTCTTGATTTCTCTAGCCACACTAGTAGTCTTGAGGATATTTGCTTTGCATCTTCCCAGTTCTTGCAGACCTAACTTTGGTCTTCACTCATTCTTGGATGCTACAGGTTAGCTCCCTTTTATTCTTCTTCTAGTCAGTAGCAGCATTTGCCTTCTTGCAGGGAAAGCCTCGGGATGTGAAGAGACAACTCACAGTGAAACTAAGCATGGGAGCAGACATTGCCTGTGTAGAGTCAATAAAATCAATTAGCAGCGGGTTGCAGGACCCTAACCTCTCAATTGTACTTGGACTTGTTTCTCTGTTACAAGAAGCAGAAGTAGGTAGGGCACATCATGAGAAGCAGCTCTATCGGAAAACCCAGGACCAAATCCAGTATTTTTAAGTGCTATGTAATCTTTTTTTCTGAATACAATGCCTGCATTAGGATAAGGAGAATGGATTTGAAGTCATGGGATGCTAGTCTGGGCAGTGAACCCAAAGTTCACTAAAATTTGGTCTGGTGACAGTAGGACAGATATTTATAAATCTATCATTGAAGAGTCTAATGGTTGGTTTGGTGAAGACTTGGAAATAGGCAGTTTAAGAAGAGATGGAAAATCTTTTGTTAATGATAAAAATAGTTAAATAGAAAATGTTTAAGGTTATTTAATTATCTCATTAACATTTACAGCACTTGTGCTAGTTTTCTCTTTCTGCCATAATCAGTCACCATAAATCAGTGACTTAAAACATTTATTATCCCAATTTATCTAAGCTAGATGGTTTCTCTGCTTCAGATCTCACAAGACACAAACCAAAGCTGTGTTCCATTCGGGTTGCTCTAGGTCCCTGTTCCCTTGCTGAGGTGAGCCTCTACAAGCCTGTTCCTTGCTGACTGTCAGCTGAGAGCCAGGCCCAGGTTCCAGACTCCAGCCTCCTTCCTTGGCTTATGGCCTTTTTTAATCTTCAAAGGCATCAACAGCAGAGCAATTCCTCCTGCCTCTTCTGTTCCATTTCTTTGACTTCAGATAGGGAAGGCCCTTTGATTTGGCTTTCAGAAAATGAAAAAACAGCCTTGTAAAAATTAATTGACTAAACTTGCTTGGAAAATCTGAGCATTTGTATACTAATCATCAGACATGCATCTTAGGGAGTTATATATAATTAAATCCTAACTAATGAGAAGAATAGAATTCTGGAAGTGATTTTAAATATTCTAGAAAAACCTGGAAAGTTTTAGAGTGTTGGCAATGGATACAAAGTATAGCTCCTCAAATTAGAAAATCTACATTCTAGATTGTCTCTGTCTTTGAAGTCCCCTTGGATTATAACCATTAACTATGAACTTTGTAACTCTAGTCTCTGTTTGTCAAATAAATTTTGTACCATTACCGAACTATTGTTTTAAAAAATCAAATTCGATCCTATCTCTTCCTTGCTTACAATTCTTCAATGAATATCCTTTGGATACAGACCACTAAGCAACATATACACGTTGTTCATAATCTATACAATATCTGGACTCATATCCCGAGGCTAATATACAACCTAAGCCCTAACTGCACCAAATTTCTTGTCATTTATGAAATGAGTCATGTTTACTCAAACTCAAGCCTTTGCAGATGTCATCTCTTGTTTTAATAGACATGGATAAGGAAGTCTACCACTCTTATTGTTTTGATATTCAGCAAGCCTATTGTGCATTTACTGGTGCCAGACACTGAAAATACAGATCAAAAACACACTTGTTATTTTAAAATGCATAAAGACGAGTCAACAGACAATAGAGTGTGAATAGGGTCTGTGGTAGGCAGAATAACGGTCCCCCTAAGGATGTCCATATACTTCCTTGTGTGGCAAAAGGGACTTTGCAAATCTGATTAAGTTAAGGGTCTTGAGTTTGGTAAGATTATCCTGGTATCCAAGTGAGGTGGGTTCAGTCTAATCACATGGGTCCTGAAAAGTGGAGAACCTGTCCTGGCTGTGGTCAGAGAAAGAGATGAGCTGATGGCAGCAGGATCAGAGAGATACTGTGTCGCTAACTTTGAAGAGGGAGGTAAGGGGTGAAAACAAAGCCAGGACATGTAGGGGGCCTCCAGGAGCTGGAAAAGGCAAGGAAATGGATCTTCCTTCCCAGTTTATAGAAAAGGAAGCACCCTGCTGACACTTTGATTTTAGCCCAGTTAGGCCATTGTTGGACTTCTGATCTAACAAAATTGTAAGATAATCAACTTGTGTTGTTTTAAGCCACTAAATTAGTTACAATTAGTTAAGAGTTTGTTGTAACAGCAATAGAAAACTAATACAGAGTTTGTAATAAAGTTTGTATTTATTGTATTTCATGGATTCCAAAATGGACTTTTCCCCCACATTGAAGAGCTATGGAATTGGGTAATGTCTTATAATAGCTAATCCAGGAAGCATTCTTGCCATGGTTGAAATGATCTTTGCCTTCCTGTCAGAATTGCAGAATGGGTGACAGTGGTTTGGAGGAGAGTCCTGAAAACAGCATTGGACTGTATTTAAAATAAATTTTTTATTACCAATTCTCTTGATGACAGAGGACACAACTGTGTGAAAAAATACAGTTGAGGATAACTCTGAGTAGAGAAGTGGTTCTGAAAAGTGAGCTTAAAATATGAAAAAGATATAGGAGAAAGCTTAACCAGTTCATTTTACTTATATTTCTAAATATATGCACTAGAGTTATATTTTGCAAAACATATATTTAAGTAGGTCTAAATGAGCCCTTTCACAAGTATTAAAATTCTAAGTGATAAATTATTGTATAGTAGTTTAATTTGCAGTGTTTGTTCCTATGTTTGATAATTGGTAATGTCTATAAAAGTAAGTCTTTGGTTATGAGTTCATTGTAAACTACCCCACCGCCACCATTCATATGTTGAAGTTTAAACCCTAGAACCTCAGAACGTGATCTTATGTGGAAATAGGTTCACTGCATATGTCATTAGTTAAGATGAGATCAGACTGGAGTGGGTAGGCCCTTAATCCAGTATGACTGATGTCCTTTGAAAAAGAGGAAGTTTGGACAGAGAGCTGGACACACACACACAGGGAAGATGTTCTTCCCAGTCCCTCTGCCCCTCCCCATTGAGGACATGATCTGCTTGACTGGTAAGTTTAGGAGAAGGAACTGGCAGAGTGTCTCAGGCCCTTTCTCTCCCTGTATCTGCTTAGTTGCAGAGAACATGGGTTCTGACGTGCTCCTAGCCAAGTGGCGAGCTTCTCAGATAGGCTCTGTCCTGTACCAGCTCAGTGCCGCATATGTTGTGTGAGTACATCTAATTGAGAAGTGAAATATTAAAAAGTCCACCTAAACCATATTCCCTTATAGCTTTTATTATCTAAAAGGGTGATACGTTAACCTCTGTCTGCTTGACTTCTGTATTTGTCATTTGGTTCTGACAGGCAGGGAAAAGGGGGTGCCATTTACGACCTCATTGATCATCAGCATGGGCTCTCAAGCACAGTGTATGGAAGACAGAGAAATCAGCTGATGGAATATAATGTAAGGCAGAAATACATGAAAGGTGAGGAGGTATAAGTGAGGGTGCAGTAACTCAGCTAGGGAAAGTAGGGAACAGTTTTGCAGAGGAGGTGGAATTT
This sequence comes from Camelus bactrianus, assembly GCF_048773025.1. Classification (NCBI taxonomy): domain Eukaryota; kingdom Metazoa; phylum Chordata; class Mammalia; order Artiodactyla; family Camelidae; genus Camelus; species Camelus bactrianus. The sequence goes on from NC_133541.1 coordinate 32,718,282, forward strand.
GACACTGGAATGATGACTGGGAATTCTTCAGATGGAGAAAAGGGAAAGGACAATCTAGGATGAAGGAACAAAACATGAGACGTCAGAACACACACCACACACACACACACACACACACACACACACACACGCACACACACACACACAGCGAGGCATCTTCAGAGAACATTGCAAAATGTATTGTGACTGAACCGAAGCTCAGATAAGATAGGACTGGGTTGGGACAGGATGAAGCAGGAAAGGTGGGCACAAGGGACTATGAAGCATTTCAAAATAAGAAACAACAAGGCTAAGTTGACACTGTAGATAGTTCTACAGCAATGGTCTATACAGGACAGGAGACAAGGAGGCTAGTTCGGGGATGTGGTAGGACATTTGCTAATGATGATTTGCTTTAAAGTAGTGACATGGATGATACCAGGGGCAGTGGCACATCAGGCACTCAGAATTATTTGTTTGGTGTTATTCCTTTAGAACAAATGAACAGAGAAATGAGAGTGAGGTAAACTTTTAAGGGAATGATCATTTCAAGATTTTACGTACAAAAAATTTTACCTATAAATGTTCACAGGTTCAAGATGACTAGAGTCTGGCTAGAGGTGGATATACATACGTACATACATACATACATAGCCAGGTTGCAGAATAGACATGGTACTCTTGGTAGCTACAATAAAACAAAATTAAAAAAAAATTTCTCTGGAATGAAACTGAGCCTCATAGTTGGAGAGAATATTCCTCCAGAAAAACTCTGTGTCTCCCTAAATGTACCACTTGAAGATGGTGGATGGTGGTGGGAGGGCAGGGAGACGGAAGGAGAGCTCTCAAGACACGCTTGGAGATAGCAATCCCTCCACACCAAAACAGAGCAGAGAAAGAAAAGGAAAAAAACTTCTCAAGTAACATGAAGTGAACAGAGCAACTGTATACCTTTGACTTTGTAAGTAAAAAGCAAACACTTAGTAGAGGCTGCCATAACCAGGGTAGAGTACAGAATTCAGCACAAATGGGAGAAAATTTAACTGTTAAAATCTCTGCTGGAAGAGAGCCGGCACTTGTGAAGCAGGAGGTTGGGACTGTCTTTGGCAGTTGAAGGAAAAAGGAAATTAAAATGGAGAAAGGGGAGTACAGGGGGAGGAAATTCAAATTCACACCACAGCTTGCCCATATTTTATTGGGTAAAATTTTCAAGCTGGAAAACTAGACTTCACATTGTCAAGCCAAAAAATCACTTATGTGCCTTTTAGATTCCAGTGACTCCTGGCCAAAATAATAGTGAATCTTTTTTAACCTTTTTTTCTGGGACTGTCAGCCACTTGGACATGTTGGCTTTTTAATTACCTTGTAATAAATAATTGTATTTTAAAAGAGGCAGTGCTGCTTGCTGGAGAGCAGTAATACTTTTAGGATAATGATGGGGCATTCATCCAATGGTTCTCATAGGCTGGTGTTTTTGTTGATCATTATTCTTTGCCTTTCAGATATTTTTTTCTCTCTTTTACATGCGATTTCTCCAAGGTAGTAATTTAATAAAATTGAATCTTTCCCATTCAGAGAAATTACTTATACATGTAAAGACTGTTCCCCAAAGTGAACATTTTAGTTATCTTTAATGCCTGGGATTGTTTAAACATTAAACATTTCATTTTTCAATCAGTACATTTTTCTGAAAAAAAAATTCAGTTTTATTTACATATGATTTCAATTGTTTTCATTAATATGTCTGGGGAAAATAAATGTGTAAGACTTTATACCCATTTTAAAATTTATAATGGAAATGATTTTAGTGTGCTGTAACTACTTCCAATTACCATTATATGAATAGCATAATATTGTTCCATATCTCACTATTTTAGAGGAATAGCTGCCCTTAGATGAGATATTACTATAATTTAATCATTAGAAGATCCTCTAAAAGATGCAGTTCATTTTTGCAAATCTTTTTTTAAATGATAATAAAACAAATTCTAGAATTGGTCACAATATAACATGTACATTAATTTTTCTCTCTCTTTTTTTTTTTGCGAAAGATTCTGTCTCTTCCCTACAATACACTGAATTAGAAACCAATCACACAAGAGAGCCTTCAGAATTAGAAAAAAAAAGACTTTTAGATTATGGTTTTGCATTTCTCAAGATAAGATTTTATAGTACATTATTCCTGAGAAATGCTCTTTTAAATACATTCCATGGTTACATGAGTTTGGGAATCACTGAATAGGACCATACCTTGAGACCTGCAATGTTGTTTATATATTAAAGACTTGAGTTCTTTTATAAAGTTGCGTTTAACTTCTTTTAATCCAGTGTTTCTCAAACCTACTGGTCGACTGAAAACATTCCTCAAGGTACCAGCACAAATATCCTACAGTACACAAATTGGGAATCAATCCAGTCCCCATAAAAATATAATTAAGAAAGCCTAATATGATCCTCAGGAAGGCCATGCAGCTAGCTCAAGGTGGAGTCACTGGTTTATGCCAGGATCTAGAATAATTTATACATGTCTGACTTACTAATGACTAACCCTGAGTGTTACTATGGGTACAGGGACATTATGATTTTTCATTTTTTAAGAAGTGCTTTATAATTTTCTTTTAAACCTCCTGAGACTTAATGAGATAAGGTGACATATCACATATTCCTCCTTTCACTTTTCCCAAATCATAAATGATACAATACAGCTAAGTGACAAAAGGAAGAATTTACCTCTAAGCCTTCATTTATCTGACTGAATTGAAAATGTGTCCTTCTCTCATCCACACACCACACTTCGTCCAGTTCAAAAGACAAAGACTCCCATCACTCCCATCCTCTTCCCTTCATCTATACCCCCCCAACCCCCGAACATTTGAAAAACACTTCTTCAGCTTTGGCTCCAGAATTTCCTCGAGGGTTGCAGGTCACCTGAAGACACACAGTGCTGCTCTACTAATCGCTCTGGATGTCATTACATGATTATATTCTCTTTCAACTACTTTCCCTGAGGTGTGATTTGATAAGATGGTTCCTTGGTCTTCTCCTTCATCCTCATGCTCTGTGACTTGGGGCTCTGCCAACATGACCATTGGTCCTTTGCAATGAATTCATCATATGAGATGAATAAGTGATACAGAGCCCGGATTCCAGGCTTTCATCACGAGTGTACACTCGTTGTTTGCATATCAGCATCTATTCCATCAGTCTCCGGCAGCCAAGTTCATCTGGATGGGGCTTCATCCTCAGGTCCTGTGTATAACATAGAATCCAACTCCTTCCTGTTATGAGTTAATAAGACTCAATTCCTGGACTTTCATTTTGAGCAAATGGAAGGCAGTGTTCTCTTTCCTGCAGGACGTGAATCCAAAAGCATATTGAGCTGGAATAGTGACAGTCATTTTTAACTATGAGGGAAGAATCTGAGAACATGAGAGAGGAGCCAAGGTAGCGTCAAGTGGATCCGGAGATGGAGAGAAACTGGGTCCTGATGATATCGTCTGATCACGTGGCACTTGAAACTAGTTACCTTCAACTTTTTAATTACATGACCCAATAAATCTTTTTTCCCTTTGGGATGTTTGGGTAGATTCTGTACTATTTGCACCTGAAAGTCCTAATTGAAATATTTCCCTTGCCCTACAGCCACATACCTTTGTGTCTCTGTATGATCTTCAGGTGCTCTTAGGTTGCATCATCTTCAAAATAAAGGGGACAGACTACTGCCTAAATGATTTCTAGTTCCCTGACAGTTGTGATTGTCCATGGCCCCTCAGTGACTAGGACCAGAATTAATGGCTTTTGACTTTCAAGTCTGGGCTCAAAATTGTTACCAACCCTCCTGAGCCAGGCCCCAACAAGGGTCCTCTTGCCCCTTGTCTTTGGTGCAGATAGAACTGTTACCCCCAAAGGTAAAGACCCTAGTTCTTGTCTTACCAAAGAAAAGATTTACAGATGGGAGACGGAAAGCTTTGTGTAGCAAAAAGATTTTAAAAGATTTATTTAGAAAAGGAAAAGTACACCTCCAAGAACCTGAGGTGGGCTGATCCCAGAGAGGAAGAAGCAGTGGTTTTTGTCTCCCCTTTCTCTTATACCTTCACTTAGAGGTGGTCTTTTGATTGATTGAGGCCCTTGTCCCTGGAATGCTTAGTCATGTTTGGCCCTTTGTGCATGTCCTTACCCAGGGTTTACACAAAAAAATCCATGGGGTTGGGGGGCTAAACTGCAATGTTAATTATAATACAATGAACATTGGGCAGTGTCTAGTTAAGTCCTTTCTGCTACCACGCAGTCGTGGCTGTCAGGTTCTAACCAATTTCTTTCTGGCACTCATTTAGAAGGACAGTCCCTTTATGCTAGAGGAGGGCATAACTCATCTTCCAGACCGTCCTCCCTCTCCTCCACCTACCTGCCCGGTGCCCCCACCTATCTAACTACATAGCAGAATGAGACTGAATTTGTCCAGAAGCAAAGGAGATCTTTATTCTTTGATCAGAGAATGGAGAGGTGAGAGCTGGCACTCCAGAGCACACACTCTCTCTGAAAGACCATGGGTGGGCTGCTTTACAGGGTTCTCCTCTGCAAAGGGAGGAGGGAAGGGGCAGAATTCTTGCGGGGTGGGCGCAGCTACACTGCTGAAACTGCAGACACTGTGTGGGGCACAGCGCCTCTGCACACAGCCCTTCTCCACCATCTTGAATTGCAGTGGCGTGGCTGGCACTGCTGCACACAGTCCCCAAGCTGAGGTGGCCACTGAGTCATCTCCCATGTACTCTGTCTGAAGGGCTGGATGCAGGGCAGGCACACCACACCCTGTAAGCAAATGAAACTAGCACAAAGGAAAAGGAAAAACAAAACGTTACAATTTATTTTATTACCCAGATTCTATTTTAATTTCCTGGGGATTGTTAATGGATTTTGCTGGTCACAAAACATATTTCTTAAAAATACTTTTCATTGTGCTAAGAGGTATGGAGGGCTTTTACTTGACAAAGTTTCCCCAGTTCTATTCCTTAACACTCAGGTTAAAAAACTAGGATTAATACATTTTATTTTCTGTATCATAAAACAATCCAGTTACTTATGTACACGTGGTTTTCAAATTGCTTAGCCACGTCTCAGTCCTGTATGAAACTTGAGAAAATAAGAAGCCAAGAAAGTTAGTTCTTTTTAATAACGTTTGCTATATATTCTGATTTTCAGACACCATTTGGTCCACTTAAAGTAAACATATCCATGTTTTAACATCTACCCTGACAGTGGAAACAAAACAAAATAAAGCAAAACAATAAATTCCTGGCAAATGAGATGATTTCCTCCATCCCTCCACCTCTCCCTTCTCTCATCTTTCCTTCCTTCCTTCGCATTTAGGGTGGTAAGCGGTCTGCAAGATATTACAGAAACAATAGCACAAAACAATCGAAGATATTTTAATGGAAACTTACAGTCTAGTGAAGGAAACAGGCATAAATAACCTAATGAGTGATTATTACACGTGATTTTTTTTTTGAAGGAAATGTGCAGGGTGCTATGCAAGTGTGAAACAGGGGGAATGACACGGTGGAGAAGAAAGGTCACCCCCGCAAAAATGCTATTTGAGCTAAGACCCACAACAAAATTTGAAAGTAAATGGTGAAGGGGATACAGATGCTAATGTACTAGGCAGAGAGAAGAGCATGCATGGCCCTAAGCATCAAAGCATGTTTAAAGGATTAAAGCAGGACAGTCCAATGTACAATGCTGGAATACAGACAAGAAGAGAAAGAGGCCAAAGCTGAGTCTAGAGACAATCAGGGGCCTTTGATCATGCAAGACCGTGCACGTGGTCTTAGGGATTTAGGTTTTTATCCTGAGGACAATGAGAAGACATTAAAGTTTGGAAGTGGAAGGGGCGTCATCAAACTGGCATTACAAACAACCACGTTGTAGTGTAAAGAATGACTTCAGAGCATGTACTGAGAATGGGGTGTTTTGAGATCAGTGAGAACATTCCAGCGGTAGTTCAGAAGAGATAATGGGGGTTTGTACTTGGGGAGTGTAGGGTGGGTGGGTGGGAAGGGAATTGATCAAGCTATGCTGATGAGGTAAATAAAGAGAATTTCCTGAGGTTTTATATCTCATTTATCTTTGAACCCTAAGAATCTAAGCCAATGCTTAATTTTAAAGAGAATTTCCTGAGGTTTTATATCTCATTTATCTTTGAACCCTAAGAATCTAAGCCAATGCTTAATTTTAAACAATGAAAAAATATTGAATTTAAATTTAGCAATGATGACTGCAACTATTTAAGAACAACTGACTCAAGAGATAATTATTTAAATAAATATTGATGTATACAACCCAATTGTTCTCCCTCCTTTAGGAATTGTTAATATAGGCCCAGTAATACATTGAATTAAGTCATTACCCTGTGTAAGCAGCCAATGTGGCTTATTTAGACCCAAATCCCTACAGTCAGACTGTATAGACAGTCACTGGCTATGGTTTTCAGTTTAAGTACTCAGAGTTCCTTGTTTAGATGATGACTCTTCTGGAAACTATTCTAAATTCATTTATTTTAAACATAAGGAACCATTTCCAGGAAATAACGGTCTTTTTGGCAGGAATTTTTATCACCAGAATCTCAGACACTTTACAGAACATAACAAATAAGTAGTATAAATATTGCATATTCAAAGGGAATTTTAGTTTTAATTAAAGTCTACCCCCCACTTTTAAACAAATCTTGTTAAAAAATATCTCCTCTTCTTAAGATGGTTGTAATTTTAGGGTTAATATCCTTTAACAAAAGGCAGAGTTATCTGTGATCCAGTGTAAATGTAACGTCTTAAATGCAGCAGTATGGCAAAATTCAATGGATAACATCACTGAAAATGATCTGAAACATTTTAGTGGGTAGATTTATTATATTTATTTCTCTGAAATATTTGTTAAAAATGAGTCTCTCTTTTCTAACATTCATGGGATTTATCTATAATAATGGACAGTATTTAACAGAAAGTTATATTAGAGTGTTAACTCCAAAGGTGAACTATCAAACCATATGTGCTTATCTGCAAGGAGACTCTAAGGAATTTCAGGTCACCATTAGTTTATAATCCCTTTCCCTTCATTACCATCATTTGTGCATCCCTTCTTTTCCAGGATGTTGTGTAAAACTTAGTCATAAAATATACTGATTTTCATTGATCCCCAAATACATACTGAATGTGGCTTTATTAGGTTAAAAAGCTTCCCCAAAGCTATCTGCTTGCTTACTGGATATCCAAGAAAACCCTCCTGATCCACCTTCAAAGACCTATTATTTCCGCTCTTGTAGGCTCTGTTTTCTAGTTGGAAGGCATGTCACCTATTCTCATTTCACTTCCGAAGGATCTACATTTCACAATGCACACTGGAATTGTTAATTTTTTGATTCAGGTTGGCTGGTATAAGAGATGCCCAGATTGCTGGTAAAACATTATTTCTGGGTTTGTCTGTGAGGGCGTTTCTAGTTTCTAGTTAGCATTTGACTGAGTAGACTGAGTAAAGAAGACAAGAATCATCCAGTACATTCAGGGTCCTAAAGAAACAAAAAGAGGGAGGAAAGGCGAATTCTCTCTCTCTTTCCTTGAGCTGGGCCTTCCATCTTGTCCTGCCCTCGGATGCTGGAGCTCCTGGTTTCTCAGGACTTTGGACTCAGATGGAATTATACCATCAGCATTCCTGATTCTCCATCATGCAGAAGCTGGTTGTGGAACTTCTCAGCCTCCATAAGCCAATTCTCATAATAAATCCCTTATTTATCTAAATATATCCTCTTGGTTTTATTTCTCTGGAGAACCTGCCTAATACATACACCTTAGCCCCAGCTGTGAGTGGCTAAAGGTAGTGTCATCAAGACAACCCATTTGGATGTCATGACATGCAACCTGAGATCTAACACCAGTTGCTGCCAAGGCCCCTCTTGTTTCCTCTTATCTTCTTTGAATTCTCAGAGCTCTCCAACTTTGTCAGTGAGCAAGGTTGTTTGCACTCTCTTCTCCCAACATCTCCCCCCCGCCATGTATCTATAGGATTTATCAATTTCATAGCATTTTTTTCTTTCAGTATGGTTTATTTATAAAACTTGAGATATATTCTAATTCAATCTCCTCATTTTTTTTTTAAACAAGGAAGCTTAGACACAAAGAATGTAGATGACTCATTCAAGGTCACCAAGTAAATTAATGGCAAGACCAGGACTGTAACACACATTTCTACGTTGTGTAAAAGTTTACTCTTTGCATAGTTAAGCAAGGAAGGATTTTAAAGGCATAGGGCTAAGAAAAAAATTTAAGAAACAGATTGATACACAAAATATAACACCATTTACATAAAGTAAAAATTCAGGCATTGATGTGGCTATACACATTAAAAAAGTTGGGATATTTGCCTTCAGGGTGGAGGGAAGGGGATGGGAGTAGAACATGGGGGAAAAGTGTAATAAATAACTAAAAACATGAGAGAGATTGTGCATGATCAAATATAATGAGCCATGAACTGAGTATAATTTTTTATTGATTCCTTCCTTGGGTTGGTCTTTTATTCCTAAGAATAGAACTATCTTTCTGTCACTTGAAACCCAAGCAATCCTACCAAATGAACTTGCATCTAAAACTTTTACACAACTTTATAAAATTAATTGCTCGTCTAAACCGAATGAAGCATGCAGACCTCAGATTGGCAGTGTGAGAAAAGGAAAGAAAAGTGCCAAGGAGTACGGGGGAGCGGAGGAATACTACCATCATTTGTGGCAGAAAATCATACTGTTTTTGCCAGTTGCTGTAATCATGACACATGAACAATGCAAAATCTAATTGTGGATTAGAATGGTATCTCACTTAAAATGACATAACACAGACCAGTGTAGTCACAAATAAATTGTATGTGTTTTTGCCAAAAGAAAACATTTTTCTTAATTTAATCAAGGGCAAAAAGATTAATTACATTTGAAGATACGTTCTTTAATTGTTTTTTATTTTGTTTAGCACAGAACAAAGTTCTTTACTTCTTTCTATTTGGAAAACCAAGAAATAAATATGAGAAATATATTTTTAAATAACTGACAAAAATAAATAGAAAAATAGATTAAGATAAAAAGCTTTCACTAAAATTGTTTTTTTTTAACCAAAATGTCTTATATTTATCTCCCACACTCAGTGGGAGATTTAAAAGACACTTTTTCATAATATACATACCTCAGTAATACTATTTCAACTTCACAGTTGATCGTATCAAGAGAAAGCTATCTGAGGTTATTTAGAGAATGCAACCACAAAGGCTCGAAATTAGTTATAAAATATCACCTAGATGTCCATGATATGATAGGAAATTAGTTCCCTATTGAAAATAAAAGAAATTCCTAGCTCTCCTCAGTTATTTTAGTGGTCAATTAATCCATTCTGTGTGCTTTAAGATAACTTATAAATCATATAATTGAAATTATAGATGCCATACCAAAAGTCTCACTATTATAGAGCTTCAAAAATTAAAGTCTCTCTCTCACCTTTCATATGTTTCCACCTCTGAGTACATTATTTCTATAGAAAATAATAGTTTTCCCTAGAAAATGCTGCCTCTAAATTTTAAACTTTTCTCTAGTTTGCTTTTAAATTGACCAGATAAGCTAGCATTTTAAATCTCTTGCAGAAAGATAGAACACTCCAATCTTCCAAGACATCTCCTCAAATATGTGTATTTTATGGCGTTTAGTAAAGTTCTGGCACTAGCAATGTTGTCCTTTGGACAAAGAAACATCTGAGACAAAAATTTCGTTTACCAATGGTGGTCCAAATACGGGGGTGTAGGGGGGACAAATTTCAATGGCAACAAAGACAAATATGCTAGAGGTCCCACTGTGCCATTGAAACCAGCCTAATACTATAAATCATATTTTATTGAAAATTCTTTATGCTGTCATGTGTACATGTTGTTTCTTTTACTTATGGTAGTTAAAGGGTATTTTAGGTTCCCTTCAGGCCTAACGTGCTTTACTTTATTTTTTTTTTTTTGAAGTAAGATTGCACCAAATCCTCTAGCAGACTCACATATTCCCTAATCACCTTGTTAAATATTGTTAAAAATGTTCATATATTATATGATATTGTAATATGAAACAGGAAAGAAGCCAAAGGATACTTTTGCTAGAGAATGTAGAGACTTTGGCATGTTTTTATATTTCCAAATGCTATTCATTTGTTTAGAGATTATTATCTTTAAAGCTTTGTAGGGCAAGTCTTTGAAATTCCATTGGATTTTCTATTTAAATGCGCTAGTTTGAATTTGAGAAGTGGTAAAGAACAATATTCTCCTTAGTCTCATTTTTATATTTAGTAACCTTGGGCAAATCACTTAGCGTCTCTAAACTTCAGTTAAGTTACCTCATTTGCCAGCTGAGGCAGATCCCCCTAATGGACATATTAGTTTGTAAAACCATTCATGTAGTTTATATCTATGCGCCAAATAGTAAAATTTTGGGTCCAGAAATCCCTTTCAAGATAATCTAACTCAAAAACCCTTACCTCAAATGAGAAAATTGTGATGCTGATGTGCTAATAATAAATGTATATTATACAAAAAAGAAACTAAAATGATTTCAAGAATATTTGATTCAATAAGAACCTTTATTTTTAAGTTATGAGGGGTTACATCAACTTTATGTGGAATTATTCTGTAGTACTTTAGGGAAGTGTGTTTTCAATTGTGTCTGACATAATAAATCAACACTGCTCACTAAAACATGAAGTAAATAAATGTCACCTTGAGCTTTATTTAACTCTGATAGAAAACCCATAAACTACTTAGAATTTATTAATACTGTAATTTTGTCTTATATTGGATTTCCATTCCTGAGTAAAATGCAATCTCCACAGAATTATTAAAAATCATATACATTTGTGCTGTTTCTACATTTATAGTGGGGAAACAAAGATATGTTTGGCAACATGTTCTAGTTCACATAATTTATTAAAATTAAATTCAGGTTTCTATTACCTGGACACATTCCAAATAGTTTACTCTCTCCTTTTGTTCAGTCATCAAAATGACTATCTTGGGAAACAGAGTGGGCTGTTCTAGAACAATTCTAGAAGTACTTCTGTGTTAAGGAGACCCAGCAAAAAGTCCAGGAAACCCTAGTTGAGATGCCACAGGTGATGGCTCCTGAGTCAACTTGATTGTAGGAATTCTTAACAACCAAGGAGGATGGCAGCAAAAATGAGTCATGAAGAACCAGCCTCTGTGCTCTTTGTGTTATATGTTATGCTCTTTTGCCTATATGCTTTTTCTTTTTAAGGTCATGGTAGGCTATTTAAGCACATATACTTTTTACTGAAGTTATTCTGTCACCCCACATATTGAGAGAAAAGGGGAAGGATCCAGCCAACGCCATGTCTGCTTTTTAGAATTTGGGAGAGGCACTCTCCTTTTTGCCCCAGGACCTTTGCACCAACCCCTCATTGGTCTGTTTGCAATACCCCTGCACCCACACTTTTCACCTTGCTAAGTAGTAAACATAATAAAATGTTCAGGTTTTAGTTTGAATGTCATGTCTTCAGGCAAACTTTCCCTAATTCCACAGTAAAACCTACATCCTTCCAGTCAGTCAATCTTAGTGTGCCCATTTCTATTGCTTCAGAAATACTGTGTGTTTATTTGTTTAGTACCTGGTTCCTTGACTATACTCTGAAATGTGGGAGGACCAAATCTTCTCCAGTTGTCATTGTTTTATACCCAGCATGTCACACAGCACCTGGATTATAGTGTTTAATCAGTATTTGTTGAATAAATAAATAACCTGAAAATAATAATATATTTATTGATCAAAAAGGTTAAAACTGTCATAAGAGGATCACATGAGGAGAGTTTTCAAAGAGTAATATTAAGAGGCTGGGTTTTTTCCCCTAACCTTTTGAGATTAGAATAGTTACTTATTTGATATCTCTCATATGGTGATTTTAGGTCCATGAGCTAAATTTCTGTTTTCCTCTCATTTGTTTCTATCTCATTTTTAATAACTTGAAAATTTCCATAGAAATGTGCTTTCCTTTGCCCCAAATATGTCTAACGGGGCACTAGGACCAAAGTACCTTTTTTCTTTAGGCTTCATAGTAGCTACTATTTGATAGGCTTTAGCCACAATCCAGGTAGTAAAGAACCAGTTTTTCTTACAATTTCTTAGCCTCTCTGGAAGACAGCACATCAGCTTTTAGCATTGTCAGCTGGTTGCAAAGGTGAAGCTATTCTTAAACCCTAAAAATTTTAAATCCTTAAACCTAAAAATCTAAAAACCTCAAAATTCAGGGCTGACTGTAGGAAGTGACATGGTGAAAGCATGTAAAGGACACAACATGAAACCAGGACCTACAGGAGTGTTGAGAGTAACATCTCAGGAAGCTCAGCCCCGAAGAGCCGGCTTAAGCAATTTGCCCACCAGGCCTATGAGCCACGACTGTCATTAGAGGTAAAGGCAGATTTCTGAAAACAAAGGGCAGTCATTTGACTTCCAGGTGTGCAGAAGTGGTTGATTGTCGTTAGGTTCAATGTTAAAAAAAAAAATGGAATAGTCAAGTCTCTCTGGCCAATAGAAGTAACAGTGAAAATAATAATAATTTTGGTTCATCTTATCTGTTAAGGCTCCTGAAATTGCAATGCCCTCTCTCACCTCTGTGCCTTTCTTGCTATTCTTCCCTTTGCTTGGAATGTGCTGCCTCACTTTGTCCTATAAAACTCCTTTTAGTCCTTCAAAGCAAGCTTTGAGGTCTCTTCATTCCCATAAGATCATCCCATTTTTGTTCTCCTTAGAGACAGTTATTCTCCCTTTTTTCCCTCCTGAAAATATTATTGAATCCATAACATGGTATTTAAATGGTGTCATAAAGATCTTTTTCCATGTAAGTCTCTTGACATGACATGGCCTGAAATCCTCATTTTCATTAGATGTTCTTTCAGAGTCCATGCTCCAGAATATGAAAATGAATATATGAATGTACTTGTGTGACTGAAATATTATGCTGTACACCAGAAATTGACACAATATTGTAAACGTGCTATACTTCAAAAAAATACAACAAAAAAAGAGTGCACGCTCCAGAAAAAGACTGTGTCAGCTCAAATCCTGTCTCTGTCATTTACTACCCCTGTGATCCTAGACAATGTGCTTTCTCTCTCCATACCTCCCTTTCCTCACCTAAAAATGGGGATATTAATAGTAATGTATTATACTGAGGCCCCATATTATTAAATGGGATAATACCTATGAAGCACATAAAACAGTACTTGGCACTTATTAAATGCCCAGTAACTTAATGCTTACTAGCTACTTTATTATTGCTATAATTTCCATATTAAAGTATCATCCTAATAACTGATCAGAGAAACTATTAATAGTAATAATAACTATTATTACTATTATTATTTTTGCTAGAGTCTAAAGAGAGAGGTAGGTTAAAAGGATCCTTCATGGTACATTAAAACCTGAAAAAGACATTTATGAATAATAAATAATAATAAATTATAATAAAATAATTATTTATCATAATATATCAATATGTACGTTATTGATATATAATAAATCATAAATAATAACTATAACATCAAATTTTTTCCATTTATTATCATATAGCACTAATTGTCATATTCACATTCAACTTACATGTATTCTCACTCCTCATATCAAGATACAGCTATTTACCTGTATATGAACAGCAGGAGGAAGAATGAGGACTGACAGTGTCAGAATAGTCAAAGATGGTAAAAATAAACTCTTGGAAAATTGAGGGTATTATTCCTTTTTTTGATAGACTACAATCTCTTCCATGTCTGTCTCTGAAAAGCCAGAACATTTGTGATGAGGTATGTATAGTCATTTTTAAATGATTTTCCCAGTGGCCAGAGAAGAGTTTGAAGCAACCATTTTCTGCTTAAGACTGATCCGTATGAATGATGACCCATACTCAGAGTACTGGCCACTTTCTTCACTTTGATGGGTGGGAATGAAAATCAGGGAGACTGCAACTCTTTAAAACAGTTAACTCTTGTAATCACTTAAAAATACATTTTTATCTCATCTAGTCTGATTGCTAAAGTACCCATGTAAATTAAAAAAAAAAACTCATATAGAGTCAAAAAACACAGTTTACTGCCAACCAAACAAAACACCAAGAAACTGCATGAGAAACTTCTGTGAAGTTTTCAGCATTAGTAAACTGCAAAAAGAAGTGGCAATTTACAGGTCTTGGCTGGTCAGTTGCTATTGAAGCTAGTGTCTAACATGTCAGTGGGACTAATGTGCTAAAATATGCTGTGTGGACAGAGTCTGTGGTTGCTGTTTTGTTATTGTATTGATGATACCTCTGTGTGTGGGACTGGTGTCTGTCTTTAGAAACATTTCTGTCCCTGGTATACATGCATGCTGTGGTTTAGCATTGTAAAGATAATAGTGCCCTATAAAACTTAAGTTTTAAACAATTGGGGTAGTCTTCATGCTAGAAGGAAACAGAGGGCTGTATTTTCCCCAAACTAATAGTAAACAGCGAAATTATAATCATAACATTTTATAATTCAAGATTTTTCAAAAGTAAAATTAATGAATTAGAATTAAAGATACACATAAGTTAAAAAAAAAAAACAAACACAAAACTTCCATTAGGCTTAACCACTGGTGACATTAGTAAGAGTAACTTTAGTGGCACAGTGGGAGTGGAATTGAATTACAAGTGAGTTGAAGAAAGAATGGGCAATAACTAAATGGAAGTGTTTGTCAAGACTTTTTGATATAAACCTTGCCTGTGAATAGAAGGTGACTTGAGAGGGAGGGAAGCTGTCAAGAGAGGAGAAATGGAAGTATAAAGATAGCCTTAGACAGCAGGATCACTTCTCTCTCAGATCAGAGGAAAAAGGTAAAACGTGTATGGGTGTAGGTAAGTGGGTATGTTGTGGTGAAATTATGGTAAGGGAGAGGATGAATGCGTTAATGCCTGAAGACCACTCTTTTTTAACCAGAAAATGCTAAAAGTGAAGGTGATCTGGGTGGGACAGAGTGCGTAGGCGAGATGTTACCTTTCTGCCCCTTTTTATTCCTTCGTCTCCCTACACTATATATTTCTTGGTATTTCTACGTATTTGTTTCATTCTGCCTTTGCATATGTGTCACTCCATGATGGTTGTTGATATGCTGTATCTTTTTCTATTTCACTCCCTCAAATGGTTTTATTTTTTATATTTTATTACTGGATCTATAAACAAATAAGAAAGAAGTAATATGAAAACATAATCTTAGTTATGTCTAGTTTATCTGAGATGGTTAAAGAATATCTTTCCCCATGAATATATTTTCCATATAACTGAAACATAACCCACACTAGAAAATTAGAACTAGAAAACTAGAAAATAATTTTTGATGGGAACTTCCTTAAAGTGTTTGATAACATTGGCCTCAGGGATCAGTAGTTTGGGGAATGCACTTTTCTATCTGAGCTTTCATTTTTTCCTAAATTCTTAATAAAAGGTGCTGCCAAGTGCCAAGAGTGTAAGCATGTTACAACTTGTATTAAGCTGACATATGAAAGTAATAAGATAGAAACACAGTATCTGGCTCATAAATAAAATTAAACCATTTATGTATAGTAAATGTCAATACATAGCTAATAAATGGCTCTAGTATGAAATCTCCATTTGGCAAAATGTATGTCTCCGCCACAAATCTTACAAATTACTGTTATTTGCATTAGAGTATCTTTTTTTAGCATAAGAGAATAATGCTCTTAGATATCTGCTCACTGGCTACCTGCCAAAACTCTCCCTGTTGTCTTTCCAAAAAGATTCCTGAAAGAACTTAGAAGAGTAGTTTTTAAAAGTTAATGTGGTTAAGAGTCATTTGAAGATCTTGTTAACAATTAGAATAGATGGTCCTTACTGCCAGAAGTTACGATATCAGAAAACTGCTCTTGTTAGCAACTTCTCCTGGTAATTTGGCTACATGTAGTCCCTTGGAACACACATCTAGACAGCTAATATTTTCTATTAATCTCTATCAACTTAGCTGGAAGCAGGCTAAATATATTCCTTAATTATAATTCATCAGTAACCAAAGATTTTTTAAGCTAATTGACAGTTTTCCTCACAGACAACTATGAAATTACCTTCTGCTAGAATCTAGTCCCTGCCCCAGGGCTGTTCTGTCATACAGCATTAAGCATTCCATACTTATTTGCATTATTTATTTATACACACACTATAATATCTTATGCACAGCATGTGTGCAGTTGTCTACATATGATACAAAATTTGCATTAAATTCAAGTCGGTTAAAAATATGTTCTACATTTCCTTATCTTTTTAAACAAAACAAGCTCAATGTAAATTAAATTGTTCCTATTAGCACCCATTGTTAAACTGTTAAGCAATGTAATTTTTGTCTTTTTTTACATTTTTCTGTGCCATCCCTTAATGTAAGATTTTCAGCCATTACTTTTCTTGGCATTATGCTTTTTTCTCATAGACTCTACTTAAGAACTCTCTTTCAAGAATCCATAGGATGCTTTCTGCACTGATTTTGTATAAATTTCCACATTTAATAATAGTCTTTATACATGTCTTAATGCACCCAAGATATAGTCTTTTTGAGGAGAAACAATTCTGAATAAATAATCTTTGTGTTTCTCTTGTACCCAACGGTGTCTTGCCTTTGGTAGGTGCTTAGTAAATAGTTGTGGAATAATCAAATTAATTGTACGGTAAATAAGAATTCGAAGGCTATGAATGAGGGCCTAGAATGTACATGTCTTTAGTGCAGACTGATGACATTTCTTTAGTGTGCCAAGAACTTTTTCGGCTGCTGAGTTTCAGAAAGTTAAGGCTGATGGAAAGCTAGTTATTTTGAAGTGTTGTAGTTCTATTTTTCTTGTTATTAAAAGAAGAAATATTCTCCATGTTCACACATTTTTATATAAACCTTTTACTTTATACAATTAATTGCCTTTTAGTTCTTTGAAAATAAATATTACTTATTTGTAATTTATTATTTGAGTAAGCAAATAAACAGAGCCTATGTTTTTAAACCTAGCCTTTGTGTATAAAGATGTGTAAAATAGATCTTTATATCTTCTTAGTAATTTCTTATCATGTTGCAGAAAACTGCCTACCATTACTTCATAATATAATGAATTTTCTTTTTGTGGGAAGTACTTTCTAATCCTCAAGCTTGTATGATTAAAATATCATTCTTATTTACTAATTTAAATCTCAAGAATATACCTTACGTTTATATATTACTTGTTACAAAAACTTACATTTGGATTACCCTTTAGATATTATCTTTAACACATTACCTTTATTAAGGTCACTAGCATTCCTACAGAATGAACCCTATTTTACAATATGAATATCTTATGCTGTAGTTTGAAATACTTTGTGCCATCAATTGACAAGAATTTGTTTATAGTAATGTGAGTCAGTGATCTGTGTCTATTTGTTTATTGGGAGAGAAGAAAGATAACAGATAAGTAATTTTTTTCTTTTGTATTTTTTACTCAAAAATAAAGATCTAGTCATAAATTCAACTGAAAAGCAGTTCAGTTATTAATGGAAGTTCCCTAAATCAGGAATGAATAGTTGCTTGTGGTAAAAAGTAATACCCAAATAATTTAATGACTTGCTCATACATACTGCCCATTTCTTGTGTAGGAATAAAACTGTGTTGGAAAAAGGAAATAAAATTTCATAATATTGACTATTGTATATGTTCCTTCTTTCTGACACCCTGTCTCCTTTAGCATACTTTTATTACTTTTAGAAGTAGAAATTAATGATAAACTTCTTATTCAACCCAAATTAATAGTCATTGAAATTAATATTGAAGTCTCTGCATCTCTTGATATGCTCTAGGTAAGCATGAACCTTATGATTTCTCTTTTTTTGTTGAGTGAGTACACAGAAGCTGCTATAAATATGTAGAACCACACCCTCCCTGTAAAACACGCATTCTACAGTCCTTAATCAAGATTGTACAAAGCACATAGCACAAATTTGATTTAGACAAGATAAGGCATTCTCAAGTTATCCAATAGTTTGGGATGACCATGATAAAAACCTGAGTTAGATTTATACACCTAAAATCTGCCTCTGCCTGTCCTTTGCTATTACTACAGGAAACCAGGGATGGGTGAACCTAGCCATGTTTTGGGTCCGTCAAACATCTTGAACTACTTTTCCAATGTTCTGGGTTAGGCAAAACCCAAAATGTGTTTTGCCAAGCACATTTTCTCTTAATTCTTAAACCCAGGAGTATTTTAAGGTAAATTTAATCCATATGCTTCTGATTCATGTACACTAAATTCATCAAAATGTTCTGTCTTAAGAGCTATTTGATGTGCAAGAAGTCTTTTGAATATTTTATTAGCCTTTTAAAGTCAGATTCATTGGACTTTTACATTCAACTGGGCCAAGAACAAGTGAACCTGGACCCCCAAATGATTAAGTTTGGTTGCAAAGTCTAAACCATCAAGGTTTGTGAAGGTTCTAAACTTGGCTATACATAACTTAATCCTTGGTAAGAATATATATTAACATAATTTTTGCAGAATGTAGATTGTGTAACACAATGAGTAGTGAACAAAATGCAAAATAAGGCATGGAAGTATAAAGAAGCCAAGTGACAAATAATTCAAAGCAGACTGAATGTCTGTTCTTTAGCAAGAACCATGCACGGGCTAGCGTAATGGAGGATGACACTGCATCTGTTTTCATTTTTCTTTCTTTTGGGAAGGCTTTCTTCTTTTTGGACTGTATCTGGACTTTTCTGAACGTTCTCTTTCATTTCCATTTTTTGGACAGTCACCTAACTTACAGCTAGCATTGTAGCCTAAACATTAAATTAAAGAAAATGATGTTTAATATCATATAAAGGGATTAGTTTTTTGTTGTGAAAAAGCTAAAATGAATTACTAACTTTATTTCTTAAGATGTCATTTTATCATTAGAATTTTTAGGTTTGTAAAATAATGAGCAGGTTGACATTGATTATGAAATTCACAAATCAAATTCACTATCAAAGTCCCAACTTCTGTAAGTTTAGACTAGACAGTACTAGTTAAAATTTGTAATAAAGAATAACCTATTTGATTACATATAGGTAAATTCTTTTTGATCTCTCTCTTTATTATTTCTATATGATTTAGAGGACCAGACTATATTTAAGATATGTACATAATGGTAGTTAAGGGCTTAATTATGTAAATCAGAAAACTAAGTAGTAAAGCAGAATAAGAGAAAGTAGAATAAAAAACTGCCATAGAGAAATAATTTATTGCATGCTAAAAAGCTGAGATCTTGTTCTTACTTTTCAGTTTTGAAAATTTCTGAAAACTAGACCCAGACATTGAGTAAAATAAAAATCAATAATAATTTTAGCATAAGCTTTGACAGTTGAACATGTGAAAAGTTTGTTTTTCCTACTGTTGTTGGCTAAAAAAGCACTTTAGTGGCTTTCAAAATATACTGTTGTAATAAGACACAAATGATGATAAATATCTTTATAATCATTATCTCAACCATCCTATATTCTTTCAGCACTTTCTCAGGAATGCTGAAGAGTGACATAGATGAACACATCAGTAGAGAGTAGGAGTCAAGGACAAGTATATTGCAATGAGTTCGAAATTCTTGACTCAAATGACACACTTAAACATTTCTTTTTTTCCCTTTCTCTATATGCCAATTTTTGTTTAATAATGCCATACTAGGATTATAGTTTTTAAGAGTTAGGGCTTTGGCAGTAATATATTTTAGTTTTCAATCCTCACCAGCTGGTTAACTTTGAAGGTTTCTTACTCTTTTTTAATGTCAAGTTTCTCTTCTGTAAAATGAGAACAAAATACAAGGTTCTTGAAATTATTGGAAATGATTAATATACATCAAAAGCTTAAAATCAGACAGACTTAAAAGCATATGATAAGTGCTAAATAAATGGTACCTTTAGGGTGGACAATCTACTTCTGTTTAAATTCTCAAGGATGAGTTACCTACTATGGAAAAAGATAGTGCCTGCTCCGTTTATCCAAGTCTTGCTGTGTCAGCTTGGCTAGGTTGCGGTCTCTAGTTACTCAATCAAGAATTAATCTAGATGTTTCTATGAGGATATTTTCCAGATGTGATTAAAATCCATAATCAGTTAGTTCCCTGTAGGTAAGGGAAATTATCCTGGATAACCTGAGTGGGCCTGATCAATCAGTTGAAATGCTTGAAGAGTAGAGCTGAGACTTCCGTGATGGAAAAGAAATTCTGCCAGTCAAAATGGTGGGGTGGTAGGGTCTTAAAACAGATCTTCTACTGTTTCTTCTTCTCTGCTTAAACCCTGGCTGATGCATGAATTCACTCAGCAAATATGTACCAAGGGTTTTCTATGTATCAAATCAAGTATTATTCTAGATTATCAAGACTTCTGTAGAGAACAGATTACATATTTCCCCTGTCATCACTGAACAGATGATATTTCCTTAGACAAATGATAATAAATACATATTTAAATTAAAATAATAAAAAATGCTTTGAAGTAGAAGTACAAATTGTTTTCTTATTAGCCTTTTTAGGTCTCATATGGAAACAGTTAAAAATGTTTTCTAGTGAATTTAAATCAGACTTATGTCTTAATTTAGTGACTTTTTTGTTTGTTTCTGTGAATCTAGAATTTCTACTATTAAAAATGCAAATAGAGATTTTCTTGTAAGCAAAAATTTAAACTTTCCAAGTTTAACGTATTTAGTGAATAAATTGAGATGAACAAGGCAGGGAAGGGCCCTTTTACCTGTGTTAGGCTCTACTGTGTTACCCAAAAGACCATCATTGTCAATTTTTTTTTATTGTATTACCATGTGATATGCTCATTCATGTGACTACAACAGAAAAACCTTATACTTTCAGTGGGAATTGTTTAATCATCAAATGTGTTTATCAGAACAATAAGAACCTTTAAAAAATAAAAAGAGCTATCAACATTAAACGTGGAAAATAAGAATTAAAATTTTGAGATTTGGAATCACCCTTTAATATGTTTTTTATTTAAATCTTGAAGAAATAAATAAATACATTGTCAGTAAGCAAATCTGAGGGGGATCTAACTCTTCAAATAGAAAGTGTTATAAAAAATTTTTCAATTAAGAAAACATTTTTTCACTTTCTTCTACACTATTTCAATATTACATGTCAGTTAGCCTTTAGATCATGTGTAATTAAATTTACAAAAATTTATTACTCTTTCTCATTTATAATTTTACAGAATTCTCCAGAAACTAGTGACTTGATTGGAAAAAAATGAACTAAGTTTTCCCTTTTCTTTGATTGTAAACACCCACCTCCTGCCCCTATGAGCAATTATAGGACTATTTAACATATGCCTACTTAAATTTCAAATTGCCAAGCCCTTTTGTGGTCAAGTCCTAGCCTGAAATTTGATCAGATATTTATCTACTTAAAAAATAAGTGCTTTCTTTAGTTATAAATGTAAATACCTTCTTACTGAATTGAATCAGGTTAAGAAAAAATATACACATGGATATTCAATTTGAAAATAACTTTATAAAAATTACAGCTTTTTACAAACATGTTTTTTAATTACCCTGAACAGAAAGGAAATATAATTTAGAAATCCTTAATTTCTCAGACTTTAATAATTTTGAAGGTTGAAAGCAATTGCTATATTGTGAATTTCTTTTTTTTTTTTTAAGAAAAAGACACTGCTATACAATCAGCAAATATCAGCAGATTTCCAGGAGAAACATTAAAGGAGCAGACTTTTCTACACTTTAAGCTTATTCATGTGTAATGAAACAATTTAACTATTATAGAAATTGGAGCCAATACAAGTGGTAATTGATATCATTAAAACTATTGCTTATTACAGATCTTACCAATAATTGCCATGAATGGGCTGTTGAGGCATCAGGAATATTAAAGGTTATGATTTTTTTTTTTACTTTTACAATCAGTTTTATATCACAGCCATTCAAATACTTATAAAAAGTCAAATATTTGTAATTATATATTATAAATAAATGTTATAAATTAATTTTCTCCCTTATGTAGACTTTCTTAGATCCTCTTTAATTTACTCCACTCTGTCCTACAATTAGCTCATTTTCTATCTGAGTCATGATGGAACATATTGCTTTACTGTATGAACCCTCTGAGCCAAAACATTCTTCTCTCATTAGCCTAGTTTCATTGTCCTTTGAAAATACAAGGACCCACAAATTAATAATGCAGAAATCCTTATTAATTCTCATGAAAAGGATTTTATGTAAAGTTAAGGAAATATAAAACAAGACCCAAGATCGCAATGCATCTCATTTAAATGCTGTGTAATTTGCAGAAAGCTATTAAAGTGATTCTACAAGTTACTTTCCTTCAGATTTTCTCCTTTGTAAACATGCCGAAATAAATCAAATGTTTACACACAACTAAGCAATAGATCAATATGGAGTGAAGTAAGGAAGAAAAAATTGAAGGACAATCTGTAAACAGTTAGAAGACAATGGAACCTTGAGCAGCATGGTCCGTAATGAACAAATCATGCCAGACCATGATGATAGGCTTGTTTGACAGAGTTACAGAACTAACTGGATGAAGAGGATGGAATCGACGTCATGTATTTAGGCTCCAGTGAAGCATTTGAAACAGTGGATCATGAACTTTTACTTGCAAATTAATTATAATTGCTTTGGATGAGAACAGAGTTACATGGAACTGGGAACTGGCTAAAAGATCATAAACAAAAATAAGAGATGGCAATGTATCCACTTGGAGGATAACTGAAGCAGGTTTTCACAATGGTCAAAGTTCCGTAAGCTTCTATTTATTGGTTGTTAAAACTATTTTTCCTCAGTAATTTTGAAGTAGAAGTGTTTTCAGAGGTACCCAATATAGTAACCAAAGAAAACAATCAGACCTAAATATGAGTTCATATAAACCAGTATCTAATTTAGAATTTATGTTTGACTTAAGTTGACTTTTAAAAATGTTTATTATGTAAAAAAGTATGAGTGCTTAATATTTAGGCAATAACTAGTGTCAATAGAACAGAATGTTTAAAATACTTTAGGTTTTATTATATATTATACCTGCTTATTGAAGTTCAGTAGCACCTCTATTAGAAACATATGAAAGAAAAAAATTAATCATTTAATTTTTATAAATCATGCTTGTGGTTTCTCTATATTTGTTTAAATTAAATGGGTTTTTGTAGTAACAAAAGAACAAAATGACAAATTTAAAATATAATATATACGATACAGGTTTTTAACTGCTAGTAGACTATCAGAAAATAACCAGTCAGAATGTCCATCATTAAAAAGTCCACAAATGATAAAGGCTGGAGAGGGTGTGGAGAAAAGGAAACCCTCCTACAGTGTTGGTGGGAATGTAGTTTGGTGCAGCCATTATGGAAAACAGTATGGAGATTCTTTAAAAATTTAAAAAGAGATTTACCATATGATCCAGCAATCCCACTCCTGGGCACATAATTGGAGGGGACTCTGATTCAACTTATTTACAGAATAGAAACAGACTCACAGATATAGAAAACAAACTTATGTTTACGAGATATGATAGGGGGTGTGAAGGGGTAAATTGGGAGTTTGAGATTTACAGATACTAGCTACTAAATATAAAATAGCTAAACAAGTTCATACTGTATAGCACAGGGAACTATATTCAATATCTTGTAGTAACCAATATTGAAAAAGAATATGAAAACTAATATATGTATGTACATGTATGACTGAAACATGTGCACCAGAAATTGGCACAATATTATAAACTGGCTATACATCAATAATAAAAAGAAAAAAATAGCTGTGAAAGTTAGAGTCATTTATGAAAGAAAAGGAAATTATGTATAGATTGATAAGGAAATGTGGTAGAATGGCTTTTCCAAAACGTGAGCTAGAAGATAATTTTAGAAGTTATCCAATAATATTTTAAATTGTATGCATTTATATGTATTAGAAAAAAGCAAGTGATTAAATGGCATAAACATAATTTAAAATATATTTAAGTTGAAACAAGTATGCCATCTCAAGAAAAATATTCACTGGAAAATGGTAAAATAGTATAAGATAGGGTCAACATTCAGGTACCCAGAAGACTAATATTTGGGAAATATTGCCGATGAAAAGTCATATTGTCTTATACATTAAACAAAGGTATGTTTAATTACATGAAAGAGTAATGTATTGAGATGATACCAGCAAAATTCTCAAGCAAAAATAAGATTAAAATGTTAAATAAAAATAACTTTCATAGCATTCTGTATAACCTAAACATTTCCCAGTTCTGGCCAACAGCTCATATAAACAGTATCCCATTGCAATTTTTTGCATCACAGCAAATGAGCCTGAAGATTCTCTTGAAGATTTAACCTGCTGACAAATTCTTATGTACCCCTTTCAATTTTTAAACATCAACAGAATGAAATAAAAACATGTTTAACAGAAAAGAAAACCATTATTGTCCCCATTGGGTTTACCTTTAAATGGAAAGAGTACATTTGCTGCTTGTAACTGAACTCTAAGTTGAATGAAAACTACTACTCCAAGATTATATCACCACTTATTTTTATTTATAAAACCTGAAAAGATAGAGGCACAAGAAAACTAGAGTAAAATGCGCACATTGAGGAAAAGGCAGATTTAAAAGCATTTTATCCAAGTAGAAGCAATGAAAACTTTTGGTTTACACAACAGCCTTCCGAGGACAACGGTGGGTTTACATCACTGGTTGTACTTAAAGTTCACCCTGAAGAGTATTGAGGCCAACATCTAAGAGAGAATTCTCACAGGAGAGATTAGATGACCTGTCATGCCCTTTCCATTTCTTATTTGCGTGATTTTGTTGTGCTAATAATTATTGTTTTGAAAAGAATATTCTGGCAACTTGAGATTTTATTTACAGCCTTGGGAGTTGTCTGGCTGCGTTCATCTAGAACTGAGCTGTCGTGTCCAGACATGGCGAAATCAGGAAATGGCACGTCATGGACCCCAGCCTTTCCTGGAGCATTTCTACTTAGAGAGGCAGTGTTAGTAACCCTCAGCTTTTGGAGACAAAGAATAAGCACTACAATTTACCTTACAGATGGAATAAAGATAAAGACATTAACCCTATCTACAAATATCTCCTACTTCACCATAATTCTTGGGTTGAATAAGGTCATGATCTTTGCCTTATTATATTTTTGCTTGAAATATTAACATGTATGTATTGATTCATTAATTCTTCCATTTAGGAAATATTTCCTGTGTCTACCCTGGTAGTTGTGCTAAATATCGAAGACACAGTGATAAAAAAAAAATACACATCCTTAATGCCCTCAGAGGGCATACTCAGCCAAATGAGTAATTATAATAAAAGTAATAAGTGCTCTGATTAGAAAGTAACAGATATTTTGCGATTATATTGGTGGGACTCCCAACCCAGCCGTGGTGGTAGAGCTGTGAATGTTGGAGTATTTTATGAAAGAAAAAGGAAATAATGCATAGATTTATAGTGAAATGTGGTAGAATTTATTAAGTTCCAATTTTCCAAATTGGATCATAGGTGTGATGATAAAGAGTTTCTCAGAGCAAACTATATATAAGTGTGTGTATATAAATATATATAGCATATGCAAACATATACATAATACATACATATGCTACATATATATCTATGCTATATACACTAGGCAAAGGGCACAGCTCGTCTGGAGGCTCCAAAGTAAGAGAGCATGAAATGTTTAAGGACTTAAAAGATATTTAATAAGTTACAGGGTACAGTTTGAGAGGAAGGTGATAAAAGATTAGGTTAGAAGGGCTGCAAACATTGTCTACTCTACAATTCGAGGGGCCCCATTCAGGTGGACTGTGTCACTCAGGTGAGGGAAGTAGTGATCTTAGCCTAGAAACAGTGAGGATGGAAAGAACTAAAACGAGCCAAGAAATATTTAGGAGGCAAATTAAACAAGACCTAGTAATTGGATATGAAGAGTGAGAGAAAAGGTGAGAAGGAATTTTTCTTGATCAATTGGATGCCTAGATGGTGCTGCCCTTAACTAAGATGAGAAACTGTGAAGGCAAAATCAACTTTAGGTGGAAAAACTTTCTTAGGTAGTTTGAACTTGCTGACTTTGAGGTGTGCCTGGAAACCCTAAGTGGGTATTTCTAGCAGACAGCTGGAGATGCAGATTTGCAATTCAGAAGAGGAATCTAGTCTAGATATACATTTTGAACAGATGATAATTGAAGCCATGGGAATTAGAAAAAATCAAGATGAATATGAGTCTTTTTTCTGATTTTTGATAGGCCTATAGCTATATAATTCTAGATTTATAATAATTATTAAAGGATCTTTACTGGAGTAGATTTTCTAATTTATTTTGATAATCCACATTTTAGCTTAACATCTGCGTAATTTATTAAGTTCCAATTTTCCAAAATAATATAGAAATATAGAAACTACAAGCAAGCAGAGCAAATCATTCAGTTTTTTAATATATACTTGTATTTTCCACAATGGATATATAATGATTTTCATACACAGGTACAAGTAGATGCTACTCAATGTCTTTCTAAATTTTTAATTTAGGGGAATGGATAGTAATTGGCTCATTTCTGATAGCTGAAACAGTATTTGTTTTTAAAAAATTAAATGAAAACATGAATTAAATATATGGAAATCTCTAACTTATTTAATAAAAATATTGGTATTGCCCTTAAACACTTAGTAGGGCAGTTAAAAATATTAATACTGATTTCTATTCTTTTTTCTCAGTCTACCCTATTGTGAAAATAACCATGAATAGTAAAGTGCCACACTACTGATAGAAGGAAGAAAGGCAAAGAAGTCACAATTATGAACGAGGCTGTTTGCATTCTGGGTAAGTAATAATTATTCATTACTTGGCTATAATTAATGTTTTTGGTACCTTGCAAAAATGAGAAGTGAGAATGACTTTAGTAGATACATTGTTCTTTATGACATAGATTGTTGTGAACAATATAGCATGGTTCTGTACATTGTTCTGAATTTGAAAATGATGATTTATTTTTGATCACTGGCATGTGGCTATGTATATAGAAATCCAAAACAAGTGAAGCAATCAGTCCATCAATTGGTTATTTTGTTTACATGAAATCAAAAGAGTTAGCTTGACTGATTTTCCCCCTCCTTGGATGTTTGGGCATTAAATATGTAACCCAGATGTCAGCTGGGGCCACCTTGTCTTCCTTGAGATCTAGATAAGATTGCCTTGAATCTTGATACCCACCTTGTGGAAGGAGGAAACAGTTCTCAAAACGTCAGTGAAATCCAGGTAGCCTCAGTGCTTAATGGTTACTCTTCCTCCAGCCTGTCTCTGGGTTTCTGTGTTTCTTGTCTCTTTTATCCACCAAATCATTCCAGATTTACACTCTGAATTCTTTTTTTCCTCACAAAACAATAACGTAGCCCGTGCAAATGAAACATTAATGAGTGTAGAGAACTTTTTGGAAGATTGGGACAAGGAGGGATTAAGAGGGCAGAAGCATTTACACTGCCACAGGAAGAATGCCTACATTTAGTATAAGGCCACCCTGAGTCCTTCAGCCATCCTTCCTGATGGGCATTTCCATCAGTCCGTCAGCCCCTCTGGAAGTGTGCTTTGGAAAAACTCATGAATTTATATATACACCCAAAGATTTAGATAATAGTATTGTTTGTAATAGCAAAAATTGAAACCAAGTTTCCTTATATAAGAGCCTAATTAAATCAATAAGGATATTCCATACAGTGTGATATTGAGCAGTCATTTAAAATGAATGAAAATCAGCTGATTTTTCAGTAGAAACGCTACAGGCCAGAAGGGAGTGGCAAGATATATTTAAAGTGATAAAAGGAAAAAACCTACAACCAAGAATACTCTATCCAGCAAGGCTCTCATTCAGATTTGATGGAGAAGTCAAAAGCTTCAAAGATAAACAAAAGCTAAAAGAATTCAGCACCACCAAACCAGCTTTACAACAAATGTTAAAGGAACTTTAGTCATCAACCCATAAGAAAAGAGAACAAAAAGAGGAAAGAGTAAAAAAAAAAAAAAAAAAAAAGACCTACAAAATATTGCTTTGACAGTGCAGGGTCTTTTATGGTTCCATATAAATTTTGAAATTGTTTGTTCTTGTTCTGTGAAAAATGTTGTGAGTACTTTGACAGGGGTTGTATTGGATCTGTGGATTGCTTTGGGTAATACAACCATTTTGATAATGTTGATTCTTCCAATCCAAGAGCCCAAGATATCTTTCCACTTGTTTGTATCATCTTCATTTTCCTTCATCAGTGTTTTACAGTTTTCAGCGTATAGGTAACCTCCTTGGTTAAGTTTATTTCTAAGTATTTTTGATGCAATGGAAATGTTTATGCCAGTTATAAAATTCTGGTTTTTGAAGTGGGAAAAAAAAATGAATGAAGGGCTGCAAATGGCAAAATATCCTCCTTTCTTATGGGTGAGTTGCATTCCATTACATATATATGCTGCATCTGTGTGATGTTTCCAATTTTGGAAGTAAATAAACATATTATGAACTGGAAGAATACCCCCCAGTTATAATAGCAGTTCCTTTTAGGGATATGAACTGGGTGAGTGAGAATGACTGTTCCTTTTATTTTTATACTTCAGTATTGTTTAATTAAATTCAATTTAAATAAAAGTCATTTAAAATTAATTAATAGTACATAGATTAATTTAAATCAATCAATCAATCAATCAATCAATCAATCAATCAAATCCAAAGCTGTTCATGCCTTAAGTTTTGGCCAACCTACCTTCCTGGTGCCCTGCCAACTTGCAGTCTGTTCCCAAACCAGATCCTTTGCACTTGTTCTTCCCTCTGCTTTGAGTTCTCTTTACCTGCTGCCTTGCCTCATTTGGGTCTTGATTTAAATGTCACCTCTTCAAAGATGCCTTCTGTGACCATCCTATCCATCCTAAGCCCCCTAACCTGCCTAGTAATTCTGTCTTGTTGCCCTGTTTTATTTGCTTCATGAAACTTAACCACTCTTTGAAATTATGTATCTGTGTGTCTGTTTCCCTGTGTCTCCCCTAGTAGAACATTAGCCTTATGCAAGCAGTGACTTTGTTTTGTTTGTTCCTATAATTTCAGTGCCTAATAGTAAGCACTCGGAATGATGAAGGAATGAATAAGTTAAGGAGGGGAGTTACATGTCCCCCCTGGGTCTTATCTTCCTTAATCCAGAGTTTATCAAGAATAAATTCTTTCCTAAGAGGAATTCATATGTCAATTCTTAAATATTACACTTATTTTGTTTTGAGTATTTATTAATTAATACCATGTAATTTAGACAGGAATCAAGACTTGGAACAAATTTTAATAAACTTGCTAAAATAAAAATAAGCATAATTATAAAAAATTGAACCATCAGTAGGTACTCTACATATGCAGTATTTTAGGTAATCCAATAATCATATGAGATGGGCCCTATGATGATATTTATCATATTATAGTATAACTGACTTCAGATTCTCAGAGGACTCATTCTTATGAATCTCTACAGATTTTCTTGATTGAGCAAGGCATGTTTTATGAATTTTTCCCATAGCTGGAAAGAAAATAACAAGATCAACTAGATTTTTTTGAGCAAATTAGTAAGATGTAGTCAATTGAATTATAGATGCATTCTAGAAGGTAAAGAGTCTGTTTTTCTCAGCACATTCACATCCATTTCATAGAATCATCAAAATAAACCAGCTTCAATGTTCTGCTGATAGTGATTACCTGTGTATGAGAGTAGTTTATAGGCATGGAACAGCTGGAAAAAAAAAACATTTTTTAAGGAAGACTTATGGAGCTATATGCTGCAGGTAAGACTGCCAGCCTCTCCATCTTTCCCCAACCCATGACACCACCAGTCTCACCACTTGATCTGCAGTGAGGAACAAAATTCAATAAATAATGCACAATGGGAATCAAATAGCCGCTTTGCCCTAAAAATAAATCACAGTATGTCTTTTATTTCTTCTTCGCCTCAGTTAACATCAGAAACACAAGCCTGCAAGGCCTCCCATCATCATGCAGAATCTCAGTTTTTACATTCCCTGATCTGACCAATCAGATCATTCCAGGTAGTGGTGTCTCTATTTGTGTTGACTGAGATCTCCTTTCCAAAAGTATGATTATCTTTCTCCTGAGTCATGTTAGGGCCTGATAATCGCTTAGACTTGAGTTCCACCCTTTTCTCATCCAACCAATGCTGAGCCTAATCAAGATAGAATGTCCTCAGCATAGAACATTCTATCATAGGAAGGTGAGTCCATTACAAGCAGTCTGCTTAAGGAAAGAACAGAGTTTACTGCAGGGGTAGTAGATATATAGATTTAGAGAGACAGAATAGACATGGATTCAAAATCTATTTCCTTTAAGTAGTTTGGACTGTATTTTCAAGCTAAATTTTTAAGCAGGGATGTCTAATTCATGGTCACCCTGGTAACAGAGTGGAGAATGGGCAAGAGCCTATGTTTTAACTGTTCCTTGGAACCAAAGAGTTCATTGGAGATGCTAAGCGCAATCTTCAAACATTTAACCCAAATGAGGTTTTTAAAAAATAATTTAACATTTTAAAACTATAATTAATATGCTGATCAGTGGAATAAGTAGTTACCTTCACCACTTCAAGATAGAAAGAAGGTTAGGAGCAGAAAGGTTCAAAGCATCTTGCTGTAATAAAGCCTGGTTAGTGTTCATATCTCCATCAGGAATTCTCAGTACGTGGAGTCAACTGCAGGTCCCCTTACACGAGCCATTACTGAGTGAGGAAGCACCAAAATGTCTCATCACAGAGACAACTGGGCCTGTCAGAGCCCTGCCAGGCCTCTGGGGAGGACTGTGTTGCTGATATTAAGCCACTGCCTTTCCGTGATGGGTTCCAGGGAAAGACATGAGCCAGTGCCCCTGGGCCTGTCTGCTACCACCTTGATAGTAAAATGGGAAATGTTTTTCTTATGAAAAAAACGCACGTAGTAAAGAATTTTGAATATTGGAGACTTCATCGTATTAAGAGGTGCTGCTGGGTTAACTCACTTGTATGCTGAGCTGAGAACAGCTGACTGCTTTTGAACGTTTATTTAAAGTGCTTTAAAAAATATATTTGATCAGGCATTTCTTGCTCTGATTTTGATTTTGCATTCAGCCTTTGCTTTCATTGTGGATGTTCGTTCATGGTGTGACCCATCCAGCCCTGTGACAGTATTTGAGTCAAACTACTGTTTCTAGACCCAGGCTTCGGGAATGACACACATGACAAGGTGCCGGCAGAGCAGCTGGGTGCAGGTCCTCAGCGTCTTTAATCATAGTTGGGCTGTAATAAGTGAATGCACGATGCCTAGGGTGGAGATAATATAATATTATAGTTCCCTTTGCATTTAGATTAAGTTTTGATGCTCTTTTTTTTAACACTTGACTGTTTTTATATTTTATTATTTCATATTCGACAATGTTACTGAATATTTTCAGTGGATTCTTTTTTGATCTAGCTTTTATCAACAACTTTTTCATAGGAGAGGTGAAATAATTACCTTTGAAACCAGAAGTGGATTTTTGGTTATAAACAAAAAATTAAAGATGGCATTTGATGACGGCTGTGATGAGAGTGATTAGGATGAATAAAATATGATAAGTTATAGCACAAACTAATTTCATAACTAGTGAAAAATGACTTGAAAATAGAATAGCACATAATGGCAAGAGCTCCTTTTTTTTAAAAAAAAAAAAGTGCCCTAGGCTATGATGTGAGTCACACTTCACAATACCTTTAGTTCTGGGCAAGAGGGGCCCCTGCCCTGGATCCCATGCTTTAGAGGGTCCTATTTTTGTCCTTCTGTGGCTACATCCCTCTCCACGAAGCATTTGAGTCCTTGGAATCAAAGAGACAAGCCCCACTGAAGCCCACAGCTCTGGTTCAGGCTGTCCTTTATAAGTCATGGTTCCTGGAATTCCCTGCCCTCAAGCTTACTCCCAGGACCTGCTGGGGGCTCTTACCTGGATCATCCTCCCAAAGTAGTTCTATACTGTGGTGTATACAACCCTAGGACTGAAGGGTGGCCCAGGTGTGACTAGTGGGTGTCTATGGAGCTTTGACATGCAGCTGAGGAGACCCCACGCACCCATGGAGAGCCCCTCAGGGTGTGGAATGAGCCAGCGATGGCAGGAGAAGGAGGCCAGCCTGCAGACTGGGAGCCAGTTGTTCTCACGCCTCCGTGTGTCAGAGCAAGACTCTGAGGGGCCCGGAATTCTAAGTTCAAACTGGTGGCCATCCACATCCTTATGAGCATATATTTGCAAAATAAGAGATAGAGCATATTTTGTTTACTGTCATTTTCAATACCTTTAAATATTTAGAATTATGGTATTCTTCGTGTTCCTTCACGTTCCAGATCCTATAAATGTCAAGGATGTGCCTATATGGGATTAAATCCAAGCCATTCTTACAATAATCCTGTAAGTGGGTACTATCATTTTCTCTACTTTATAGAAGAGGAGACTGAGGCACAGAATTGTTAAACAACCATCTAAGGCCACAAAGCTAGTGAGCCAGGCTTGGGGTGAGATGGTTGGCTTTGTACTTTCTCTTAAACATTATACTATGCTGCTTCCTAAAAAAAAAAAAAAAAAAAAAAAGTGTCGACAATTCTCACAGCAAATTCCTGGATGACAAGAAAGTAAATGCTAGTAATTCATTGGGATTCACCTTTTACGTAGTAAAAATTACCTAAATCCATGATATATTTTATGTTGTGAAATTGGTAAATGTTATTATAGCCCCTGCAGTTACAATGTCATTTTGAAAGAAAACGTTCAGAGCATAAAATTAAGGCTCTTATCTTCTTCTCATCATTCACTGAACAGCTTAATGTTTTTTACAGTATGTTTATTTATATACATATAAGTACTTGTGCTGCTCTTAATAGTATTGGATAAGTCCATATAAATTCTTTATTAGACACAAACTTAAATTGTGAATTTTTCAGTTTCCTATAATCATACTGACAGTAAATTCCAGAAACTTCCTTTTCCATGCTAATTTGGTCAATGCTTTTAGGCAAGGTACTGAATCAAGTATTTCAAGTGAGACAGAAGAATAGTACCTTTTTTGTTTGTTTTCTGATAAAGTAAATCCTTTGGGTAATTATTCCTTAAACAAGGGTTGCATTGCTTTGTATACCTTACCAATACCTTTAAAGAGCTGAACTGATTTAATTTGGCAAAGCTTTGCTTATAGCTGCAAATAAAGTATCAGAAATGAAAATGAAAATAAGAACCTAACATTAAAACAAAATAAAAATGACTATTTCAAGACATTGAATGGATATTTGACAGATAAATACTAAGTATCTGAAATTTTAAAAATATATCATTAACTATTTCATAGTGTTACAGATATTTAAAATTTATTTCCTGCCTAATGGTAAATATTTACCCAATCAAAGAATCTATTCATCCACTCTCTCTAAATTGGATACTTACTAGAGAAATGTGAATTTGTAAACCTTGCAATATGACTTAGACACAGATTTTACTTTCAAATGTTCTTTTAAGTTTTGACTCTATTTAACTGAACAATAGGTCTGTGTGATTCAGAATTTTTTTGATACTGTGTAACCAAGATAAAACATAGAAATATGCTAGATGTTGAGGCTGTAACTGCCACTGATAGCCATTCTCATTGACTGATGTGGTCATGTGTAAATCTGAACCTTTTGTAACATTATGTTTATAAAATATCCCTTTTGTTTTATTTATGAACCCTTGTTGTGTTTCATTAAAAATATAGCTCTGCTGTTCAAATATTGGATGAGAAAATAGACACCAAGCAGAGGATACGCAGGAGTTTAGGCGAGAGCTGCTGAGGGCCAGAGGCAGACTTGTGGGTGGGGTAGGGATGGGAAGGGAGCTGAGGCATAGGGGCCCATGAGGTCACCCTGTAACTGTCTCTGTCTAGAACATGTGCCCCATGTAACCCTCTTTCTGTAGCTACCTGCTAATTTGTCAAGATTTACCCAGAGAAGACAGGACATTCAGAAAAGAGAATTACCCCATCCATTATAAGACCCAGTACTGTATAGATTTCATAAGAACCCTTTCTCCTTGGCTGGATGACCATCTGAGCATGCAGAATTATAGACCGAAGAAATAATCAAGTCCATTGTTTCTAGGTGACTGAAGTTGCCTGATTCTGACAGCACCATCAGGCCTTCTTTTCTCTTTATTCTTAACTAAATACACACTTGGCTTTTTGTTAGCAGATGTCTCACAAAGCTAATAGCCTGTATTACCCCATATAAAGGGAAATTTTTAGTGCCTCACTCCATTGACTAATAACAAACATCCATTAAAAACTTTACAGATGAATATAATAAGCAAAAAAACCCAAAGAAACAAAAACAACAGTAATAAAACACTTTTATATTTATTTCCCTATTTTTCTCACTTGTTTCCTCAAAAGTGAGGCCTTGATATTCAAAGAACTGGGGCATGGAAGAAAATCAAACTTGCTGTCTCCTGGAAGATCTCTAGTGCATACCGAAGTCATTAAGTAGTATCTTTCTCTCCCTCAGATGCACTGACTTGGGGGTGGGCCTTCCTCTTTGTCTTAGTATGGCTACTAACTTTGTTTACTAATGACATACTATTGCCACAGTTCTACTTGTTGGAACATTACGGATTACTTTTTCTTCAATTTTAGATTAATATTGCATTCTATGTTTGCACATCAAATTATGTTGGTCTCTTCCCCCTTTAAATCAGAAAAGAGTTTGTGACCTATTGAACAAAGGGACTGCTTTGAAGCTTTTTTAACAAAAGAAACACTGTTAATATAGCCTCATACCTTCAAATTACATGATCATTGACTGTATACAAATATTTCCCATTTTGGCAGGCCCCTTGTGCTGAATCAAATGGCAAATCATGAGTATTCCACCTTTTCTTTCTTTTTTTTTTTTTTTTTGAAAGAAATAAAACCATTTGTAGTTTAACTGAGGGGACTGCCTTTCATCTTTCACTTTGGCTATGTTAACATACAGGATGTGAAGTTGAAAACTGAAATAGTGTTTTGGTAAAATTATTTAAAATCCCACTTTGCCTGACTATATCACATAATAATTCAGAGGTGGCTAAGGAAAAATCTGAGCAAGCCAAATAATTGATTTTCTCAATTTATAGAGAGCCTCTCTGAGTTAAAATATAAATCATATGTATTTTTATTCTCCTAACTAGGATTACTAAGCTCCGTACTAAATGAGTGCATTCTTCCCTGACTTAGTAAGCGAGGTACTATCTGAGGCAAAACAGCACGGAGAATGTTTACTTGCCAGATGGGGAGGATAAGGCAGTTGGGATCCCATCCGCGACTTGACATGAGTGGTGTGTGCTGTGCCCTGTCCTTTGGTGCCTCAGCAGCTACTAAATCCCACTGTGCTTCCTATTGTTGGCTGACAAGAAACAGAAGCCTCTTCCCACAAGTGACTGGTGGCAGATGGATCAAGCCAGTGAAACGCTATGCCCCAGACTTTCATCTGCCCAGCTCTACGGGGTCATTACAAAGTTGCTTTCACACATTGTTCCTCTTATGACTGCAATTTATGTGCAGTGTGGCCAATAGTTAGTTTAATTTAACAAGTTTATTTAAAACACTGACTATAGGCCTGGCAGGGTGCTGCTAGCCTTCTGAAAGTTAAAATAAAAAGACATGAACACAACATACTAGCTTGTTGTGTTTCATTTTTAAAGGAAGTAATAAGTGTAAATCTAGGAAGCCACAGCATTGAAATAAATCAAGATCACTCGGTCCTCTATTTTCTTGTAGATTAACAAACTCTTTTAGGGGTAATTAGTGAACCTAGCAGTTAAACAAACAAAAATGATAAACATGGAAGAGCATAATAAATGTTAAAGTCTTAAAAATTTTGAGTACACGTATTGAAATTTAAGTCATGGATATTACTATTAACTTTTTGGTTTTAAATGTAGAATTACAGAGGCGGACTTTTATTTAGTTCTGAGCTTATTTGTATCTACCTCTTTGTCTATCCATCCATCCACCCACCATTCATTCATCTATCTGGTTACTTATTCTGTTTTCAAGGTTTTCTTTGGTGAGAAATGAGTTTCTGAACTATTTATCATACCCACAATTAAAAGTTTTCATTTAAACCTGTTGATAGTGGAAAACAGCTTTGAATCAAGCGTATCGCTCCATTCTAAGAAAGCCAGCTAGTGGGCAGTACTGCTCAAAGGGCGGCTGGCCAAAATATCCAAAAAAAAAGGAAAATCTGATTCTACAACTTTTATGAGCCCACAAAGTCCTTCCTCTATTTAAAGAGCTTGCTCACTTTTGTGTTTATGTGTTATCAGTTTTTTTTCTTCTTAAACATTTTGGGGGACACAAACCGGAAAACGTTATCTGGTTTCAGACCATAGCCCAAGGCGGGAAGGAAAAGGGAGAGGCAGCTCTGCAGACTTGTTCTCTAGATGCAAGTGTGTGGGAGTGTCTTGCTGCACCTAATCTGGAATCAGCTAAGAGTATTTATTTGAGAAGACCCAACAAGTAGACACATTTAGTGGACAAACTGAATAAAATTCGTTACGTTTGCTGTTTTACAGACCATTAGCTATTCCAGTTCCCAGCAATAAAACAAATGGTCCGTCCTCTCAGTTTTAGACCATTCCATGAGTCTAAAGACTAATAAGACTACTTTATCTGAGATTTAATACAAAATATGTGTCAATTACATTTATTTGAAGATGGGCATTCACTATAAATAACTTGTAAAATATGCCTCTTTGAAAACCCAACACATCAACACATTTTTTTTTCAAACCAGAATGAACATGGGTGGGCCAATTTTTGTTTAATTGTATATATTCTTTCCAAGTTAGTGCTTTGAAAAAGTGATGAAATCCTTCCTCATTGAAAACCAGAGTGAAGCAGAAAAGCCATACCAATCTGAGTATGACATCTAAAAGGTGACCTAAGTGAGAATTACTTCTTTATTAAATAATTTCCTGCTTTAAAACATCTTAACAGTCGTAGACCGATTCTCAAGTTCTTTTGGTGGCAAGTGACATGGACCTGATGAATTTTATTGCGATTTGAAACCCCCAAGTCCAGTTCTTTGACTTGGGAACATTATTTGAGTCTTTTGAATTCACAGCTTTCACTGAGGAATTTGGACTTAGTAGGTTTGGCAGAGCCTGGGAATCTATATTTTTATAATGGCCACAGACATGCCTGGGAATCCTGCCAATCAAACCTTTGCCAGGGTGTATAAGTAATTTGTTACTAGTTTGTGAACTGAAACATGATTGATTGAGTGTACAGTCCCAGTTTCCTAATAATTTTGACTCCATTGCATTCAAGTGTTAGTGTCTGTTTAAAAAATACTGTCCAAAACCAATTTCCATATTTCCTATACTTTCTACCTCTAGAACCTTTTTATCTTTTAAGTTGATGCAAATACTGCCACGTCCACGTGGCTTTCCACTGTATCATAGTTGAAAGTGGCCTCTCCCTACACTGACAAGACTTGGTCTTTGACAGAAGTGATTTCACTAAAAAGCTGTTTGGTGTGATATGTGTGTCTATTTGAGGAACGTATCTTTCAAATTATTGTGGAGTCTACTATCAGGATATTACCACATAGCATCATAATGAGGATCAGAACACATTTTTCCCCCATAAGAATATTTGTAATTTTCTGAAGGCAGTGCGACAGAACAATTAGGAACAGGGGTTTTGAA
Source organism: Camelus bactrianus (assembly GCF_048773025.1). NCBI lineage: Eukaryota > Metazoa > Chordata > Mammalia > Artiodactyla > Camelidae > Camelus > Camelus bactrianus. Next base: position 32,756,090 of record NC_133541.1, read on the forward strand.
AACACTGCATATGTTAATATCACAGTGTCATTACTTACAAGCTATGTGAGCTTGGACAAGTTGCTTAATCTCCTTGGCCTCGATTTCTTCATCTGTACAATGGGGATAAAGTTTAATGCCTACCTAATAGAGTTATTATGAGGATTAAATGAATTGGTATGTGTATAATTCTTAGAATAACACCTGGCATTTACGATGACTATACTGCATATTTGCTATTACTATTTTTCATAAGTGGTTTGTATTTATGTTATGAATTCTGAGAACCCGTTCTTCACTTTTATCTCTTCTCATTGACTGAATATCAATTTAAAGCCAAGTTTGTGACCTGACCATAACAAGAAAGGGAACATTTTTAGCCTTATCCTTTTGTCTCTTCTATTGTATTTCTTATCTCCTATTTAATTTATTCAATCTTATATAATTTTATGAATTCATGGAAGCTTCTTGATATTCTTTCTAGAAAAAAGTAGAGTATGTAAAAATAAATAAATTCACATTTTTTTCCTTTATCCTGCTAATTGAATTGCACAAAAACATGAAGGAATTAAGGAATAGCCTTATTCTAGGACAAAGCAAAATATAGAAAGTTGTCATTTAAACAGAAAAGTTTGAGAGGGGGAAATTATGTATAGAACAAAACAAAAGGGTCACTGTGTGACAGTAGACAAGTTTCTTCCTAATTTGCTTTGCTGTCATTTGGAGAAATATATAGTTTAGTGTAGCTATCCAGTGTGATCAACCATATCATTTTCAGTGGGTGGTTGTTCCTCTGTGACAGGGGATAACATGTTAGAGTCGCTGAATGAAATTATAGTAAAACTAACCTGACAACTTGTAGGCCCATTGCCATAATATTCAAATAGCCTCCAGGCATGCACAACACAGCTATTTATAAGAAGTTTTGGGGTCTTTTTGATTCTGTAAGTGGCTTTGTTAAACTGCTGTCTTATGTTGAAATTTTTAACCATAAGAACAACAAAAACACTCCTCTCCACCCCCTTTATAAATAGCACTGGATGACTAGGAATAGGTTTCTATCCTTGAAATCTCTCAGAGGCTCATAATGTTTTTGCAAACCACAATAGCATTACTTCTCCACAAGAGCATTGTGTTTGTGGTTTATAATGTCATCTGGACTTCTTGATTGATTTATAGCATAGTTATCCAGCCATCTCAATTCATTAACTGAAGTATTTTTCTCAGCTTAAGTCATGTGTGCTGTCAAATACTTTTCTTTAGTTCTCAGTGATGCCCTGATGCTGGAATCCTGCAAATTCCAGATTAGGAAAAGATCTTTCAATTCCATGACTCATGTCCCCAACTTTAATTGAACAAAACTATTCACCCAAAGACTTAGACTGACACTTAGTGACAATAACTTTTGGGTTGAGAGGGTAAAACTATCAGAGATGGCAAAGAGCAAGCCCCTCTTGAAGAATAATTCTGGGCCTGGAACCCAAGCAGTGGAATGTGAGAATCACATATGAATTTAATTGCCAACTATTTAGCTCTACTGATATTTTTTCCCTCATGTGCCAATCCTAATTTTTCTGGTCATTAATAAGTACAGAAACCAAAGAAATCTGTCATTTAAAAATGTGTTATTATTATACAGTGATTAGAGATAAGAGAAGTAATTCCAGAATTTATAATCTGGTGCACAAATAAGTGGGATTAGAAAATTGTACATAATAAGCTACGTATTAAAACAAAATCATAACTGCTCAGTAAAATTATTATGCTACAGTAAAAATTACTATTGGAAAAAATTCTAACAATATTCTTGGATAGTCATGGTAGGCATTTAGATAATTAGTGTGTGGAAGAAAAAAGAATTGGAATATTTTGAGAAATTTTAAGAAAAATCTTGGCTACTAAGACATTTATTTCATCTCTTATTTTTCATGTTCTTATAAATTCTTTGATTTTATGTCAGAACTTCTACATGGTCCATTTAGAGTCTGGGAGACAGTTATTGATTTACAAATGTTAGTGATCTTATGAAGTATCTTGCTTTGCTGAGTAAGAGTGATACATATTTGGAGGTAGAATCTTGCTTTTGGGGTTCAGCCTCCAGGAACAATTTTGTCAAAGAGTAAAATTTGGAAAATAATGTTAGAAATACTTTTGAATATTCTTACCTTCAGAAATTTCAGTAAACTTCCACCACTTTTTTCTCAACTAGCTGATTGAAATGAAGATTTAAACTTTATTTCTAATGATAGCAATTGTCTTTGCTTTGGTTGACTTCTCATTATGACCTTTATTTTAAGTATTATATATTTCTCCTTTTTATGTGAGGAAGGAGAATGGGGAAGGTGAAGCTGTGCATAAAATATGGATTTCTAATGACTCATGTATATCTTTTAAAAAGTAATTTATATCTTCCAATGCAAATAATCTTTCTGATTTAAAGCCTTAAGTTAATAGTAAAAGTAATAAGTCTGTTTATGAAATCTGAAACATTAATATCTCACTGAGACAGTTTTTAATGAAATAAATATATATGTATTCATGCTGATTGAAATTTTATATACTAACTGATATTTATAGAAATACATTTAGAAAAAGAATTAAACATACTCTGCAATTTCAAAAGGCAAAATTATTTGTAGCCCGATCAAAGCCATTTATACAAATTACATTGATAAGCGGGCATCAACTTTACAAATACACTAGTATTCTTAAAAGAGTACCTTGTGAAAAAATTATAAATTATGATATAGAAGAAAAAGAGAGTACATCTTGGCCAGAAACTGAAACCCAATGGCAATCCTTAGTGTTAGAGTATTGTACTTTTGATCACAACTTCTGAGCATTCTGTAAACTTGAGCAGTTTACACTTATGGGATAAATTCATGGTCTTTATGCCACTGGATCTGATTACAGTCTACTTGCTGTTAAACATCTTATGATGGGAATAAGATCTTTTTATTCTTCCTACTGACTTTTCCATCTTAACTGTATCTTGCATCTTTTCTTAAATTTCTGGGCATAAGAAGGACCCCATGACTGCACAGCTCTGTAGGTCTCTCTGGCTAATTATATCTGACATTTAGCATTTCTTTCCTAAAATGGTAAGAAAATCCACAGGGAAGCAGGATTAGCCTTTTATTTGGCTAAATGTCTTTAAAGGATCAGTACCAATAAGTCTCCATTGTAATCTAGAACTGGATTGAATCTAGCATTGGCAATTCTAGACATGTGCCTTGGGTAAGCATCTATATTAACCTCTCTAAGCTTCAGGTTCCCCATCTTGCTAGTGAGCATAATACAGACTTTGTATTTTGATGTTAGTATTTAAGTAAGGTGAAAGTCCTTAACAATAAGATCTGGTAAGTAGCAATTGCCAGATTTTCTCTTCTGATTATATTCATACTTTCCACAGCCAGACAGACACAGCTATTATCACTTTTTGTGCTTCGTATTAGCTGAAGTTTACTATTCCCTGCTTTATGTGTATATGCTTGCTTTATATCTGAAAACATTTTTGAAGGCAGAGTCTATATTTCCTTGTGTTCTACCAAGTTGTAGTAACAGAGAGCTGGGTGCGTGGTACTTGTTGAACATACCTGCTTACCAATTGGTTGACATAGGCCAAAACTTCTTCAAGAGCACTTTTAACATATAAATGTTCTTAGATGTTTGCTCATTTCCATAGGTAATTAAGAGTTGCCCATAAGAATTATATCTCTAATAGTTTGGAATACAGAGGATGAAAGTTGTGAATAGAGAGGAAGAAATAATTATGTTAAAATGAAACATGTTCTTAGCTGTACTAGTAAATGTCTTCTAAGCACAAGTTAGAAATACTGCCATTTCCAGTAACATGTCCCCATCTGAGTAGCTAATTCTATTATACAGAGTTTTAGAAGCTGCCAGGGGTGGTGGAATGAAATTCTTACTAGAGAGTTATCTAACATGAAATATCTAGAGAAGATTTAAAATTTTATAATTCACTGAAACAATTACATTAGTTGCACATAAATTTCTCTTGGTTTTATAGCATAGGACTTCAAAGAAGGATAATTCTAATTCACGTAACTAAAGCCTGCAGATTATAGTGTGTGGATCGTATACAAGTGGCAAATTATGATTTCCAATTGCGTTGGGAGGAATCATTCATTTCGTAATAGTATTTTCCACATTCTTGGCAAGCTATCTAATAATTGAAGGCCTATTGTAAATAGCCCATGTTATTTCCAAATAGAAAATCATTTAAACATCATTCCATTTATTTACCAAAAATTTTTATTTTCTTTTACCCACAGCCTAGAAATATAGTGTTTATGTGAATATAGTTTCTGTTAACAGAGATAGGCAAGGCAAATTTATAACACAATTCAGATACTAGTAATACAAAAAATTAAAGAAGTCCACCTTCTTTGTAAATTGGCTTTATGTCTGCCGATAATATTATTCAAAGTTAATGTAGACTCTAGGGTGGGATACTAGACTTGCCAATGACAGATTGGAAAGAGGATTCTGGAACATTTCAAGGGTAAAAGAAAATAGGGCTTGACAGATTAAAGAGCCCTGAGCTGTGCTCACCTTCCTCAAACTGCCCTTTATCAGATGGATTAATGCAGTCTTACCATTGGGAAAAACAGTCTGCTACCTGTGACAGTAACCAAAGAGCTTACTGAATGTGGCCTGGCGTTAGGAGGGGAAGGACGGGAAATGTTTATTTCCCCTGTCACTATCCTGAAAGAAATAGACAGCTGTTCGCCAGTGGCTTATCTTAAAATAGCTTCATTAACACAAAGAAGCAAGTTGGAAAATAACAACACAGGGACTGGAGAGTCCAAATGCCAAGAAAGTGAGACATCTGGCCCAAAAGCTTATTTACTAAGTAAATGTGAGTTAATTTGCAATTTGTCTTACTTTTAAGAAGGGGCATTTTAGGTCAGATTCATGTCTGATTAAGTAAAACTTAAGAAGTGTTTCTGGATTGTTATTTTAAAACTGTATTGATTAGAATGTTTTAATAACTTTTTTACTTTAAATTTATGAAAGTATAAAGTCCATAAAACGAAATTCCTCACCTTATTACACTGGTCAGGACCTCTGATATAGTATGAATAGTGTTGGTGAGGATGGACAACCTTACCTCGTTCCTATCTTAAGAGAGAATTGTTCATTCTTTCACCATTAATTACGTATTAGTTGTAGATGCCATTGTCATGTTGAGAAATTTTGTTTTTATTCCTAGTTTGCTAAGAATTTTTAATATGAATGGATGTTGAATTTTATCAAATGATTTTTTCTGCATATATTAGGATGATCACATGCTATTTGATTGTTTTGCTAATATAGTCAATTATTTTGATTGATTTTTGATAACAAACCATCCTTGCATTTCTGAGATAAACTTCATTTTACTCTTTTTATATAATGCTGGAATCAGTTTGCTAATATTTTGTTAGGAAGTTTCATGATTATGTTCATAAGGGATTTTGGTAATTTTCTTTCTTTGTTATGCCTCTGCTGGATTTGACTTTAGGGGAATGCTGGCTTCATAAAATAATTTTTGGAAGCATTTCAGCCTCCTTTATATTCTCAGAGGATTTATGTAAAATTAATATATTTTATATTACATTTTTGGTAGAATTTTCTCTAAAGCCATCAGAGCCTGGAATTTTCTTTGAGGGGAGATTTTTAATTGCAAATTTTATTCTTTTAATAGATCTAAGACTATTCAGATTTTTTTATGTACTGTATTTTTGTCAGTTTATAAATTAGTGTCTCTCAGGGAATTTGTTCATGTCAAATTGAATTTATTGGCACAAAGTTGTTTATTATAGTCCCTTATTATCTTTTAACTATATCTAGGATCTGTTGGATAATTTTTTCATTCCTTATATTGGTAATTTAAGTTTCTCTCTTATTTTCTCTATCCTTCTATCTAAAGATTTTTAAACTCATTGATTTTTCAAAGAGTCAGAGTCTAGTTTTATTGATTTCCTTTTTTATTCACCATTTTTAAATTTCCTTAATTTCCATTCTTTGATACTTGCCTTTGTCTACTTACAAATTTAATTTTCTCTTCAGATTTTGAAGTTTGAAGCTTAGATAGCTGATTTTACTTATTTGTTCTTTACTAATATATACAGTTAAATCTATAAAATTTACTGTAAATACCACTTTAGCCAAACCCCCCCTTGAACTTTGATAACTATCTTTCTTCCACTACAATTCAATTAAAAATATTTTCTGATTCTTTTATGGTTTCTTTTTTTTTTTTTTTTTTGACCTACGGATTATTCTGAAGTGTAATGCTTAATTTCAAAATATTTTAGGATTTCTTGATCTTTAGTTGAGTTTGAATAGATTTATGTAGTCAAAAACATATTATTGCAATTTTTAAATTTATTTATACCTATTTTATATTATACTGTATAGTCTATATTGCTGAATAGTCCATGTGCTCTTAAAAAGAATGTTTTTTTCAACATTGGTGTGTATAATGACATTTGTAAATGTCAATTAGGCCAATTTTTAGTAATGTTTTTCAATTTTCTTACTAATTTTTGTGTTTCCTTATTTTCTTTCTGAAAGAAGAGGGTTGAAATATCCAAACATAATTGTGGATATGTCTATTTTTCCTTTTAATTTATCTCTAAATTCGATTGTATTTTTTTTAAATCTTCTGTTTACTTCTTCCTTATGTTCAAGTTTTCCTTTAAACACTTAGGCATGTGGAAAATAGTTTTTTTTTTTTTTTTTTTTTTTTTTGAGGGAGAAGGTAACTAGGTTTATTTATTTATTTTTTAACAGACATACTGGGGATTGAACCCAGGACCTCGTGCATACTAAGCATGTGCTCTACCACTTGAGCTATAGCTTCCCCACTTAAAATATCCTTTTGAAAGTCCTTGTCTACTAATTCCTTTATCTCTAATATTTCTGAATCTGTTTCTATTGACTGATATTTCCACTGTCCATAGGAAACATTTTCCTACTTTTAACATGTGTAGTCATATTTTATGAGATCCTAACATTATGACCAGTACACTTTTGAGTCTCTGGATTTTATTATTTTTCCTTTAAAGAGTGTTGACGTTTGTTTTGACAGGCAATTAAGTTAGTTGTAGATAAGCTTGAAGTTTTGAAGCTTGCTTTTAAGCTTTGTCAGGGGCCAAGATGTCTACAATAGCCTTTACTCTAAAGCTAGTTTAGCTCTGCCACTAAAGCTAGACCCTACTAGGGTTTCTGTTATGTACCCTACATGTTCAGTCAGTTTGTTTCATTTTTGGCTGGTCAGAACTGAAACCTCCTAATCAACCCAGTGTTGGTTACAGAAATTGTTAGCCTATACCTCTCAGTTAGTTATTTTTCCTCTAGTAGTTATATTTTGCTTGGCCTTGTGGAATTTCACCCTATACAAACACAAATCAATACTCAGCCAAAGACTCAAAGAACCTATGTGGATTTCTAGAACTCTTTCTCTGCATAGCACTCTCCTATCTGGTTTTCTGTGCTGTGAATCCTTCCTGCCTTCGTCTTCCTTAACTCTGATCTCTGTCTCTTTAATCAGGGAGACTAGCTTGCCCTGCTCAGGGTCTCCCTACTTCCTCATAGTCCAGAAGGCATCCATAGGCAGACATCTGAGCCAGTTATTGGGCTCATTTGGGTTTGTACCCTTTCTCTCAGGGATCACGGTCCTGCATGGCCTGTTGTAGAACACCTGTTCTAGTTGCTTTCTACTGGAGAACAAGTCCAGCTACTCCATTATAACCCAAAATGGAAGTCTACAGGTAAACATTTAGCTTGCAGTATGTTACAAGGAAGAGTGGAAAATACACAGTGTGATTTTATTTTTTTGAAGTTAAAAATCAAAATCAAAACTAAAATTTATTTTTAAAAGATCCATGTGTAGGTTATAAAAATTTTTTTAAATAAGCAAGATAAGAGTAATGATTATTTGGAGGAAAAGAATGGAATTGTAGTCAGAAAAGGGAACACAGTAGGGCTGGGGGCTAGAAATGTTCCGTATCTGAATGTGGGTGGTGATTACACCAGCGTTCACTTTATATACATTCTTTGAACTATATACATACAGGATTTATGCAGCGTTCTCTATGTATAGCATATCTCAAAATTTAAAAATATTTTACACACATATACATATATGACTATAATGTTAAAACCACTGGAAGAAGATCTTGTCTTTGACTTTATTTCCTGCTTCTTAATAGTGACACTAGGAAGAGAACAGCTGATCTTTTCAGTCCCTTAAGCATCATGTAATAACTTTGATAAAGAGGTGACACAGAGCTTGATAAAAGTTCTCTAGTTCAGAAGCATTTGCTTTTCCCCCTGTATTGCAATCAGTATTTTCCATGAAATGGTCTCCCTTGGAACAAAGAAATGCTCTGTAAGGAAGTAATAGAAAGGTTTGGGTGAACATTATGGCACCCTTAATTTTCAGCAGTTCAGAATTTCCCAGCAGAATATCAGACCATGTATGTTCTCTTAGCCCTGAGGAGCCTACATGATTCATGTCTACACTCAGTCATGGATATCCCTTTGTCTTACTTTGTGTATACCTTTTGGTATCCAACCTGACTTATTATGAGGCAAACCTGAGAGCCCAAAAAGGGGTTGCTTGAGAGCCCAAGTTACTGTCAGTTGCATTGCATTAAAAAAGGAGTGAAGTATTATAATTACCTAAGAAAGAACCTTTTATAATGTAGAAACTGTCCTTTATTTAGTATTCAAGGCTTTCACGGTTAATTAACATCCAAGTATAAAAAGATCCTTTTGACTTCCTGAGAAATGTTTATATATTTTCTTCACAACACTTATTCCATTTCAGTCATCAGGTAAAGAATTCTGATTCCCAGCCATGAAAAAATAATTTTCTGGGTTTTTTTCTCCTGATAATGGTAATGTAAATTTATTGAAGTTATTCGTGCCAATATGCAGTCAGTCCCATGTGCTCAGTGGAACAACTGCTCAGTTTTGGGCTCTGGACACGGTAAGGCCAAGTGTTTTAAATGACTCATAGAGTAGCTGCAGAACAACATGAGTTCCAACACACTAATTAGAGGGAAGCACTGGGCATAGAGATGGTTTTAGATTTATTTGTTTTGAAGTTTTATGTCAATCAACCCATATAACGTGGCCTCTCCAGTGTTAAGTTCATAGTCGAAGGAGAGGAATGTATGGGAAAATGCTGCATTAAACCCACAATGCTTCGTTGATTCTCCATCAATATTGTGTCTCATAAGAATGGAAAGGAAAGAATGCAGCTCCTTCTAGTGTGAGAATGGCGTGTCTTGTCTCCATTGTGCAATGCTTAGTGCTTAGGGGTATTACTAAGTTATTGGATTGCCCAAACTTTTATTAAGAAAATACTCAACAAATGTAGGAGGTCTGCATATTTCAGATGAATGCTTAACACCAAAACCCTGACATATTTCTTGTAAAATTGCTCAGTATGAAGTTGTGGGGGTTTGTTTCAGATATCTCTGAATGAAATCCCACTAATAAGTTCAAGAAGTCAAATCACATACTTCATCGCCACTTTTAATGTGGCTCCTATTCTTGTTATATAACCCTTGAAATATACTTGTCTCTGACTTTAAGGAGACTTGGACTGAATGTACTCCTTTACTATTAACAATCTTTGTGCTTTTGGGCAAGTTCATTTTTCTAGCTCTTTTGGGGCCTGTATTTTATAAAGAGTGAATATTACTTGCCTGAAGGCAACTCTAGGATCTTTTGTGATGTCAATTACTGAGAACTGCTTTTTAATAACAACCACCATTTACTGAGGGATTAAGTCATGATTATGTTCTAGGAACTGTGCTGAACATTGTACAACTCTATGACGTTGAATGGCATTAAAAGTGAAATGGTTGACATTAAATTATAACCAAAAGGTATAAAAAGTAAATGCCTAAGATAAAGAAAGATTGTATACTAGAAAATATTCACATTAGAAAATATAAGAACTATAATAGACACTATGAAAATTTGAATCATATTGGGTCTGAATGCAGAGGAAAAAAAGAGTAGGATAAAAACCATGGAAATGAGGATAATAAGTATGGCAAACAGAGAATTATAAATAATCCTAAAGAAGAACTATAAAACTAAAAGAATTAATGATCAAAATGTGTGTTAATGTTAAAACTATCCTAACTTTAAAAAATATTTTAAGTATGAAGACTGAAGGAATTTCCTTCTTTCAGAAAAGAGATAGTGAATATAGAACCACATGTAAACAGACATTTAAACTATTTTCATCTCAAGAGTAAGTAAACATTCTATAAGCATCCAGAAAGAAAACCAGGTGGTATGCAAACAAGTAAAGTTCAGGTTAAGATTCAGACTTCTTTGTAGTGTTAAAAGCCAGAAGCTAAGGAAACAAAAATGTATGGCGTTTTGAAGCAAAATAGGTGACCAAAGAGTTTTCCCTTAGGTAAATTATTATTTGTGATGAAAGAAATACTTTCTTAAGGATTCCAGTGTATGGGTATGTTCAATAGGAAATTACTTTTCCTTAAAAATGATCATACCCTTGGATTTTAAAACTGAATAGACCAAAAATGGCAAAGCCATTAAAATTTACTACTGATTTTTCTGCATAGAATATAATGCTTGCTGCATTGAACAAAGTAAGGACTTGATTAAGTGTTAAATATGGTTCTATAAACTCTTAGTTACAAATCTGAAAATGACCCTTCAATAGAGCTATTTATTCAACAAATATTTATCCACCTCTCATTACAGAGGTTTACAGTCTAGGAGGAGAATCGAACCAGTAAACAGAAACTTACATTCCAGTGATTGGTGCTATGACAGAGGAAACGAGTGCCATAAACACAGAGCAGTAACTCCTAACTACCTCCAGAGGTAGAAGGCTTCACAGAAGAAATGACACCTAAGCTTACACTTAAAGTATATGGAGGAGTAAGTGACCCAAAATAATCCTGATCGAAGGAAGTCATTACAAAAGCTGACAGGAGGGGGTTTTGTGTTGCTAGAGCTCAGGGTGTGAGTGGAGTGGTACAGTTATTTAGGGCCAGTGCTTCTGAGCCTCATGCAATGTGATCACCATCTTAAAATGCTTAATAATTTTCACTCTGATTTTTGTGTAGAATTGAATTCTGATGAGACAGTAGCATATGCACCAGTGGCCCAGAGCCTTGTCCCACAGTGATCCTACTTTCCACTGTGTCTCTGATTCCCCTGGACTGGTTTTTGACCTCTGGCTTCCCCATCCCTTGGGCCCTGGGCCTCACCTAGCCCAAGTGATTGCAGTCCCCCTCCACAACTGGCAGGGATCTATGCTCCAGGATACCAGTGTCACGTTGCATTGGGCAGGACTAGTGAGAACAAGCCTCTCACTCAGCCCCTATTTAGATATTTATTGCATCCTACTTTGGGATTGCAATACCTTTGGGGGTTGCACAACCACTGTGGGTTGGAACCAAAAGCCCTGGGAAGAGGAAATGTCTGGCTTCACTTCCCTGCCCCCAACAAGAGCACAGCACTTTTGTCTGATAGTTGGAAGGAGGGAAACAGCCACATGCATGCCCTACTCTCAGAGCAAGGTCCTCAGACACCTGAGATGGTCTGAGCTTATGACATGAGTATCCCTATGCCCAAGGAAGCATGCCATTAAGGGCCAAAAAAATCCCTAAAAGACAAAAACAAGAAAACACACAAACAAAAAGATGAAACAATAACCACCATGGTAGGTCCAAAGAAAAACAATAGTCTTGTTCTGATTCAGAGGCTACCACTGCCTGCCACTCATCAATTCCCGTCCAGAGTTTACCCACTTGTCTTACCGTGAGAAAGGCCACATAGCATGGACCTTGCATTCAGGAAGACAGGCAATTTTGAGCTTCTAGGCTCTCCAAGATGCCTTAACACTGACATTTTGTTTTCAGATTATGGTGTTGCTTTTCCAGTTTGATCAGCAAACACTGGCAGCAATATTGTAGCCCTTGAAACTCACTTATGTCATGTTTTCAGCTTTCTGGACTGTTAATGACCTGACAGTTGTGTACCTTATATTGCAAAAGCCAGCCAACAATGGGCTGACTATCAAGGTATTTGTTGTAGCTTCCACATATCCAACCATTGACAGGCATCATCTATTACTGAGCATTGAAAAGGCTTCCTCATTGTGGTTTTGATTTGCATTTCCCTAATGATTAGTGATGCTGAGTATCTTTTCAGGTACCTCTTGGCCATCTGTATGTCTTTTTTTAATGTCTATTTAAATCCTCTTCCAGTTTTTAATTGGATTGTTTGTTTGTTTGATGTTGAGTTGTATACGTTTTTTGTGTATTTTGGATATTAACCCCGTATCAGTTGCAAATATCTTCTGCCATTCAGTAGGTGAACTTTTTGTTTTGTTGATAATTTCTTTGCTGTGCAAAAGCTTTTTAGCTTCATGTAGTCCCACTTGTTTATTTTTGCTTTTGTTTCCCTTCACTGAGGAGACAGGTCCAAAACAATATTGCTAAAACCCATATCAGAGAGTGTATTGTCTATGTTTTCCTCTAGAAGTTTTGTAGATTCAGGTCTCACATCTAAGTTTTTAATCTGTTTTGAGCTTATTTTTGTATATGTTGTGAGCAAGAAGTCCAGTTTGATTCTTTTGGGTGTAGATGTCCAGTTTTCCCAATAACATTTATTGAAGAGGCTGTCTTTTCCCCATTGTATATTCTTGCCTCCTTTGTCATCGATGAATTGACCATAAAAGTGTGGGTTCATTTCTGGGCTCTCTATTCTGTTTCATTGATCTATAGAGACTGGTTTTGTGTCAGTAACATACTGTTTTGATTACTATAGCCTTTTAGTATAGTTCGAAATCAGAGAGAATGATGCCTCCAGCTTTACTTTTCTTTCTCAAGGTTGTTTTAGTTACTTGGGGACTTTTGTATTTCCATACAAATTTTAGAGTTATTTATTCTAGTTCTGTGAAAAATGTCATTGTTATTTTAATATAGATTAAACTGAGTCTATAAATTGCCTTGGGTAGTATGGTCCTTTTAACAATATTGATTCTTCCAATCTATGAGCAAAGCATATCTCCCCATTTATTAGTGTTGTTTTCAGTTTCTTTTATCAGTGCCCTGTAGTTTTCCAAGTACTTTTACCTTCTTAGTTGGATTTACTCCTAAGAATTTTATTCTTTTTGATACAATTTTAAATGGGACTTTTTAAAAAATTTCTCTTTCTGATAGTTCACTGTTAGGGTAGAAAAACACAACAGATTTCTGTAGATTAATTTTATAGCCTGTAACTTTACTAAATTCATTGATGAGTTCTAATAGTTTTTTTGGTTAACTAACAATATTTTCATGTAATATTTTATCAATTATATTTTAATTTAAAAAATGAGGAAAGGATATTCCCAGGGAAAGATATTCAAATAGTCACAAATTACAACCTCCTTAAGGAAAACATTAAAAATTAAAATTAGATGGCATTTTTTGACTATCAATTTATGCAAAAAAAAAGATTGTAATTACTTAAAAAAAAGAGAGAGAGAGAGAAGAAAAAGAAAAAAAAAGGGAACATATTCCTCAAAAATGTAGTCAAATGTTTTTCTGCTCTATCTCCCCCACCTCTTCCTGGTCCACACACACGAATAAGACAGTTTTGTCACTGAGTACGACAGGCCTCTGAAAGGAGTCATCTCCTCACTGCTGCTTTCTGGATAATGATTAGGACTAAAGGATGAAAAATTGGGATTCCTCCATAAGCATTCCTAGATTTGAAGCTTCATGTTCTTCCTCTAAAGGCACCCACAAGTTTAGTTGGATCATTCTCCAGGTGGCAGCTGGGCCAAAAGAGGTCTAAGAAGATTGAAACTTAAATCTGGTTCAGCAACTGGGTCTTCTTGCTGAGCTGACCTGGTCCAGATCATGAAGAAAATGACCACTTGGTGGGTATATTTCTCATTGCATCCCTCCGTGTGAACCTATGTGGGAGACATAATGGATCCCTAAGAGTTTATAAAAATATGCTTGTTCCTCTTGCACCTTTCCCTCTGGTTGAAAACTCTGGGTACAAGTAGAAGATGATTGGGGAAAAAAAGGAGGTAGAATGAGACACTGATTTTTGTCATGGTGGAGGGAGTGTAACATCCCTCGTATCTGAGGGAGAAATAACTTAGACTCCAGGAGGTGTGGGGAAGAGATGGGAAGGATAATCTTTTTCTGTCATCTGCTGCCAGATGACTCTGACTACAATTTTGATCACCATTCCCTTTGACCTTACTGAGAGGTCTATTGAAAACAGCTGGGGATGGTTCTAGCTACTGTACTTCCCATGCAAAACCCCTGCCACCTCTAGATGTTTTCTATACCCCCATCCCTGTAGCTGCTACTCAGTCATTCTATGATACAAATTAATGTCCCCTGGCTGGCAGTATGGCATACAGGACATGTTGGACCTACTGTCTTCAGCCAGTCCCTCCAGGAACAAGAAGTAGACTCAATTTTTCAAACTGAACTGAGAACACTAAGCCTACCAGCCAGTCAGGAGGTCATGTCAGAGGCACTGCCATCCTGTGCCTTCCAACTAATGGAGGTCTCACTTGGGGACCCCAACAATTGTAAACACTTTCTTTGCATGGGTTCCATGTGTGATTTGGGAGGACACTTTTGGTGTGGAGGTCAGGCTCTAGCTGTTATTAGGGCAATGATTGGAGCCATAATCATTCAAGAAATTACAAAGGAAGTGAGGGATTCTGTAACTTTAGCCAAATTTTAAGAACTATCAAGAAAGTCTTTGAAAGCCATGGGAATTTTTCCTTTTTATGTGTTTTCTTGAAGTTATTTCCTTTGTTCTTTCCCATTTTTTTCTTCTCTTAGTGTGTTTAAGTTTTGACTTCCCTTTTTTCAGAACCTAAATCATTCCATTCTGTTACATTAGAGTAGATCAGACAAAATGAAATTTCTGATTGGGCACATGTTCACAACCATTTAGAGTTGTCTGCTAGACACATGTAGCCATTTAATTTTAAATTAATTAAAATGAAAGAAAAAATTTTAATTTAGTTCCTCAGTGCTTAGTAGCGACCATATTAGACAGTGCAGATATAAAAGCTTTCCATCATTACAGAAAGTTCTATTAGTTAACAATGATCTAGAGCAACAAATGTCAACTCAAATTATCTAACAATAGATGACTATACAATGTTAAATGTACCATCTGCCTCCAAACCTAGGCTGTGCTGCATGATTGTAATTAACTTCCTGGAAATTAAAGATATTATTATAATGATGTGGTATCTTTTGTAAAGCAAATTGTTACTTTTAATTATCATATGAAACTATTTCTGTATTCCTGTTTTAATTTAGACTTGACACTTAAATAATAATTTATACTGTTTTATTGTTAAAAATATTATTTATTATTTGTTAATATCAAAATTTTGCTTCAAGGAGGTAAATTGGTAAATTTGTAAAGCCACTATGGAAAGCAGTGTGGACTGTCCTCAAAAAATTAAAAATAAAACTACCATATGATCCAGCAATTCCACTTCCAAGTATTTATCCAAAGAAAATGAAAGCACTAATTTGAAAAGATATATGCCTCCCATGTTCATTGCAGTATTATTTACAACAGCCATGATATGGAGGCAACATAACTAAGTGTCCATCAACAGATGAATGGATAAAGGAGGTGTGGTATATATATATATATATATACATATATATATGTGTGTGTGTATATATGTAAATAACATATAACATATAATATACACACACACACATATATATCATATATATAATATTACTCAGCCATTATAAGAGTGAAATTTTGACATTTGTGGCACCATGAGTGGACCTAGAGAGTATTCTGGTAAGTGCAGTAAACCAGACAAAGACAAGTGCTGTATGACTTCACTTATACGTGTAATCTAAAAAACAAAACAAATGAACAAACATGTCAGAACAGAAACAGAGTCATAGAGTCACAGAGAACAAACAGGTGGTTGCCAGAGGGGAGGGAAGTGGGGGATGGGAGAAATAGGTGAATTGGGATTAAGAGATACAAAATTCCACTTATAAAATAAATAACTCAAGGGGATGCAATATACAGCATAGGGAATATGGTCAATAATGTTGTAATAACTTTATATGGTGACAGATGGTAACTAGGCTTATTATGGTGATCATTTTGTAATGTATGAAAATATTAAATCACTATGTTGTACACCTGAAGCTAATATAATGTTGTAAGTCAGCAATACTTCAAATAACTAACTAAATCAATAGGAACATTGAACACATATATACCCCTTCACACCCCACCCATATCCACAGCAGTTCTGTAAACGGCTTCCCAGCTCTGAGCAGACTGAATAGTTGTCTCTTTGTTTTCATAGCACCTTTTAATCCAAGTAATACAATATCATCACAGACATAAATATCCAAGTTACTTCCAGCCACCCCACACCACTCCAACTAAAGGAAGAATCTTTGGGCAACATTTATTTTGGTTAGATGCATATTTTTCTGTCTCATCTACTAAATGTGAATGGTTTGAGGACAAACAACTACAATCAAACACAGAAGCAAATGTCTCCTAGACACTCAGAATGCCATATACTCTTTTCTTCTCCAAAGATAAAACAGTGAACAAACAAAAGTATGTATTTTCTGTGCACCCTCAATCTAGTAATGACTGGTTTTCTTATTAACCTATTTATTTAACACCGTTCTTGGCAGTGGAGTAGCTTTTTACCAAATATTTATGTAAACTGACCTGAGGGCAAGGATCAATCCTCTATGTAAACAAATTGTTCTCAGATGGAGTGATTCCTCCCCCAAGAGATATTTGGAAATGTCTGGAGGTAGTTTTGATTGTCACAACTCAGGTTATGCAACTGGCATCTAATAGTCGGTAGAGGCCAGGGATGTTGTTAAGATCCTGCAATGCACAGGACAGTATCTCACAACAAAGAATTATCTGGTACAAAGTTTTAATTATACTGAGGTTGAGAAACCCTAGAAGACACCACAGATTCTTAATCCAGGGTTAGTGGACCCCTATGCAGCTAAAAAAAAAAAAAAAAAAAGAGTATAAGAAGTAATCTATTGCATGACTGGGACATTGTACTGTACACCAGAAATCGACAAATTGTAGCTGACTAAACTGCAATAAAAAAGAAGTAATCTATTAATTTTTATAGATTATAAGCAAAGTGGGGTCTGTGTTCATGTTAACTTGTATTCGAGGGAAAGAAGGTCCTTAGCTATCAGTAGACTCTTAAAGGGGTTAAGAACCAACGATAGAGATAATGTAGATACTCCCTGCCTCTTAGCCTTTGCGTATCAATATCTTTTGGTGAAAGTTGGCAGTTTTCCATTTACTTGTTCGAGAAAACAGTTTTTATATGTATTATATAGACACAATTTTTAACTTATTGCTCTAACCTGTGATCCCAGGAGGGAGGTTCACTTGGTCTCTAGAAAATGGAAAAAAGCTATACGAAGAATAGACTGTAATAAGGACTGTATGAGCCAGTGAAACCATCTGGGAGGAGTGCTTTAAAAGGAGTGGTGGAGATTGAATTGCATCTCCCCAAAATAAGGCAGCGCTGATGAATCCAGGAGAGGTCATTTCTCCTCCTTTGCAAAGGAGTAGACTCACTGCCCCTGCTTCTCACTTTGATGCTGCCCTCCTGGATTATGTGATAAAAATAACTACAGCAATATAATATAGCTCCAATAAGTGTTGAGAATTTGTATGCCATTTACCAGGTGTCCACTTTATTGCGTTACATTATTTACTCTTCGCAATTTACTTAACACCACAAACCAGACAGTAGTAGTGTGGGGACTGGAAGCCAGGGCGTGAGCTGCACAGCTGGTGCAGAGATGTTCTGCTCTGCTCTCTTGCGGCCTTTCGGCAGTCAGGCTGCTGGGAAGGAGCTACATTCCATCCTTGCCTCAGGTCCTGAACGTGGGTTTGTTTGGCTAGTTTTGTTGGCATGAGGCCCAGCTTTTTACCTTCACTGCTCACAGACCCACTCACAGCCACGGCCTTCAGTACCTCCTGCTCCTCTATCTCATTTTCCTGTTACTTCTCAGATCTCATGCTCCTGCTTTCTTAGCTATGCTGACATTGTTTAGAAAACTAAAATTTTCTAAAATTATTTTTAGACCATGTTAATGTGTTACTCATTCACAGAAAAAAAAAGAGAAAGTTTAGAATTCCTGAAATAAAATCTTAGGTAAATAGTCACATCACATTTTGAGGGAAAAAAACTACCATTTAAATATATCTACTCAATTCCAAAGAAATCTTTACTATTTCATAATTAAGTTTAGGGCTTAAATATTTTAAAATGTTAGAATCACTAATTTTTCATATACTACTAAAAACGTCCAGTTAAGAAGAAAGCAAATATGAAGGTGTTTCATCGCCCTTTAGTTGCACCCTAAAATGCGTATCTGTGAGTTGGGTATTGGCAAACGATATGAGGGATTAATTTCAAAATGTTACAAATAGCTTATACAGCTCAATATCAAAAAAACAAGCAACACAATCAAAAAATAGGCAGAAGATCTAAGTAAACATTTCTCCAGAGAAGGCATACTGATGGCCAATAAGCACATGAGAAGATGTTCAACATCGCTAATTAATAGAGAAATGCAAATTAAAACTGCAGTGAGTTATCACCTCACACCAGTCAGAATGGCCTTCATCTACAAACAATAAATGCCGAAGAGAGTGTGGAGGAAAGGGAACCCTACTACCTGTTCGTAGTAATGCAAATTGGTGCAGGCACTATGGAGACAGTATGGATGGTTCCTTTAAAAACTAAAAATAGAATTATCATCTGAACCAGCAACCTGGGCATATATCCACAAAAGATGAAAACTCTAATGTGAAAAGATACATGCACTCAATGTTCACAGCAGCACTATTTACAATAGCCAAGACAAGGAAGCTATGTAAATGTCCATTGACGGATGACTGGATAAAGAAGATGTGCTACATATACACAATGGAATACTACTCAGCCATAATAATGAATGAAATAATGCTATTTACAGCAACATGAATGGACCTAGAAATGATCATACTAAGTGAAGTCAGTCAGACAGAGAAAGACAAATATCATATGATATGACTTATATGTAAAATCTAAAAAAATGATACAAATGAACTTATTTACAAAACGGAAATAAAGTCACAGACATAGAAAACAAATACATGGTTACCAATGGGGAAAGGGGGGATAAACTAGAAATTTGGGATTAGTTTTTAATAACCTATAATGGAAAAAATCTGAAAAGAATATATATATACACATATATATAAAACCAAATCACTTTGCTGTAACCTGAAACATTGTAAATCAACTATACTTCAATTAAAAAATCTATATAATACAAAAAAGAGAATCAATGCAGAAGTTATCCCAACTTGTGAAAATCAAAATATAAAAATATTTTAATTTTGTTTTGTAAAACCTGCTTTAATTTCATTATCCATTATCTCAAATAATTATATATGTGAATTTAATTTGAAAAATTTTAAATAAGAGGTTAAATAACTGGCTGGATTAATAATGTATATAATTAATGATTTATGTATGTGTGTGAGTATGTGTGTACAAATTGCAAAAAGCTAAAAAGAGGCATAATGTGCCATTTACTTTTTTCTTTCCATAAACAGGTTAATACTAAGAGAAGAATGAGTTAGTGCAACTATGTTTGTCTTCATTCTCAACTAGTTTTATCATTTGAATTCACTCAATTTGTCAACATAATCAAATGATGAACTAGCCAGAAAGACAAACCAGTTAATGTGATTGAACTAACATATGAGAATTTGCTTTTTGATGTGGTAACTCCTGGTTCCAGGTATCTTTCTTCTTTCCCAGCACACATACATGCAAACACACACACACACACACACACACACACACACACACGCTTTGCTATGACCACACTGAACTTTACAATTCATTTTAAATTATGTCGTCTTTTCTTCAGGCATCCACAAGTTAGCCAACAGGAGTCAGCCTTTTCTTAAATTTTCAGAGCTTCTTTTCACACTTTAGGACCCAGTTCAAAAGGCACCACCTATGTAGTTTGATGTCGGTTTCTGTTTGCTGCTGGTTCACGTGAAGAGACCTTCTCACTCTGTGCTGAAATAAACAAAAGCAAGATTTCTAACCAGGGATATGTAATTTTCTTGAGAGTTCATTTGAGTCAACCATTTGTCATAAAATCCTTTGCTGCCTTCAAGCTACAGTCTCAAAGAAATTGGTTTCTACCTAATGTCCCAGCCACAAATGGGAAGATTTACAGTTCATTGAGATAGGATGTCTGGCTTAACATCAGATGAGTAAAAAGAGATCCACATTAGAGTGAAAAGTGAGACTGTGCTATGACTAGAACGTTTGATGAACTCATGAATTACTGACTGTGCGGTTTTCCTAGCACCATCAATTGCTGTTCACAGATTTAAATTTCCTGAGAGGAATCAGTAGTCTTGGGAGGGCATCACTGATGAAACTGTAGAGACACCCAATTCCAAGCCTACACAACTGGTGTGGTATCAGTGTATTAAGTCACCTCTCAGGGAGACTTAATAGAAGAAGAGTAATGAGAATATCATGTCTCAATTGAAATTTTTGAGGAGAAAGGTGTGTTATAGGTGGTTTCATTTGGAAAATGAAAATAAATGGAGATGATATAAACCAGGGTCTAAACCCTGACTGAATCAAAAAATCCCCTCCACCCTACAAAAGGGGAGCAATTTAACATTTTTCATAAAGGGTGATACATAGAAGAAAAAAAATTTTAAACACTCATTTGCTTCCACCTGGTATGCTTGACTCACTGCTGTATAAGCTGCAATATATAATATCAAATGGATGAAGCCTAAGATAAGGTGTCACATCTGCTGGAGGTAACAGTCACCAGTCTTTACGGCAATGCGGACTCCCTTTGGTAGATTTCTTTCTGTCGTCCAAATAAGTGTCTTTCAGAACTAGTAACATCGTGTCGCACCTCTTGGTTGTCCATATGGCAACACAGAAAACCCAAGCCCTGCAGAGTGGGCATTCGTCTGATGCTGCCAACATCATCCTCTGGTCTGACACATCCGCCAGCCATCCTCTCCCTCCCAGACCCTTCTCCTGTGCTCCCTGAAAACACCCCATCTGTGATTAACATAGCCTCCTATTTCCTCCTTCTCTTCCAAACTGTTATTTCTTCTTTTCACCTTGACTAAACCCAGACTGAGGTTATTTCCTCCGAGGACCGCTGAAGATGAGTTGTTTGTCCTGTTTCCTTCCCGCCTATCCCAGGTCTGGGTATTGTGTTAGGCAACCCCCTGTTGCTCATTACTGCTGGAAACCATTTCATTTCCTTTGTTCCTTCTTCCAAAACCCAGGTCTTTCATCCTTCAGTTCATCCAACTCTCTCCCTCGTATTACAGTTCTCCAGACTTCCTGGTCACTCTCCTTCCTTCACTGGAGGCTCGAGTACTCCTCTCTACCTCCTGCCCTGTCATATTCCTGATGACTTCAGCATCCAAATGAGTGACACATGCAGCACTAGTCCATCATTTCCTCTCCTGCCTCCAATGTTGCAGTCTTCAATCCCAGTGGCCATTGCTACTCACTCTTAAAGCCATGTCCTGGCTCACATTATCGCTAGTAACTGCACCACACTTGAAATCCTGATTTCACATATTTCCCAATCTGATCACTACCTTTTTTTCAGCTCACTGCAACCAATTCTCCCACCACATCAAAACCTCTAATCCAATCCACTCCATCATTTTTTCATTAGCCATCACTCCCTCCTGTCTTCACTTTCGTCCTGTCCTGTGATCCATTTTATAATATTTACTTTTGAACACACTGAGTTTTCTTACCCAATACTCTAACCCTCTTTGGATCCAATTTCTTGCCTTCTTTATACTTGTGAATATTGTGGGGAAAAATAATATAAATGGGTTGGCTGGTTTTATTTTAAATTACCACTTGCCAATTTAAAAGGGTGCTAGTAAATCTAGTAAATCTCCTCTTCCTTTCCAAGGAAACAACTTTATACTTTCTCCTTTCTTTTTCAAACCCCTCCCAACCACTCCCACTACAAAAACATATATACATACCCAACTAATAATCTCCATACTCCTACACTGCATTGATAAGCCAGAAAGCATCATTTATTTTAAATTTGATCAGCAAATTTTATCAGAAATAAACTATCTTATTTTCATAGCACCAACTTTACCTGCTTGAAGGTAAATTCTCCTGATTCCAGTCAACAGAAGATATATCCTTGCTCCTGTCAAATAAAATCCCCTCCACTGGTGCTGAGGATCCCATCCTCTGTTGCCCTCTCAAGGATTTTGCCTCGTTATCATCTCTTGTCTTTCCTGCATCACCAACACTGCTTTTCTTTCTATTGGATTAGTCCCATCAGTATTTAAAAGGTTTTAGTATGCTCTGTCCTACATAAACTAAACCTCGCTCTACTGTCATTTTCTTCTCTAGCTACCGCCCATTACTCTGCTTACCTTCAGAGCAAAATCTCTTAAATACATAACATAAACTGGCAATATCACATTCGCACCTCACATGCAGATTCTGACCCATTTTAATTTCACTTTCACCTCTACTATCACTGAAACTTCTCCAGGTTACCAAAATCATCCTATTACCAGTTCAGTAGACATATCTCAGCCTTCAACTCCCTTGATTCCTCAGTATTGTTGCACACAGTCAAGGACTTAGTTCCTTAAAATACTCTCCTTTCTTGTCATCCTTGACACCACTGACTTCTGGGGTCTTTTTCCCTTTTCTATGCTAGTCTTCCCTTTTCATCTCCTTTGCAATTTTTCTTACTCCTCCTACATCTACTGCAAGTTTAACTTTCTGTGTTGGAGTTCCTTTCTCTGTCGGAGTTCTTTCCTGAGTTCTGTTCTGTTTTCATCTATACTTTCTCCCTAGGTGATATCACCCAGCCTCTTCACTTTAAACATAATCAAATACTGACGATTTTCCCGTTTTATGTTGATATTGCTAGGCCAGATCATTCACTGAACTCCATATTTGTATATACAACTGTCTATTTGATGGATGACTCAAAAGTTATCATGTCCAAAAATGTACTAACCTACAAAATCTGTTTCTCATCCAACCGCCCTCATCTCGGTTAAAGCCATCACCATCTCTTCAAGTAAGCAAGCCAGGAAGTTGAGTCCTCCTGTTCTCTCACCATCTTTCATCAAATCCATTAGTCTTTCAGCAAGTTCTTTTATATCTACATTCAAAATGTATCCCAAATCCATGAATTTTTCTCCACTTTTTCTACTGCCACCGTTCTAGTCCACACCACTGTTATCTCTCATCCGGACAACTGGTACACACATCTACATGCTTATATAGGTGTTTTTTTTTTCCCTCCCAGTTTATTTTCTACACAAGAAATGGAATGTTCTATTAAAATTGTAAGCCACACCATGTTAGTCTATTGCTTAAATGAATTACAAGTTCCATTTAGTTGAACTAAAATAAAAATTTGCCACCTGTTTACCTCTTATTATTTCACAGAATTCACTCACTTACTTCTGCCGCACTCCTTTTCTTAACATCTTTAGCTGGGTAGACATGACATTGCTGTATAATTTAACCCCTGTTCTCAGTTTCCTGAATTGATGCTCTCGTTTGATATCTTAGATTTGGCCGAGGTATTCCTATAAGACACAGTCTACCTGGGCATGATTGGCCACATAAGTTCACTTCTCCCTCTGTAATTAATGACTGGCTATTGTATCAATGTCTCCCAAACATAGTTATCAGAGTTATACAGTCTATCCCGACCTGTGAACTGCCTGGTTGGGCCTCTCTCTAGCCTGCTTTGGCTGAGAATTAGATTTAATCAATACAGACAAGAGTGAAATCACATTTAATTAACAGTAATAGGGCATATATGTTAGTTTACTTCAAATGATTTGCCTAAGTAATGGTGCACGAGAGACTTACGTTAGAGTTAATCATTATGACAAATAACGTATAACAAGTCTACAAAGCATAGTTTAAAATCTTTTGCAGGATGCTTGAAACTAAAGCTTGGGGGAAAGGTGAAAAATTCCTTTTATTCTAACTTTGAATACTCTATTGGTTTTAGCCTCAAGATTTGTAGGACCTTGAATTTATACTAGGAAAAATGTTTAGAAATTCACTATTGATAATTTTCCTGTAAATTTGACCCTTGCTAGTTTTATATATAGGAACTCAATTTGCATCATATATCCAAGTATTTTGGGAGATAATTTAAAGCCTGGGATCACCTGCAGAAGCTGGGTTTGGCTTTTTCTGTAGAGGGGCACCATTAGTCTAAGCAGGTTCTTACAGAGAGAACTCTAGTGGGTAAGAGAATGAGACCATTTAAAGAAAATTTTATATCCATCCTATGGGATATGATAAGTCTGGCCTTTCTTCTACTGAGACAATAAAGGTAATAAAGTAATAATCTTTGGAAGATATTTCACCATTCCATGGAAAACGATAAAATCTGTTAAAAGAGGTGGAATTGGCTAGTCAAACCAGAACTCCTAAGCTTCCTTTTTGGTAGCACCAAGGAAATCCTAGAAGTTCTGTTAGGCGTGGAGAAGGGCAATTGGCAGAAAACACATGGCCCCTTCAGTAGCTGTTATCAGTGTGTGAAAATAATAGGTGACATGGACAGACAGTCCATCAGTGGCAGATGGGGCATGTGAGAGCGTGAGGGAAGAGGTAGAGGAGGGTGGCCGTACCATCATTATGAGAAATCAACATCTGCCAGAGCTTGCTAACAGGAGGAGGGCAGTCTAGTTAGCAACAGGTTTTTGACTGATGTCCACAAAAACTTGGGAACCTTAACGTTGTTGGGTCTGTTCTGTTTTGACAATAGATAGCCCTGTTTATTCATTACTCTTACAATTTTCCTTTTTGCATCTTGTCCCTTGGATTCTTGTAAATGGAGAAGCAACACATTACTGGTTGATGGTTTTTATCTAGCTTTTGAGATGGGGCTCAAATGACGAAATCCTTCCATGTTCCTCTGGCATAAGTTTTACTTAGGTGTAGGGTGATTTTTAAACTAGCTCAGGTTAGGAACTGAAATAAGTTGAATTAATGAAGCTTAACTTTTGAAACTATTTTTTAGAAAGTTCCATTGCCATTCATTGTCATTCAGAAAAAGAAAAAAAAACTTTGAAAGTCTGCTTGAAATCAAAGGCTATCAGAGAGTTGTTAAAAAAATAAAATAAGCTACAAAAGGGTCAGTTTATGTTAAATTCGGAGTATTTCAAGTTTCCAGGGAAACAGAATATACAGAAATTAAAAGCAGATGCTCTTAAACTGATGCTTTGGAAAAGCCCAGGAGACTTGATCCTCTCCTGGGTAACATTTCTTGTCCCCAAACTTTCATTTGCCATTTTTTTCAGTGTGAATTTTGACAACTATACCATGCTCAGAGCAAACATACATATTAGGACAATATCCTAATGCGTTCGTTATCACTGTCACAGTGTTGGACAGACTGCCCACCTCCGTCACATTGCCACGTAAAAGCAGCACAACGGTTCATTCTTTCACAAAAAATCCTGCCAAATTTAATACCTGGCAACTTAGCATGTAAACCTGTAGCCCAATTTCCTGCTACATTCAAGTTGGATAATTTAAATTGAAAAACAAAATCTAGTATTTTTGCCCGTTTTCTTCCCTTTACTTTAAAATTATTTTGGCAAAAAGAACAATGGAAAAAAGAAGTTAATAAATTCCTTGGACTTTAAATTCTATAGTAAATTTTGAATTATAGAGATGATAAGTAATCAGTTCTGATGCTTTTCTGAGACTATGGAGTTTCATTTTCTGCAGGGTCTGAGTTGTTCCCTGGTGAGACAGTAATAGAGACGTATTAACGCCTTCCTGTCCCAGAGACATTATTTCACGTATAACAAACATGGAAAACCCCTTAATGTTAGTGTTCAAAGATGTTACTGCCGGGAGCCTCATTGGTGTGTGGCTGCAAAGTCAAGGCCAGCAGTTTTCTCAGTACTTGGCCTGTGTGAAGTCTGCCCTTTCTGTCCCACACACTGTTTGTGACACCACCTCCAAGACCATAGGAGATTATTCTGAAGTCAGAGGCCAGTGCAGCAACTCTGTTTTTCTTGCAGCCTAGCACATGGGCAGCTGGCCAGCTGTTGTTAAGTTTTAGTCACCAAATTTTCCACATTACTTGAAGGCATGTTTCGTAGACATACAGATGGGCAGTTGGCATATTTGTTCATGTGTTATAGGCCAGCATTTCCTGGTCTTGACACTGTTGACATTTTGGACTTGTTAACTGTTTATTGTGGGGGGATGTCCTCTGCGTTGTAGGATGTGTACTGGCATCCTTGATCTCTGTCTACTGGATGTCAGTAGCACTGCTACCCCGTCATCCGACTTGTGACAGTCAGAAATATCTCCAGATATTTCTAACTCCCCTGGAGGTAAAACCATCCCCATATGAGAAGCACTGCTGTAGACAGAGGCTAACCAGAAGGGGCTTTGCAGGAGAGAAATACCTGGTGGTCCTGGAGCAGTGTGTGAGGGGGAGGGAAGATGAACCAGGCAAGAGGCTTGCAAAGAGAAGAGGTTGTAGCACAAAGAGACAGGGTGACCAGTTGCGAAATTAAGTGAGTTGTCTTTGACTTCATTTCAGGAAATGTTTAGTGAGTTGGTGCTGTGTGCTAAGCACAGTGTTTATTGCTGTAGCTATTTAGAACAGTGATGCATTTAAATTGCTTACAGTCTGGTAGAGGAATTAGAAGAGGAAATAATTACAGTCATGTATGAACTGCTGAAGAAGACCTTAACCCAGCTAATCCAAAGAGGAAGGGACAAAAGCCAGCAAGAAAGGCTTTCTGGAAGATTGACCAATGTGTTGAAGGTCAAAGTAAAGTTTATCACATTTAGAAGGGTGTGGGAAGGTTATTGTACTTATAGGAAACAGCAGGTGCCGTGTACCTATAAAAAACGGCAAATGTAGAAATGTATAGAGGGTGTGTTTGTGTGTTTCTGCGTATGTGTGTGGCTGTGCACGTGCATTCATGGGCATGTGTGAGAAAGAGAGAGACCAACAGTTAAATCAGACAGGCAGACGGAGAGGGCCAGAATATGAGAGACTGGTGCATTCAGAGAAATGGAAGTAATTCTGCCTTACTGGAGCAAAGATCTTTAATAGAAGAGCGATACAAGGGACACAGCTGGAGAAGAGGTCAGAGGAAAAATTACGATGGGCCTTGGTTGGAAAATAGTGTAGGTTTTATGTGCAAGGACAGAGGAAGGATTGTGAGCTGAAGAGTTACAGGATGAAATTGGTGTTTTAGGAAGCTCTGGAAGCAGTGAAGAGATGATGGAGCTGAGGACAGGCCAGAGACGGAAGTCTTGAAGGCTCTCGCAGCTTTCCACACAAGGTAGCAAAGAAAATTTGAGAAGTGGGAAAAAAGTAGAGGAACAGTGGAGGATATTGCAACAATTTACCAGCACCCCCAACCCCTGAATCTTAACCAAGATTTCAGTGATAAGAGAGAGGAGGTGTATATATACTAGGTAACTGAGCTTACACAGAATACAGAGAAAAGAGCTATGGTAAGAAATGAAGAAAACTACTAGAATGACCTAAGGTCCCTGCTTAAGTGATGCATTGTGTGGTAGACTCACCTCGCAAGTGAGAAAAAAGAAAAGGAAAGAAAAATAATCATGCGTTTTGGGAATAATGACACATTCCGTGTTGGACATATTAAGCTTAAATCGCCTAAGAGCTCTTTAAGTGGGACTGTGTCATGAGTAGTTTGATACATGGTTGGGGAGTTCAGCAAAGTGATCTTGGTTGTAGATGGATAAATCCTTTGGGAATACATGATCACTGGAACTGAGGTTATAAAGAATATTACTTTGGAAGAATGAGCAACAACAGAGCAGAGATGGAAAGACGACATCCAGGTAGCAGAGTCAAGAATCGAGTCAAAGTTTGTGGATCCACAGTCTGGGCTCTGAACCTCTGCACAGTTTTGACTCTCGACACCTACCTGCAACTCATTCTTAGAAATTATAACTCAAGCATCGCGCTTGTGGGACCTTTCCTCCAACCCCCTAGAAGGACTGATAATACTCCTGGGGGCACCACTGTTCCCAGTATATACATTTATCATAGAACTCAACATGCTGAATTGGGCTTTGTTTTCTCATTAGATATTGCTCTTTATGGAGGGAAGAGACCTTATCATACTCAGCTTGTATTTCCTGCACGTGACAGAATGACTGCTTGTTCTAGGCGCTCAATAAAATTTTGTTGAAAGACCTGTAAGCACTGAAGGTGGGTCTACAACAGATTACATGTTGAACCAAGGGGAATACATTCTTAATAAGCTCATTCTATTTGCCATGACTTAAAAATTTTACTAGTCTTAAAATATTTTATACTCATGCTATTTTAAAGTTATATACCAAGCCACAAGCTTATTATTCACCCCATATTCCCACCTCTCAGTGTAATGTTGCTAGCACGTCTCCCTCCTCTACAAAAAATGTTGATTTTTGTAATAAAATCAAACTAAAAATTTCAGTAGAGACAACTTTCAAAAACAGGCATAATAACAAACTGGCTGCCTAATTGGATTTCCTCATCTTTTGCAAATAATGGTCTGGAAGATGGAGAGAGAAGTAAGATCCAATTCTTTGTACAGTTAACATCCGTAACAAGGTTATTATCGCAGTTTAGAGTTATGGGTAATAGTAATTCAATCTCCTCTTTGTTGGTGGTATGTATTTTATTGTGGAAGTTTGAAAAGGTGGGCCAATGCGCTCATGTAACAAAAACCATAAAGCATAGAATTTTCACTCATTTTAAAAGTATTATTCAAATGACTATAGATCTTATTTCTTAAATTATATTAGACATAGATATATGTGTGTGCGCCTCTATTTGTGTGTTTATTGAAGTTCTTTAGAAATCAGTATGGATTGCAGCTGGGAATAATGTCTTAAAAATTGCCTGCTTATTCCTTCCTTCCATGGCCATAAACCAGACCATATCCCTTTGCAGTACTGATCATGTAATTTGTATGATATGGACTTGTTAATGTAAAGTAGCCTTTACAATAATGCCAGAAAACCAACACAAGGACCCTGAGTACTAGCAAAATTCCTTCCCAATAGGTAATTTGCTTTGAGAGATCTCCTCCTGTTACACAGGAGTTGACTGCTAGTGTAGAAGGTGGAGCCGCCCTTCTCTCAGTGCGCTGAGAGGGCTGCCAGCCAAGCCGCGCCTGGGTGGGGGATGGCTGTGCCTCGTGCTCGAGGACAGCGCAGCGCCTCTGTAGCCAGCTGGCCATGCGCTTGGAGTTGTTTTTCCAGTTGTGGTGATAGATTTCAATGGATTCACCTGCATTTCCTCACCCCGTCTGCTTTATGACCAAGGGCACATATTTTGGGGACAGCTGGCTGAGGCTAGTGTTAAAGTCTGTGGCCGTGGAACAGAGGAGGAATTCAAACCTTCCAAACCCACAGCCTTGGCCTCCTGGTTCTGTGCTCCCACCAGCCGAGCTGCCCAGCGGCAGCTGTGGTTGTTCGTGCTGCACACATTTTGAGAGCGTTCCAAAGTGGTCCATCAGATGCCAACAGGGCACAGATGAATTCTTGTTTATTTGCATCGAGGCCAAAGAAAGCTGCACAGAGTGGTTTGGCTTTTCTTAAACATCCATCGGAATCATCTGTCATTTCCCGTGTTTATGGCTAAATGAGGCTCAAATCATCAAGCCCACTTCTGACATGAGGTTTTTATCAGTGGAAAAATGGAAGCAGGTGATTCCATCATCTTTAAAGTAGTGACATGGGGTGATGCTGACATCATGTGAGATCTGTGTCAAAACCACCTTAATAGCCACCAATTATTTTTAAAAAAATTAATGTCTTTAGAGTTTTACATAAGCTTTTCTTAAAGGATTGATTCTAAAACATTCACTCGGGGACCTTTCCTCTTGAAAATTGCTCTACCTTGGTTTCTCAAAAATTTTATCCTCATATGCTTATAAAACAGGTTGAAGGTGAGAACAAGGACGAAACTGCCTTGAAGCAGAGATGCTCAGTCCTGGGTACACTCTGGAATCATCTGGGGACTTTATAAATAACTAATGCCTGCTCCAAGGGGTTCTGGGTATGGTCTGAGCCTAGGGCGTTCAAAACTTCCCCAGAAGACTCTAAAGTTCAGGCCTGTTGTAGACTGCTGCTTTAAAATTTGGAGGCAAGTGGAATGAACTGCACCATTACTCAATATTTCACATTTGGCAGAGAGCTCTCTGAATTCCCAAGAATTAAACTAATTAGCATCACTTCCATATGTATATTCTATATGAAATTGTATCAGTCCTAGAACGTATGTGGGACTTCTCTTAAACATTTGTTTTTCTCCTTAGAGAAAAAAACCTAGTGCTCACTAAATAAAGGCGAACTCCTGTGAAATTTGATAGGCCTTAAATTTCAGGCCTGTAATTCTACTGAGATCAAATATTATGATTCTAGATACTGTACTTAAAATAATAGATTGTCAGTGGCTTCCTGCTACCTATTTTTTAAAGGGAGTAAGTGAACTGAATTTTCCAGGTGAAACCCGATGCTCTGCTGTCAGCATTATCCACTGGGCAGCTTGGAAATTATGGCTTCTCGTCTTCTGTTTCAGGAAGGTGGGAAGGTTTCTACAACAATATTTTTAAGAGATCTGCTCATTTTGATCAGAAAAAGAAGAGTAATTAAAATGTCATAAAATGTCATGTCATTAAAATGATACCTTAATGATGTCATTCTTGAGTAACGAGGATGTTAAACAACGTATTAAAATTTTATTCCTATTATTTGTTTCTATTTTCTCATTCATATTCCTAATAATGCATGGGAATTCAATATTATTCTTCCTATTTTTAGATTAATAAATTGGGAGTTGGGAAGATTAATTTACACGGCCTACACACCTAAGGATAGTGCCTAGGTAAGTTTAAATTCCATGTCTACCTGACTCAAACACTAAATCCTGAAATCAAATCACTAGGATAAGATTGGTATAGGATAGTGGCTTGTAGCCTAGTGACAGAGTAGATTATTCTGAATATAAACTTTGAGGAGACTTTGGCTCAATTTCCTAGTTTTCTCTTTAATAGGTAGGATGAATTTGGTTACTTGGAAGGAACTGAAACAAATTATTTAGTCAATGAATAATCCTTGACAATGCTTTTTGTACTTTAGCTCATATATATTATAATAATTGATCAAAATCTGAAATTGAAGCTATGCCAGTAAATGTTTACTCAAATAGCAAAAGCTTCATGTCTCATTAACATAAACCCCTAAACAGAAAGCACAGAGTGGCAATAATAGCTAACTTTTGCAAGGTGGTTTCCAAATTACAGAGTGCTTTTTTGGGTACTTTTGTAATTCATTGAGCATTTTTTTTAAGCATAAAAATATAAGAAAATACACTTGAAATTCAGTTGCATCATTTTTCATTTTACAATACCCACCTTATGAAGTACTGCTTTTGAACTTTTACTTAGAAATTTTAAGAGTTTTAAGTTCAAAAGTTTTAAAAGGGCAAGCAGGTAGAAGTCTCACTCTAACCCAGACCTTGCATAGCAGAGTTCCAGGGAATGGCCTGCTAAGTCACAAGCATCAAGCAGAGGTGCAGGGATTTGAAACCTGGCTTCTCACCTGGAGCTCCACGGTCTTTTTACTACACTACGTCTAGCCTCTGACATCTCTGAACAGCGTACACTTCCGCTAGCTGTTTAAATTCAGCATGCCTTAGTATTCACATCTATAAAAATGGGGGATTTAACAGAATTTTCGGCAGAGAATTCTTATTAGAATCAAATGGGATTAATACACGTTAATGCTTAGAACAGTGCCTGACTGGTCAGTAGATGAGAGTGTTGAGAGTGCAGTCGACGCTGGTCCCATTATCGCACCATATGTCTCCAGTGATTTCAGCATTTCACAGAATGCAAATACTGTAGATTAGAACCTGCTGAAGCTGTAGATCGTATATTCTCTGAACTTGTATAGTATCTTTAAATATTTAAGTCTTTTGAATTTGGCCACAAGCTGTCAATATATGTATGTCATTGGTGATTTCATGGTCCAGTGAAGTTACTGGGATACTCAACCCTTTAGATTATATACATATTTGCAGTGAGATGTCATAGTAGATATAATTACATCCTACAAACAAATCACTCTTAGATAAATGAGGCAAAAATCTGAGGATGTCTGAGTTCTTATTCTGCTCTTAGAATTCTTTTTTTTAAAAAACAGAGTCAATAGATCACAAATTAAATAAGCATTAGTCTCAGGGTATCGTTGGCCCAAGTTACCTTGTGTCACAAAATGGCACATTTAGCAACTTCTGCACAATAGAATCACATAGAGTTTGCCTTCTGCTTTACACACTCAAAAGTTCAAGTGTGGACATATTTATTTACTACAGGAAATTAGGGTCCATCAGATTCTCAGGGTTTTCACTCATCATGTGAGAAAAAATTCGAAAGAGTTTTATTTGGCAAGTTCAGTGGACATCATTGAAAGCATTAAACTATAAAAAATATTTTGTTTCCAGTTATAAGAAGTTATAATCTCTTAGCTTTTGGTATTTCCAGTTTTCCATGATCTCTCCACAAGTTTTCCAATTAACAGTTATTTAGCAATCTATTTTACAATTCTCTAAGTACCTTGAGAACTTGACCTCTCTTAAAGGGTAGATGATTATTAACAGGACCACTAAAACTGTAATACCCTCTTACCAATATTTGTTTTATGTTTCTCAGCATGTAGAAAACTGTACTCAAGAGGAAACTGAAGCAATCAAAAAGAGCATCAGTTTACTTGCTTTCTATTATTCTTTAACACTAAGCTCTCTGAATATATCCAGGAGCCATGGAAGTAGTCATATGCTTTGCCTCTATAATCCCTGTCCTAGGGAATTGCCCTACAAATGGTTCACACAAGAAGAATGCTTGATGGAGGATAATGCAAATTCACGTTATATATAATAAAATGTAGTAAGAAAATAAAAAATACAAGAAAGACATTAATGCAATTGCCTATTAATAAGTAAATGTTTAAGTAACTGTGGAACATTAA
This sequence comes from Camelus bactrianus, assembly GCF_048773025.1. NCBI lineage: Eukaryota > Metazoa > Chordata > Mammalia > Artiodactyla > Camelidae > Camelus > Camelus bactrianus. The sequence continues at coordinate 32,789,265 of NC_133541.1, forward strand.
CTGGATACATTTTTAGTTCTATGGTTACACCATAACCACTTATTAAACTACTGTGAATGCATTTTAAAATTCCAGTAAAATCCATGCATCACAAAATCACTGCAAATACTGACTTTCTAGCTTTAAGACAGTTGCTTGAAGCTCTACCCAGGCCACTTGTTTCTACAAACGTGCTTTATGAAACCCCTAGGAGAGGCCTATAGTCCTATTCATTTCTATGTCTTTATTGCATGGCACAGCAGAACTAAATAAACTGAGTGGAAATGGGAGATCCCTGTGGATTTGGAGAAGAGTGTCCAGTGCATCCCGTCATATCTTGCCCCTGGGGAAGAGGAGGGAGACTGCTGCTGTCACAGTAATTGCGTTTGTGGTTGGAGGTGACTCTCGCTGACCTCCCTGCCCCTCCCAGACCCTCCCTTCCTCCAGGGAACATTGTTCCTCACAGCTGTCTGCAAGGTTAGGAAACATGCCTTTTTCAGTAAATAATATGTGACTTCCATGTGGATGCCTTGTAATGAATATGGGCAAAACCTGAGGCTGTAACCAACGCCTTTTGTCTTACTTATCCACTGTCTTGACTGGATTGTACACTTAGTTGTTTGAATCAAGCCCTTGACATTTAGCAAGAAAGCAGCCGGGCATCAGATGAGCTCCTGTGTCTCACTACAATCCTCCAAAATCGCCCTGGCTTTGAACCAATCTCTGCTCCATCTATGAGACTCAAAGTCATTCCTGAACAGACTTGGGAGTCAACAAAGGAATTTTGTTTGAATCCAGGCTACAGTACACGAAATAAGTGTTCCTGAAAGAACGTTCTCTTCCTTCTTGTCTTGGTTCAGTGCATCCTGCACTTTAACTCATGCCTCTGGTTCCAGAATTTGGCACCGCCTCGCACAGTGTTAAGCATCTGGGCTCTTAGGCTTTTCAGAATGCTGTATACTTTAGGAAGGTCAGCACTTTGTAACAATTTTCCAAAGAAAACAGTCTTTGTTGCCATAACCTTCTTGTATAACCAAGTTCACAGAGCCTGGAAGCGTTCGGTAATTGTATTTAAACAGCAAAAACTGCCCTGGGGGACCACCCAAGGGACAGGGATAAATTGGTTGCCTCCATTAAGTAATCTTTAAGCGTCAAATTTTAGTAGAAATGTTGGGGAGTAAGCGATCACTTAAAAAAGAGGTTGCCTGAGGTCTGAGAGTGCAAGTTGGCCTATATTTAATAACTGCAAGGTCATTGCATGAAATCAGTAAGAGGAAACAGAGAGAAGTGGGTATCTTATTTCCATACCATGCTCTGATGGTTTGTGATGTCAGCAGACCTTCAAAATGGAATGATTGCCTTTAAAATATCATATCATCTTGTTAACGAGAAAAGAGATCAAAGAATTTACTCCAATATCCAGTCATGACACTGTAATTTAAAAGTGCTTTGCAATGATTCCCATCCCAGGACCTCAAATTCTTTTTCTTAATTAATTTCATTCAAAGAAACTGCTCTAAGGGCCAGAGATTTTTATGGCTCTTTTGTAGAGAAGTCAGGTTACATGCAAGAAATTCTCAATTATGCATCCTAACAATGGAGGAGATCAGGAGTGAAGATTATCCCAAATAGTTGGATAATCCAAAAATCCTCTCTGTTGGCCTTTGGAAGTTATGGCATTATTTGTTGTCGCTGCTGCTGCTGCTGGGTTTTTTGTTTGTTTGTTTGTTTGCTTTTTGCTTTTTTTTTTTTTTTTTTTGGCTGTAAGACCTGAGTAGGACACTAATAGAAGGGACCACAAAGCCAAATTGATCAAATACCTGTCGAGAAGGTGGCTCAGGAACCTCCTGAACGCAACAGAAGCGGGCATGCAGTAGGTAGAAGGAAAACACACGCATGTAAACCTCAAGTTTGCATTGTCAGAGAGGAAAGCAATTCTTCCCATTGCTTCTCTACTATTGTGATAACCTGGCTATTAATTCATGAAAGGAAACAAAGTGGAAGTGAATACGAATTTACCCTGCAAATCTGAAATGCTGAATTTAAAACATCTTCTCCATTTATAAGGTGTATAAAATTAGACTCTTTTTTTTTAATCAGGAAAAACCTGATTGAGCTTATTATTCAGGGAAATGTTTTTGCTGATGTATTTAAGTGGGGTGAGCAGCTAATTAGTTGGGAATAGAGCATGAAGTGAGAGTTAGAACACATACTCATTTCTTGGTTCACAATATCCCAAAGCTTCCCAGGTGTTCATTGCACCCTTTTGGTGTCCACAGGGATCATCCTCATTTTGGTCATGTAGACCTGAAACACAGCATCACTTCTGCATTACTCTTCCTGAAATGGATGCACCCACAAATGTGCACTGAAGGTCTTTCACACTAAAATAACTGATCGAGAGCAAGAACATTCATCCATTCATCTACCTACTCGTGACTTACTTTCTGTGTACAAAGCACTGTGAGACAGGGGAAGTATACTGATTGTGTGTGCAACACAGATCATCCCTGAGCATACAATCCACCTGGTAATATGTGGTATTTATATAAGAAGCAACTAACCCTTTTGGCAAGTAAAGTTTAATGATGTAAAAGTTCTGCACGTCAGTGTAAGGACTGTTCATTTTGTCGGAGCTTCTGCATTCTGCCTGTGAGGTGTCTGTCTGTGCTAACCCCTCTCGTCCTCACACAGCCCTCTGAAGTAGGGGTATTAGCCACATCCCCCACGTGCAAAAACTGATGCTCAGTCAAGGGCGGTGACCAGACTGTGGTTCCAGCCCAGGACTCCAGGGTTTTGGCTGGACATTCCAGATCTGGCCTCCAGGAAACGAAAGTAAGGAGGACAAGGAAGGAGACATAAATGAAAATGTAAAAAGAACCCAGTTAGGGTGGAGGTGGAGGTATAGTTTTTATAAGGAGCTAAATACTAAGAAAGAGAAATCCTCAATCACAACATTATGAGGGAAAATAAGGGACTAAAACTGTGGAAATGAACTTGCACAGGAAGAGTGAGTGCCGCCAGGTCTTCTAGGCTCATAATCTTGCGACTCTCTGACTCTGAGTTTCTTCACCCACTGGTCAGGCTACCTCCTAGGTGATTAACAAGTTCTTATTATATGCTCTATACTAAAATGTTTTAAAACTGGCACAGTAAATTCAATGTCTTAATAAATTGGCAAGTGCTGTTATTGAACATACTCTTTTAGCCATACCTAAATTCACGAAACCAGATAGCTCTACACTAGGATAGCCATGATTATGTTATGATGTCATTATGGAGCTGATACTGAGAAATGATTAGTCCATTAATTACATCATGGAAATGGCCTTTGCTAAATCTCACTGGTCCATATTATACAATGCAGTGGGTAAAGAGATACAGTTGCATATGCCTAAGCTGTATCATAAGCCTAGGTCCAAAACCCTCTGCTCTTCCATAGGCAGTGGATTTGTACCTATCGAATTCAACTTTTTATTAAATGAGGACTGAAGAGCTAAGCTACTTATTTCTCTGTCAGCGTTAGAGAAATAAATAGGAAATTTCATTTTGAGAAACACCAGCAAGAGTTACAATATTATTTCATTGCTTTTTCCAGGCTTAGTGATCTTGGTACAAAATTTTTCATCAAATTGCAATTCCAGTTGCAAAAATGTTAAGAATTTTCTTCTTGTGTTTAACTTTTGCTAGCTACCCTCTAACTACCCATGATGCAACATCAAAGGAATTCTTTTGGGAAAAAGTAGATAATCAGGTTTGTTAGGGAAGAACTTTCATATGTCCTCACCATTATATACTGAATTATAGTGAAGTATAATTTTGTAAGCAAGAAAGGATCAAAAAAGATATGACAGAAATTCTCTTTAGCCAGGTTCTTAAAACGGACCCAAACAATGTTCGATTTTTATCTTCCATGACGAATCAGGTGTCAAGGTGAATTTGGGTACCACTTCCATTGAATGAACTTCTCAATTAGATGACAACCAAACGATATGCTCAAGCTGCTATAATTTAACAATATAGAAATAGAAGCCTTTTATCTCTCTTATTTACCTCTACAATCCTCCATCCATTTTAGCATAGGAGAAAGGAGGAAACTTGTCATGAATGCTTTTGAGAACAAAGCATCAGCTTTTTATTAGAGACTGGAAGTTTAACTTACTTATACTTGCCTCAGTGTCAGGTAAACCAATGTCTAACTTTTTTCTCTTTCATTCCTGTGAAACTTTGATGCTTACAATAGAATGTCGTCATCAAACACAAAGATTTCCACAGGTGCCAATGTGGTTGGAACAGAACTTGATCTGTTAGGTGAGAATGCTTATTATAGAAGGTGGTATCTTTTGTCTTTTCAGACTGAATGACGATTATCTTACAAATGTTAAATACACAGCATCTACCAATACACACACTTCATTTTGACTTAACTGCATGCGTGCAGACGTTTTCCACTTCTGTATAAGAATAACCTGATTCTTTATTTTTGTGATTTTCAAAGCATTTCCAACTGTTTTATCTTTTTCAATTATCACAACAGTTTTATGGTATAGTTAGGTATATGTTTCAAAATAAAAACAAAAAGGAGAAACATCTGCAAGTTATAGGACTTTCCCTAAATCTTATGTGCAGTAAATGTGGCAACATCACAAACAGATTTCATAGTGTCTGGAAATCTGTCTAGAACACTTACAGTCACCTGTATCCTACCACTTTCTTGAATAACAATGAAAATATTTATTATAAGGACCAATGGCTATAGAAATAGGATTGGAACATGGTTTAATTTTATGGATTAATCATATCCTGTATTTTAGTGGCCATTTTAACATACATGCTATTTTTCAGTGGTTACCACAAGTGAGATATAGATCACAGAGAGGATCTAATTTTCATATATCTCATTAGCAATTTTTAATATGAGGAAGCCACTAGGATTTTTGCTTAATTTTTATGACTTCAGGGAGACGTAATGAAATGGAACCTGAATGCATGAATTCTGGCCAGGCCCCAGAGACACTGGGAATAAGACTCATGAGTATAAAAAAAAAATAATAGCCATGAAAGATATTCTAAAATGAGTAAGGTACAGTTGGGGTGGGGAGACAAAATGACGTCCAGGGATAGCAAGGAACTTACCAGGAGTTAAAAGATGGTCAGAGATACTGATTCTTTCCTATTTAACAACAACAACAACAACAACATTTCATGTATGGCCATGGGTGGTTTCCCTCAAATTCTCCCTTCCTTGTTCTTGGGGTCACTTGTAGTGATTCAAAACTGGGAATGAAGCATTGTCAGGACCCACCTCTATTTTGTGCTCACAAACGGCAGACCGTTCCAACAAGCTGTAGCTACTTATATGCAAGCCAACCAAGAGGTAACATTGTGGAGTGGAGGGTGGTGAGGAAAAGGATAAGGATTATACCACGGGTAGCAGGAGAACTCAGAGGACAGCAATAGAAGGAGTAAAGTGAGGCACTGGAGGACAAAAAGTGATCAAAGATTTGTTATTAACAGTAGCAGCTACTTGAAAGCAATACCTGTACTACTCGAGACACCGAAAAAAAATAGGAAACTTCTGGGAAGATTGAAAACCCCATGATTATGATAAAATATAAGTTTGCCCAGTGTCTGTATTATTGATTGAAGAAATAAATGTAAAAATTATTGTTATGTACCATTTGGTTGAGAACAAAATGTCATTTAAAAAATCTAGGATTCCTTGCTAGAGCAATATGTGACTCTTATCCAGGCTTAACTCACTTAGAAGTTCATACAGAGTAGAGTGTGTAAGACCATGGAATGACGAAATGTAGATATGAGTTTGGAGCTGAACTCTACCATGTATTATTTGAGTGATAATTGGTAAATTATTTAAATACTTTTGACCTCAGTCTTCTCGTTTGTTAATTGAGATAGTAATATGTATGTTCCTCACACGGTTGTTGCAAAGGTTCTATTACATGATGTAGGTTAACTATTAGCACAGTGTTCAGGCTAGACTGAACTCAGTGATGACAGAACCATATAATGCAAATGAAAAAGCAAAAGCGTTAATGTCACCAGATGACTGAACACATAAGTGACCAATGTGTTCTGTTCCCCTTGAAGTGGTTTCTTCTCTTGACTTACTTAATGCTGTGGCTCTCTTCTTGTTTTCTTTCTTCCAAGAAACATCCAAAGCAATCCTATAAAAATGCAAAACACATCATGCTATTCTCCAGAATGTCTCTCCCTCATCTTCCCATTGCACTCATAATATATCCAAACCCCTTACCATAAACCATGTCTGCCTTCTTCCTCTCTACTTCTACTTTCTCAAGAAGATCTCTTCCCATTTTTCAAGCACATTAAGAATGTTCTTATTTTATATTTGTCTTAGCCATTTCCTCTGCCTGGAGTGCTCTTCCAGCAAACAATTTAAGGTAGATTTAATTTTGCTATATTCATTTTAGCTTAGTACAAGATTTCTCAGACTCCACACTGTTAACATTTTGGTCTGGGTAAATTTTTTGTTGTGGGAAAGGAGGTCCTGTGCTTTGCAGTATATTCAGGGATATCCCTGGACTCTATTAGATGTTGATAGAACATCTCTCCACACCACCCCTACAAGTTGTAATGAAAGAAAGTGTTTCCAGACACAGCCAGATATCCCCGAGAGGGTAAAAGCAACACTCCCCACCCCTGTACACGTCACTGGGAATCACTGGTTTCATGTCACTTTCTCACAGAGGCCTTTCCTCATTCCTCAACCAAAGCAGCCCCTGAATCACTGTCTATCCCCTGTTACCTACCACAAAGCTCTTTAATCACTCATCTTTTCTTGCTAAATGATTTATTTGACTATTGCCTATCCTCCCCAGCACAGTATAAGTGCCTTGAGAACAGAAGCCCATGATTGGCTTATCTGTAATAAGGATGTGATAAGTACAAACATACTTAACTATATGCATGTTAGTTGAACAAATGGATTAATAAAGAAAGGTGTGCAGTGTCCAAACTGCAGTTTACTTTATAAACCGTGCCTCTACAAAACATTCTCTGATGTAAATGTTAGCAATGTTCTCCTGAGACAGTCTACCTGGGCAATAGAAATAAAAGCAAAAATTAACAAATGGAACCTAATTAAACTTACAAGCTTTTTCACAACAAAGGAAACCATAAGCAAAACAAAATGACAACCTACAGAATGGAAGAAAATATTTGCAAATGATACAACTGACAAAGGTTTAATTTCCAGAATATATAAACAGCTCATACAACTTAATAATAAAAAAACAAACAACCCAATCCAAAAAAGGGCAGAAGACCTAAACAAGCAATTCTTCAATGAAGACATACAAATGGCCAACAGGCACATGAAAAAATGCTCAATATCACTATCAGAGAAATGCAAATCAAACTACAATGAAGTATCACCTCACACCAGTCAGAACGGCCATCATTCAAAAGTCCACAAATGATTAATGCTGGAGAGGGTGTGGAGAAAAGGGAACCCTCCTACACTGTTGGTGGGAATGTAGTTTGGTGCAGCCGTTATGGAAAACAGTATGGAGATTCCTCAAAAAACTGAAAAGAGACTTACCATATGATCTGGCAATCCCACTCCTGGGCATATACCCAGAGGGAACTATAATTCAAAAAGATACATGCACTCCAATTAAATAGCAGTGTTATTTACAATAGCCAAGACATGGAAACAACCTAAATGTCTATCGATAGATGACTGGATAAAGAACTTGTGGTATATTTACACAATGGAATCCTACTCAGCCATAAAAAATAATAAAATAATGCCATTTGCAATAACATTGATGGATCTAGAGATCATCATTCTAAGTGAAGTAAACCAGAAAGAGAAAGAAAAATACCATATGATGTCATTCATATATGGAACCTAAAAAAAGAAAAAAAAGAGGACACTAATGAACTCATCTACGAAACAGAAAGAGACTCGCAGTCATAGTAAACAATCTTACAGTTATTGGGGGAAAGGAGGTGGGAAGGGATAAATTTGGGAGTTTGAGATTTTCAAATGTTAGCCACTATGTATAAAAATAGATTAAAAAAACACATTTATTCTGTTTAGCATAGGGAACTATATTCAATATCTTGTAATAACCTTTAATGAAAAAGAATATGAAAATGAAAATTTGTATGTATATGCATGACTGGGACATTGTGCTGTATACCAAAAATTGACACATTACAACTGACTATATGTCACTTAAAAAATAAAAATTAAAAAAAAAATAGACCCTACCTCTAAACATGATTTTATGTTAGTAATTTAAAGATTAAATTTTATATTACACTTATTTAACAACTATTAATTGAGTACTTCCTAGGCAACAGACATTATCCTAGTTGCTTGGCAATGCAGTGGTCAACAGGGCAGAAGAGACTTACATTAATCCTAAAGTCATTTAGCAGGTATTTTAAGGTTACAGAGTGGAGGAATACAAAGAATATTTTTGGTAAATTAGATTTGTTGCATATAAAATGTGGGAGGAATGGACATTCTCTCCTTAGTCCTTAATTGTGTATTTCTTCTGAGTCCTAGTCTTCCAAGACTCAGTTTTTTTCTCAGCACTTTGCATAATTAATCCAAAGGAAGAATTAGATTTGCCTTTTCTACTTCATTTAGAATAGCTTTATCTTTACTTGTACGTATATATGTATATACATATGTGCATCCAAAAATGTAAATGATTGGAATAAGTCTTGAAACATATCTACATAATATAAACATGTAATTTTCTTATGTATATACTTTAGATGAGTAGGATCTTATTCTAAACACTGTCTATAATTTGCTTTTGTAGAATCACAATACATGTTGGAAAGTTTCTCTCCATATTAGTTTATATGAATCTACATTGCTCCTTTATTTAATAGAATTTGATATTATGGATATGTTAACTATGTGTAATTGTTGCATATTGATTTAGTTTACTACAATTTTCATTATGACAGGTCTATAACATTTCATGTGTAAGTATTTCTGCATAATGTATACCTGGAGGTAGAATTACTAAATTGAAAGGTAGACACTTACATTTTAATGCAACTCCAAACAATCTTCTAAATGATGAATTTATATCTGTACTGATTTAATAGATGCATTTGTATATTAATATATTACCTATTAATCTGTATATGTTATAAATAGGCTTCAAATAAATTCTCCCTGTTATTTTTTCAAACTCTGAGTATGATTCTTTTCCCATATAGAAGTTTTCTTTTCTTTTCAAATGTAGACAAATATGTTAGTCTTTTTCTTCAAATATTTGTTTCCTGTTTTGCTAATTAAGTGGGCCTTCACTAATCTAAGTTAATTTCTCCTTATAATTGTTTTAAAATTTTTCTATAGTTCTTTTTAATGTATAACTAGTTTTTTTTAAGTTGAGTTATAGTCAGTTTACAATGTGTCAATTTCCAGTGTAGAGCACAATTTTTCAGTTATATATGATCATACATATAATGTATAACTAGTTAATTGTCTGGAATTTGTTTCTTGTCTGTAGTGTGAAGTAAGCATTTAACTTTTTTTCCAAATGATAGCCAGTTATTTAAATACCATTCATAGGATGATACTAAATCACACATTTAATACGTATAAATTAGGTATGTCTATATCTTTTAGAAGTCTTGTGCTTAATCGAACTTTTTAATTCTGTTGTGCCAATGCCACACCATTTTGTTAACGTAGTTTTACAGCAGGTTTTCACATTTGGTAAAATTTTCCTCCCATCCATGCCCCAATTATATTTTTCAGTTAACTGATCTTGTATTTTTTCTATTTTAGATGAATTTTAGAATCAGTTTATCAAGTTTTATTTTTAAAATTTTGTCAGCATTGTACTTATTTTATAATCAAAATACAATTTTCTTATAAATGATGACAAAACTGTTAAAAATTAAAATGTATAATAATATTTAATACTGGCAAAATTCTATCAAATCCCATACTCTGTGACATTACTTGTGGCGATTTGTACTTATGGCCACGTGTACAAAACTTTTAAAAATTAATTTTATAATAAGAAAAATTACATATATTTGTTTTGATTTAGCAACTCTCAGTATATTTCTTTAGGAATAACATTTTTAAAAAAGGTAAATTGATTTGCACATAAGTGTTCACGAGGATTTTATCATAGTATGGAAGAGACTTGGAAAGAAATTTAATGTCCAATAGCAGGAAAAAAAAATATGACACATCAGCAAACTTTTTCTTAAAGAACAAGTTACTAAATCAATTGGGTTGCAGGCCCTATAATCTATGTAGCAAATATTTAACTGTTCTGATGAATCACAAAAGCAGCTCTAGACAATACAGAAACAAACAGGTATGGCTGTGTTCCAATAAAACTTTATTTACAAAAATGGCTACAGGTTAATTTCTGTTATAGAACCATCATAGTGCATGTAAACATAATGGCAGGAGCCCGGAGAGTATCTTGTGCTAAAGGATAAGTGAGAAAAGGCAGAGTGAAAATGTACCTGCACTGTGATTGTAATTATGAGCAAATTGTAGAAGTGGAGAACTAGTGAGGAACTAATAAAAATATGAAACTTTTCAGTTATAAGGCAGTTAGATTTGTGGCTTAATTGTTTTATTTTGTTTTAGTTATTTGTTTGCTTCTGGTGCCAAACAATACTGTTCAGTTTTTTAAAAAATTAATATTTGGTTCTGTAATATTTCTTTCAGTGTCCTTAATTTTCCTCATTTCTTGTCTGCATTCTGCATTGATCCATTCTATATGTGACTAGACTTTCAATCATTTAAGCCTTACACTTAATGGCATATCTTACATATGTCTTGGACTCTTTTTCCTCCCATATGCTTATAGTATTAATTAACAAATCTGGCCCTTAACTTCTGAAAAGACTGATGAAAGTAAGAAAAATCTCAAATGATTTGATATTTGCTAGAAATTTTAAAAAGTTAAGATTCTTCCAAGTAATTTTTGTGATATCCTTGAAAACATTTATATGTATTTAGTTCTCAATCAATACTGAAATTTCTGCAAATAATGGAAAAAAGTATAAAACATCTACAGTTAGGAAAGGGAAAAAGTTATATTATGTTAGGAATTCTCATTATAAACATGAGCAATTCAGGAAAGTAGAAACCTGTGCATAACTACATATACCCTAGATTAGCAAAACCTTAACAAACTTGAAACTAATCTAAGAAAAAGAGATTGTTTGATTTCTCTTGGTCTTTAATAGGCCTGAGCTATCATCTGGGGGAAATGCTGAAAGTGCTAACATGACACTTTAAAGTGAACTACTGGTAACCTCTCTTCATCAAATAAATCTAAATTGAACATTATATTGAGGGACTTTCACCAAAAATAGATAGTATAAACTGGCTGAAAATGATTAAAAAGTCCAGTGGGATAGACAGTGAAATCACTAATAAAGTTACTTTTTTTGGAATGCTGAAGGTTCCTAAATGTATAATTGACACTTCTGCAATGTGCATTTATTTTAATTCTTCATTGTAGATGCAATCTAACATAAGCACATAAACCTTTCACAAATACCAGCACATTTTTACAATAGTATAGCTCACATCTCTAGTGCTTTATATCAGTCTGTATTTCATTACATTTTGTGCAAGGATGTGACTAGCACAACTGAAAAGGCCTGAATGCCTGACTGTTGGTGCCATGAAGCTCTTGGAAGGAATTGCCAGAGATCTTCAGGAAACACTTAAAGTGGCAGCAGTGACTGAAATAGGAATAAAATTTTGAGAGCCATCTGTTGGAAAAATCAAAACATCTGGATAAATGTAGGCCCTAAGGCTCCTGAGATTGGCAAAAACTATCCTCTCATGAACAGGTTTTGGGTTTAGAGGGGATGATTTCATTTGACTAGGAATAAGAAACTAATATGGGACATATGTTAACCATACTTCATGTCATTGCTTCACATCTCAGGTGCAGAACATTTGGGATTACAGTTTCTAAAATCCAACGTAGTTCTGCACATTGTGATAGTGGCAATCAGTAGACTTATGTCCTTGGGGGAAATCCTGAACATTTTCATATAGTGAATACTTAACCCTTGGAGGGGGACATAAATCTTTTCTCTAAATAATTTTTTTTCTTCTTTTTCTTATGTATGCTTTTTCTGTCTTTAAAATCAGAATCCAGACTCTGATCATCAAAGAAGCATTCACATATTTAAGGTTAAATGTCTCAACTGTTATGTGTTACTTAAAAATATGTCTGTCCTTAGAGAAAGACAAATATTATATGATATCACTTAAATGTAGACTCTAAAAAATAGTACCAATGAACTTAACAAAACATAAACAGACTCACAGACACAGAAAACAAACTTGTGGTTACCAAAGGGGAAGGGTGAGGAGGGATAAATTAGGAGTATGGGATTAACAGATATACACTACCATATATAAAATAAACAACAAGAATTTACTGTGTAACTCAGGAAACCATACTCAATATTTTGTAATAACTTATAATGGAAAAGAATAAAAAATAAAAAATATATATAACTGACACATGTTGCTGTATACCTGAAATTAATGAAATACTGTGAATCAGTTATACTTCAATTAAAAGAAAATGTCTATCCTTGGAAGTATAATAATAGAGAAAAAAGAAAAATATACCATTTAAATTTGAGGATAAAAAACTTTCCACCAATTTCAGAACATCAGTTTTTAGGAAATTAAGCACTCTTTTCAAAATGTCTTATATAACTTAAAAAATTATTTTTATCCTTTACTTTCTATTCATATTCATTGCTTTCTTTGAAAACATATTCTTATTTTCTTTTTAAAAATGTTTGCTCGCCTATTTCCAGGTGATCACAGAGAGGTGCTTGCAAGTGGAAAGTGGATCCCACTGGTTTATGAAAGAGTTCCTAAAGAGGAATTTCTGAAAGGCAAAGCTTATTGTTTAGAACAAACTCTTTCTTCTCATTCTTAGGATGTTAGACCAAGATCAGGTCTGAATTATCTCCCGGCTTCACCCTGAGTTCTCAGGACTCAGTGTCATTTGGCCTTGTTTTGAGTGCGTTGGGTCACTGCAGCTTGCCCCCCGCCTCTCCTGCTCCTCCCCAGCACAAACAGGCCTCTCACTGAGCAAAGACACTTTTCCATGCTTCAGTTTCAGAAACATAGAGGGCAGCAAGTTACAAAGAAGTCAGAAGACATTACCTTATTACTGAGAACTACTTCACCCGAAACCAAAATAACACAGATGGAGAGCCAAGCTGGTGGAATGTTCAGTGACAGCCTTGGGCACATCCTCTCTGAGTCTTTCAAAGAATGGTCACCCCAAATGGCTGATCCAGAACAGTTTGTCCCCAGGCTGCAGGTGCCGCAGAAAACCACGGCTCCATTGGAAGGTGCCTTTTTGTTATCTGAAATAATTTTAAAAAGGTGCTATGGACCACCTTCAAGGCTCTTTCCCCAGTCTCTCATCCCATACAATCCCATCAAAACACAATTTTAATCACAAAAGTCAGAGGAAATACCATATACAAGCACAACTTAATTCCTAACACATTTTCTTCCTCTTTGTAAAAGTCTGTATTGAAAAAGATTAAGAACAAGAAAAATATATTTTATAAATGCTAACATATGACTGGAATATTAAAATCCATGTGTATGAAAACCTTAATGAGTCATCATAATTTGAAGAAAACTAATCTAAATGATTAGAATTTAAATTATGATAGAATATTTAGCAAAAGCTATATTGCCATAATAGTTTCAAGCATGAAACTATTTAAAATAAATTTTATTATATAATAAAGATCTTTAAGTTTCTTGATTGGGTGAGCAATTATTCAAAGCATGACAGATAAATGCATTCTTAAAGTGGATAAATGTCTTTAAATTTATAATTAAAATTTACAATTTATCATTATAAATTGATTTATATGTAGTGATTTGTACCAACATTATTGCAACATTTAATGACTTTGTTATGTTTACATATATTTTGAAAATACATGAGAATAATGTCTTCTTAAGGGTATTTAAGTTTTGTTCACTTATCATTGAATTTTACTTCTAAGAGGCATTTGCCTGAATGAAAATTTTGTCTCAAAGTAACTCAGGGCATGATTTCTAAGAACAAGTCCTAAAAATGTGTGAAAATAGCATGTGTTAAAAATACATATACAATATTGATTTAGGCAAAATCTGAAATGGGTGAAATTAATAAGTATCTCAGAAACCTGGGATATTCTGAAACCGGAATGAAGGATGTGCAACCAGAATCATCCTAATATCCTACATGATGATGAATGTGGCAAATGGACAGTTAACCACTGATATTTGCAGAATTTCTGCAGTCTACTACAATGTTTGATATATATGCTGATAACATTTTGTTATATTTAAACGTGTTACTGCAACTGTACTATAGTGCTTGTTAGGAAAGCCTATGGTCAACAGTTCGATGGAGTAAATATTACCAGGTGCAACACATACAAACAAATTAGGAGGTTTATAAGAAACATGCTCCAAAATTTAGTGTTTCTCAAATTTTAACGTGCATACAAATTATTTAATTTGTAAACAAATTAAAATTAAATTATTAAAATTTAAACTTTGATTCAGGAATACTGGTGGTACCTAAGAATCTGCATCTCCACAAACTTCCAGCAGATGCTTGATGAAAAGTAAGAGTTGACATTTAGGGTGGCTGATGCAGCACAAAATTCACATATTTGATGACTGGGGGTAAAATAAAATGAAAATGATAAGCCTTTAAATTGGCATATCTTGATATGAGTAACATTATAGGGTCCCTACTTGATGTACATGAGATATGCCTTATCTCATTTAACATTCCCACGCCTTATGGATGAGGTGCTAATATTAACTTCATTGTGTTTATTAGAAAACTGAGCTTTAGACCTGGACTACTAGTCAGTATAAAAGCTGGCACTCAAACACAGGTTCTTCCACTTCTAAGCCATGCTTATATACTTATTTCATGGTATTAGTTCACATGGAAACCTAGAGATGTAATGGACAAGACAGAGTGGGAATATACTTAGAATTTATACTGGTGTAATTTTTGTCATCTAAATGCAAGAAAGTCAAGTAATTCTCAGAGTTCATTAGAGTTGCAACCACCATTTTATAGGGTCTAGTTGTCATAATCATTGTTCCTTCCTTCTTGACTTAGTATAATGCATATATCTGTTTTAAACATTATATCATTGCTGCACATTTACAAATGGCATAAGGAGATAGTATTTCAGGTAAAGATGATTTCATGTGCAAAGCAGTGGGACTGAAACAGTGTGTTTTGGTGGGGAAAATATAAATAGTTTGGCATGCTAGAACATTTGGTCTAAGACAGCATCTGAAAAGAGGCTGGAGAGCAGGACACGGGCTAGATCATGAATGATCGCTCAGTGGAGTTTGGGCTTTACGAGCCAGGTAGAATGCCACTGAAGGAGAAAACAAACGCAGATTTGTTGTCTTAAAAAAGAGGAGTCTCTTGAAAAAGACATGGAAAGGTTGAAAGGGGAATAGACACTAGGCAAATATAGCAGTTTGGGACTATTTTCCTAGTCCAGGCAAGAGAGAAGGCTTAGTTTTAAGGTGGGTCCCATAGAGGGACCAACTCAAGAAATATTCAAGAGGTGGTATTATAAGGAATTTGTGAACAAATAGGTTGAGAGAAGTGATAGAACTGACTTAGATTATAATTTGAAAAATTGGGCAAAAATTAGTTCCATTAGGAGAATTGAATTATTTTGAACATGTTGACATCAAAATTCCAGTAGGAGGTACAGGTCTTTTTTTTTTTTTTTTTTAATTGTCTACAGACATAACATAGCCTAGGAAAGGCAAATGGTTCTACCCTGAAGGGTCACCCCAGTGCACTGACGGTTGCTCAAAGATGCTGTGCTGAAACTGTTATACCTCTACATCTCTGTTCATCAGAAAATAGGTTCCTGCAGCTTTTTTGGTTATCTAGAGTTGCTATTGGATTATTCTTAACTTTTCAGAGAATAAAAAATAAGATATTGAGGTAGGGTCAAGATCAAAATAAATGCAAATTCCACAACTTGAGTAGACAACAAAGGAAGCAAATGAAAGAAATAAAGGAGAAATCATTAAAGGTATCAGAACAAAAAAATACGCTATATTTGTATAATTGTCAGAAACATCTTTCTTTTGTGAACTAATTTTACATATTTAGTGATTATTTCTCTGTGATGTAGTTCTTTATATGTATCAGATTTTTGACATATACTATAAACATATTTATTTCTAGTTTATTCTAGTCATTTGCTTACCACTACAAAGACTTCTTATGAACAATTATTGAAGGAGAAGATATAAAGAAAAATCATGGGAAAAAATGTTTAAACTCCTTGAGGACACTTTGAAAACAGTATGAAAATAAGGGAAAATAATAATAATATAATATGCAGATTTAGCTACAATGAATTTACTGTAGGAAAGCTTAATTTTTAAAACTTTTGATTGCGTATGATTTTTTAAATAAAAAATACTAAATGGCTCTTAGACTAGTAAAAAAAAAAGTCTTTGCCCATACTTCTCCTAAGGACCATTGGTGTTTTTTGTTTCAATAGTTATCTTTCTTCCACTAAATAAATTGCTTCTATCACTATTTATAACTTTGGATATTATCAATTTATTTTTTGCTATGAATGATTAAGATTTGGCTTAATTCAACTAAAATACCTCTTTTTCCTTTTTCTTCCCAATAAAGCTACATAACTAATTTTGGTTCTTCAATTGGTTATATTTGTACCTTTGTAAACTTAAAAGATGAAACTTAACATGTGTATCTTTTTTACCCACAACTGTGATAAACGCAGAAATTCTGTACACTTTCATGATATAAGTATCCAATGATTGCTTCTGTTTAAAATTTTATTGGAATATTTAACAAATTCAACAAGATAAAATAGAGAAACAAAGAACAAGTGCAACAGGTAGAAAAAAAGCCACATTACGTTTGGCCCTAAGAGAGAAATTTGGAATAAAATTTTGGCAATAACCAGCTAGCCCCTGAAAACCACCTAGTTAAAGCTGAGTTTTTGGTTTGGGGGAAACTTAGGACAACATGAAGTCTACTTTGTATAATAATATAATGTTGGATACATGTCATTATATATCAAATTCTGAGCTATACTACATACTACCAAATGTAAAAGAAGCATTACCCTAATACAAAAACTGGAAAAAAACATATTGCAGAAATCTTCAGCAAAATATTAAAATTGGATCTAACAAATAGCATATGAAAAGGTCAATATAATTTGCCAGTATGGAAGAGACTCAAAGGACTGGATATGAAAGATACACTTGGTGAGCAGGAAAGTGTGTCTGGGGCAGCATACCCAGTCACTGGAATAGTTGTTCACAAATTAATTGAGAGAATGAACTCTCAAAACACTAAGTAATTGAAGGCTTGAAGAAGAAGTGGAGAGGAGGGAGCATAAGATTACCCACAGAATTCCTTGGTTTTAGAGCTTTTTGGAAGGAGTCATCCAGACAGGAATGGCTTGTAAAGGGAAAAAATTTAACCAGTGAAAAAAGTTACCAAAGCATGGATCCCTGTTTCAGGTCACGGAATGATACTAACAATCAAAATGACTTTTTCAAAGATAGAAGATGTAGTTGAAGAGGGTGCAGGACATGGAAAAGACAAGGAGAGGATATGCCATAACTGTACTCCCTCACGATGTATTAGGATAGTATTAGCGATGTGCCTTAAAAATGTGATAAATAAGGAAATTTGTAAAACAACCAAAAATGTAATATTTTTGTTTTAAAAATGCAATTATGTTGGTAACAAGTGATGGTGAGGAGGCAGAGACATTGGAACCCTCATTCACTGCTGGTGGGCATGTAAAATGGAGCATCTACTTTGAAAAACAGTCTGGCATTCTGTCAAAAGATTAAATATAGTTACTATTATGCCCCAGCAACTCTACCCCTAGGTATCTAGATAAGTGAAAAGGAAACATGTCCACACAAACACTTGTACACAAATGTTCATAACAGAGTTATTCATAATAACCAAAAAGTAGAAACAATTAAATGTCCACCCATTAATTAATGCATGAATAAAATATATATTCGTGCAATGGAGTAGTATTTGGTTATAAAATGAAATAAAGCACTGATGCTTGCTACAACATGGATGAACCTTGAAAATTATGCTAAATGAAAGAGGCCAATTGCAAAGGATCTCATAGTATATGATTTTATTCATATGAGTTACTCAGAATAGGCAAATCTACAAAGACAGAAAGTAGATTAGTGGATGCCCAATGCTAAGGGGGATGTTTGTGCGGTGTGGATTTGGAAAGTAACAGCTAATGAGAGCAGGGTGTTTTTTTGGAGTAATGTTCTAATATTGGTTGTGGTGATTTACACACAACTCTGTGACTATACTAAAAGCCATTGGATTGTGCACTTTAAGTGAGTGAATTATATGATATGTGAATCATACTTCAATAATGTTTTTAGAAATATAATAATAAAACAAAGTTACATATTTTCTGTAGGGGCATATGTATGCATGTAAGTTAACGGAAAAATTTCCCATAACAAGTTGTTAACTAAATTTCTGAATAAGAAGACAGGGGACTACACTTGAAAAATCATGCTTTTGAAATAGATTTTAGCTTTATCTTTAATGTTTTCAGTATTTTTCAGGTAGCATGTATTTGTGTACTATTAGTGTAATCGGTAATTAATTCTTAAAACCTATTTCCCTAATGGAGGGTTCCTCTGCGTCAGACTTAGCAAACGACTTCTATACAGGGAGGTTCAGATTTCTCCGTCCCTCTTCTCACCCAATGTCTCACCACCAAATCTTGCAAAAAAACTCGGTGATTATGTCTAAAGTGTATTCTTGCCAAGTGGAAAGTGGAAATCCTGAGAAGTGCACTAAAATGCTGCCAAAAATGTCACCCTTCCATGGAGCAGTAACTTGATCTCCCAATAATGTAAGGTATGAGAGGCGCAGCCCACAGACCACGTGTCACGCCCACGCTGATGCGGCGTGGATTCTGTTAGGAATGCTCTTCTCCTTCATGGGAGAGCGAAGAGTTGTTTCCACAGTACCTGGCTCACCGTCCCCACCCAAAACCCTGTAACATTTGGCCGAAGGAATCTCTGTGCCTGTGTTGAATTTGTAAGAATTAAACAAAAATATCTACTTGAACTCATTTTGGTATACAAAAGATATGCTACTTAATGTGAGATATAACTAACCTGAAACATTAAACAAAAGAACTTTGGAAGAAATCTGGAAGAACATGAACTACTCAGCTACAGCTACAAAGTAGACATTTCCTTCTGCAAAGCCGCAAAAGAAGTTTCAGTTTAATGAATAAATTAAGATTATACTGAGCATTTTTTCCATAGCTTGTAGAACACCCAGAGCAGTACTTCAAATATTTTCCTTCTCCTCTAAGTACAGTACAATTTAATTCATAACATCTTGAATTTCCAAATTAAATCACCTTTAATCAAAGAAGTTCAGCCAGCCATAGAAAAAAAGAGCACTATATTTTCTAAACATAAGTGATTACGATATTTATCAAAGCTAGATGTATATTTAAATGGAAAAGTCTAAAAAAGTAATAAAGCAGGATTCTGTAGGCCAGAAAGCAATTAGTCTCAGGTGTTTCCTGTTAATAAATTAGAATAAACTTAGGGCCAGACTTGTGAAATGATTTCCATTAATTAAAAAAAATCAAGTGTTTAATGTTTATTCTCTTTCCCCAAAGGTGAACTGGAAAGCTATGTTCTTAGCTAAACAAAAGAACATAGTTGCATTAATACTTAAAGCTTTGAGGCACTACTTTATTTTTCCAAATGACCAGGTGTGATATAGAAATAATATGAATGGCTGGGAAATCTGAGAAACCAGTTTTCAATCAACAATCAATGATTGTCTGCCTATTTTGTATACATTAATCTAGGAGCCAGAGTCTGACACACTGGTTATTGACCATGTCTGCTGCCTCCAGAGACTCCCAAAGTAAACTAAACTATATGAAACAACATGATTCACTGGTATCTTGTAAGACATACCCTCTACCTCACGTTAAATTTTGAACAACTTCAGAGAAGATCATATTTACGGAAGACTACTGTCATTAGGAAGTTGGATTTGAGCTGGAACTTGGAAGGTAGATGACAGATGCAGAGATGAAAAGGGTAAAGAAGGATGCCAGGCAAGTCAACCATCAAAGCAATGACACAGAGTTAAGAATGGGAGTAGTCTGCACACTGGAGAGAAGAAAAAAAATGAGTCTTTTCCTGATAGACGACAAAGGTATATATAAGAGAATAAAGAAAAGTAGGTAGGACAGGTGGGGTAGCATCAGTTAAGGAAGCCTTAAACCCAAAGTACCTGGTACTTTGATAAGAAATAGAGAGCTATTGATAAGAAATAGGGTTCTAAGTAGAAGAGAAACCTTACCAAAGCAGTGAGTCAAGATCAGGCTGGCACTGATTCTGCAAGAGGGAATTCCTCTAAAAATTGTAGAAATGTGAGTATCTAAATGGAAGTAAAACATTAAACATTCCAATAAAATGTGGATTCACCTTGATACGTCAAAGAAAGATATGAATTAGACAACTTCTTCAGTCCCAGGTAAGGACCAACAGAGAGACATGAGGTGAAGAGACCATGGGTTCACCTCTGAGCATGTTGAGTTTGCAGCTACAGCAGAGAACTCATTTAAAAGTTCAGGAGGTACAGAGAGAGAGCCAGAGATTAGATGAGAACGTTCTGGAAATGGAGATTTGAAAGTCATCAACATCGTTGAAAACCAAATACATATAAGAGGATCAAGTTCTCCAAACTGAAACTTGGACGTCTCAGTGGTTAAGGAGGAGTCGGAAAGAAACAAGAAGGATTAATCACGGAAGCAAGAAGCAAAGTAGGATATTATTTCACAGAAGCCAATGGAGTGAGGCGATTCAAGAAGGGTGGAGTCACCGATTTCAAAGGATACAGAAACATCAAAGAGATTGAGAACAAAGAAAAGGCCCCTGGGACTTGCAATTACACACACACACACACACACACACACACACACACACACACACATCATTGATGACTTAGAAAGAATATGCATGGTGAAGTTTTTTAAACTACATACTAAGAGAACCCAAAACTTAATTTATACTAACATTTAAAATTCTGTTTCTATTTCTCCCTGATACAGAAAAGGCTTGTTTATCTGACACTTGTATTACTTTCAGTGCTTTGACACATCTGCACTGCTGTAAAACTGCATTTCTATTAATAGTCCTAAGATACTTAAAGGTGATTATTTATCATGGAAAAAGGTCAATGGAATTTAGCACTATACACAATTACCTCTTTACCAAGTTATCCATACAGATAGACAAAACGGGTGCCTTAGGAAATCAGAAATTCCACACCATATATCTTCAAGTTCACTCACAGTCAAAAATCTGCAAACTTCAAGATCATCTATACTGTTTTAGTTTCAGTATTTCACTGTGCTGTTATTCATTTTGTCAAATAAGCACTCTACGTTAAAGGGGATATTTGTTTCACCAAAACATAGTGCCCTGAAGAGAACTGTGCTTGGAAAGAGGCAGAGAGTAAGTCACAAATCTGTTAACTGAATTATAGAATGACTTTCCCTGGCCTGTAATTTTTTTTCTACTTTTTCTGACAAAGCTCAATTGCTTCATCTCCAGCACCACAACATCAGAATAGTTAGAGATGAAATTAATAATATTCCTGAGAAATGGCTTTCTTTTGACCATAATAATAGTTTTGGGTTTTTTTAAAGGAAGAAAATGTAGTCCTGTGACAAAAAAAAAATATTGTCTTGGAAGCAAACCTAGCGTCTCTCACCAGCTTCTTCATACCATCTCAGCTGAGTTTCTTAACCACTTCAATCTAATTTTCCTGTCTTTCAAATAAAAATAAAGATTCCAGTCCTATTTATCACATAAGGTTTTTATGAGAAAAATGAGAAATTGATGTACACATCTTTAACACATCAAAAGATAGCCCTTAGAGATTCAGTCAAGCCTTTCGACGTTAAATATAATTATTGCTTAAAAAATATTAACATGTGATTCATATGTAACTTTGTGAAAACTGTTCTGCTGCCAATTTTCACACAACTGAACCCTTAGGTCAATTAACTATTAAAAATATAACATAGGTTTGACTTTTTTTTTTTTTTAGCAGAAAATACATGGTCATAACATTCTAATTCCTACTTGTCAAAAAAACCATTTCATCTAGAAGACTGAAAGAAGATGCGCCTTACCCCCTGTCTTTGCGTCCTTTTTCCCTTCTTTGGGGCTTGGTCACCTCTGTAGCATGCCTCTCCTCTGAATTCTCTTTCTTTCCATAACTGCATTAGCATGTTTACATTAGCTGTCAGAGTAGAGTAAGCCCCAAGCCACAAGCAGCCCAGCCAGCTCAAGAGGGCGGTGGCAGGGTCCCATTAGAGGATTTTTATTGTTGGCAGGAGCAACTGCTCACAAGCATACTTTAAGACTCCCTGCAACCAAAATGTTTATTTTGTGTTTGTATGTACTCCAGGTATCCTCCTTATAATGGGAAGCATTACTCATCGATGCATAGGGCCCATTAATATTTGACCACTGTCCATAGGTCAAAGCTGCATATTCCCAAGGAACAGACAAGAGCATTATGCAAAGCTGTAGGGAGTTCTAGGGTCAATAGATCTTTGTAACTGACTCAGTTAGGTACTTAATAACCAGTATGAATAAAACTCTCATTCTGATCAACATTTACTCAACAATTTAGCTGAGTCAACCTGGCTTTTGCATTAAGCAATTACTACCATTTTCACTGACACTAGATTATTCCACCTCCCCCTACCCCCACTCCCAAATCCAATCTTTTAAAAAATAACCTGGGGATATTTCAGAGAACTACTGCTATTCTCCCCATAGGAGTCCTTCAAAATCCTCATACCATTATCACTATATATGCTCATTGCATGCATTTAAATGTACTTTTATACATCCTATTATGCTTTATTTACACCCTAAATCAGGTCAACAGATTTCTTAAAATGTTTAGTTGACCTCTGATAACTCCTCATTCTTTTTTTCATCTATGTTTCACTCTTTCCAAGCAATTATTGGAGATAGCAATTGCTGAAATCTATAGTATCTAAACAGGCACCTGAGAAGGACCCTCTGCTATGCTGTTTTAATTATCAAAGCCTGGAAGCATCTAAAGTATTTTATCATTGCCACATCTCTGAATCTTATTATCAATTTGTTTCAAGGAAATGTTATTTAAAATTCTTAAAACATAACTGCTTAATAATCATGGAATTTTCTATTAGCCTATTGTTTATAATCAGTATCAGATTTTGATTAGAAATGTATCTAAATAAATTTGGAGACAAGCTTTTCTTTTCTCTTATATATGACAGTGCAGAGTCATGGTTTAGTTATAATTTTGGTTTAAATATGCTTACTTTTGTGTTTTATTATTGTGGAACAAATTACCACAAAACAGTACCCATTTATCATCTCAGAAATCTATAAGGTAAAAATATGACTGTAGTTCAACTGGATTTTCTGCTTGAGAGGTCTTAAAGAGCTGAAATCAATGTATGGGCTGTGTTCTCACTTGGAGCCTTGACTAGGGAGAAACTTCTTTCGAAGCTCATTCAAGTTGTTGACAGAATTCAGCTTCTTGTGGTTGTAGGACTGAAGTTCCTATTTACTTTCTGGCTGTTAGCCAGGGATTGCTCTCATCTCCTACAGGCCACTTTCATGGAAAAGAGGCACAACCCTCTCCACAACATGGAAAATTGCTTCTTTGTGTCCAAGGGAGGCAGTTCCTTGGTCTGCAGCTGCTACTTTTAATCTTTTAAAAAGAGCTTTCATGATTAAGTGAGGCCCACCCACCTTTTGATTGTATTAATATCACCTGTTTACAGACTTAACTGATCTGCAGAGCTTTTCATCTTTGCCTGCCAAGTTACATAACCTAATCATTGGAATGGTATCCGAGATACTCATATGCCCTGCTCGTATTTAAGTGGGAGAGATTAACTGAAAATCACTGTAGGCAGTAATCTTAGGGCCTTTGTAGATTTCTGCCTGATACAACCCTAATCAAGAAGATTCCAATAATTAAGACAACCCTGACCATTGTTGTTGTTGTTGCTATTCTTTTACTGGAGTCTATTGACAATTGACTCAACTCTTCAGGGCGTTGTAGGAGAATATAACCCGAAACATTTTCTGACATTTAATAGTCATGATTGTAAACTAAGATATTCCTGAAGATTGTCTGATTCCTCAAGACATTCTAAATGTTATCCTGGGATGAAGCCAGATCTGCAGGGAGTTGAGACACATGCAACACATTGTTTGGTCCTTCAAAGACAAGAATTTACTAATCTAGGCTCTCCTATTACCTCTTAAACTACATTTAAACTTAGAATAAACATCTCTAAGAATCTCATCATTATATTTACAGTATGGTTGTTGCTCATTCTGTAGCATGGCCTCATTTTTATGGAAGAAATTTCCCTCAGGTTTCAGTAGAAGGACTAACTATATATCTTAAGGAAAATCAGTTTTTATTTTATGGATGTTGATGCATATAACTGATCAAGATTCCAGTTTTATCTAAGCTACTATAAAACAAATAATCAAATATATAACATACCCCTGGGAGTTACAGAAGACATTTTGGGTACCATCTTTATCCTAATTTTAATTTAATCTCCTTGCTTACGTTTTATTTTTCCCCTTGAACTCCTTCACTTATTTTTTTTTAATCTTCTAGTTCTACAGGTACCTTTATAAATTGCCTTAAATCTTTTCTGAAATAAATCAGTTCGTATGTATTAAGCACTGTCAAGGGAGCAGTTTTAAGTACTTTAGCAGGAACATAAAACACACTCTTATTTTTCCTTCTCAGAAAGGAGACTAGCTAATGGGCTTACAAAATAGTTAATGATGCACATTAAGAAAGGATTAAAATGTGTCAACGTCAATATAGGAATAAGCATATATAATAACTATATAACATAAAACAGCTGAACACTTTATAGCATAAATGCTCCTTCTTTTGTATAAACCAAATAACATCTGGCCCTACCTGTAGTACAAATTAAGTCATATTAATATTAAATCATATTAATTCCTCAAATCAAAAGTGTCTCATCTTGTACCCATCTGCTCATGGGCAGATGCCTTAATTGCGCTGAAAATATGTACTCCGACTATTTTGAGTAGTTCTTCAAAAGATGCCTCACCCTCAATCCTGTCAGTCAGGGTCACTGGGTGACATGTGTCTTTATGTCCTTCCACTCTGATCTGGCTCCTATTTCTCAGCACCTGCTGCTCCTTTTGATAGGGCCACATAGGAGGATATAGTCCTCCATCCTTACACCCTTGCCTCAATCTTTCCCTAAACTGATGTCCCAACAAAAATATGCATTCTTCGTTCTCTAAAGAAAATCTAGTATCATCAACATCTTTACTATTGAGTGTACAGAAAGTGCTAGGCACGGAGTGAAGTGACTTACAGGGACTGTTTCACTAAACTCATGCAAATGTTACTATCTTCATTATCTTTAGGGGATGATGAATGCACAAGGAGATTAAGAAACCCATCCATGTCTATTCAACTGGAGTTTATTCAAGTGGAGAAACTACAACTCAAGCCTAGGTAGTCAAACTCCACAACCTTTATTTTTTAACTGACATGCTGTATTAATTTCTGATGTAAGTTAATAAATACAAATAGAGGAGATGTGGTCAACTCTGAATTCCACTTCAATCTGTTACTATGTCCAGTTAGACTTACAGCTCTGAGCAGTGATAACCCCTTATACCCCAGTCCCCTTTTTAAACAGAAAGATAAAGTAAGATTCAGAAAAACAAAGTGACTTTTTCTAAGATTTCACAATACCTGGTAAGAGAGGGCTCGTAATTCTATTGGATCAGCACCTTGAAGTTTGATACTCACCTATACACCTCTAGCACCTGGGGA
Organism: Camelus bactrianus; assembly: GCF_048773025.1. Lineage (NCBI taxonomy): Eukaryota > Metazoa > Chordata > Mammalia > Artiodactyla > Camelidae > Camelus > Camelus bactrianus. Next base: position 32,815,295 of record NC_133541.1, read on the forward strand.
AGTGCCTAGTATTCAGAACGCCCTCAACAAATGTTGGTTGGATGAGTGAATGAATGAATGAATGAGTAATGAATAAAATCAGGAATACCTGATTATTAATTCAGTGTTTTTTTATATGTATATACCACAGATAATCCCATGATGACATAATCCTGAAAGACAGAAGTGTCCCTGGTAAAGTGCGATTTATCTTTCACTTTCTTGATTAATGTTTTAAAATCAAAAATCATATTTTAAACAGTGGAAAAGAACGGAATTGTATATGGATGTGAGTGCACGTGATGTGGCAAAGAAAAATGTGTATCTGCAAGTAAGGGATGCTAAACATGTTTGATTGGCTGAAGTCTAATCTGAGTTGATTTACAAAGAATTAAGTGTTTAAGTGATGAAGGAACAGTTGACAGCAGCCCAGCTTTTTTTCTAGTTCTGTTTTTAAATTTTAAAACGTGTTGGGAACTCTTGAAAACAATGTTATTTTTTATTGAGTACTACTAGAAATTGTGTGCAGAAAATGTTATGAGACCGAATAAAAAACAATGAGGTGTTAAAGGTTATAATAAATTGCAAAACTTTTATTAGGGAGTCATTGTACATTTCTAACCAGGAAAGATACATGACTTAAAAACATAAGAAGGAGAAGCCAAATCTCTGCTTTACATGTCTAGAGAAGGGCTCAGATTTTATTCAGGAGGATTAGCAATTTATCATTGTTGATTTCACCTTAGACTAATTGTTCATAATTTTATGAGAAATCTTTAGTTGAGAGATTGAACTCTATAGTTTGAAATCTATCAGCCTATCAATCTTTTCAACAGTTTTTCCAGGGTTCTTCTTCCACCTAATGTACATAATAAAAGGTATTATAAGCCAACTTTTTCTTCCAGCATATTCTCAGTAATAAGTTTTTTAATAACAATATTAACTGATCCATCAGTATTCTAAGTTAGAAGCAAAAGGAAACAACTCTGGACAAATTAAGCAGAAAATGATTTATGATAAAAACACTGGATAGTTCACAGACTCTCCAGGATGACCAAAGAGAGGCCACTCAGCCAGAAAAAACTCCAAGATAACATATTTGGGTGAGAATTTCCTCTGCTGTTGCTGCCAGCATGGATAGGGGTCAGCCCCACCCAAAATGGTGACATCACATACTTGGCCCTGAATAACGATGCTTGATTACTTTGTCTATGGAGACACGGTAGAAATCTCACCATCATATCTACCCTCATCTTCAGAAAGAATTCTGTTCTATTCCTGTTTTAGAGTGTCATTAACTTCAGATTCATCTTGGTGGCATCTTTGGCAGACGGTAGAGCATATATCCGTTAGGGGTTCTCCACTGCAGTTCCCTTATCAGGGCTTGCTGCTGGCTCCAGAAAGCATCCCACAAAAATTTCATAAGTCACTGGATCCATTGGGGCCACACGGCAGGGGTTCTTTACTTTGGCCCCCCACTCAAAGCTGCTAGCCTTTTGGATATTACAGTAAACAGATTTGTTTGTTGCCTCTAAATCCAGAAAGGCTCACCAAATACTGTATCCCTACTTAGTGGGAGGGAATTCAAAAGTTCAGCTATCGTTCTGCCGTTTTGTAGGAAGCACGTATCTCCACATGTGTTACAGATCCATGGGTCCCTAGTAACTTCACCAAGGTGGCAGGACTGTGTATTTTCCTGCATTTAACTACCATCTTCTAGTAAAACACCAGCAAGCTTCTACTTCCCTGTTACTATTCAGTGTGAGCTCGTGAAGGCAGAAGGCCAACATGATATTCCAAGGGGTAATCAGAAGATTAAATTCCATGCACATTAAATTGTGGTCTATAATTGGGGATCGCGTGTGTCTTTGGCAAGGCATTTAAGATGTAATTCTGTCCATGACAAGTAAAAATTATATATACATATAAAGCTTCCCGATTACACTAGTTGCTAGGTTTGTATTGGTGGCACCCAAGAAGGAAACTACATCTGGAACAGCAGCTGCAATCAGATCACTGCTTAAACTAAAGATAATCCAGCTGCTAGTTTTGGTACCAGTCAAACAGGGAAGGTCAATGTGGCCATAACAAAAATCACCACCTCTTAATCTTTCAAGTCTTTGAGACCAGAATCAATCTCTACTATTCTCTCTGAGCTTCAGTATTGGTTTTATTTTACTCTTGATATGGGGTGGGGAGATTCTGGAGTTTCCCTTTAGAATTTTCTATCATGATAATCCTTATTCTGTGCGTAAAGGTGGGAATTCTGTCTGTCATTTGCTTAGAATATTAATTCCATTTGGAAGCTAGGGAATAGAACGTAAGTTCAGCTTGGGGCTTCATTGAGCCTAACATAAGATGGACGTGGGTCCTGACTCCCATAAGCCCCTTTAAAGCAGGTACAGTGATGTTCTGGCTTTCCATGATCTACCTTGAGCCAAGTGTTCAAAAAACTCCTGTAATTTGTGGATCCTTGTCTTTCACAAAGATGCAGTTATTCTGATAAATAGACACAAATCCCTTTGGGAAAACATTAAGAGGAAGAATTGAAATATATACTTATAACAAATTCCAAGCAAAATTATCTATTCCTCTCTTGGTTGAAGGACCACGAGGTAGTTGAATTGACCCAGCTCTAAAACTGGGTGAGGACATATTAAAAATTGTGGTGGCTTAAGTAAGTCCTCCACTCACAAGGTCAAGAGTTTATGAAGTTCTGTGTTCATACTGGGGACCCTACAATCAATATGCTACCAAAAATGCCTTATGGATCACAGTATTCGGATCCCTTTGTTTATATTGCTTCTTTGTATAGTCAGTAGGACCTGATTAATCAAATTGTGTACCATTTCATACCTTCTGACATCCTGGGATCCAGTATCACGTGGAAGTCAGGGAGCCCTTCTGACTACAGTATCTTGCACAATCATTACTTTCCTCCCAGAGTGCAGCCCCCTGCAGTACCTTTTAGGAACTCCACTGCCTGGAATGTTTCTCAAAGCCTTGGAGTAGTAAACATAGTTAGGGAAGAGTTGAGCAGTTCAATGTGTTCCATCCTCTTTAGCATTAGTTGATCTGTGAGCCTTTACATACTTTCCTCTACGTTATCCCGAAGAGTTTGAGTTCAGTGTAATGTTAACCAAACCGAGGAAGAAAAAAAGAGAATCACAACCAACTGTTCAAACTAAACAGTGAACCAAAGACCAGCCTGGTAATTGAATGTATATTGATTGATTTAGCCCATTGTAAAATTATTCCTCTCCCTCTTAGTTCTAGAATTTTCCATTCTCACACATTTTCTCCACATTTATATCCATATAAATTATCAAAATCTTGTAAAGTTTCCCTGCCCAAAACTTTTTTTATGGTTTCCCTGTCCAAATATTCTTGACTCTGGTTCTGGTTATAGGTCTGGGGACAAGGTTGAGGGATGTGAGAACCCACCACGGTCCTTCCATCAGGGAAGTCGGTGCTCTCCAGTAAGCCCTATCTACCGAGAACAGGGACCAGTTCCATGTTTTCCTCCTGGAGATGCCCATTCCAGTCTTCAGAATCCCAGTTCTCTCCCAGTCAAAGTTCCGGTGAATTCAATTAGCATGGTAATCTGTCAACCTGTGTAATCCAATTTTAAGTTTGGGTTTGGCAGTTGCAGCCTGAGGACTCCAAACAAAAGATAAACTTTTAGTATGCTTGTATAAAAATCCTGGTATTCGGAGTGAAATCAAGATTTTGAGACTTTTGTCAATCTTTTTTTTCCTTTAAGCCATGCATGCAATTAGAAGCAAGTATCCCCCTCCCACACCCTAGAAACCCTGCACTCTCCAGCGCCTTCATACCCTCCTATGACTGCATCCACTTTGCCCCTCCAAAGCTTCACCTAGTCTGAAGTCACTCATTAGAAGTCAGGTTGTAAGAAACACTTAGTAATTAAACAAACACTAAATAATTAAACAGGACACAAGTTGATAAAAAGATATTCAATAACTGTATGACAATGTGTCATGGCAGGTTATATTGTTGTGAAAAAATATATAACCTCCAGAAGCTTCATTGCTTCTATAGAGAAAAAGACTTACTACTTGCTCATGTTGCATATCTAATACTGGCTTCATTCATCACATCTACTCAAAGAATTGGACTAATGGAGTCATTATTTTGACATATGCTTTCAAAATCACTGCAACAGTGGGAAGGAAATATGCCAAACTGCACATTGGCTTTAAAACTCCTGCCACATCACTTCTGGTCAAATTATTTTGGCCAAAACACATATTCAGAGCAAATGAGACAGAGCAATCCTACTGTGTGCTCAAAAGGAAAGAGTGAAAATGTTTGTGAGCATCTCTACTGTTTGTTGCAGAGCTCAGACCATTTACAGCAGGGCGGAAGAGTCAGACTTTTATTCCAAGCAGCCAAAAACAGAGTTTAAAACATCATTTTTTACCAACGATGAACCTACATTGACACATGATAATCATCCAAAGTTCATAGTTTACCTTAAGGTTCATTCTTTGTATACAGTCCATGGATTTTTAGCAAATGTATAAAGACATATACCCATTATTTTATACCCATCATACAGAGTATTTTCACTGCCCTAAAAATCCTCTGTGCTCTACCTCTTCCATCTCTCTCTTTCTCACGCCTGCCAACCGCTGACTTTTTTTTATGTCTTCATAGTTTTGCCATTTCCAGAGTGTAATAGTCAAAATCATACAGTATATAGCCTTTTCAGATCAGCATCTTTTACATATTACTTTTACTTAGTAATATGCATCTAAGTTTCCTCCATGTGTTTTCATGGTTTGATAGCTCATTTCTTTTTAGTGCTAAATAGCATTCCATTGTCTGGATGTACCACCTGCTGAAGGATATCTTGGTTGCTTCCAAGTTTGGGCACTTCTGAGTAAATCTGCTGTAAATATCTGTGTGCTGGTTTTTGTGTGGGCATGTTTTCAGTTCCTTTGGGTAAATACCAAGGAGCATTGTTGGATCATATGGTAAGAGTAGGTTTAGTTTCATAAGAAACCGCCAAATTGTCTTCCAAAGTGGGTTTACCATTTTGCATTCCTACGGGCAATGGGTGAGAGTTCCTGTTGCTCCACACGTTTACCAGCGTTTGGTGTTGTTGCCAGTGTCCTGGATTTATATGCTTTTTCACATTCTTTTATGATCAGTTAATTATTTCACTCAGAAAATCTTATATATATGTGTGTACGTATACATATATATGTATATATGTAAAGTCACTGGTTTATAAGAATCCATTAACATGTTAATGAAAATTTTATCTCAATTTAAACAGTAGTTTTGTATAATATTACATGCCCTCTAGTTTACTAGATGCTACAAAAAGAAAGCAAGGAAGATGTAAAAGAAATACCCAATAAAGGGTACTCCGAGTAGCGTATGAGAGGACATTAGTAGGAGTTATGTACATGAAGTTAGCTGAGAATCATATTAAAACGTAGTAAGTGACTAAGTATCAAAAAGTGTAATTCAGACAGAAATAAATGTAAGCTCAAAAAACTAAATGGCACTTCTTTGGGACATCAGGAGTTGAGAAGAGATGCAAAGTAAAGAGTGTTGGTACTTTGTTTATTAAGAATTTTAAATTCACAAAAGAAATTCATAGGAGAAATCCAAGTATATCTGATACCATTATCCTAATAAGGGTTAAAGAAAAAATTCGAGTTTGTGGCCATGTTAATGTTTAGTCTGTCAATTAACCTTCTCCAAAATACCCAGTTATGACTAGTTTCAGTGGTCCTAAGACTTCTAGCTAATTTTTAGCTACAACTGAATAGAAATTTTGTCTCTGATATACCTAAATAGAACAAGCCCAGGGATAATTTGGTAACATGCTCTTTGCATAGTATACATTAGTAAATAGTTAATTGATTAGGCTAAAAATGACAAAGCATATTTTAAATATTTTAATAGAAATATTTTAATAATATTTTAAATAGAAAATGCTTAGTTTAAAATGCATTTAAACATTGTATTATTAGAATGGGAAAGGCAATTACTATATTGTCACTGGAGAACTTTTTATTTAATTTTAGACTAAAAATGCTTAAGAAAACTAAAACATTTTGATTCATTAGCTACCAGATCTAAAGTTTGACATTATATGAGGGGTGCGTTCATACCAGTTTTGACAACCACCCTTATCAGAACCTGCACACTTCATAGATAATATTTAGCTCATTTCAAAATGCCTTCAAATGAAGAGATGGAATTCCAATGCCTAGCCAATCCTGCCTGCTTAGCAGTCTTCAGATACGCCTTTACATACATGGACTCTAAAAGAGGAATACATTTTAAGACTGTGAGAGACAGCACTACTGGATCAGTTATGATGAACACGTCATGACATGACTCTGAAAGTGTAAACTCTCAAAATGAGTCTCATAATTCTTTTCATTGCAGTTGCATAAACAATCCACATCCACGTCATTGAAAACCTTTGCTTCAAATATGCTAATGAAAGGTTAACACATGGAATTGGGAGGTCTGAAAAACTACCTAGTGAATGCCCTTCCAGTAAATTTTTAACTAATATAATTCCCCAGAGTAATAGTCTATGGTGATACAGTCATGACTCAATGAAATGCCTCACTGTAACACATATTATTTCACTATAGTCTGATACTCAAGCACCATGTTTAAAAACTCTCTCTCTCTGTAGAAGTTTCTGTATTCTTTTACTTTTGCATCCATATTCTAACCTATAGTACTGAATTTTTATTTCTACTTCAATGTAAGATAAAGAGTCAGCTGTGTCCAGAAATAAGATTTTTAAAAGTGACTACTTTCTCTGGCCTTCATCTCAAGGAGAAGAAAACAAAATAGCCCAAAATATGACAAATAACATGTCCTACAGGGCTATTAATGAAGTTCTGTCTGGAAGCCAATTGATGTAATAGAATATAGTTATGTAGGCAAAAAATAGTAACTTTTTTAAACAACGGAGACTGGTTAAGAAATAAATATTAGCTTGTCTTCCTTTGAAAAGTTAGATGAAATTAAAGTAACAGAAAGAAGAGAGGTATATCAGAATTAAAAAAGAGTTCTCACTTTTAAATTAATTCTGACTCTAATAAAGTAGATCAGACAGCACAGTAAGGGAATCAGAGTTAGGAACAGATGAAAAGATTATACTTGTTAAGCAACTTAATAGGCATCAATATCCAAAAATATCAACTCTACTTAAGAAAATCTCACACAGTTTCTTTTTTCCAAAGGTACAGTAGGATCATTTGAAATTTTGTACTTTCTTCTATGCTAAATTAAGTTTGTTTTTTTCATGTCAAGACTGACTATAAACCATAACATAAGTAATTATTTCCATAGATTCTTAGGGGATGAACATCTGGCCCATATTTGCTAATGATGATCATGTTTATATGGTACCCCCAGACTGGACCTGGCATGCCTGTGTAGTAATTTTGGCTATTTTGACGGCTGCTACCACCAAATGGAATATGTGATGTTTCAGATCAATTGTTAAGACATCTGAAAGCATCAGATGAGTGATAGCTCTGTCCAACCTACAATGCTTAGAAATATTCATTAATAACAATTTGCCTGAGTCTATATTTAGAAACATTATACCTGGTATTTTCCATGAATACTAATCCTAAATATCTAAAGTGATTTAAATGAATAGAATGACTGAAAGGTTTTTCTTGCACTTGCTGGTAGATGTTTATTTGGCTATATTAAAGGGACCAACAAATGCCTTTGAATACTCGGAAACTGATTATTAACCTAAAAGATAGATAACTGACCCTCAAGAGTGGGGAGAAGATCCACTTTAGTTCCCTGATAATTTTATCCAAATGTAATGTTCTCTTTTGTTATGCAAAAGGATTTCCTAGAACCCAAAGCATATCAGATAACAGAAAGTAACTTATTTATTAAATGGGCTGTATGCCAGATACAATATAAAATATGAGAATCACTGGCATAAAGTAATGAAAATTACTTCCCAACTAATGAAACATTGACTTTAAAAATTGTCTTAAATATAAGAACTAGGATTTTCAAAATTATTGTGTGTTCATTGTGTGGAAAATAATACAATATCCTAATACCACACATTTTCAATCTTTAAATTCTGTAAAAATCATTTTATGAGGCAAAAATTTTAAAACAGAACTCAAATAATTTTGTAGAAAAATTTAAGCTGTTTAAAATGAAAATTGCTGTAAGCTTACTTGCAAAGGCAGTAAACACTGGCAAAAAGTAGTAAAAAAAAAAAAAAAAAAAAAAAAAAAAAAAAAAAAAAGTCCAAAACAGAGCAAAGACAAAATTGAATGAGTGACAAAAAGAATTTAAAGTCTAAATTTCAACAGCAAAACCTGAAGACATTGGAAAGAAATGAGAAGGAAGCTTAAAATTAAAACTTAAAGGAAAGAAGGCTGATAAAGTAAGATTAGAATTCATGGAACACAAAACCCACAAATAATTAAAATAAGAAAATTATGGTGAGTATAAATAAAAATTGTTGTATTTAATTAGTATTTATTATGTTTATGCATCTAGTGTTGATTTTGACCAAAAGAAATTCACAGATTTGACAAAGGAGCAATGGAGACATAGTGGTATGTTTAAAGTCTCTTAAGATTTCTTCCATTGCTGTACACATTTGTCATACTGCAAATTAGGAAGTAATCGGCTTAGTACAATTTTTAAATTTCTATTAAATGATGCACAAATTTTCTTAAACATTGTACAGAAATGTGTTTGAGTATTTTCCACAAAATACATTCCCTCTGGCAGCTCCAAACGGCCACACGTCACCCAGGGTTGGTTAATTCCCCTTTGTGCTTATTGCACTTGTTCCCATAAACTCTTCAATCCCTCCTACCCAATTAATGGGACAAAATGCCTAAATAAACAAGAAAAGGAAGACCTTAAAGTTCTACTACCCGCAATAAAAGGGCTTCATTTTGAATGATTGCAGCTCAGAGTTGATACTTACCATGACTGACAGTATAGACATCCCCCCACCATTTATGTGCCCCCAGTAATGACACCCACCTCACGAAGCTTTGAGACTTTTCATACATTGGCAGTTAAAGTCATTTGGCCTTTGGCCTTGTGCCTTCAAGGGTTAAAGGCATTGATTCAGGAAGAAAGATTAAATTAACCATAGCTAGACCAAAGAATAACTAAAAGAAATAAAAACAAAAAGAATAAGGAATGAGGAAATTCATTAGATGGTAAAATGAGGAAGTCATTAAGCAAATGAAACCTTAGATTGAATAATTGGCAACATTTTGTGAAACAAAAGAGCTCTTAAACTCTGAAGTACTATTGTCCTATGACCAAAGTGATTGAGCTGCCCTTGGGAGGGTTAACAAGAGGTTGGCGGCCCTTGGCAAGCCTTGTTGGGCTAACAATCCAAGTCAGACCAGGGAAATTCCCTTCATGATTAACAGCCAGCTGTGTTTGTGGGAACATCAAATCAATGTTACTCTTTCTCACTCTCATAAAATGCAAAATAGTCCAGGTAACTGTATCAACAATCAGTCATCATGGTCTGCTGGGTAGAAATTTTTGTTTTACATTTCAAACTCATCTAAGCCAAAGCATCTATAGGGCAGAATTCTTCCTATCCTAAGTGGCTGGTATATAGTTCCTAATACTGTGAAAGTGAATGATGAGTGAATATGTCTGATACGTTAGCCTAAAATGTATGCTAGGTCAAATAAGTTTGAAGTAACCACTAGATGTTTTCTCATTTTTGATTCTGGATCCTTCTGATTTCATTGCCCACGTTTCTGAAAGAATAATTCAAAGGGGATTGAGGTCATTCATAAATGTTTATTGCTCATCAAATATCAGAGTTTCACTGTACCTCACCATTCATGATGTTTTCCATGCTCTTCAAAATTTAATAAGATACAGAGATGTTCATTTTCATCTCCAAGCCCATTGAGGTGCCACTTTTCAAGTTCTGTGTTGAACACTAAAGTGCCCTTAATAAGTGAGTCCAGATGGAGTGTGTATATAGGACGGGTTGGGTAAGTGCATGTGATGTAGACCACAAATAGCTTTATACTCAATCACTTCATAAGATGCCACATGGCCTGGGGTAATTTTCCGTAGCAGAATCTAAATAACATTGTTCATTTGCTAATGGTCTAAATATCATAATTAGGACATGTTGCTGCTATAGAACTCTAATTACTGATAAAAAGCAACTTTCATCATGACCTTCTCCCGTTTAAAGAAAATGATCATTATACCTAACTCTAGCCTTTCAACCCCTTGATCATTCCAATAAAGACTTTCTGAAAATGCCAAACACATTGCTTGGTTTAAAACTGCTGTTCTAACTGGGAACTAATGATTTATGTCTTTTTCAACTGTCATACATTTGGAATCATTACCAGGTGAGAACTGAAATAGCAAAACTGGGTGGCTCAGCAACCCTTAGACACGTGCTTACTAAGGTTGCAACTAACCACTGTACTACTTCTCTCTTTCACTTCATTTCATACCAGAGGCATTGCAAAGCAAGCCAAAAGGAAGTTTAATCTAGCCAGGTTCAATTACAGCAGTATGGTTTCATGTATCTTAGCATTCATCAGACCCATTGGATCTCCCTGTAAACATACATATCTGTACATCTCTATGCAACATCAGGGTGGGGCTAGCTTTATGAAGTGGTGATGTGGGTTGCCTGTGTGATGTTATAGAGAGTCTCTCTGTATAAGAAAAATAATACATCCCTGATTGTCTGTTACAATTGCTGGAAAGTTCATTACCAGAATTTTTTTATGGACTCTGATGTGTCCCCAAAGAAAATGCAAATATCATTAACAGGAAAAGTATAGCAACATATATCAGCTAAAATCTTGATTACCTTTAGAGAAAGCTGTGAGCAGGTCTTCTAGGCAGACAATAGTAATAGGGTCTTGGAACCATGAATGGCCACTCACTCATTCAGTTAGAGAATAAGCACTGACTGGGCACCTGTTTTTTTCTAGGCAATAATATGATTTCAGGGCATAGAGATGCATGCACATGAGATCTGTATTCAAAGAGCTTAGTGTTCACTGGAGGAGACAGGCAAGACATAGGGCAATCAAAGTAGAAAAAGTACCATGATGGAAAAAGGGAACTGTGGAAGCCTTGGGAAGGGCACTTACACTGGACTGGGTTGAGAGGAGACAGTGTGGAAGCTTGCTTGAGGAAAATGTTTATAAGCTAAATTTTAAAGGAGTCATTTTTCAATAGGGCCTTACAAAGTTAAATGTGTTTGCATGTTATAATTAATGAAAAAATACAACAATTAACTTCTTGACTCATAGTAGGTCAAGAATAACTTTTGTGACTTCCTGGAGGTAACAGTAGGTTTATTATTAGAATTGCAACCTGACCCATGGATTGAATGTTCATAGCAGAGATGTACCATTTTCTAACTTGGTCCCTCTGGAAACTGAGCAAGTACCTTGTCCTTTTTGTGTCTGAGTTGCCTCATTTGTGCAATGTACCATTGGCATCCCCATCCTATTTTGGTTAGGGCAGCTTCCTAGTCCAGGTTGAGGCTGGGGTTGGTACTATATCCAAGGCTCTGAGACAGCAGACAGGGTCCCCACCCTCCCACCTTCAAAAGAATAAGTAAATGGTATGTAAGTATTCCTGAAAAATTGTACTTATGTCACCATTTTGTGTAGTAACAACCAAATCTCTGAACTCAGAAAATAGTGCTTTATATTTACCACCACATTTAAAACTTTTCTCTAGAAACTTACTTTTATTAGAACATTATCTAAAGGAAAAAAAATACATTAAATGCTACAGTGGGTTTTTATAATAGAACACAATTTATTTAAAAATCATAAAGTAGAGAATGTAGTTACCAAGCTTTAAATTTTTTTTCAGCAGGCTTTCATTAATTTAGGCAATATTTTGTCATTTTTATTGAAGTACAGTTTTACTGAAGTATAATTATTGACGTACAAGGTTATGTAAGTTACAGGTATACAATATAGTGAGTCACAATTTTTAAGTTATATTCCACTTATACTTATTATAAAATATTGGCTGTATTCCCTGTGTTGTACAGTATACCCTTATAGCTTATTTTATAAATAATAATTTGTACCTCTTAATCCCCTACCCCTATACTCCCCCTCCCCACTTCCCTCTCCCCACTGGTAACCACTAGTTTGTTCTCTATATCTGTGAGCCTATTTCTTTTTTGTTATATTCATTAGTTTGTTGTATTTTTTAGATCCCACAGTAAGTGATAACATACAGTATTTGTCTCTCTTTCTGACTTATTTCACTCAGCATAATATTGTCCAAGTCTATCCATGTTGCTGCAGATGGCAAGATTTCATTCATTTTTATGACTGAGTGGTATTCTATTGTATATATATACCACCTCTTCTTTATTCATTCATCTGTTGATGGACACTTATTTTGCTTCCATATCTTGGCAATTGTAAATAATGCTGCTATGAACATTGGGGTGCATGTATCTTTTTGAATGATTGTTTGTGGGTTTTTTAAGATATATACCCAGGAGTGGAATTGCTGGTTCACAGGTAGTTCTATTTTTAGTTTTTAGAGAAACCTCCATACTGTTTTCTACAGTAGTTGTACCAATTTTCATCCCCACCAATAGTGTAGGAGGGTTTCCTTTTCTTCACGCCCTCACCAACATTTGTTATTTGTGCTCTTTTTTTATCATAGTTAGGTGATCTTTTTAAAGGCCAAAGGAAGAAAAATAAGCCTGTCAGCAATAGATTATATCAATACTTTGCTAAAAGTGTTTTTTGTACAGAATTGTACTTTGCAAATAATGAGTCAAATTTCAAAAGGAAAAATCTGTAAATAAAAATAGCAGTTTTCAAGGACCCATCCAAAATATGTTTCCTCTTATAGATGTAGTTTTTCTTTGTAAAGAACATGAGTAAAATGAATTAAACTATTTTTCCTGTAAAATTGTCTCTGGTTATCTTATGAGAGTGAAATTATAAATTTGAAGAGAACAGACATTAATTGAGTCCAGATAAATAAAAACATATGCTCACAGGGGCATTCTTTATATGAGTTTTCAGGTTAAGTCAATCTTCAAAATCCACGGGCAGCCTTAAGAGGTGCGAAACAGAGTGGAGGAGATGTAACCAATAATGTGACATCAAAAAGTGTTAAGTGATCATGAAAAAAAGTAAATTACTTCACATAGAAAATGCACCAAAAAGATTGGTAAAAACAAACATCCATTTGAGTAGGATTGTACGGCCTTCCTAGACAATCATCCCTGTTAGATAATAGCAATGTACTTGACGTCCAAATGTTAGTAGCAGGGAGCTTGTCATGATCAGGAAGAATGAGGTTGTCCCAAAACTCAAGTACTGCTCTGAGTCCTCTTTAACCAACCGTAACTGAGAGAGACAGGCTATGTTGTAAATGCCTTCATGTCTCATAGTCAGTACTGCAAAATAGCAGTCCTCCAGTATAACTAACGTTATGGTAAGTCACAAGAGAAACTCGTCTTCTAAGAGCAGATTAGTTCCATTATATTAATAACAGATTATTAAATAATATATCTCTTCAGTGTGTCTTTTTTTTTTTTTAGATATATGAGTACTTTTTAAATACTAATGTTATATTAGATTTTCTTTGGAATCTAATTTCATTGTTTGGAACAAGCCCGCCTTGTACAGAGAGTTGTAAATCCCAAGTTGTAAACCATAAAGCCCTTCAAACTTTAGAACATTACATTAGATTCTGAAGATCAAATGTAGGCAAATGCAGATTTGCTGTAAGTTAATTAAGAACAGCAAATTAAAACAGCCATAGTGTTCATCAATTGTTCTTTTTTATAATATAATATAATGTAATATAATATATGATATAATATAATACTTTATGCCAATATTGGAAATCTGTGTTATTCAACAATTACAATGAATCATGAAATGATGAATGAAACAAATTGTGAGCTAGTTATCCAGGTCGCTGAATTTGAAAATAGTATTCCTACAAAGAATTTCTTTTTCATCATTGGCTGTCATCTCACAATGCCTGATTTCTTGCTATTCTGATTCTGGGAGAAAGGAGTAAGACTCAGTATTAATGTAATAAGCTTAATGAATTTTGTTATGGTGCCGCTGGGGAAGAGTCCTTCCCTCTGGCTGGGCATCTAGGTTGTTTTCCCCCAGGCTTAGATGCCGAGACAAAGATTTCAGTGTGAACAGTTTGACTTAGAAGATGATCCAAGAAAGCTCCAGGTCTGATGTAGAGAAGAGGGAGGGAGGGGAGGAGGTCGGTAAATGTGCGCTGTGGAGTAGGCTCCTGCTGTGAGTAACTGGGCCCTGTGCAGTTAGGGATTACAGGAAACTACAGAACATGCCTCAGAGTTCTCCCACCCGCATGAGGAAGAAGCTGGGGTTTCCAAATATTTAATTCTAAAAACACAGCATCCCTGGATGGAGAAGTCAGTTAAACACAGGAGAAGTCAATTAAGGCTTTAAAGGATAGAAAATTCCAATACTTTAAAAATTTTCTGAGCATAAACTGCCAAAATTTTTCACAGTGAAAACATATATAGATGTATCACTTACAAATGTTAATGTAAAATCCTAAATAAATCCATAAATATAATCCTGTGGTGTATTTAAATATTAATATAAAGAAAGTAAATGGAGTTTATTTTAAGAATATAAGGATGATTTGATAGTTGAAAAATCTATTACTATAATTCACCATATTAATTAAGTTCAATGACCAAAGAAAAAAACCATTTGGTAAAATTCACCATTCCTGATTTTAAAAACAACTTAAAATTTGATTAAGTGAATAAGTGATCAGTGTTAAACACTAGAAACATTTGCATGAAGTTCAGAACAAAGTAAAGATGCCCACTGTATCAGCAGAGAGGCTATATTATGTATTGCTGCATAACGCTGTGGGGTCATCTCACTGTACACGTGGCTTGATTATCTGAAGGCATTCACTGATACTCAACAAGATCTAATGCATCTGGGACGTTGTCTCCTTCTGAAACAAATTTCAGCAGAACTGCCATTGGGATTTCTTCAGAACAGCCTTCATCATAGAGCATTTCTGTGACACCTCCTCCAGGAATATGGACACAAAATTCAGAATCATCTATTTCAGGAACATATGGCTTTTTTCCCCCTCCATTTCTTCCCAGGTAAGGCTCTGTATTTTATTTTGAACACTTTTTTGCATACAGGATGTAAATAGGCACCTGAAGGGAGTACTGCAGAGCTAATGTCACCATGGTGATATGAGTTACTGCTTGAAAGGACCACCACCTTGGCACAGTCACTGCTTTTCACCCAGGAATTCACAGAATGGCTTTGATTTATACTTAATAAAAATGGATCTTAACTGAAGAGCCAGTAGTTTCCTTGAAGGCAATGCATACACTTCAGCATTTGTACTGAGTGCCACTGAATTTTCTTCCGTAGTTGCATGTGGGTTTCTAGCCATCGGCACAAGACAATCAGTGTAGAAGTAACCAATCTTACACATATTCAGTGTGGAAATAATTAGCTCTATTGAAGTTGGCCAACATTTCCAACAGAAACTGCTGGCATCAGGAGCATGTACCCCATGAGGTCCTCTCAGGAGGGAAAGAACATCCCCCTCCTGGGGCAGAAATCACCAGCGGCTGGATGAGCTGGTGGGCCAAATTATTTTTCAAGGGACCAAAACATTGATTAGAATATGTGCCTAATTATATTTTTTTAGTGATTTATATAGAAGATCTGATTTTGTGTGGGGGTGTGTGTGTGTGTGTGTATGTTTGTGTGTGAACTTCTGAGATGTATGATGGATATCAGGGTGGGAGGGAGCATAACTTTATATTCCACCCCATATTTTATAGTTTGACTATTAAAATTGTAAAACAATTTTTGATGCCTTGATTACATTGATCAAATACATAAATTATTTTCTAATTCTTAAAATTCAATAATTGTATTACAATTAACATTGTATAATAATTATCTTAGAAATTAAGAAAATAATGATATATTCAGTAATTTGGGGAACAAAACTAAAGGAAACTTTTTTCAAAGTATATTTTATAGAAAGTCTTGGAAATGCTGTTAAAACAATGACAAAACGGCCATAACAACAACCATAACAGAAAAGTGTTCTTTGGCCAGAATGATTGGAAACACCTTGAACTCTACCTCAGACAGCAATAATGAGTATTCACATATGCAAGCCTCCTAAAAATCTTGCAAACAAGGAATTTTATTTGTTTAACCAAGCATTTTACGAACACATTTAATCAGATAATGTTTCTGTGTTCAACATCGCATATTAATACCTCACAAAACATACTTGTAACATTTGTTTAGAACTGTACCAGGGGCAATGTGATCATTTCAGCTGCATGAGACTGGTTGGTACTGAAACACTTAATTCAGACTCGCTCGGCCGCCAACTGGAGAAATTCCAGGGGGCTGGCATCTTGGCCACACTCCTAGGTGCCATAGTCCTTCCTTCTTTCCCTGGGAAGTTATATATGCTGAGAGGCACGCTGCCCTCACCTAGAGGTCATATCCATGGCTGGGATTCTTTTGAGATCCATGAGAAAGAGAGCAGCCACAGGACTTTATTCTCTTTGGTATCAGGCAAAAGCCAAGATGCTCTCATCAGAGAAGACTCTTTTCTCAGAAACTGGGCAAAAATTGCATTGGAATACTTCAAGTGGCAGAATCCTGTTGATTCCTTTGCAAAGGGGCTACCCTGGACTCCTTGGTGGCATTGTTTGCTTATGCCCCTGCTATTCGAACTGGAGGGTCACCATGTCACTGGCCTGGACTGCCAGCCCCGGCAGTTGGGAGTGAAATGCAATTGGCATGCAGGGAGAACTTGGAGGATGGAAAATTCTTCCACATAGCTGCTAGAAGGGTAAGGGTTTGCCAGTCCTTTTTGTTTGCTTGGTTCATTCTGGGGAGCACAAAACAGTTACATAATTCTAAGGATAAGAAATCACCACTAAAAGGTGAAATATTAGAAAATGAAACATGTATGAGTAATCACTGAATTAAAGAACTGAAAATAAAACTTACCTGTGAGACATACAGAAGCAGCACTAATGAGAGAAGTTATAACATATATGCCTAAATCATTTCAGAATTATGAGGAGTAAATTTGAACAGTAAAGACGTAAACGCCCGCATATAAAGCAAGTGTGATTTTGTTGTTGTTGTTTCATGAGGTTTTCCCTCATTAGTGAATCCTTCTATATCGGACTTCTTACAAAGCCTCTCAGATAATGTATCATGCTCTCAGTATGTTTTGAAAGGCAATGGTCTCTTTTGAGGAAAACATACTAGCCTTATATGACAGCCCTCAATGCTAGTTTTGAATAATTACAATAAAGTTTACCTGACAGAACTGGTTAAAGAAGATAGTAAGGAAATTGAATGCGGATTTAGTGATTATCCTTGAGTAAGTGATTTTACAGTGATAAGTTTGGGATTTTATGAGACATATGGATCTTAAAAATTATTTGGAATAAAAATATAGTGGTCACAGTTTAGAGATCATGCAAATTCATTATGGAACAAATTGGAATGAATGAGAAAAACTGTCTTATGCAAATGAAATTTAAGTGTGTGAGGAAATTCCTGTGAACTGTCAGCTGTGAGTTAAAACTGTGCTGCACCTTAAACAGCTTAGATCATGTGAAGATTACGTGCATTAGGAATAAGTACACAGTGACTCACAAAGTGGAACTAGTGGCGAAAAGGACAATAATTTCAAAGATGCACTTAGCGAGTTTAAATAAAATTGTTTAAAAAACTGTGAGCGAGGGGTTTCCCATACTGCATGTAAAAAGCTTAGAAACTGCCACTCTGTTCTAATGACAAGTAAAAAGCTAAACAAACTGGAAAATCAACAACCTACTTAGACCTGTAAGAGAAGTGGGGTGACAAGGTAAGCCATGGTGCCCCATGTTGCAGAGGCAGACCGGTCAACACAGAGAATCACAACTTAACCAGAGCAGCAACCCCCGCGGGAACCATGGTGAGGACAAGGAAGCCTGATGATTGCTGTAATTGCTGTAATAGAATGAAGATTATTTGAGGAAAAATAAATCAAGAAACTAAAGTAAATATAAATTTCCATAGAGATAAAATACTGATAGCACAAACTAGGAGCAAACAGTTATATAAAGTATATCTAAGTAGAAATACTGAGAATGAAAAATAAAATTATTTAAAGAGCTCGTTAGAGAGGATGAGTAGCCTAACTAACAATGAATTAGTGGGATAGAATTTCAGACTGAGTAACTTTTCCAGAAGACATCATAACTAATGAATTAGAAGCAAGCACTAAAGAAATTAAGGAAGTGTAAATACCTTTATAATAAAACTTCTGAAAAATAACTATAAGTAGGGAGTATGGATAATATAAGTAATAATCGCTAATTTTTTTTAAAGTAAGGATATCTGAGAAATTAAAGGATGATTCAATATCAGGTAATTTGTAATGTTATTCATTATTTTTAATAGGTCAAAAGAAAGTAATATTCCTTCAATAGATTTAGAGAAAGCAATAGAAATATTTCACCATTTATTTATTATGTTAATAGGCCACACAGCATTATTAAGCATAGTCATCGTGCTGTCCATTACATCCCTAGTATGTATTTATCTTATTTTAAAAATCAAGTATCTGGAAATAAAAAGGAAAACTAGGTCATGTCAGTTTAGGACTTTAGATTCCAAGGCGTCATCTTTTAAAGTATGCTGACCTCATATTTCAAAGAACATGAAGGAGACATTTAAAGAAAAAAGAAATAAAAGTGTCAAATCCCTTCACAAAGGGAAAAAAATGATACGTATCTAAAGAACAAATTAAATGACAACTCAAAAACATGCTATTTATTTCATGCTTTTTTTTTAATCCAAAAGAGGTTTTAAAATCAGATGAATAAAGGAATTTATACTGTTCCATAGAAACATATAAATATTGCAGATGTTTTAACTATATAACAATCAAAGTTTAAAGAGTTAAGACATAAACAGAGAACATATTACTGGAATATTCATCTCAAAGACAGTGACATCATTGTTCATGGAGCTGATCTGATTTTTGGTGGCTTTCTGAAGAATTCTCTTAGTTCTCCAAATCATTTCTGCTATTCTTTTAGCTTCCAACAATAGCAGCTAGTTTACTATGCTTTATTTTCATAGTGAGATAGTTGCATTTTGGAATAACATTTAACTGGTATATTTTAAGACCCATTGCAAAGTCATTTCCCATCATTAACCATCGCTTACTTGTAAACTGTTTCACTGCTTTGGCCAGGATACCAGGCATATCAAAACTTTTATTTCTTTCCATCTCTGACTCCAAAAAGATTTAGAAAGCTGAGAATTAATACAATTCAGCATGACTAGAGAGATATTCATCCCCTGAATCAGTTTAGTTTCTTTGGCTTAAATTTACAATGATGCAGTAAGCTTTAGAGTTCCACACCTGAACCCAGTAATTGTTGGTTACTTTGCACTTCATAGTCTCACTTCAGCTCTTTGTGTAACTATCTCATGTATAACTTTGTATTTGTTTTCTCAACACAACATACCCTCTGGCAATCCAGACTTCAGTAAGACTCTAATCTATATAAACATATGACCTATTTAGGGTACACCATGGGAAAATTGTCTTTAATGGCAAAAGACTGTAGACTATGCATTAATAAATACTTGATAATACTTATTAATAAAACATCAATAAATACTTGATAATAACATAATACTCATACTCCAGATAGTCAGACTCACCTGATTCAAGGATTGTACAAGGGGGAGGTATAGCTCAAGTGGTACAGCATGTGCTTAGCATGCACAAGGTCCTGGGTTCAACCCCCAGTACCTCCTCTAAAAATAAATAAATAATAAACCTAATTAATAAACCTAATTACCCCACCACCACCAAAAAAAAAATAAAATAAAATTTAAAAATAAGGCATGCTAACAAAAAAAAAAAAAGAAAGAGAATATTTTAAAAAAAAAAAGGATTGTACATGGACTGTGGTATTACAAAATAATCATTACTTCTCTGTGTAATTCTGGGGCAAGTACATTTAGTGAGTGTGTCAGTACAAAAGCTGGAAATGTATCAGACTGAGAAATGGGAATAGGTTTCACCAAAACAAGAGGAATGAACAGATCCCAGAGGTGTGTGCAGAACCGAAGTCCAAGAATTTTGGAAAGAAATGTTCACTAAACCAAACGGGTAAGCAGCAGATGTAGAAATTGAACTGAGGTGCCAAAATTTCAGGAAATCAGAAGATGGGAGTAATTGCAAGCAGACCCAGAGAGAAAAGAGGTTTCTAGTGTGAAATGGCATATTGTTTGCAGCCCATAATCCAGCTGGTCTCAGCTCTGCCCAAAAATATCCATGAAAGCAGAGGAAAAACCCGAAAGTCAGAACACTATAAAGCAGAACTGACAATAAACCCATTACCAGTATCTGTAAGGAATGTTCCTAAACTACAGAGCTGAGAGGGTTGCACTGAAAATTGTAATAGGTATTCCAACCTTACTTGCCCAATCAAAAGTAGGTTAAAATGTTCCCTCTTTGCTATTTTTCCTGCTTCAGAAATCACTCTTCATCAATTTGGAAATTAGAGAACTATCTATTATATGGAAACCACATTTTGAGATTCCTCTTCCCTCCCCACAACCCAATGACCATGACCATCTCTCTTTGTACGTCTATTTCGAGACTATAAAAAATGGAAAGAAAACAATTAGACAGGAATGTGTGTGACTGTATGTGTGCTGGGGTAAGGTTGTCTCATGAGGTTGTACAATATCCTTGAAGGTTTAATCTTTATAAGCAGAATGTCACGTGGAAAGATACGAGTGAGAAAGAACTCAGAATAGTGTAAGTTTTAAAAGCATCATTTATTCAGAGCACTGTAGAATTCAGCGCTGAGGTCCAGGAGGTCCTATCTCAGATCAGCAACACTTCACTGGCACTTAGCCAACAGATATCGGGCTAAGAATTATGTGCATCCCCTGCTTTCTGTTTGGAGTCCTGGGAAAGGATTCTGTCAGTTTGCTTTGTCTCGAGGGTCAGTGGCAATCCCATCAATAGAATCTGAGACATCCAAAAGGAAAAAAGGTATATTTTTTTCTACAGAGCATTCACTGGGGTGACTCACATCACATCAGTGAGGCACAGTCCTGTATAAACTTTGGTAACTACTGCAACTTTCTAACACCCTAACACTGAAGGATGAAATAAATATTCCATGCCTGGAACCCTGCACCACTCTCATTAGTCTACTGATGGTGATCGGAGAATATAAATGAGGCAGCGGTTTCACATTTTTATTTTAAAAAGTCTGATTGCCACAACAGATAATACCTAATTCATTCTTTTCACCTCTACTTGAAATAACGGTGAATGTCTGCGTGAGATTTTGGAAACAGAGTGAGCAAGCAGAAGCAGACGGAGAAGGTCTGCCTGCCTTCTCCATGAATAATATCATTGATCTCACTGTGTGGTTTTCAAGTGGGTTGTGAAAGCAATTTTAACATAGGAATTTCAAAACTGGGCTTATTAACAGCAGCCGCGGTGAATTAAGGATTAATTTTGGTGATTTATACACATGACAGTACACATCTGGAGGAATATGCTTTAATATGTTTGCTGAAACACCAGACACACCTAAAATTCCTCTTAATATTTCATAGCCACTACTTGAAAAAAGCTCTTGCGAGGGTCAGAGAGACTTTGCTCTCCATCAGCTCACGTTTCCCACCCCCAAGCTCGTCCAAACGTTATGCACAGGTATTTACTGTTGCTCAGGTCTATTGATTTGGGCCCCGCAAGCCTCTCCTGGCCATTTACCTGGCCTTGGTGCTCAAGTTCCGTTTCCCAGGCTCCTTGCTGGCCTTGCCCTACAGCATCTGCCAGACTTGTTCTATTTTAGTTGGATTTTTTTGGATGAGCCTCTGGAGCCATATACCAGTCTCTTTTCCGGTTTTTATCAGCTCTACCCTGACCCCCAACCTGCCGTAAGACTGCTCTAGCCCTGGGATGATCTTTTTCTCTCTCATTTCAAATTAGGCTATTGCTTGAATTTACAAATTTAGTTGAGATGTTATATAGGCAAAGCCACAGAGACAAAACCAATTGATCTTACCCTTTACAGTTTTTATTTTGTATCCATTGGTTGATTTCCACATGGAGAAATCTGATGTCAGTGGGTCAACCTAGGCCAGAAAGTGAAGACAGTACTGAGTCCTCTTTTGGGACAGATGAAAAATGTAAACAGATTTAATTAAAAGATTGCAAAATTTGTTAGACGTGTGAGCTGACAATGGGTCATTAAAAATAATTATTATCAGGTTCTGCTATTGCTTGAAATATTCAAAGCTAATTTATTTGGGAATCCTTCAGATGATTTTCTTTTTAAATAAGAAAACTTTCTACTGCTGTATATTCTGAGAAATGTTGTGTATTTCTCCACTGCATATTGAGAAGATTTTCAACGGCCGTGTTGCTGCCTACGTCTGCGTTTAAATCCTCACACTTTAAATCTTCACATCTGGAGAAGTTTAGGTTTAGAAGACCTGTCTTTTAACTGCCCTCCAACCAACTTCATTGCACGTTGTATATCATTCTCTTTGTGGCTTTCCTTCCGTACGTGGTTCAGGAGAAGGGTAGATGTGAAAACATATAAATAGGCTCTGGAAGTTTCTTGATTCTTCAAATTATCTTAAAATAAAATTTCTAGGCCTAAGTTCACACCGAGTTTTCGAGCTTGTGTGCAGTTAATTTACTGTTCTGTCTTGCTGCTGAACTGATGTTTTTGTTTGTTTAATGTGAGTGGTCTTTCTAATCCCATTAAGTGGAAACAAAGTTTACAAATGTAAATCCATTTTACTTTGATTTAGTACTTTTGCAAGACCAGGCTTCACAAATCAAGGCCTGAACTTTGACAGCGGGAGTCATTTCAAAAGGTGTTTTTCCCCACCTTTGAGAGAAAAGGACTAAGACCTTTTCTGAGGGATTCCTTTCTTCTCCTCCAAAGATAAACACTGGGAGTGTGGGAGGTTGGGAGGATCAGGGACTTGGCAGAGCCTTTTTGTACAGAAGTAACTGTTGAGCCTAAAAGCCTGAGGTCCTGCAGGTGGAATATAATCTGTGGGATTATTCCTGTTGTTTTTCTGTTGTTAAATCAATCCCCATTCTTTGAAGGGGGAAATTAACTGAGAATCTCTGTGAGGCCCAAGGGTGAAATTTTGGACTCTGAGTCAGAAGACCTGGGGCGAGCATGATCACTTTGACTCTTCCTTCTCACAGGCACAAAGTAAGAGCAATGATGGCTCCCATTTATCGAATAATTAGATGTGTTAGATCCTTCTCTTGTGTGGTTCTAGTTTCCACAATAGCCCACATGAGTTTCTGAAAGAAATAATTTAGTGAAATGTACACAGAAATGCCTGCCATGCTATCTAATGTTCTCGTCAAAATCAAATGGAGCAATTTATGCAGAAATTGTCTGAAAACTGAAATTATTATTCCCACTGGAAAGGACTCTTGGCTATCCCTCTTGAAGTCAATTTGATAGCTATTTTTTTCATAATTCAGTTAGTCTCAGAAGAAAAAGCAATTGTATAGAGATCGTAAGTCTTAATAAGCAGTAAGTCAAAATAACAACATATAGATACACGTATTTTCCCGAGTAACTACTTGGAAAAAGTCAATGTGGTAGTGTGATGGATATCATTAACAGAAAATTACAGAATTAAGATACTTAAAGCCTAGTGAGGAAGTGTTTATATTTGTTTCTGAGATTCAGTAAGCACATCACTATTTATAAGAATGAAAACAAAAATAACTTAATTGACATGATTATTAAAGAGTAAAATACTCAGTAAGTGGGTAATAAATGTTTTTCTAAGGGTATGTTTATACTCTTATTCCAAGAAAAGTTTATACACCAAAATTATAGTCCATGTTTTTATATATAGCTTGAAAGTAATGGTAATTTGGTATATTGTTGAAACAATGTAAAAAATTACCACATAAACACACACATACACACAAGAGAAAAAGAAAGAAGAGGAAGCAGAAATAAACTTTAGTCCTCAGACATGCAATACATATTTTCATTTATTTTAAAATTTTCTATGACTTAATTTCTGACTCTAAGACTCCATTTTCTACCTCCTTGGTAAAAAATTCAATTGTCATCATTCTTGGGTGTCCCCCCACCTCAGCAAGTTCTTTTCCAGAGCCAAGGCCTCGAGGAGAGAGTCACTGACATTACTGTTCAGTCACCTCTTCCCTTGTGTGTGGAGCCACCTTAGGTCTGTTGGTTCTATGCCAGGCTTGAGAGAGGGGGTGTTTTCTGACTTGTCAATGCTGCCATTTTCCATTAACATCTGGGACTTTGCATCTCCCCTGGGGAGGCCAGAAAACAGAGGACTCTCTCCTTCTCCATGAGCTCAGGGGGTCTCTATTCTTGAGGGAAGATTTCCCATTCTCTGTGGACACCCTCATCCATCTATTTCTCCAGAACGCATTGCCTTAATCCGCAGAGCTTCTTTTATATGCTTTAAACTCACGTAAGGCATAGATTTTGAGAAGACACAAGCCATTAGTATCTGCAGTTTATTTCTGCTTTCTGTCTCTGCCACCATCCCTTAAACTTTTCAAAACTCAACAATCTCCTTAAATCAAGCAGGAGAAAGAGAAAAAAATGATAATTTAGTATAGTAGGTATACTTTTGGTATAGGATGTATAATTTAGTATCTGTGTGGTAAGATGACCTAATCGTCCCCCAGGATATCCAAACCCTATGGCCCAGAACCTGCGAATGTTACCTTATATGGAAAAGGATGTTTGGCAGATGGAATTAAGTTAAGGATTTTGAGTTTGGGGGCTGCTTTTTATACAGGAATAGAAACAGAAAATAGAACTTAGTATCTAAAAAGTTGGATACTGCTATAAGAATAACCTAAAACATGGACGGTGGCTTTGGAGCTGGTCAGCAAGGATACTGTTGGTGGGGCTCGAAGTGCAGGGAGAAAAGCCCTTGTTGCAAGCTGGAGGGCGTCTGTGTTGTAGAACGGTGGAACCATTGGTGAGACTGTCACTAGCTGTAAATTAGAAGATGTCAAATGTGCCTAATAAGTCTGTGATCTAGATAATGTGGTTTTCAGGCAGATTGTTGAAAGTATTATCTGTATTTTTAAAGCTGTCTTTAATAAAGTATTTCAAAATAGAGGAGTCCTAAGGAAGGTCATGTTCAACCTTCTGAGCAGGATTTATAGGAATTATTGACACTTCAGGACTTACTGGGTTGGAAAATAAAAATGTTTTTCATTCCAAGGATTTCCGGTTGGCAAAAGGTTTCAAAGTTAGGAAAGGCCTCGGTGCAAATATCAAGTACAGAGAGCTGACAGCAAAACACAGCTTTCAGGGTAATAATGAAGTCAATGGTACAGCCATCAGATCCCTTGTTGAAGCTTGAGAAATATTTAAGATGGTCCTTCATAGACTTCTCAGTTATACAAAAGACTTATAAGAATCTTAAGGGTATGCCTCTTGTACTTTTTGCTAGACCAAAAGGCTCTTAAGACTTAAGGAAATCATTCTACAGCACTCACGTTAGGCAGGGTCTTGTTTCTAAGAGATTTATTAGCGTGGCTTTTGTCTAATGGACTGGATTATAATTTGATATCTGGAAATCCACTAAGCTATTAAAGGAATTATGTCAGCTTGGACTGAAAGAGACATTCAAAGCAAAAAACAAAGAAACAAAACAAAAACAAAAAAGCCCCAAAACTCTGAGGTCTCTACCTTCTATAGGTTAGAAATATTGGCTGAGAAAACTATTCATATGCTAACACTGGCCCTAACATTCTTAGGGAAAATGAAGGCTATCTCAGGAGACAGAGCCAATAACCCAGAAGGTGTAACACATAGCTGCAAAAAAACAAACAAACAAAAAAAAGCACTCCCAGAGAGTAGATCTGAGTCCTAAGGAACACACTTCCTTTTTTCCTAGAACAGTGAAAAGGGCTGGGTTTCAGAATTGTTATGGATCAGTGACTACTATGTGCCTCTCATCACCTCATTCTCATTTTTGATTAAGATATCCTACTGGGGTTCATCTGTCCCTGTCTCACCACTGTATGCTCCTATCTCACCCTCAGCATACAATATGGGAGATGGATGACTTTAGTTCACAGGTCTTCATCAGGGGAGAGCTGCATCCAAAACTTCTCATCCATTACTTGAACCTGATTCCAGTGGTGAGAGTCTGTCCTTCAAGCCTGAACATAATGCCATAAAAGGATGAGGCTCTAGAAGTATTACAGGAGGGGGAAGGAGGTATATTCTACAAGTGAGAAACATGAAAATCACTGGGAACCAGGGGGTGAACTGTGATAGACTATTACCTCTTTTTAATTGAAATAAAATTGACTTATATGTTTATATTAATTTCAGGCGTACATGATTTGATATTTGTATATATTGTGAAATGATCACCACAGTAAGTCTTGTTAACAACCATCACCACACATAGTTACAATTTTTTCTCTTGTAACGAGAATTTTTAAGATTTACTCTCTTAGTGGGGAGGGTATAGCTCAGTAGTAGAGTGCGTGCTTAACGTGCATGAGGTTTGGGGTTCAATCCCCAGTACCTCTGCTATAATAAATAAATAAACCTATTTCCCTCCCCCACCCCACTCCACCCCCCAAAAAAGATTTACCCTTTTAGCAAGTTTTAAATATACAATACAGTATCACTCACTGTAGTCACCATACTGTACATGACACCCCCAGGACTTACTTATTTTGTAACTGGAAGTTACTTTGATCACCTTTACCCATTGCCCCCAGCCCTCACTCCTGCCTCTGGCAATCACAAATCTGTTCTCTGTATCTATGAGTTCATTTTTTTGCTTGTTTCTTGGTTTGTTTTAAATTTCACATATAAGTGAGATCATATGGTATTTGTAGTTCTCTGCCTAACTTATTTCACTTAGCATAATGCCCTCAAGGTCCATCCGTGTTGTCACAAACAGCAGGATTTCCTTGTTTTTTTATGACTGAATAATACTGCATTGTGTATATATGCCACATCTTCTTTATCCTTTCATTTGTTAATGGAACTTAGTTGTTTTCCTGTCTTGGCTATTGTGAATAGTGCTACAGTGAGCAAGAGGGTGCATGTGTTTTTTTGTGTGTGTTTTTTTTTTTTTTTGAGTTCATATTTTTGTTTCCTTCAAATAAATACCCAGAAGTAGAATTGCTGGATCATATATAATAGTTGTATATAATAATATTTCTTTTTAAAATTTTTTGAGGAATATCTATACCATTTTCCATGAGGTCTGCACCAATTTACATTTCTGTCACCAGTGCATAAAGGTGTCCTTTTCTCCACATTCCCTGATATACATTCTTACATATTCCTTATCAAGACTGTGAAAAATAGGAGGCAAATTAGCCTGCCACAGTTTCATTGATGCTGGTAGAAGGCAGAAGACTCCTGGATTACAGCTAAAAGGTAGGTTATTACTCTCAACAATAGTAGTGGCCAGAGGGTTTCCATTTTTGTGCTAGTTGCACACAGCTTGATTCTCACAAGTTGACAGAGAGTCATTTACACCCACACATACAGCAGATTGTGTTACAAGAAAAGAACTCCAAGCTAATGGAACCCAAATCTTTTATCATGGGCAGTAAACCTGCTTGCTGGTGCTCTGGAGAGAGACATTAATTATATTGTAATGGCCTTTTGCTCAGAAGAAGACACTCTATCTGTCTTCCAAGGCTATTCATTATACAGTTGTCCTTGAAAAGATAGTTCAGAACAAAGGCAGTTTGTTAGTGCCCCTGCTTACAAGAAGTAAAGAAACACAAGAGGCCCATGGGGAATTGTCTCTCAGAAATTATTTCCAGTTATTAGCAGAGATTTATGTTTGTTTGTTTCAGTACTGGATATATTCCTTTTCATTGAAACATTTAATGTCAACTCAGTTCAAGGATTTTTCTCCTTCCCTGTTGCACCACAGGTTAAATCTTGCCTCCTCCACTCTTGGAGTAAGGTGACAGGTTCTGGCTTAAAGAAAACTCATCTTCCTTCTTTTCTGTGTACTTACTCCCCATTTTAGGTTGGGGGGGCAGGTGAAGGAATAGGGGACCTAGGTATCAGTGCGGGAGAGATGCCTCTGGCTTCACTCTGGTGTTGATTATTCTCTTCTTTCCTCATATTTTCTATTGATGTGATGTTTGAAGATAGATACATGGGCATATTTTCCACACCTTGCCCCCAGACTCCGTTTTTTTCTTCAAAGGATAGCCCTGACTCCCTTTGACAAGTCAAAGATACAAAATCACCAGTATTTGTCTAGTATGGACATTATTCACTTGGCCTCTACAACCTCTTGAGCAGCAGTGGAGCTCATGGCCCCTGCTAACCCTCACGCTCCTTTACATGTAGCATCAGGAACGCTTGTTATCCTCTCCTGCACCCTTGAAGGACTGCAAAGAACTGGGTCAGGTGTGAGGTTGCCCAGTCTTCTTCCCAGACCCATTTCACCCTGGCTCCTTGAAGACCATAGTGACACCAAGCTTTTCACCTCTCCTCAAATCCATCAACTCAAAATCAACGTCAATCACAAGTGCTTCCCTCACTAACACCTTTGTTCTTTGTTCTTAGTGTGAAAAAGGATCACCTATGACATTTGTTAAAATTCAGATTTCCATGCCCTAAGCATAGAGATTTTGTTTCAATAGTTTGGATGTTTAACAAGTTTTTCACGTGATTCTGAGACACTGGTCTACCAATTTTCTCTCCCTTATCAGAATATGCAGCACTCTTCAAAACAGTGCAAATACTGTGGAAACAGTGTAAAATACTGGCAAGGGCATTGTTTAGGGTCAGCCAGATGTGCATTCAGATCCTGGTTCAGTTAGTTATTAACACTTTCTTCTTTTTGAAGACAGATAGATTTTTGGTGACATCTAAGAGGAATTCATTGGTGCATGTGCCTTAAATATGATAAGCAGGATGTTTAGGTTTCTGTAAAGGGTGAGATAATAAATATTTTCATCTTTTCAGTAAATATTTCAGCAAGCAATGTGATCTCTGTCACAACTACTCAACTCTGCTATTATAGCATGAAAACAGCCATAGACAATAAGTGAGCAAATGAGAGTGGCTGTGTTCCAATAAAACTTTATTTACAAAATCAGATGGCTGGCCAGATTTGGCCTGGGAGTTGTAGTTGGTTGACTCTCTATAGAACGTGAAAGGGATACAATCAAATTTGTGAGAGTGTAAATTATAAAACATAATTTGGCAATCAGTTCTGCTATTGTAAATAAGTTGTTCTAAAAGATAGAAAATCTAAAAAGGACTTGATTATGGAGTCATATTGTGGAGAAGTTCACCACCACTGGGCCAGATGTGGCACCTCTAATTGTTACTAACTGCAAGACCTTCTTTATGGCGGGGTGTCAGCTATTTTTAAAAGGAGATTTATAGTGGAATGGATTACTTTTCCATTCTTTACTTCATCCACAATAATTAAATTATAAATCCATACTCTTTGGCATGTAACTTTCACTGCTTTCCTATAGTTGGTGGAGCGGTCCTCACCCCTTGACTTGGGGTTTTTCTATGTGACTATCTTTGGTCAGTGGGGTATTAGCAAATATGACATAAAGACAAGTCCATAAATCTGTAGCATAATTGCCCCTTTGCTTTAGAACTTGGGCCAGCACAGTGAGGACACACTCAGCCTGCTGGTCCCATGAAGAGGCTGTCAAACATGTGGGGCAGAACCACCCCGAGCTGAACCTAGCTGGCTTCAGAAGCATGAGTGAGTCCAGTTCTGACCAGTAGAACCATTCAAACAAGCCCAGCTCAGACAACCTTCCACCAATGTGCAGATAGTGGAATAAATGATTCAATCTTTCAAGCCAATTTTGTTTCAATAATTTGAATTTTTAACAAATTGTGGCATGATTCTGATGTAAAGTGTACACTGAGCCTTCTATTTTCACTCCCATACAGTTTGGGGATGGTTTTTAATGCAATATTATTTTGGTCAGAATTAACTCATAAATGAATAACATCATATATATTTCACAGTCAGACAGACAGACACAGACACACACACGCACACACCAATGCAGATCCACTGGTTTAGACCTTGCACAGAAATTTTCCTGTATTTCTTTAACTTTTTTTTTTCAGTCTCCATTGCTGATTTTAGGAAATGATGCTGGAGAGGAGGTAAAAGCCATATAAAATGGTATGCGCCAATTTATAATTTAGTGGCCATAAGAAGCTACTAAAGGATTCTAAGCAAATATATCTCATGTTTATATTGTGGTTTAAATGTTTAATATTATCGATCAGATCTATTGAAGTGCAATTTTATTTTCCATAAAATAATTAATTTTGCTTTAAGCCCCAGATTTGCTAATAGAGGAGAAAAAAACCTTACAAACTAAGTCCTGCAAAGCAATTCAGTTTCTTACAGTTTAGAACTAGTCTCTCAGGTTAGCTGGGCAAATCTAAGGCTCTCCATCTACACTATTTCTCCTATTCCCACATCACCCTTCGTTTTCACCTGTATTTGGTGGACACCTGAACATTAAAAAAAAACTTGTAAGAGTGGAATACGAGGGGTCTCTGTTTCATGAGCTGCTCTCTCCATTCTTTCTGGTCTCCCCTGTTGATATACCTACTCCCCTCTGTCCATAGCATCAGTTGCTATGGCTCATAGTCATGCCACAGTCCCCGGTCAAAAGGAGACTAAATACTTTTCCAGACCCAGTTACATGTGTCTTCAGATCTACAGGCCTCTTATTAACACTTTACAATGGCAAACAGGAGCTTGTGGACCAATTCCATTTACATGCACACCCTGAGGAACCAGAGTCAAGGGTTATCTTGGGCCCATTCTCGCTGATTAAATACCTTGCATGCTGGAGGTGCTCTTTGAGATGGTGTCTTCCCAATGTTCAAACATAAAGAGAAATACAAACTTCTGCTTTCAGCTGGGTTTGAAAATTATTAAGAAGACAGAATCTAGGATAATGCTTCTCAAATTTTAATATGCATGTAAGTTACCTAGCAATCTCTTAAAAATGCACATTCTTATTTAGTAGGTCTGGATTGGAGCCCCCAAATTCTGCATAGGAATAAGCTTCAAGGTTAATGCCGATGTTGCCAGTCCATGATCCCCACTGTGAGAAATGAGATCTCATTGAATTCCAGAGCATTTGGAGACTGGCTGAAAGGCAGAAGAGTTAATGTAGATGAAAAAGCTTGAGATAGCTTACCATCCTCTAAACTGGCCTTGCCTACTGTTAGAGTGTTATAATTTCTTCCCCAACAATTCCAAAACCCTGAAAATTTACAATCAAGGTAACCTTCATCACCATGTATTAAAATTACTTTCTGTTCTCCTCAGTTCCTTGAGACAACTTCTATTTGTGCCTCATTCTTTTGGCATCACTTTTGCCTGATCCAGTAGGATACAGAATATTCTCAAAAAATGTAGGATGAATGACCTGTGCCTTCACTTTAAGTGTGCAAAATATGTCAGTATCTTTACCAAACCTCTGAGTGTTATAGGTAAAAAAAAAAAAAAAAAAAAAAAAAAAATCTACATTAGCTTGTTATCTTCCATTTATAATGTAGAGGAACAGCCTTGCCAATTGCACTTTCTGGTTACTGGATTTTAAACAAATATAAAAGAAATGTATACATAATGTGTAAAACTGAAAAGATTATTGAGATTTCATCTTCCTCCTCAGCACTCTCATCCTGTATCCCTTGTCTCATACTATTCATTGGCTAAGAGTTGAAGAGCAAAAATTAAAATACTACACTCTATGATTGAATTTTTGTTACAACATATACTTACGAGATTGTAATTCATCTCAAAAGTCTACATAGTTTTTATTTCTCTTAAATAATGAAAAATGTATAATATAATGGGAAACTTTGGAATCTACACTGCTTGCAGAAATAGTCTTTTTCAAAATATAAAATTAAGTATTATATTCCAAGCTTTCTGTACAGCATTCAAACAACCAGTTGGTTAGGTAACAAATGAGAAAAGAGGCAGTTGTCCAAGTATCAAAAATGCGTTTCCAAAGTAAAATTTGCAACAGAAATGTTTAGATCCTGGTTTTAATCTATCAATGTCATTATTATAATTAAACTATTACTTTCCAACTTTATATAAGCTCCCTTTGATTCCCTGCATGCTACATTTGATTTTAAGGTCTAATCCAAAATGTAATATAGCATTCCTTTTGCTTTATGTAGAAACATCATTGACTTTCAAATTATCCAAGAAAAGACAAATTACCAATATTCAAACTTGTTTGAATAATTTTTAAGTGATTCCAGGCAATACATATTTACTGATACATAGAACATGGAAAGTTTTAGCTTCAAATTATGAACTTGCAAAAAATTTGTAAAGGACTGAATATAAGAGAGGTTATGGAAAATATTCGGTCACCTTAATTATAGGTTTAAATGCCACAAATGCTATAATAATACTTTTTACTTTACTTTTTTTATTTGTAAACAACAAAACCACATTATAAACACTAAACCAAACATCTCTTTAATGTAAGACTTTTTTTTTTCTCCCTGGGTATCATTGCTAGATTGATAAAAACAGAGCAAAAAGTAAATGTTTTCCTGGAGGCAGGAAAGATACCCTCTATGCTAGAGTAGTTCTGAAAGTGCTAACCACAATTCCTCCCAATTTTTTGCTTTTTCCTCTTTACAACTGTTAATTATAATAAAACATACTGAAATGTTTGCCTTAGATGATAGCTCTGCTTGCTACTATATTTTTAATTAATATTTTACTTTATTTCATTTATTGTTATGAGGATGAAATAGTTTGGGGATCTCTTTTTCCACCACTCTATGTTATTTTCAGCAACAGACTGTTTTCTGTTATTTGACAGTATTCGGGAAACCACCTACTCATTTATGTTTGATGTGGTCAGAACTCTGTAGTGAACTGAAGACCATCATTACTAGTTTTTTTTTTAGCGTTTACATTTTGTTTAGCAGGGGTTTCAGATTAGTGGCTATTCTGGGAGATGTATCTCAGATAATTATGGCAGAAAAACAGCAGAGGGAAGTCTGAATGAAGCAACCCTAGACTGGAATTCTCAATCATCTATTATAGAGTGAAAAATACGTTTTCATTACATTCACCTCTTTCTCCACACTATCTCTTAAGTACAGAACATTTTTTTCTCATGGTA
The DNA here is from genome assembly GCF_048773025.1 of Camelus bactrianus. NCBI lineage: Eukaryota > Metazoa > Chordata > Mammalia > Artiodactyla > Camelidae > Camelus > Camelus bactrianus. The sequence goes on from NC_133541.1 coordinate 32,848,595, forward strand.
GACCAAAAAAAAAAAAAAAAACAGTTCTCATTTAGTCTTTACAGGTTTTATTTTTATTGATTTCACATGTTGTGAAAATATTTTCCCTAAAGACTTAGTTATGTTATTCTTAGATTCCAACTTGTTTGCAGCTCCCATCTGTTTATTTATTTTAAAAAATATTTTATGCAGATGAAGGTGCTGTGGCTATGTCCTGAGATCCTTAGACAGCTGTCCCATTAAAGTTATCTATTCTGTCTGAGACGTGATAGCTTAGTGAGACTCAGTAGGCCATTAGGAAAATAAGCAAATTCTTATCTGGAAGTCATTAACTAGAATCACTCATTCTCTTTTTCTCTCTTGCCTGGAAGTTGGTTCTTTTCGCATCCTGGAAAAATATTTTGATAGAGAATTAAGTGCTGGTGAAAGGTGAGTATGTGGCAGAGGGACTGGGATGGGGAAGGGACTGAAACTCCATTTGTCTACATGATCACTGAGGGCCGTTAACAAAGACAAGGTCAGTGGGCAGCTGCTGGCATTGTCACAGTTCACTGCTTAAGTTTTGACGAAGAAATAACAGATTTTTGGCCAGTCCATTCTACCTCGCCAAAGTCAGTGTCAGTAATACATGGCTTTAGGTAACAGAGTTTTCATCCACAGTTACTGATGATAATCTGTGGAAATTATCTAGAACTGCCAAATAAAACTATTAGGCATGACAAATCCAGGGGGTCATCTACACTCAAGAAGTTAGCTGAAAATTACATTCCCAGCTCCAATAGCAATTTCAAGGAAATTTCCTAATCCAAAATCATGAATAGAGTCCCTCTGCCAGATTCCTCCACTGACGTCCATGGCGCGTGAATAAGCAAAGTCTGAGGGAATCTGCTCAGTGGGAGGTAAAATATGCTTTTCTTTAGAAAATCGTGTCATTTTTGTAACATAGAAGCATTTGCCCATGAGGAAGTTAATCTCATTTATAATTAAATTGTGATATAAATACCCATTTCATATCCTTATGTCTAAGTGTGTGGTTCTTTTGTTTAGCCATCTTCTATAGAATAAACATGAAGTAAAACTGGATCTGTCTCTCAGTTCTAAGTCAGCACGTCACTCCTGGTATTTGTTGACCAAGTTTAGGAACTAAGTTAACATCATACTATAAATTGTTTAGTTATTCACTGCATTGCAGAAGCATCTTGTTTTAGAACCCATATTATCTCATTTATGTCAGCGAGGACTGACTGAGAGTCTGGGGCCATTTAGTCGATGGCTGGGTGCTCTGTGATATTTTCCTGGAACATTTATGATCCATGAGTACATTGTTGGGTGGTGAACTTCCACCAACCCCCACAGAGATCCTGTCCCGGTGCCCAGATTTTGCTGAGCTCCTGGGAGAAGATATCTGGAGTCAGAGCCAGCAGTTGCACTAGCTGAGAGCTCCCCCCACATCTTCAAGATATGGAAAGACAAGTGAAGGGGACAGTTTTCGAGGACCTTTTACTCCCCTTCCTGACAATGTCCTGGAACATGCATCATCGTTGACCTTAACTATCCCCTGAGGAAAGAGGCCAGCGAGCAGGGGTTTACAGTAATTTGTGTTGTCTTATGAATCAGAAAAATTAAGAGTAATGTGTCCTTCAGATAAAATCAATATCATTGAAATTAAATTACAGATAACTTAATAAAATGGTTCTTATTTCTTATAAATGCACTCTAAGTATTATTTCACAAGCTAATGCACACATCACTAAAGGGAAAAATTCAAAGGGAAAAACTGTTCTCACAGACCAGAGAATGGGATTATGAATCCAGGTTTGAGATTCCCTAAACTAGAACATATTTTTGAGGTGCAAATTAGCTATACAAAAAAAGTTCTGGCTTTATATACAATGAAACAAAGTTCTTAATTTTTTAAAAAGTAAGATCAAAAGAAGCAGAGAAAACTATGTAGATCTTGTAGATCTCTAAAGAAGGACACTAGTCTGAATATCTGAATGAGCAATCTGACAATATACTTGTAAATATAGAGCTTATTTAGTAAGCTGCTGAAAGAATCCATAAATTTTCTGAAGTTGCTTAATTTAAGGTTGGTAGTGTTGTAGAGCTTGTGAGTGAATATGGCTCAATCTGCTTTCCTGATAACTTGAAATACATATAATTCATAATAGTACGTCTATGTAGCAATGATGACATAATCTTAGTATCATCATTTTGATAGAGATCCGAAGGAACAAGTCATTAAATTATCAATGAAGAGAAAATCATCATTGTGCCATAGCCAAATTGTGTTGGGGCAAAATATTCTGACCTGAGTCCAGATGATGACTTTTGTGGAAAGAATGATAACTGTGGATATTGGACATGGGAGAAAAGTCAGAAAATCTTTAGTTTATAACACAGTATTGAGAAACGTGTCATCTGACTTCTTGCCGAACTGGTTACTTAAATGCACCCAGGGGATGGAAGTGAGGTCATGATGAAAGCCTTTTGAAGTCCCTCAAACTGTCCTCACTTAAAGGAACAAATGCAGAGACCCTGATTTCAACATAACTATTTCTAAAATACTGAGGGAATAAAGTGTGGTATATTATATGGAGGTCTGTATTTTCTTCCAGCAAGTGTCAGTTTTTGGAGATCCCCCAAGTTAAGAAGAAAACCCAGAATTTAGTTTCAAAAGGTAGTGAGGAGAGAAACAAAGGTGATTTAACTACTGTCTCCCTCTAAAGCCTATGCAGACTAGTTTTCTGGTCAACCAAGCCAGAGCTGAACATTATCACAGGCATGCTAAAGACAGGAGGAGGAAGATCAACTTGTTAGCTTGCTGATCAAGCTTCTGTTAGCAATTAATTCTGTGTGGGATAGTTCTGTTCCATCACTTGAAGCCAATTCTCTAATTCTTGACAGCTTTTTCAGACAGCACTGACTGTGGATCACAGAAGAGGCCAGGTATTCTTGTATCACTGTAAATCCATCAACATGTTTCTTTAAATATCTGTCAATTCTATGTACACAGAAAGTACACACTAATTTGAGAACTGTTTGCTATTAATCATAATAGCTGTATTTTACTGCGCGTGACCTACGGACCAGGTGCTATGCTAAGAGCCTGTATACCTCGTCTCAATTAACCCTTACACTAACAATGGGAGTAGATATTAAACCAAATATGTGAGATGCCCAGAGGATCATAGCTAGTAAGTGGGAGACACAGATTTGAAATCAGTCCATCTGTTTCTTATTATTACATTCTAAGCCACTTCATTATATGGCTATTCCGTTGTTTTCTGTTTCTAAATATCCATTCAAGACTAGGTGATACAGTTCAAAAGCATTTGTGAAACCATAGGTTAATTTAGTTTATAGATTTTAAATCTAGATGATAATTCAAACATTTGTGATTTCAAATCCAGTGTAGCTGGCCTACCTTGGCTGTATTATTACAAGAAACCCATTCTGGCAAATATGACTTTCCATTTTTCTGTGCTATTGATAATCATATGAACAGACTCCACATGAATAAGAACTTACTGGATACATTTTTATGTATTTATTTTATATATTTATATATAAAATATATATATATAAATAGATATATATATATCTCTCTCAAACATACACATCTTGGCCTGTGTTATTAAAAGAAGACATGAAGTAGAAAGGGCAGACTCCTTTTTCTGCTTAATCAGCCTTAGCCTAGATATTGGAAGGGTTATGGTTCTGGATAAGACTGGAGAGGTAAATGGGAGACACACACACACAACTCACTCACCAGACAAGTAGGAACCTAGGCGGCAAGATTTCATTAGTAGAGGGTTTACCACGAGTTGATTAATGAAGTGAGTAATGTCATTAAGCTACCAAAATAATTTTGGAAACCAGTGGTCCCGATATATTCTTGGCCCCTCCAGTTATGTCTGATGTATCAAATTTCAGTTCTGGGCATCACATTTTAGGAGGGCTATTGCAAGTCTATGGTATCAGAGGAGAGTAGCAAGATGATGAGTATCTAAAAGTAGTACTAATATTATAAAGGTCACAAAGCCTACATGAGCTTAGGGGAATTGAAGCTTGGGGAGTTGAATGACAATACTCACAAAGTCTCTGACAGACTGTTTTGTAAGAGCAGGAAAAAAGCTTAACCTGGTGTGGTTTCCAAGGACAGAACTAGGACCAATGGGTAAAAGCTGCAGAGAAGTCGATACCTGGTTCAACTAGGAAGAAATTTCTAGTTATTATTACTGTACAACAGTGGGAGAGGCTGCCATAAATTCACAAAGAATGGGGGGAAAAATGAAAGGTACTGTCAGAAGCAGAAGGAAAACGAGGAAAAAGAAAGGGACATTAGAGAAAGCAGTAAAACAGCAAAACCATGACAAATTCAGAGTTATGGGGTCTGCTTTGGAAATCAAAACTGCTATATCCAGAAAGGTTTAGATACCAATATGCTGGAAAGTAGTGGATTAAAAATAAGATTTTGTTTCTACTTTACCTGCAGAGTAATGTTTTAAATTATGCAGTAAAAAAAGTAAGAGATACAAATTTAATACTTCCATTTCTAAGCTATTGTTTGAGGATAAAACCAATTCTACTCATATAAAGCATCTTGCATGATGCTCTTTATTCATCTCCTATTAAATCTTTTCTGGAGGAAATGTTCATTAGTTCAGTAAAGCTGTTCTTACTGGCTAAAAGAATAATATAAAGCCAGAGCGATTTTTGTGGGTTTGTTTCCTATTTAAGAATAGAGTACGCAACTTCATCAGCAAACCATATTGTTTTAAATTAGATATCCAAATAAATGTACTTGGGTGTGAATTCAAGGGAAAATATTTTGCAAAACTCAAAGAAAAAAAATTAACATCCAAACTCAAAACATTCTAGTGGTTTTATAAAACTGAAACATTTTGGGGAGTTTATTATTGTCAAAGTTTTTAAAATAATGAATACTAACCACATGTGCTCAGCAAAATCTGTTCTTCAAGGCAACCTTCCTGCCCATACATAAGTTAACAGTGACATCTTGTGGTCAGTTTTTACTCTGAAAAAAGCATGTGTAAGTGAATGCAAAGTACAGAAATATATCCTTTTGTGTATAGTGTATATATGCATGCAAAATACAGAAATATGACCCTTTGTTTTACTGCAAAAATATCCAATTTCTCCTTCCACTTCCAAATATTTCTGCGGTTCTTATGCCCTATGCAAATCTTTAAATGTTAAATTAGTTGTTTAAAAATCACAAAAGCATGTCACATTGATAGCATGCATTCTTGATATGATTTGATGAGAATAGTATTTTAAGTCTGTGGTGTTATTCCCCATAACCCAAAACCCAAATCTAACCATGAGGAAAATATCAAACGAACCCAACTTGAGACACAGTTTCTAAAAACTGACCACTACACCTCAAAACTGTTTAAGTCATCAGAAACCAAGGAAGATCTGGGAAGCTATTGCAGACCAGGGGAGGCTAAGGAGACGTGACAATTAAATGTAATGTGATATCTTGGATGGGATCTTGGAACAGAAAGAGGGCATTATGGAAAAACTAGAGAAATCCAAATAAAGAGCAGACTTTAGTTGATAGAAAAGCACCAGTGTTGGTTTCTTAATTGTGATATATCCCCTATGGTAATGTAAAGTGTTAAAAATAGGAGAAACTGGTTGAGGATGATATAGAAGCTGAATTCTACTATATCTTTGCAACTGTTCTTCTTTAAATCTAAAACTATTCTAAAATTTTTCAAAGTTTATTTAACTTAAAAATACTCTGAAGTTGTGAAAAATTATTGGATTTATTGGGTAGGGCTTTCCAAAGATAATAAAAAAGCAAACCAAAAAGAAAGATTTCCCAAGTAATTTAAATCTTTGAACAAAATATACTGATTCTTGTAGATCTCTAAGTGCTATGAATTCTAAATATCTTTGTCACCCGTCATTTGAACTAGAGATTTGAAGTCTCTTCTCTTTTGTGATGCATTAAAGTTCAAAGTCTTTGTGCAAGAGGCAATTTGGGGGATATTAATATTTGCCAAATATTGTACAAAAATCAAACATGAGAATTTGCAGGTTGTCTCTGTGTGTACATACATGTGTGTGCACAGGTAAACATTGACCTTCCTCCTCTCCAACCTGAACCCCATGGTGCACTATTCTAATCACTCAATCTATAAACCTTAATGTCCCCTCTCCTCTTGACTTTTTGCATACCCTTCTGTGCAACCCCCAGCTGTCTTTTCTACTTTACTGCTGGAAAAAAAATTAGAATCATCTAGATTGCTGCCAGCATAAGCAAGTTTCTACACTTAGCTGTTCCCTTAGCAATATTGTAACAGTCAGAGTTCAGCCTAGATATTTAGAGCAGAAAGAGTTTGTATGCAGGAAATTAGAGGCAGAAAGGTTATTTTCAGGGAATCAGAACTGCCGTTATTACAGGCATGCCCCATCATTGGTGTCAGCTGCTGTTGTACAGAAAGAAGTGATTTATTAGTCACAAGGAAAAACATGAACACGAACCCTTATCTCACACCATACACAAAAATCAGTTCCAGATGAATTAAAGACTAAAATGTGAACAAACAAATAATAACATATTTGGAAGATAATATAATAATGTATCTGTAACATCAGGGTTGAGAAATGTCTCTTAAACCAGATTTTAAATGAGCAAAACATAAATATGACCACATTGAAGTCAAGAAATTATGTTTATCAAATGATATCGTAAAGAAAGTGAAAAGTCAAGCTAAAAACTGCTCATTGCAGGTCATTAAAAAAAAAAAAAGATGAAACAACTCCTGGAGAGGAATTTCATAGCAGAGGAAATACAAGTGACCAGTAAACATTAAAACATGCTCCAATTCATTAATAGTCAGGGAAACACAAATTAGAACCACAAAAAAAATATTATTTTACACACACCAAATGAGCAAAACTTTAAGTCTGACTATATCAAGTGTTGCTGATGATAAATTCCTAGTACGTAGAAACAATTTCCTTAGAAAAATATTTAACACCCTCATAAAGTTGAAGATGACTCCGCCATTCCTCTTCTAGCAAATACCATAGACAAGGTATGTTCGAGGAGGATTATTTGAAATAGTTAAAAATGAGTCTATGGCCATACCATGCTGAATGCGCCCAATTTCAGCTGAAATAGCTTAAAATGAGAAACAATGCAAATGCTTGAACAACAGGAGGATTACCCTATTGAAGTCTAGCCATAAAACGTAATACTATGCAACATAAAAATAAGCAACCCACAACTATAAAATTCAAAGTGGAGAAATCTCAGAATCTTAACATTGAGTAATTAAGCTCATCACAGAGGAAAATACATAGCATGACTTCTTTTATAAAAAGTTAAAAAACATGAAAAATTTAAAAGTATGTAGTCAGGACAGCCTTGAATGATCACACAGGTTGTTCACTGCCCAAGTCCAGGGCTGCCACTCAAAGAGTAAATATTTAAGAATATCCACTCCTGGTAAAACTACCCAGACAAATAAAGGAATTATCAACATGAAGTTCAGGATAGTTAACACCTCTGGGTAGGGAGAAGGAGGTATGAGACTGGGGTCACAGTGAAGGGGGAGTGCTTCAAAGTTACTGTGATGTTCTGTATTCTGAGCTGGCCAGTGAGTACGTGGCTGTTTATTTTGTTTTGTACTTTAAACTTTAGAAAAATATTATCAATATTATCTTACTTGTATTCAATATTAAATTAAAAAAAAAAAGAATTCACTGACTCCACTTCCCTGCAGGCATAACCCACAACAAACTAGTTTTCAGCTCACCCTGCAATTATGTTCTTGATCATGTCATTAGTAGTTTCTTTGTTCTCAAATCAATAGGAATTATCTGTTTCTTAATTAAGTTCTCTTTAAGATCCAGCACTATCTGGGATTCTCTATCATGATTTCTACAAAATCACTCTTTCTTAGCCTCCTTCCTCTCTCTGAGGATAATTCTCCTTTACCTTGGCAAAGTTCCTCTAACCTGCCAACCTCTAAAATATTGGTGTCCACCAAGGTCCAAAACACTCTCTTCTCTTCTCAATAATGTCAAAAGGCAATCTCACTTATGCTCATAGTTTCAACCTACTACACATTTATTGACTCCCACGTCTGTATTTTGAGCTACACCATGGTCCTGAGCTCCATTGTCATATATCTAATTAATGGTAAAATTATATCCAAAAATGGACTCATCATCTCCCCCCATTAAAACATACTCCCTTCCACATTTGGATAATGATGCCAACATCAATATCATTTCCTTTAGATTTATTCTAGGAGATTTTCCACTTTCCTTTATTTCCCAATTAAGTTCAGTTGATTGTATATCCAAAATTTCTCTCCTCTATATCACCCTCTCCATCACCACCTCAGTTCAGACTCTCATCATTTTTCTCTTGACAACTGCAGTAGTTTTATTGATGCTTTGTGTACCTCCATTCTGGTCCCTCACATTGATTCTTTACTGCCTTCAGAGTTATCTTTCCTATATGCAATAATTTTTCTGCTCATAGTTCTGCCATAATTGCCCATCCCCTAAAGGATCACCTGCAAAATTACCATGGCATACAAGGCTCTAGACAAAGGTACAGTTATTACAACATAAAGGATCAGGTCAGGTTCAAAATCTTCATCCTACATCAAGACATCATGTTCTGATTACTGTGGGAATGGGCCAGCACTAGTTTGCTGGGCTCAGGGAATCATGGTAGCTATAAATGAAGAGACTCCTTCATCAAGGACACCACTTCCTCTCTTGTTCAGACTGACACTTCTTAGGCACAAGTCTAGGATTCGGTTTACTCTTCCAGCCATGTAGAGCAGACTAGTGGGACACGATGTCCTGCCTTTTATCTTGGTCCTCCATCTGCCACCTGTCTTCCTGGGGAGCTCTGCAGCTGGTTTCTAGTGAGCTCAAGTTGGAGATCATCGAGCCTGCAGTTGAACAGGAGGTGAGCTTCTTTCAAGTTCGCTGATATCTGTTCTGCTTCCACACTGGCTTCTTTCAGTTTATTCTCTGTTGACACCTTGCATTTCTTCAGGTGTCTGATTGCTTCTTTCAGTTCCTAGCACTGAATTTGCTAGTTTACCCTCTCCAGATCTGAACTTGGGTGAGCAGACTAGTAGATTTTGGCATGGAAGATCAATGTAGTCTAACTCAGAATTCTATTTGGGGTTAGAATTTTACTATAGGATCAAATTTATTCAGCAAGTAATTGGCCATCTGGAAGAATAATAAATGGTGCAACTATTCAGATTCTGCTTATGTATTACTTCTCTTTCTAGCTTTTTATTTCTAAGTTTTGCTCTGATTTGTAAAAAAAAGAAACAATCTGCATCCAGTAAAGATGAATTAGAAATTATAGGAAGGAAAAATGCCAACAATTCCCACCACCAGCTTTCAGCTTTTGTTAACATTTTGCTGCACTTCTTTCTTGGGTTTTTCTATGTGTCGTTATGTGCGTCTATTTCTTAATGGATCGTGAAGTTTATGTAGATTTTTCTTAGTCTTGGTTTTTTAATTTGTGTTTATTTCAAAAGCATTTTACATTTTATACATTTTGTTTTAATGATTTCATTATATTTTTAATTTAAACGTACTACAATTGATCTAAACAGTCCCCTATTAGATATCGCATGTATGTGTGTGCTCTTTGCTATTACAAATGCTTACTATTTACTATTACAAGCTTTCTATTACAAGTGGGGCAGGATTTTATTGCCAAGTGTCAAGCAAGTTATTCTGGGTGTCTTTCCTTGTTTCCTTCTGTCACTTTTACTCTCAGGCTATTTTCTCTACCTCAGACCCTCAAGTCATACAACTCTGAACTAAGGGACATGTTTTAAGAGCTATTTCCCCTTCTACACAATGACTATATAAAATAGAACCTAGAGGAAGGGGAAAAAGAGGTAGAGTTGCGACTCAAATGCAAGCGAGGACAGGGACAGGCTAAAGGGACAGTGGGTACACTGATGGGGAAGAGAAAGGGAAAAGTGTTCTCGATGGGGAACCAGGAAGCTGGGTGGAAGGATTCACAGACCAGCAGTCATAGGAGGAAGACTGCCCCCACATGCATTTCAACAGTCCTGGGATCGTTAATCTTTCCTGATTAGACAATAGGGACTTAGATCTTCCCCGGGGAATTGGGGGGATTGGGGCTGATGGTGGCCCGAAAGATGAGCCTCTCCCCTCGATCTGGGCAACACTGAACATTTTCCTGGGAGTGAGGCAGCAGTTGACCCATTGTCATCATTTCAGTTCTCTTTATATATGTGTTTTTTTAAATTTGTAACATTTTTTGGATCACTCCCTTCAAATTATGAGTTATTTCCTCAGGGTCAGAAGTAATGAGCATTTTAGAAACCTGAACTGTATCACCAAAGGACTCTCCAGAAAGGTGGGAACAATTTACTTTCCCATAGTGAATACTGTACTTTGATGGCTATTTAGAAGTTATTTGAGACTCTTTTAACTACTTGAGCTATTCTAGGAAAATTTAATTTTTAGGCCAACTTATATCTATGTGAATTTGAAGGAAATCTAATGAATAATGAGAGGAAAATCATTGTTTTTCCCCTATGTCATATTGCAGACAAGTTTCTATAAAACTGAAATGATGACTTCACTTGGAAAAGACATTTGATATATCAAATGTAGCCATATGTTCTAAATAAAACAGATTACTGCCATGTGCCTGAGTTAAGGAACACTGTGTGGTGTAAGTTGAAAGAACATTTGAAATATATGTTTGAATTTCAGATAATTCATATTGCAGACATTCGCATTTCAATGAGAGAAAATTTGGGGTATAATCAGTTTGTTAAGACACTAAGCCATATTAAAACTGAATCTTATATATTAAAAAGTGTATACAATTTCATTAGTATCCCCTTAAGAAGTCCCTTGTTGGGAAGGAAGGACCAGAGCCTATGTGCAGACAGAGACTAGGAAGAGGGGAAACTCACCAGTCTAATATTTAAGGAGACATCACCTGCATGGCCCCTTAGGGGATCGCTTTTGGACTGTAAGTAGATTGTGAGTAAATCAGTCATTATGCTGACACTACACTTAAAATTCTGGTTATTTTGTCCACCAAGAACTTTTTGGTATAAAGTTTGATTTTTAAAAATGTTTTATTAAAATATCATTTATGTTGATTACTGAGTTTTTTTGCATCCCTCAAAGTCTGCACTGGAGGTGAGTGAGACACTCGCCTTACTCCTGGCTCCATGTGCCTGCCCCAACTACTCTTTTCTCCCCTTCTCTGCTCAGAAGTGCAGCATATCATGTGGCTGACAAAAAAAAAAATCAGAAGTTTCTGCTATATTCTTTGGCCAGACCTTTCCTCCATGGGCTGATTTTCATGTTTCCAAAGGCTTTCATCTTTCTTACCTCATCATCCTCAAAATAAATCTTAAATACATCCTATTCCTTAATGTTCTTCTAGCTGGTTGTAGATGAGAGAATAGATAATCTATATGGCACATAAATGTAGAAGGGTCATTATATTATTATTCTTAGAGTATATGTACATGCTTAAAAGAATCCACCTAGAGATAAGATCTCTTCTCATTTATTTACTACAGAAATACATATTCTTCTGTGCTAGGAAGATAGCTGTCAGCAAGACAGACAAGACTCCTGCCCATGGAATTTACATTATGGGAGCTATATAAAGATATGATCAGGAATGGTGACATCTCATACACCTTAGCAAATAGTGAGGAAGGAATGATAACAAAAATGCTGATTAATAAAGTGCATAATGTCATTAAGCTACCAAAATAATTTTGGAAACCAATGGTCCCGATGTACTCTTGGCCCCTCCAGTTATATCTGATGTATTAAGTTTCAGTTCTGGACATCATATTTTAGGAGAGCTACTGCAAGTCTATAATATCAGAGGAGAGTAGCAAGATGATGAAAAGAAATTTAAAAAAAAACTGAATTAACCTGGATGTCCATCTAGGAGATGGTCTAAATCAATTATGGTAAATGTGACACTAAAGAATACAGCTATCAAAAAAGTGTTAAATTTTTATGTACTGACCTAGAGGACTCTTCCTATGTATGAGATTAATTCTGTTTTTATTTAAAATGTACCATACCCAAAGAGAAAAAATAAAAATATCTTATAAGTGTTTGTCTCTCTATACAAACATCTATTAACATATTTATAGCTTTATGAGCTTTATGGGAGGCAATGATCAGGTCTGAGGCTCTGAAGCCGAAAGTGGGAGAAACAGATTGCAGATCAACATGTCTACAGCATAGCAATGAACCTGTGTTGCTGAATACAATGTTGAAACAATGAACCTGTATCTTTTCCTTATATAATAAAAAGTCTGGAGGCAAGCATCTGGGAGAGTTTATGGTTTAACGATAAGAATGTCCCAGACACACCTGTTTTCCCACTCTTCCGAATGGCCTTTTGTCCCCCTGGTTTATGGTTTCTTCCATCTTCATTCTAGGAAGGGCAAAAAAAAAAAAAAGAAAAAATGTGGTGTGGGGGTGCATACAGCCTCTCCTTGGGAGGCTGGCCTTTTATTTGGGAAAGACTGCCCTCTCCAGGGACTTTCTTCAGCAAAAATGGGTGATTTAATTAATCAAATGTTTTTATCCTTATAAAATGACCATATGTGCCAGTGGTGACTCATACTCGTATTAGAATGTAAAAAAATAATTATAAATTATGAGAATATTTGATTCCTTGATGATACATCTAAAACGATTTCAAAAAAGAAGGTAGACTGCTCTCTCTCTCCACACACACGCACACACACATACACACACACACACAAAATTTCTGTCTTGTTTTCAGCTGAAGCCCCAAAATACTAGGTGCCAACTAGTTCCGTATTTCCTAGTAAGTGTCAGGCTAATTATGCAGCAATTACACAGGCATTTATAAAACGTGGTTTTGTACTTCTTGACCCTCCCTCCAACCCAGAAGACAAGAGAGACTGAGAACACACTGAGAGTCCCTCCCGCCCCAGCCTCATGGTTGAGAGGGCAGGAGGAGAGATTTTCCCTTATCTGAAGCCTTAGAAACTGACCTTCTAATGGGATCACACCCACCCCGCCCCAGAGGAGCTTAATACTGGTCTCCTGGAGTTTGGGGTACACAGTGGTGTCTGATTCATAAATTGAAACATAGAGTTGCCAGGGGCAGCCCAGTGAGTCGGGGAGAAGCTGAGGTAGGGAAACAGAGGAAGCCCACCCACCAGCAAAGTACCCAGTGATACATTTTCTCCCAACCCTCATCAGTATTATTATTTTATTTTAGCCATTCTGATGAGTGTAATAAAACCTCATTTTGATTTTAATTTGCATTTCCCTCATGGCTAATGATCTTGAACATCTTTTCATGTGCTTGTTTGCCATCATATGTTCTCTTTGATAGTCATGTCTTTTATCTATTTTTTAATGGGATTGTTTTCATTTACTATTGAGGTTTGAGAATTGTTTTATATGTTCTAGATACTGGTTGTTTGTCTGATACAAGGTTTGCAATTATTTTATCTCACTCTGTAGCTTATCTTTTCACCCTTTTAACAGGATGTTTTGCAGAGCAAAAGTTTTATTTCAATCATGCCCAATTTATCATTTTTTTCTTTTACAAATCATGCTTTTGGTGTCAACACTAAAAACTCTTTGCCTAGCCCTAGAACCTGGAGATTTTTTGCTCTTTTTTTTTCCTAATAATTTTATGTTTACATTTAAGCCTGTGATCCACTTAAAAGTCAATTTTTCCAAAAGATGTAAGAGATAGGTTGAAGTTTTTTTTCTTGTTTTGTTTATTTTTGGCCTGTGGATGTCCAATTGCTCTAGCACCATTTGTTGAAAAGGCTGTCTTTCCTCCACTGGTAATTAAAGCTGAATATTAAGTCCTGAAATCAAGTAGACTGACTGATCCTCCCACTTTATTCTTTTTTCAAAATTGTTTTAATTGTTCTTCATCTGGTGGTGAGCAACACCTCTGTGACGTTGCAAAAAAAAAATCAGAGGCGGGATAATATTCCCTTTGTAGGGTAACTGTGAGATTATGGGAGCTGACACACATACAGTACTCAATATAGGACCTGGCATATGATGTAGACACTTAGCTTTCTTCCCGCTGATTCTAAACCAACCATCAAAAATCCTACACACACACACACACACACACACACACACACACACACACACACAAACTCTCTCCCCCAGTAATACTGTATGTTATGTTCTCAGTTTCATGTAAATGTGTTATATATGCAACTAGGTAAGAAATACGCCTTCAATAAGAAATATTTGTAGGGGGAGGTATAGCTCAGTGGTAGAGCACATGCTTAGTATGCACGAGGTCCTGGGTTCAACCCCCAGTACCTCCATTAAATAAATAAATAAATGAACAAAACTAATTACCTCCCCCACAAAAATAAATAAATAAATAAATAAAGTTTTTTAAAAAGAAAGATATGTGAAGGAAACAAATCAAAAGGACGAGCTGTCACTCTCATCCACATCTGAGGTTAGGAAATAGCCTGTCACCATTTCCTTCTCACATCCTCAATTTAAGATACAAGAAGCTCTGGTAAGGTTACAATCAACTGGGCAGTTTTTGTCTCTTCCAAACATCAGCAGAACTCATGGCCAACCAGGAGAGAGTGAGATCGGTCTCCAACAGGAAAAAAAATCATGAATATAAATATTGCCCAGCTCATCAGGACCATTTTCCAGATCAGACATTGGTGCTCCCTGGCAAAACTGCAATGTATCATTCCACTTTAGCCCGCTGGCCTCCTTGCTGTTCTTCCCACTATCCAGATACACTGTGACCTTTGCAGTGCTTTGAGTGCTTTTCCCCAGAGATCCACATGGCTCTTCTGTCATGTCCTTCAGATGTTATGTAAGTGCCACTTTCTCATGGTGGCCTTCCCTGATCAGTCTATTGAAATCACTCTACTCAACCCCTCAACCCAATAATCTTCTTGCCTGATTTATTTTTCTTCTTGGCGTTTATCTCTGTCAGCATAGAACGTGTCTACTTGACAAATCTGGTTAGCGTTCACCTGTAGCATGTAAATGCTACAAAGGCCTTTATTTCACTGCTGATTCCTATGTGTCCAGAATAGTGCTGGTATATAGTAGTTACTTGATGAATATTTGTTGAATGAATGAAGTAGAGAGGTTTCAGAAAGCCACTGGAGAATGTCATGGCTTTTGACGGTAACACTTTAAATCTAACACTAGAGGCAAGCTTAATAGGGGAAATCTTAATATTCATTTTCTTTTAAAAGAATGTCAACTAAATAAACACATAAAAAGAGATAAATACATGTTTCACAAATTCTCCTATTTCCTTTCCCAAATCTTGGCCCACTCCCTCGCTGCCACCTCCCCTTCCAAAAACAAGATGAGAGATTAAAGAAAAAATGCATCTCTTGTCTTCCGGCTTCTCTCATTCCACTGCTCAGGCTCAAAATTTTGGATATTTTCTCATACCTACATTCAATTCAGAATCTATGATCACTTCCACTACCTTCACTGCTATTGTCTCTTCAGGCCACAATGAGCACTTGCCTGAAATAAGGCAAATTGTCTTCTAATTGGTTTCTCTGCTTCCAAATTTGACCCTCCACAATATATTTCCAAATCAGCAAAAGTGCTATGGACTGAATTGTGTCTAAGATTCATAGGTTTAAGTTCTGACCTCCAATGTGACTCTACTTGGAGATAAAGTTTTTACAGAAGTAATTAACGTTAAAGATGGTCATTAGGGTAGGGCACTAATCTGATAGGACTCTCTTTATAAGAGAGACACCAGAGAGCTCAGTCTTCACCATGTGAAGACACAGCAAGTATGCAGCCCGTCTTCAAGCCAGGAAGAGAGCTCTCACCAGCACCCAACCATGCTGGCACCCTCACCTTGGACTTCTGGCATTTAGAACTATAAGAAAATACATTTCTGTTTAAGTCTAAACTGCCTAATACATAGAGTAATTCTTTTAAAAACCTAAGTCACACCACGAGATCCCTCTGTTGTGCAGAACCCTCCAAAGGCTTCTCACTCCTCTGAGAATTAGTAGAGTCTTCAAACAACCCTAGCAATTTGCCTCTAGGAACCTATAAATTCTGGCTTCTTTCCCATTTCCTACTACTTTCCCCATCCATTGCTTCCTTCAGCCACACTGGCCTCCTTTTGTTCTTGAGCCCACCAGGCATATTCCCACCTCAGGGCCTCTGCTGAGTAGCTGTTCCTTCCACCAGAATTCTCTCTCCCCAGTTTTGTCAAAATTCACTCCTTCCTTCGAGCCTTTGCTCAAAAATTAATAAATTAATGAAAAAAATCAGTGAACTTGAGGTACTTATTTCTAAATGTCAGTTAAATACACTTGCAACTTTATAACTAAATTGTATCATCAGTTAAAACTTAAAGGTATATATAACTTATAACTTCCTTTTGGTAACAAAATGGTTTTCAATACCTTCAAGAATTATTGCAATAAATTCAAATAAATATTCTAGTTCCTAATTACAATAGGAGAATGAGTCAATCAATTAGATTACCTGAAATGAGCTTAGATTTTTTGTGATTTAGGTTAATTTTTTTTAGCAGATATTTTTTAAGTACCCACTATATACAGGTTGATCGATCATCACTGAAGCATCAAAAATAAAATAGTCCCTACTTCAAGGAGCTCAATGATTAATAGGAATCAACTCATGCTGAAATAATAATTGGTTTTAACAAAAAAACAAAATATAAACAATTCTTCAGTCGTTTTTTATTTCCCTTGTTTCAGTTACACTCACGTAAAAGTACACTTCTCTTTGTAAATTGTGTCATTAAACAAATTATATATTAATGACCATAGCATTATTTTAATAAATTTAATTAATATATTAATGACCATAGCATAGAAATTATTTTCCCAAAGATTAGCAGTAGTCATCTGAGTGATACTTGTATCATTAAAAAAATTAGCATGTGACAAAAAAAAAATGCTAGAACAGTATTTTCAATAACAAGTTTCAACCCCAAGAACTAAAATTAAAAAGCGATGTGACATCCATAAATGAAACCTGTAAATTTAGCCAAGGGCTAGACGTTTCGGCGCAGAATATTCCCAAAGGGTTTCTGGCAAAAAAAGTTGCTCTGGTCCTAAGGGCAACCTAGGTGGCAGCATCACCTAGTTAAAAGTTTCACTTCTCCGGGCCACATCCGCGGAAAACTTACTCCAGCACTAGTTCTTCCTTTCAACTACAAACTCTTTGGGTCACGCTAAGTTGCAGACGCGATGTGATTGGCTAAAAAATGGATGACGCACGGCTTCTCAAGCCTACTGAGAATCGGCCTCTCCCAGGGCGTCTGAGATTCCGCTTTTCGATTGGTCCTTGCGACAGGGGGGCCGGGACAATTGCTGAAGTTGACCTCTGATCCGGAACTCCCGGCAAAGATGGCGGCGGCCAGGTGTAGGAGGCTTTTGCTCCGCGGTCCGGGGCTGTCATTGCACACTGCGGCCAAAGCTGCCGTCACTGCCCCAGAAGTGGTCGGCTCAGATGTCGCAGCGGCCCCCCTCGCGCGCTACCCGCCAATCTTGGCCTCCCTGACTGCCGACAGCAAAGCGGCGCGGCAGCGGCGAGTGGAGCGATGGCAGGCCACGGTGCACGCGGCCGAGTCCGTGGACCAGAAGCTGCGAATCCTCACCAAGATGCAATTCAAGAAGTACGTAGTTTACCCCCAGACCTTCGCCCTGAATGCCGACCGCTGGTACCAGAGCTTCACCAAGACCGTGTTTCTGTCGGGCTTGCCGCCGCCGCTCACCAAGGCCCAGCCAGAGCCCGACCCCGACTCCGCGTCCTCCCTGGACCTCGCGGCCCTGCGCGCCGCCGCCTGCGACTGCCTTCTGCAGGAGCACTTCTTCCTGCGGCGCAAGAAGCGCGCTCTTTTCTACCGGGACCGTGAGGCCGTCTCCTCGCCTTTCCTGGACCAGCTGGTAGCCTCCCTCATGGGCCTGCTCAGCGCGCACAACCCGGCCTTGGCTGCCGCTACCCTCGGTAAGCTTCCAACCTGCCACTCCGGGCGGGGGAGGTGGGGGTCGTAGGCGACCTCTCTGTCCTAGTTTGTCCCCTCTTCATTTCTGTCTGTCTGTTTTGTCAGTCCCCCACCCACCCCAGTCCTTTCGCTCCTAGCTGGGGGCCAGCGTCTGGAGACTGGGTTCTCGTGCGTGTGCTACCCCCTACTAACTGCACAACCCTAGGCTAAGTAGCCTGAGGTCTTCAGGGCTGCTTCAGTCCTTTGCTCTACTTTGTGAAGGTCCAGCCAAATCGGAGGGCCGTGCTGGTTAAGAGAAGGCGCACCTAGAGAGTGGGACAGACCTGGGGTTGCCTTCTAGCTCTCCCACCAAAAACTCACATGACCTTATGTCAGTTTATTAACCATTTTGGGCCTAGGTCTTCTTTTTCAAGATGAGAATACGATAATAGTACTACTACTTCGTTATAAAACTGTTAAGATTGAAGGCGGTATTGAAATACCGAATGTATGTATAAATCAGTGTATAAATCAGTACTTTCTGTGTGCTTGGCCCTGTTCTAAATTTCATATGTGCGAAATTTAATCCTCACAATAACTTTACAGTAGGTAGCACTTTTGTATAAATGAGAAAACATACCAACCTGAAACGCAGAACTGTAAAACGTACCTAGTCAAAGAACCTGTAGCTGGTAGATTGGGAGAACAGGCTTCAGACCCAGCCATTCTGGGTTCCCAGTAAACAATCAACAACTTCTATTTTACTGTTCAGAGCAGACATGAAAAATAATTAATGGATAGACAGTTTTAAAAATCGATTTTCTGATGTGTTCATTTTATATTTACCACCCAGTAAGTATCTCAATAAATATTTACTGAATTAATGCTACTGTGACTGTAGGTGTGTGCTCAGCTAAGTCTTGTAGCGTACTTCTCTCTCTGTTGGGAAGAAAGTCGTCTTGAGGAGAGCATCGCAGACTGACTGCTCATGATCAGTGGCCTGGGAAAATTGACTGAACCTTGTCAAGACTCTCGTTCCACTTCTATAAAGTGGAGAGAATAACAACTGTACATACTTGACAAGTTATTGTGAAAATTGAATTAGTAATCCATGAGAGAGCTCTGACTCCTGTTAAACTTTTTATTTCTGGTGAATGATTATTGCTGGTGGGTTTTTTATTCTCACTGAGAAACTTCTTTGGTTACAGTGCTTAAGTGTAGTGTGGCACAAGTAGACAGTAAAAGTTTGTTATATTTAAGTCGTGATCATTTAAGTTAAATTATCACATAACTCAGACTCTATCTTACATCAAAGAGTACTTTTAGATATATTTTCAATTAGCACACCCATTCTTGAGTTCTGTATTGCTGATTTTAGTGTTTTAATAATAACTACATTTATCTAAATTATTAGAAAAGAAAATTTTTAATGTCTTTTGATAGATTGTAAACGCCCAGTTCACTTTTACTGGTTGCGTGGCGAAGAAATTATTCCTTGTGGTCATCGAAAAGGTCGAGTTGATGCTTTGCGATACCAAATAAATGATAAACCACACAATCAGATTCGAATGTCCAAACAGCTCCCTGAGGTAAGGATTTTTGCATGTGTATCTGTTGACAGTCGATGAGGAAGTGTTATAGGTAGGCTTGGTAATCGGCTTAAGAGGGTAAAAGTTTTGATCAGATCTCTTTTTGAGTGTCTTCGGGATACATCTCATCTGAAATCCTTTTTCAGTTTTTTAGCTTCCTACAGTATATATATTTTGCAAAGGTCAAATAATCATTTTAAGTGGCTTTAAGACATCAGTTTTCAGGACCATATAAATCTTTTTTTAATATGAAAATACTGATAACAGTTTGTGATTGCATTTTAAAGCAGACTACCCTACTTAATCGTAAATCAGGGCATTTTTATAACTATAAGCTGTCATTTTATGTGTGTACAGTTCTTTTGGAGAAAACAAGTATATTTTGAATGTTCTCTGTGTGCCCATGCCAGAGGTTGGCACATTTCTTTTGCAAAGGTCCAGATAGTAAATATTTTAGGCTTTGGGGCCCATAAGTCTGTGTTGTATTCTCAGTTTTTGTCATGTAAAGGCAGCCATGTACCATATGTAAATAAATGCTCCTGTGTTCCAATAAAACTTTATTTGGAAAAACAGGTGGCTGGCTGGATTTGACCCATCATTAGATGATAATGATGTTAATGTCATCAAATCATTTTGTAAAAACCTTATTTTTAAGATTTTTAAATGTCTTAAGATTTTAAGTAAAATACATACTAGTGTTGCTGTGAATTCACTTATGACTTTTTCTTTAAGTTTGTGCCTCTGGATTATTCTGTACCCATAGAAGTCGCTGTTATGAATTGTAAGCCAGACAAACTTCCGTTATTCAAACGGCAATATGAAAATGCTATATTTATTGGTAAGTTTCTCTTTTGAGGTATTGTACAGTAAATGTGTTTGAAGTGTCCTGTAAGATTTGCATAATTAATTCTTGATGACCAAGAGGTTCAGATAGTCCTTGTGCAATATAATTCATAATCTCAGGTTGCAATATGCATGAAAATTGGAAAGAAAATATTCTTTCAGCTCACTGTTTAAAATTTTCCTTGTTTCTATTGCATTAACAGTATTTAACTTTAATAAACAGTTATTAGGCTTTGTTGATTTATTATTATATAGAAAAAGTAATTTGTGTTTTTTTTGAAAGTAAACAAGTAGAAAACTGGATTAGAGTTAGTGATTGGCTTTTTTTAAGCAAAAGCGTCCCGTTTGTGCCACACGCTATGATAACCGTCAGGAATACAAAAATTTTATTTGTATATCTTCTGATCTCTGATTTCTAATCTCTGCCTATCTGCAGCTTATTCTTTTGACATTTTTTTGTTTATTAATTCCCAGCTGATTTGAGGAAGATTTTTAAGAAAGCAGCTTTATGCTAGTCTTCCAGAACTGTCTTAATAGTCCCTTCTTAGTCAGTGTGATCTTAGTGAATTGTAGGCAATTTTTGGATGAAAAGACTTTACCACTAAGGTTAAGAATATCAGCATTATAAAGGAAGTTTTTAAAGTCAGGAAATATGTATATCCTTTGGTGAATATGACCAGGAGGATAAGAGTTCCTAATGATGATGAAGGGGTTAGAGAAAACTGAAATAATAGGATATTTTAAATAAATTTTACGTATATTCTTTTTACTTATCCTGCATCTTTGTGGGCTTAATAGCTAGCAGATTGTACTTTCGCTTGAAATTTAACATTAATGTGATTTAGTCAATGAAATAAATAAACCAACTTTTCCATTTGTACATTTTGAATACTGATCACATGAGCAGAGGAGAAAGATGGCATTGAAGCAAATGCTGAGGACATGTGCTCCAGGTGTTCTAAGTGTGCACTTCATCTGAAATGTTTTTATATTGCTCATCAGGCTCAAAGACAGCAGATCCACACTGTTACGGACACACCCAGTTTCATCTGCTACCCGACAAGTTAAAAAGGGAAAGGCTTTTGAAACAAAACTGTGCTGATCAGATAGAAGTTGTTTTTAGAGCTAATGCAATTGCAAGTCTTTTTGCTTGGACTGGAGCACAAGCTATGTATCAAGGTAAAACTAATTTTATGGCATCATTGTTCTTGGAAGACATTTTAAGAATTTTAATAGATCAAATTGTTTTCTTGGGTTAAGGCTGAATCTTAACATTTTGAAGACTTTTACATGGGCACACAATACAGTTATTTTAAAACCCATAATTAAATGTTTTACGTTTGTAGTTGGCAAGTGGCATTTGGGTAGTTACTCTGATCTTTTACTTTGGCCACTTTTGTGTGAATGTACTTTTTTTGGACAATGTTCTTAAGCATTTCAAGAGCTATAACCAACTGAGTCAACTCTGTAGATGATGGCGGCTTTCTGATACTAGAAAAGGAAGTGCTTTAGTGGATTAAATTTTACATTAAATCACTGTTATCATATATAGTTTCTTTGAAGGTCATATCCAAGATGTGGATTAGGAGATTGTTCAGTTAATGGTTTATAGTTTTTATGTACCAGGCACTGTTGGCCTTGGAGATACAGTGTTGAATGAGAGAGGCAGGCAGATCCTGCTCTCCTGGAGCTTAAATTATAGTGAGGAAAGTAAACAGTAATAAACGCGGAATATTTTCAGCTGATGGTAGTACTCTGGAGAAAATACACTAGATGAGGGGAATAATGATATGTGGGGTATAGGTTTGAATGAGGCTTGGGGTGGAATTTATTTAGACAGAGTAATTTAGGGGAGAGGTCTAAAAAAATGACATTGAAACAGAGACCCAGATGGTGAGCAGCTGCTTATGTACGAACCTGGGGAAAGGATACTTCTAGGCAAAAGGAATGCCAAGTCTCTGAGGTAGGAATAGACTTGAACAACATGAAACTGATGAGAAAGGGAAGGGGAGAATGAAGGGATGGGGAAGGAGACAGAGGAAGCTGGAGGCATGTCACAGAGGACTTATAGAGCCTCATTGTGAAGCATTTGGATTTTGTTACAAAACTGGAAGTAATAGATAACTAGATTGCTCCTATATTAGCGACCAGGAGGAATTTTACTACACATTTAATTATTACCAGGCTACCTTTTTCCTTTGTATATATTGTTTTAACCTTATACTCACAATGGTTGATTTATGTTTCTATAATAGAAATAAATGGAGAAAATAGGAATAGGAGTAGATAGAATCAGCAAAAGAGGAAACTTCCCTAAAGATGTTAGAATGGCACTGTTTATTCGTAAAAGATAAAGTACTTCTTTTTACAGTATAATTGATTCTATATTTTAGCAATTTTATTTATTGGCTATCTCCATTAAAGCTGATATATAATATGTGTGCTGAAATTTACAAATTACTGCTTAGCCCTGGCAGTTGGATTTAGAAATATTAAAGCCAGTCCATCTGGAACAAGAAGCAGCCAGAAAACTTGAGTAGCAAAGGTTTTAAGATATCCTAGAACCTTATGATGACATAAAATATATTAGGCAAAATGAAAGCAGCTCGTAAAACCAATTTTGAAATATTAATTAAGATACAGAATTTGTCCATTTGTCCAGCTGTATGTTTGAAGATCTTAGAAAGTCAGTTTTTTTTTCTGAAAAGTTTTTTTAGTAGATGTGGTGGAGTAAATGGCTGTAATGGTTATTGGATAGTAGATGCTGCTGGTACAAGGAAAATTTGAACATATTTGAGGTTGGTGAATAATAATGTGTTTAGTACCAGATGTGGGAGAGACCTGCGTAGATAGAACCTCTGCTCTTAGATGGAGTAAATTAAGGTTGAAAGCTGTTGAAGTCCAAAGTTATTGAAAAGGTGTGTCATGATTTTGGGGATACTGGAAGGAAAGAAAGAATTCTTGATCCAGAAATAGAACATAGGATTAGAATGGAGAAGATGGGGAAAACTTTGAGATCTTTAGAAATTTGGTAGGTAAAATATCTGGGTTATAGGAAGTGTTTGATACCCTCTAATGTGTGTGTTTTGTTCAAATATATTCAATATGTAAGTTTCAGCATAGCTTTCTTCTACAGGATTCTGGAGCGAAGCAGATGTTACTCGACCTTTTGTCTCCCAGGGTGTGATCACAGATGGAAAGTACTTCTCCTTTTTCTGCTACCAGTTAAACACTTTGGCACTGACTGCACAAGCTGATCAAAATAACCCTCGTAAAAATATATGTTGGGGGACACAAAGTAAGCCTCTTTATGAAACAGTCGAAGATAATGATGTGAAAGGGTTTAATGATGATGTTTTACTTCAGATAGTTCACTTTCTACTGAATAGACCAAAAGAAGACAAATCACAGCTGTTGGAAAACTGAGAAAAAACATTTGATTCAGGACTTTGGGATTACTTAAGTTTCACTGAAGAAACAATAAAAGGAATTTTGACAATGAGACTTCTGTCAAATATTAAATGCATTAATTTTGAGACATTTTTTATGTTAACCTGTGATTAGACCTCTCGTTCTGCTCAAAATACATCATTGAAGTATTTAATTTTAGGTATAGTATATTGATTAAAAATAATTTTATTTATATATGATTAACTGATGAGACTAATGGAGCAATCTTCAGTACCTGTTATTAATTGTGTTTGTGTGTAACCAAGTCCAAGCTCATACCAGTCACTCACTGCATAATAGGCCAGTAGGTCGAGGGACAAAGTGTTGGGGCAGTGAAAAATGACTATTGGGAAAGCCAGCTAACCGAGAAGATGGACTTATGTCCTGAAGAACTGTTTTAATTTGGGGTAGAATTCTAGCTTTTATGTTAAGGAAAGAAGCCGAGTGCCTGATAAGCTTGTAGACGTTCTTCTAATTAATTGGTGGTGAGGTAACTGGGTGGGGTTTTGGGAGTCAACATCGTCAACCTTCTGGTTCCAACTGCTCTGGGGTCTGCATGCTTGTGGTCAGTATGTGGTTAACTTTTTCTATCTGGTGGGTGTTCTAGTATCTGCAAAACAACTCAAGGGTATGGCTCAGAATATTATCCATAACCCTTCAGGAGGAACTGTAGGTCCTTGTCTTAGTTTATGACTGAACTATTATTATTTTGTCTTGTTTGACTGTTTTTATTGTTTTCTCATTTCTCTTGTTAAATTTGCTATTTGGAACTGTAGGAAGACCTTGGAGGCTAAAGCTTTTCTATAAACATCAGGCAGATGGTAAGGGGTTCTGTCCCCTGAAAGGCCCCGCGGACCCTGCTCAGTTTCATGTGGACTTGAAAGTAAGGTAAAGGCAGTAATTCAGGTACTTGAGAATACATAGATATTTTGTTATTTTCTTTCATTTTCTTTTAGTTTTTTTATAATAACAGTATAGAGTTCCAAAACCCCTTCAAACATGAAGTATTTTGCAGATATAGGAAACTGGCATAGAGGAGTTAAAGTAACTTTAATAAGGGTTCACAGATGATTAATTATATAACTGATGAATTATATGCAACTTAGGTTCTTAGACCTTGGAAGTAACATTAGTAATGTTTCAAAAGAAGAAAAATAAGTGAGAAAAAAAATTGCTACAGAGAATATTGAGAATAGAAATCAAAAAACCCACAGGTGTACAACATTGACATTGGCCAATATTTGATTGGACAAGGTTGAATTTCTCATGAAAGGCCTTCTTAGTATCCCAAAGTTTGGTTAAAAACAAATTTGTAACAAAAAAACAGCAACAAAAAATTAAAACTTAGGACTAATAAGAGATACCATAAAGAGTGAGAATTATAAGTAATAATATTCCAAATGTACAGACATGATCACTGTCTTTATGTATAATAAGCGCACTGCAGACTAAAATTTAACCTAGTTACTATCCAAATGAGCTTAACTCCGCATTAGAGATCGCTTATAAGACTTTGAGAGTATTCTCATAATTAGCCTCCTTTAAATAACGTTCTGTGTGCCATCCTTAGTACAAATTACTCTTCATTTCTCAGTCACATTTCTTCATTTTTTTTCCCCTCTATGTAAAAATACTGAATTCTGTCTCAGGTCTTGATTATGTTTTGTATTCTTCCTTTGTCATCGTACAGAATTCTGCCTTCCATTTGCAAAATTTTTGTAAGTAACATTTGACACTTGACTTTTGAAACTTTTATAATAGTTGGGACATAAGTCTAAGGTTTAATATGTAGGATATGTTTTGGGATTTTTGTATCTTAAAAAGAAGTTATGGTTATAAGATAATTTGATTTTTTTTAATATTTTTTTTAATTGAAGTGTAGTTGATTGTGCTAATTTCAGGTGTACAGCAAAGCAATTCAGTTATATATATACATACTTTTTTTTCAGATTCTTTTCCATTATTTGTAATTACAAGAAATTGAATATAGTTGCCTGTGCTATACAGTAGGTCCTCGTTATTCTGATTTGCTTTTAAAATTATGTAAAGGAACTGCCGTTGGATTTAAAATACAAGTAGTGTTCTCTAGAAATGAACTGAATTGTTGGGAAGTCTAAGTTAATAAATGCAAATGGGATCACACTTATTTTTTTTACCTTTTTAGTTTTTGGACAGAGTAAATGAAGTTTGACCTTGGTGACATATAGCAAAAACTCATACATCAACCAGTTTAGGAAAACTGAAGACAGAAGAAAGTAACTATCTTATTTTTTAATAGATGATTATATAAATTATTATAAGCTTGATGCTTTCATATTTTAATTCAAACATCCTCAGAATGTTTTTATGAAAATTATGTATTGATATAAAGATATTCATAACTTTAGTCTTCTTTAGATGTGATACATATATTATATATATAAAATGGGAATCATCATATTCATTTTTACTGTGCCTATCACCTTATTCATGTTGTAGAGAAATGTAATAGAGAAATATGTACCCAAATAGTTTTAGAAATGAGCCACTTGTAATTTTTTATGACTTTAATTTTAGGTTTAAATTACTAAAAACTGTCCTGATCTCAAGAAAATGAAAGCTTGCATGATGTTTAGCTACTTAGAAAGTATTTCTTTGGATCTTCAGTTCATGTAAAACTTGACTTTTTATTTGCAAACTAACAATACTTGCATTATAAGCACTTTATTAGGATCTTCCAAAACCTTTCAGTAACTTTTCTCTCTTAACCATTAATAGTGCTAATAAAGGAGGTGGGCAGGATCTAAAGCTGGAATGGGCATCAGGGATAATTTAATTTAGCAGCTGAATTCTGTTTATGTCATTCATCTTTACCACACTGTATGGGGTTTTTTTTGTTTTAATTATCAACATTAAAAGGGAAGGGAGTTATAAAACACTCAGGTTTCAAGTTCTTTTCAAAAATAGTAAAATCTGGCAACTCCAGGTTGTATGGTCAGGAGCTGGAGATTGTCCACTCTGGGTTCCTTTAGAGGAGACATACTCTCTCCAGTTTGTCACTGTCCCACCTGCTCCAGCTCCTTATTTCTCCTCTCTTTATTTGGCCAACATCATTAGGCATGCCTCACTAATTTCTGTTAAATGTTTTATCGTTGATACATTGAGTTTATGACCCCTGAGGTCCAGGTTGCTATTAAGAACTTGTATTATTGGTGGTAAAACTCAACCTTTATAATTACTTTTTAAGCTTTAAAGATCTCAGTTTTCTATCAACAAACATTGTAATAATGATAAATTGAATTCAAATGGAGAATTCAGTTTCATTTGGGATAATTAAGTGAAATCTAGTCTTCGGGTAGAAGGTGATATATAAGTTACCTGGAAAAATAGATAAAACTTCTGTTTCCTACTACTTCTGCTAAATGAAAGGCAAAGTGAATCCTGATTTGTTTTGTTTTGACAGTTTCTTAATGATGATGTTGGGAAAAATTTTGTCCGTTTTCACAGAACCGAAGTTGGCAACCAGAGAATATTTGGACACTGGTCTGAGAATTTTCTTTCCCTTCATAGCCTATGCTGGGTTGTCTACAGTACCACCCTTCCTAGTAGTAGAAGGATGGTAAGGATGCTCTTACAGAGTTGAGACCGTATCAGACTGGAGAAGGTGCCCAAATGGTGGTCAAACACAGATTGGCTAGAAAGCTGTGAAGTAACCCATTAAAAACAAAAACAAAAGAAGTCTTTGACTTTTGCTTCCCAGAATGGTGGACTAGATTATTTGGTTCAATCTTCCTGCTATGACATCTGACTGAATATAATAGATACCCACTGAAGGCATTGGAGAGATAACAAGATAGTAGATAATTGCCAGACTGGTATCAGGAAGAAAATGGAAATCTAGAAGGTGAGCCCTAGTATCAGGCCTGCTCTTGCTCTGGAGGGGTGATTTGCTAACCAAGATGAGGAAGCTGAGAGGAGGAGTAGAATTTCAACAGCCTTGTGAGATTAGAAGGACAGAAATTACAGCACAAGACCTCCATGGTTGAGACTGGTAGAATTCCTGGCTTTGAGACCCTGAGTGACTACTTCTGAGGGTGTAAGGGTGAACTAGAAGTAAACCATTCACATAGAATATAGCTTAGAATCAAGTCATCTACATAGTTTAGAACAATATGAAGTTTTGGAAGTAGATGAACATGATCTGAGATTTCTAATGCCTGGGGTATCTGAAAGATGCAAGGTTGGAGAAAGAACATTTTCCTAGGTCTCAAATTATTTCTACAAACACTTTTTCAAATACAGTATATCCATATATAATAGTTGGGCACAAGAGGAGAGAGAGCAGGAATGAAAATCAGCAGAAACAATATACAATAGAAACAGACCCAAAGGGGCCTACATATTTGGATTGTAAAATGGACTTTAAAATTAATGTTTAATATGTACAAGGAGATGGACTAAAAGGTTGAAAATTTCAATATAGAACTGGAAACTTAAAAAAAAAGTCATTGCAGATTTGCAAAAGAGCCAAATATTCAGGAGCTAGAAAAACAAAATGGTAAATAAAATTAAGAACACAAAGCACCGTGTTAGTTATCTATAATGCATAACATATAACTGTAGGCTTAGCTTCTTAAAACCACACATCTATTACTTCACAGTTTCTGTGGGTCAGGAGTTCAGCCATGGCTTGAGTGGGTCCTTTGCCTCAGAGACTCTCACAAGGCTGCAGTCAAAGTATTGGGCAGGTGAAGGGTGCCATCTGAAGCCTCAGCTAGGGAGAGGTCTGCTTCAGATTCTGTAGTTGCTAGCAGGTTGTTGGACTGAGGGCCTCAGTTCCTTACTGGCCATTAGGTAGGGGCTCCCTCAGTTCCTTGCCAAACAGACCTCTCCGTTAGAGCAGTTTACAACAGAGAGGGCCTATGGAGAGAGTCTGCTAACAAGACTTGGTCAGAAGCCAAGTCACTGTCCAGTCCACAACCAAAGAGAGGAGATTACACAAGGGCATGAATAAGAGGAGTTATGAATCACTGGGAGCCATCTTGGAGTCTGCCCACCAAAAGACTATAAACGCCACTGAAAAGAGAATTACTGACATGGGAAGTCCAAATAAAATATCTAGGGTGAATGTTGTCTTCATAAACTTTGTTACTCCGCCATCACCAGTGAAGAGGGGTTGATATTTACCCATGTCCAGAAACAATGGAAGTACTGTGGACAGAGGATAAATAAGGATATATATTAATTGAATATAGGAGCTTAGAAATAAGGAGGCTACTAGGGAAGGAAATGAAGGATCAAACTAGGTATTTAGGAATCTCATTTGTTCTTACTCTGTGGATACCAGTGGATACCCCATCTATAGAACTCTTTGTAGTGAGCTATATGTACTTTGTGGCTGAGTTGATTTTTTGGTGTTGATTAATAATATGCCAGTGGATAATCAGTGGAAATGTGTCTATAAACTAACAGCTGTTGCACATAGTAGTATTTTATGTTGCTTACTTTCTTTTTGCACAGGATTTTCAAGGTGTGCACATAATATTTATTTCTGAGATGTGTACAGTTTTCTTAAATAGGTGTTCATTTTTAAATTAGCCATTACCTCATGGGAGGGTGATATTTGTAAACAGATTTCAAATTAGCATACATTTCAGTAAATGTATTGTTGAAATGTCCAAAAAAAAAAAACCAAAAACCACAACTACAGGTTAACTAGTTTTAGTTTATCTCATAGGTGTTCTTTCTTTGTTCAGTCTAGGTATTATGGAAAAATCTCTTTAATGTTGACAGAATTTCTTTAGAGTAAACCATTACTATGTCTGAAAGACCAATTTCAACTGGCAGAATTAGAGAGGGAACAGCAATTTGGAAAACCAAGTTACCTGTAACCTTTGATAAGCAAAGGCCTCCATAAAGTAAGTCATAATATTTCTCCTTTATAAGAATTCACAAATTTAATGTTTGTATCCGTTACACATTAGTTTGAAAATGATCTCAAGCTGGATTCATGTTGAATAAAATCCAGAAATTTTCTTCATAAATTGAATAGATGTATAGGAAGCTAGGAAGAAAAAGGAAGGCATATGGTGAATAAATTTCTCAATGCCAGGTACTACCTTAATATTAAAGCAGTCCACCTCCAGCATCCATATTCATTTGAAACTGGATGATATTGTTTAGATACTTATCATGGACTACCCAAGGGACATATAGATAAATATTTACTTGTAACAGCCATCTGTAGAAGCATCCAATAGAGTTTATGAATTTATTTGTATATATCAAATTGTACCCTATGTATTAATGAATTTATGCATTTAGGTAGAAAGTGAATAAGCTTTTGAATTAGTTTAGAAAATCAGATTTTCATTTTTTTTTTTTTAGTTTCATTTTAATCTGTAGAATATAAGATTATTTTTGTTGTCAATGTGAAGTATGTAATTTGAATGTGAAGTATGAAATTTGAAAAACATTTAAGTGGGAAACATAATCTCATACTGTTAACATTTTGGTCTGTCGCCTTATATCTGCATTTTTGTTGTTACTTGATGTTTTTGAGATCATACTGTAGATCAGAGTTCTCATATTTTTGTTTCATAATCATCAAATTACCATATATTTCTATATTCTATAAATAATTTGGGGGGTATTTTGAAAGGTGATTGAATAGTAACAGTATTATACACTAGGAGAGAAATACTTAAACATGAAATTTCCATAATGTTAAGTTCACATTCATTTACAAGGAGAAAAAAATCACAATCTTTTCAATTATGAAAAACTCAAGCATGGTAATTATTTAAGATTAGCTGATGTGGGTGTAATTATATTTAATGCAGGAATAGTTCACAAGCACTCAGATGATTAAATCACGACTTTCAATATATTTGCAAGATTTCTGTATCTCACCACCTAGATGTGATTCATAGTTGGAAAAATAAAGGATCTGTGTATTTGGAGAGCCCTAAGGGAAGTAAAAATATCCATACAATTATCCTCTGATAAAGTATAATTTGTTGCCACCCTCAGAACTAGAGTTTTAAATGTAAATCTAAAAGAATGATGACAAAAATTCTAATTCTCATGTTACCTGAAAATGTAAACAAGTTTCAAAATCAGTTTGACAGTTGGATCTAAAAGTCTAGATTGAAGTCTTGCTTCCTTCATTAACTACGTAAGTGACTTCAGACCAGTCAGGTTTCCTTGAATTCAGTTGCTTCGTCTGATAAATTGAGGGGATTGGACAGGATCTTCAGAATCCCTCCTAACTCTAATGTGTGATGAATCATTCCTTCTAAGCCTGTCACAGCAGATGTGATTTGCCATTAACTTTTTTTTTTTAATTTCTTTTTTAAACCTCCTGTTTCCAAGTGACAAAATGGTAATGTTAAGAGCTAGAGAGTTGTGTGGGGGTTAGCTTGCCCTTTCACTGAATTTCCTCACTTGAATATTTCTTTCATACTTTTTTCCCCACAGCACTATATCGCCTGAGGGATAGACTCATAAACTTTTAGAATAAAAGGAAATTTAATAGTCATCAAGTTCAACTCACTATTCAGTGCTCAGATATCCTCTAAAAACATCTACACCAAATACCCACAGCCGTCTGTGCCTGAAGCTTGGTGATTTATTACCTACCAAGGCTTCCATTTCTCCAGTTTGTATTGTACTGATTACTAGATCGTGTTGATTTGGGTTGAAATCTCTTTTCTGGTAGCTTCTTCCCATTTATCTTAGCTGTGTCTCTCAGGGTTATTTGGATATCTTTTCCATTTCTTTTCATCAGGTTCAAATATGTTTTTTTATCATCTTGCCATATTCTTGAGTTAACTTTTTCCCATTGAGGGTTCGATGCCAGTATTTTCTCTGAAATTTTGGAAATCTAATTCTCAAAGTCTAAAATATAGGGCTCAGCTTTTCCTAACATGGCCAACTTCCCAGTCAACCTTGAGATTATGTGTTTATTTTTTTTTTTACCAAGGAATTTGTCAGTTTTACTATGGCAGTTATTTCCTTTTTATGGATTAGAATTAGGTCCTTGTGTAGCTGTTCCCTTAATTATTTCCTCTACCTTGTGAAAAAAGAAGAGCAGGGGCACTAGCATTCACTGAGCACCTACTGGATGCCAAGTAGTTAATCACATGCGGTGATGGCATTTAATCTTCAAACCAACTCTGCAAAGGAAATGTCGCTGTCCCTGTTTAATTTTTTGTTTTCCAAAAGGAAAGTTCTTTGTGTTAGTAACTGTCAAATCTCAAACAATGCTAGGTAAATACTTGGTAAACACATCAACATGACCAACAGAAAGAAAGTAATAATATTTCTCAAAAAATATGGTGAATGTTTTTACTTATTTTAAGTTATTGAAGCAATATGGTCAACTAAGGCATCAACTACTTTCTCCCTCTATTATAGATTCTTTATGAAGAGATGTACTGCAAAAGAAGTTAAAAGTATGGTTGGGCTGGAAGGAAGGAAGAGAGGGAGGGTGGAAGAAATTAGTACATTCAAAGCCAAAACAGTCAGCTCTGAGCAGTGCTCCCGCAGCCTGGCGATATCATACCTGGATGTGGGCTGTTGAACGTCTTCATGTTGCCTTGGGGAAAGGAGGCATGGACATCGCCAAAGACTTGAGCTCAGAGACGGGAACACAGCCCCAGCCCCCAACCCTGCTTTGTAATCTAAGTCTTCCAAGAGGCTCCTGTTTATAAAAGGGACTAGAAGAAAGACAGTCCGCAGAAAATGAAGTATGTGGCCAGGACTTACAAGTGAAAGAATAAAAATCCTTTGTCTCAGTAACACTGTAGGGAATGCAAATGAAAATAATGAGATACTCTTTCATTGTGTTGGGAAAAAATTAGAAAGTCTAAATAGCACGTATCGCCTTGCTGTGGGGAAATGAAAGCTCTTGACACTACAGGCAGGCATTGAAATTGACGGAACCACTTTGGATGCTGCTTTGCGGTATTTTGTATGGTGGACGATGAACATGCCCTGAGACACAGCAGTTGCACTTCTAGATCAGTACCCTGAATGCACTCTAGCTCAGGCGCACAAGAAGGTGTGTAAGAGGATATTCCTGTTGCACTGTTTGTAATAGGGGCAAGATGGAAAACCTCTGAGTGTCAATCAACGAAGGAATATATATACATTGTAATATATTCATATGCACATGCTCGTGTTTGAAAGAACTTTATAAATTTATTAATAGGAATGAATCTGGAAAACATAGTTGGGAAAACAAACAGAACAAAAGCAAGCTGTGGAAAGATTTGGTCAGTATCACTCCATCTATGTAAGTTAAAATTTCAGAGAATATTACATTGGTAATAGTATACGCGTGTGGTAAAATATATAAAGAATGAACTGGAAGCTCTGTACACACTTTCGGATATTACAGTATCTAGATGATGAGGCAGGAGTGGGTGGTTGGTTCTGTTTTGTGGTTACCTTCAGTTACTTTAGTTATGTTTGCAACATTTTACTTATTTTAGAAAAGGAGGATGGGGAATAAGTATTAAGGTAAAATCATAATATTTGTTAAGATTGAATAATAGGTATATTGGTTTTCAGTCAATATTTTCTGAATTTTTCTGAGTGCTTGAAATATACATATATTATAAAATTGTGTAAATGTATGTACATTATTGATAGCCAGTATTGCAGCTGGACCAGCCCTTATCATTCTTGTTACAATCACAAGATGCCCTCAGCAGTAACCGTCACCAAACTTGGGGGAAAAAAGGTTTATTACTTACAAGCCCTTGGCATTATATGGCAAACTGGGGGCCACACAGCAAGGCTGCCGGTAGAGAGAGCACAGGCTGGGGTTCTGTTTTCATTGGGATCGAGGGTGGGGGCCTAGGTTTCCATGGGCTCACTCTATTGGTGAATTTAAACTTAAGTGGAAATTTTAGGCACAGAAAGAGAAAAAAAGCAGCCCATCTGGCCAATTACAGACACCAACAAAGATCTTTAAAACACGAGACCAGGGAGGTGGGTGAGTGATGGCCTCTGGCTGGTGACAGGTTTATTCCAGGTAGCTTTCTTTGAAGTAGATGCCACAGCAATCAAAGCTTAGGACAGGCACTTGCATTACAAAAGAAAAAAAATGGTCAGGGCTCACACTACATTTCTAAAAATAAAAATAGATATACAGCAGGTTGCATGCAGCAAAAGCTGTGTGTGTGTGTATGTAAAACAAAGGCAAAGGAAAGGCAGGACAAACTTGAGCAGCATCAGCATGGGGAATCCCCAGAATAAGAAATTGGCCTAAACACATTAACTTACTAGAGAATCCACATTCCCACATGATAATCTAATACAATTTTCTGGTTTTAAAATAAGGCGTACCTTGGAGATACTGCACGTTCGTTTCCTGACCACTGCAGTAAAGTGATTTTCGCAATAACGTGTCACATGAATGTCTTGGTTTCTCAGAGCATATAAAAGTTACATTTACACTATGCTGTAGTCTATATACTAGCATTATGTCTAAGAAATGGTGTACATACTTAGTTTAAAAATAGGTTTTTTTTGCTAAGAAGTGCTAACCATCTTCTCAGCCTTCAGCAAGTTGTAATCTTTGTGCTGGTGGAGGGTCTTGCCTCAGTGATGACGGCTGCTAACTGATCAGGGTGGTGGTCGCTGAAGGTTGGGATGGCTGTGGCAATTTCTTAAAATAAGATGATGAAGTTTGCCACATGGGTTTGCCAATCCTCCTTTCACGAATGTTTTGTTGATAGCATGCGATGCTGTTTGATAGCATTTTACCAATAGCAGAACTTCTTTCAAAAGTGGAATCAGCCCTCTCAAACCCTGCTTTATCAGCCAAGCTCATGCAGTATTCTTAATCCTGTTTGTCATTTCAACAGTCTCCACAGCATCTTCACCAGGGGTAGATTCCATTTCAACAAACTTCTTTCTTTTCTCATCCATAAGCAGCAACTTCTGTTAAATTTTACAATGAGATTGTAGCAATTCAGTCACATTTTCAGACTCTACTTCTAATTCTCTTGCTATTTCCATCACATCTGCAGTTACTTCTTCCTCTGAAGTCTTGAACCCCTCAAAGTCTTCCATGGGGGTTGAACTCAGTGTCTTCCAAACTCCTTTTAATGTTAGTATTTTGAACTTTTCCCATGAATCATGAAAGTTCTTAATGCATCTAGAATGGTGAGTCCTTTCCAGAAGATTTTCAGTTTACTTTGCCCAGATCAGAGAAATCACTATTTATGGCAGCTTTAGCTTTATGAAATGTTTCTTAAGTGACAAGACTTGAAAGTTACTCATTGATCCATGGGCTGCAGAATGGTTGCTGTGTTAGCAGCATGAAAACAACATGAACGTCACTGTACATGTCCATCAGAGCTTTTGGGTGACTAGGTACATTATCAATGAGCAGTAATATTTTGAATCTTTTTTTCTGAGCAATGGGCTTAAAATATCCAGTAAACTATATTGTAAACATGGTCTTTCAGGATTTGTTATTCTATTTCTAGAACACAGAATAGATGGAGCATAACTCTTATGGACCCTAGGATTTTGGAATGGTAAATGAGCACTGGCTTCAGTTGAAAGTCACCAGCTCCCATCAGCCCCTAACAAGTTCTTTGAAACTTTGAAGTTGAGCACTGACTTTTCTCTGACTATGAAAGTCCTAGATGCATCTTCTTCCAATGTAAGGCTGTTTTGTCTACACTGAAAATCTATTGTCTAGTGTAGCCACCTTCATGAATGATCTTAGCTAGATCTTCTAGATAACTTGCTGCAGCTTCTACATTAGCACTTCCTGCTTCACTTTGCACTTTTATATTATAGTGATGACTTCTTTGCTTCAACCTCCTGAACCAACCTCTGCTGGCTTCAAACTTTTCTTCTGCAGCTTCCTCACCTCTATCAGCCTTCATAGAATTCAGGAGAGTTTGGGCCTGTCTGTGGATTAGATTTTGGCTTAAAGAAATGTTGTGCTTGTTTGATCTTTTATCTAGACCACTAAAACTTCCACCATATCAGCAATAAGACTATTTTGCTTTCTTACAATTTTTGTGTTCACTGGTTAGTACTTTCATTTCCTTGAAAAACTTTCCTTTGCATTTACAACTTGGCTAACCGCTTTGTGCAAGACTTATCTTGGCCTTTAACATGCCTTCCTCACTAAGTTTAATCATTTCTAGCTTTTGATTTAAAGTAAGAGATGTGTGACTTTTCCTTTCAGGTCATTGTAGGGTTATTAATTGGCTTAATTTCAATATTGTTGTGTCTCAGGGAATAGAGTCCTGAGGAGAGGGAGAGAGAACCACTGTCTTACATGAGTGTGGTTTGTGACACCCCAAGACAATTACAATAGTAACATCAAAGATCACTGATCACAGATATCCATAACAAATATAATAATAATAAAAAGTTTGAAATATTGTAAGAATTACCAAAATGTGACACAGAGACAGGAAGTGAGCAAATACTTTTGGAAAAATTGTACCAACACAGGGTTGCCACAAAACTTCAATTTGTAAAAAAAAAAAAAACAAAAAAAAACCAAAAAACTGTAAAGTGAAAAAAAAGTTAAAATTCAATAAAATGAGGGATGCCTGTAATAGAAGCCAGAAAGGTCAAGAGATTTGCCCAAGTTCCTGTGTGTATTGGTGTAGAGTTGGGGCTAGGATTCAAGTGTTCTGAGTCCTGTCCAGTGTTCTTCCTAAATTGTCACGAATAGGTCATTAGTGTACAGCTCATGACTTGTACTTTGGTCTCATAAGATAGATAACTTTATAGACTTCTTTTATTATATCTACTTCTCTCTATAGTGAAAGGCATACTCCTAGTTCCATCTGTAGTGCAAGACATTCTGATGTATTAATACCAGGAAGCCCAGAGTAAGTCTGAAATGATACCTTTTACTTCCCTATGGGAACTTTCCAGTTAGCATCAAACTTGAGACTCAAGTAATAATTAGCTCTTAGGAATTTTTGCAGTATAAAGTCAATTACTTATTGACCTATTTCCATTTGCCAAGCCAGATTGATATATTGTCTATTAAAAGATCAATATGTTGTTTATTTTCAACCATAGGTAGTAAAAAGAGGAAATGCTCAATGAATATATTAGATTCCAGTTCGTCTTATCTTTTCTTGACAATCTAGATAAACAGACTTGTGACTAGACACCATTTTTAGTGTTGTCAAATATTTTGTAGAATTACATAGATTTTTGTGGAGAAGGGGTTATATTTTTAGTAAAGGAATTGTTTCCTTGGGGGAAAATACTGAACATGGAAGCATTAAAACAAGTGACAAGAAATGGAGGTCATTTATTGTAACTATCCTTTTTGTCCTATATTTATAGTCACTAAGCATTCCCTGGGGAGGGAGCACAGAGCTGAGTATCAAAAATGAGATGCTTACTATTCTGCTAAGTCCACCAGTATCAGTTTATTTGCTATATGTCATTTCTCCATCTGGAAATAGATTTTAATGCTGAATAATCCAGAGATACGGTATGAGAAGATATTAATTAATTATTACTAATCAGTCATTTACAAGGCTTCAGTATTAATGTTTGACCATTTGAAAATGGTAAAACGTGTGCAGCAGAGAAGCACTGGACGTGGGGGGAAGTAAGGAGACATGTAAGTTGGAGCTGGCCTCAGTGGGGCGTTGGAATCGGTACTGACCTTAATCAGTGGCGCAGTATGTATGATGGCTTACATGATGTGCTTTTTGGAGGTTACAGAGGCCCTGTTGCAGGAGTGGCTTGTTTCTGCTCCATGGTGCTGGGGTTTGCACCTGGTAAAACTCAGAAGCTGGGAGTGACTCAACACCTGGGAGCTGGATCGTCTTCACTCACGGGTCTGGCAATTGTTGTGAGCTGTGGCTGGGATCTCACCTGGGGCCAGTTGACCCTAGCACATAAACTCACTCTTAGAGTGGTTGGGCTTTTTCCATGATGTCACTTACCCTGTAATCATTTGGTCAAGACAGTTTTAAGTCCACTGTGATTCCAGAGAAGGAGGCATAGACCTCACTGATCTCACTTCTTGATGACAAGAATAAAAAAAAAAAAAGTTGGATTCATGTTTTAAAACTGACAGAGGCTATATGAGTTGAAGGCCACTACAGTCAAAAAAGAGGACAACAAAAGGAAAATGGTGATGACAAACTCTGCCTTCTTTGCCCAGATCAGGCTGCCTGTGGGAGGTTCGGCACTAATGAAGCTGTGGCTGCTGCTGGCTACCAAGCGTCCCATTAAAGATCACTCTGAGGGTCTCACTTCTTGTTTCAGGAAGCCCTCCTCACTGACGTTAGATCAGGGACAATAAGGAGCCCTCACCTCAGCCACATGAAGTGGGCTGTTCCCCACTAGGAGCAGAAAATGGCCGCTTCACAAGGTCAGCCTGCTTAAAGTACTGAGCGTTAGATTACTCACACATAGATGTATGAAAAGATTTTTCAACACTACTTTTAGTACAATTTCAAGGAATCTCCTTCCTTAAAAAAGACCTCAGTTTAATATTGTCTTCCAGGAGTGCTACCTGTCCTTGTACCTGCCACAGAACCTGGGTGGTCCTTGGTGTCAAGATTCCAGACACGGATCCCGTGTCCTCAAAGCACCACGAGGCAAGACATTTTGTGGGAGGAGCTTACTTCCCCTCCGGGTCTCACCATGCTGTAGCCTCCACAGTGCTCCCAGACTTTTTTTATATCATGGATCCCAAAGAAATTGATATTTACTCAGCATCCTATTGTAAATAGGGGGGTCTGTTTTTAATCAGTGGCAACTGGCTCATGGATTCCTCTCGTCCCAGGCTCCATGTGTCTGTTATTGAGAAACTGGGTAGAGGAAATAACCCTCAACTAAGGGTCTAGACATCTGATTTCCAGTCCTGTCTTGACCATGACTAGTCTTGTGATCTTGGTCAAGTCAGTTGCCCTCATTATTTGGTGCTTCCTTTTGCCTCACTTTCCTTTCTCCATTTGTTTCTTCCTCTGCCATTTTTTTCCCCAATGAAATCGTTCTAAATATTTTTCATTAATGATATTGACCTTAGTGTCCCTTTTGTGTCAGTGAAACAGATCATCTTTGGGAGATGATCTCATCTTGCCTACAAGATGCCCTGTATATTCTAAGTCAATTCTAAGACAGTGTAGGTGATTTCTGTTTTGTCTGTCTGGCAATGTTTACCAGAAAATGCTTGTCTTGGCCATTGTAGAGGGTAACATGTTAGCTCATTGGAATGGTTTCACTGGTTGAAATCCGAATCTAAGTAGGGAGATTGCAGCTGCTCACCTGGCATCCTGAATCCTGCAGGAAATCTGCAAGCACTTTGAGTGCGACAGTGCTCTGGGAAGGACGCCTGAGAGAAGCTCTCCCTTTGAGCAAACATGCATGACCCAAATGTGACATGACTCCACTTTGGTTATGTCTTTCCCCAAGGCCCCATAGATGAACTCGTTCTTTTCCTTTGGCTGGTAGGTAGAAGTGGGGAATCAAAAGTCAAAAGATGAAGGCCTTAGAGGAAAGGAATGAAGACCAAGCTCTGAGCAAGAATGATGTGGCTGAGCGTGGGAGACAGAGTGGGGACCGCGGTGAGCATGGGGGCTGGGGTAGAGAAGCCAGAGGGATTCTCTTAATACAGCATTCAAAACAGAATCGAAGCTTTCATTCTGGCGGGGAAAGGAAATAGAAAAAAACTTCCTTGACCAAATTTACTCAGTGTGGCTTGCTGATCTATAGAAGAAAAGAAGAGTTTCTCCTAGTTTTAGAAAAGGATGTAACAGAAAGAAACCGGGACACAGGTAAAGGCAGGTCACGGGCTTTGATAGTATGTCTTGGCTGGCAGGATCCTTTCATGGTCCACCCTTGGAGGACTGCCCCGTGCTGGGTCTCTGCTCAAGAGCTGTATTACGGGAGGCGACAGCCCTGGGAAAAAAGAGCCAGCCATTGGCTGCTGTGGATGTGAGAAGGAGAAAGAAACAGAATGAATAAAAGGCCAGATAACACCGTACAGGGAAAAGGAGCAAGACGGGCCCTAAGGATGCGAAGTGCAAAGCCCGAGGACTAAAAAACCCATCGGTTAACTTCACTATAACCGTGACCTCCATCACTGACTTCATCAATGTAGAAAGAAGCCCAAGTACTATGAGACGATTCATGGGAATAACCTGCATGTTTGTTTATTCCACGAAGACTACTTGCTTGGTAGGGGGATCCCCTCACTGATGATGGGGGACCTGAAGATAGCAAGTCAGACTCCACTTTGAAGGAGCTCTCAGACTGGAGTCAACAGAAAAGCCTGTATTTCCATGTAGGGCTCACTTACCACAAATAATTAATAAAGACTTCTCCCATCATTTCAGGCGCCACCTTCTCCCCAGACTGACCTAGCTCTTTGTTTCACAAGTTTTAACATCTGTTAACGGTGGATGAGGAGTGGTTGTCACAGTGTGTTAGTGGGTGTGGAAGGCTGAGAGACAGCCCTCCAAGACACTCAAGTCCCTGTCCCTGGAACCTGTGACCGTTCCCTTATTTGGAAAAAAGACTCTTTGCTGACACCTTGATTTGTACCCAGTGAAACTGATTTTGACCTCTTGGCCTCCAGAACTGTGAGAGAATACGTTTCTGTTATTTTAAGCCAGAAAGTTTGTGATAATTCATTCCAGTAACTGCAGGAAACTAACATAGTGGGGAACAGCCTGGGAATATAGTCTAGCTGCTCCTAAATTTGTAAATGTCCTCCATATTCTTCCCTATTGTGTTTGGACACGTCTGGTTAGACTATCACTATATCTGAATGTCATTTTTCTCCTCTCTTCTCTTTTCTTCCCTTCTCACCCCTTTCTTCTCCCACCTTCTTTCTCTCTCTCTCTCTCCCTCTCTCCCTCTCTCTCTCTCACTCTCTCACACACACACATATGCATGTGTATAAATAAAAATGAAGCAATATTGGTGCAGAAACACAAAATGCCTTGGCAATTCCTCTAAACCAAGACATGTATTTATATTATACTGAGTTCCAAAGTCCTGCTTTGAAGCAAGTGCTTATTCAAGAACTTGGGGTTGGGAAACAAAGTGTTGAAAACCATAGCGAAATGGTGACTTGATTGTATTTACAATATCTTTGCCATCACCTCTGCTTTTGAATTTTGATGTTAGTCAAAATTAGAGGCAAATCCTAACAAGTAATAAAGAGCAAGAAGTGATGAAAATAGAGGAAGGCGGATGTGTTAGCAACAACCCTGGCTTGGAGGACTGTTTGAACAACAGCCGTTTTTAACAACAGTGTTGTAATCAATTATGTTCTAACAAGTCATCATTTAAGTTGTTGTCCATGAATCCAAAGATGAAAATCCTCCTGCTTCTGTTGATTGCTGTAACAGTAACATCGGATGGAGGTAGTTGCACAATCACTAAGCATTTCCAGAAAAGTTCAGCAGCAATTTTATGTAGATTATCAGAACAGACTTTAGCTTCTGCATTACAAGTTAATGATGTCGACAGTTGGAATCTCTTAAGAGTCTGCATGGTCACAAATAATTTTTTGCAAGAGTTGTTTAATGCCAGAAACAAGGTTAGTGGCCAGTTCAATTTGTGGCACGCTAAGCTGAGTGGTGAGTGAATCAATGAGAGCATATCCACTTAGCCTCAAGGAAAAGGGAAGTAAAATAACTTAGCATATGGTCACCTGGTCAATCAAAATAAAGCAAGGATTCAGGTGCTGAAGAGAGCATTCTATCATTGTCATTGTGACTCCAGCGTGAAAGCTGGAGTGGAGATTTCGGAGTTATCTAGTGCCAGAGAAATGTGGGATGTGGCTGAAATCATTGGAGTTAAATAATAAAAGTCAGATTGTATTCATTTCCTTTATATGTCCTGAATCACTAGTGCACCTTTCCATGAGGGATCTGCTGTTCCTAGTCTGAGGGCACTGCACCATCGCTTGTGATTTCTCACATAATCCTCACAACGTATACAATTGTTCCTCTACTAAACTCTTATCAGTCACCCAGTTCAAGTGTGCAGCTGTGTCTTCCTAGACCCTGATCAATTCACGCTTAGAATGTGCACCAGATACAAAACATTGCCTTCTTGTTACATCCACGAGTTTATGTGAGGCTGCTGTTTAGTATGTAGTTTATATTTAAATTCTAGGATGTATTGTTCCCAAATATAAACACTTCCTACATTCTCACCACGCAGTCTTTCAAATTAGCAATTTAACATTGATACAACACTCCTACAATCTCACCAATCCCGTTTGGATTTTTCCAATCAGTGTCTTTTTTTCTTCCTGGGTCAGGATCCAGTCCTGAAACACATGCTGCATTTTGTTGTTTGGCGCCGTCTCTTCAGTCTGAGACAACCCCTCACTTTTCCTGACTCCTAGTCCCTTGACAGCCTTAAAGGGCTCAGGCTCTTCATCGTGTGGGCTGACTCATCCTGGACTGACTGATGCTCTCTCATGACCAGAACCTCAGTATTCCTGAATTCTTGGTAGGAACACGAAAGAAAAAGAGAAAAAGTGCTGTGTTCTCGTTCTCAATGTACCACAACAAGGCACCCATAATTTCGGGTGATTTCTACCACTGATCACTAGCTCACTTGAGGGTTTGCAAAGTTTCTCCGACTAAAAGTCATCATTTTCCCTTTGAATTTGAAACACGTTTCATGGCAAGTTGTTCTGCTGTTACCTCAGTGCCCTTTCCTCATCAAATCTTACTCACCCATCTTAGAATATATTGATACCTTCCATTGTTACCAACTGCCACCATCAGAGTTGTCAGATACTGATTACCCATGTGTGTCATTCCTTCTCTACTTATTAAAATGTTTTAAAGTTCTATTCGTTTATATTAGTGTGGAATAATAGGATCCTAGGAATTTTCTCCTACTGCTTATCTGTCTACCTACCTGTGTATGTATCTATACCAATATGGAATAATAGGTTACTGTTTTATTCAATAGGTTGTAATTTTATATGCTCATTATTTATATTAATGCTCAAATTATATAAGTTTAGGGTTGTGAGAATTTACTTATTTTACTGCTTAATTTATGTCCAGGCTTATTTCCTTCTTTCCCTGTTTTTCCCTTGAGCCAGCGTGTCCCCAAGAAGCCCAGGTTTCTTTTAGTGGACAGTGGTATTTGGAAACCAAGAAATGTATTCTCAGAATCCTTAGAGCTGCTGGAATTTTACTGCTTCTAACTTTCTCCCATGGACAAAGCTAGAAACGTGTGTGTGTGTGTGTGTGTGTGTGTGTGTGTGTGTGTATGTTTAGAGAGAGGGAGAGAAGGTGAAAGGGAGAGAGATGTAAGTACATAACTTTATGACTATTTCCATTAGTGCCGCGGACTCACACTCCTGCAGCTGGTCTGCACCAGTCTTGGGTCA
This sequence comes from Camelus bactrianus, assembly GCF_048773025.1. Lineage (NCBI taxonomy): Eukaryota > Metazoa > Chordata > Mammalia > Artiodactyla > Camelidae > Camelus > Camelus bactrianus. The sequence continues at coordinate 32,891,862 of NC_133541.1, forward strand.
CCCCAGGCCAAGCAGCCAGCCACAGTGGGACCCAGCCCCACCTCTCTGGGCTGGCACCAGCCCTGGGACTACCTGGGCCATGCAGCCAGCGGAGCCAGGACGGGCCCCTCCCACCAGTGGTTGGCGGCCCCTGCAGGAGGCAGGGCCTGACCGCCACCTGGACCAGGGGCTAGCGCCCTGCCAGCGTGCCCGCGGCAGTCAGTCCCACCACAGCTGGAGGGTCCATGCAGCCAGCATCCAGGGCAGCCCTAGAGAAAATAGTCCTGGTGATCAGAGAGGATCACTGCTGGACCCCAAAGGAGGTATCCTACATGAGGCCTCTTCTCTAAAGCCAGGAAGTGTAACCAACTCCCCTAATACATAGAAATAAAAACAGAATCAGGCAAAGTGAGGCAACAGAGGAATATGTTCCAAATGAAGGAAAATGATAACCCCAGAAGAAGCACTAAGCAGAGTGGTCCATAGTTTCTCAATTTCTTGCATTTGAATGAAAAAAAATATGAAACAGTACATCAGTAGAGGATCATGGAATTTTCTGTTGCTAAAATATACATTTAGATAGTCATGCATACAAGGATATGCCTTACTTTTAATGAGTGATTCTCTAGGGATTAAGCCAGTTATCTGGGGCGCCTTGTGTCTCCGCAAAGTTTTGAGACTGCACCATCACTGAACTTGTCGGTAAGGTTGAAAATCCTGCCCTACTAAGCTTCTGGTATCTGTTTAAATGTGTTTCTCATTTTCCAAATGTTTTGGATCAGGAAACTAAAGTTTGTGAACCACTATTTTCAACACACCTTTGTATGTGAAAATCTAGATTTAGACCATAGACAATGGGAAGGAATAGCTTTAAGATATTACAAACTCTCCACATAGTACCTGAAAAAATCTCAAGTTTCTTTCTTCAGCCAGAAGTTGGCTCCTGATCACCACCTACCTGGATGTCTCAAGTATGCATAAACTCAGCATGCCCCAAACTGGACTCATCAGCCTCCTGTCCTTTTCAGTGTTCCCCAGTCCCTGGATTGGCACTACTGTTTACACAGTCTCCCATCTGGAAAGCGGGGAGTCATTTTTCAGTCCATTCTTCCCTTCTCATATCCAGTCAGTTACCACGTCTTGAAAATTCCTGAAGATGTTTCCTACTAACTGTTCACTTCTTCCCCTACCAATTTCTGCTTCATTTCAAATCCTCATCACTCCTCCCCCGGACAATTCCAAGGGTCTTCTAAGGGTCCTTGCCTCTAGCCTCACTGCTCTCTACTCAGCCTTCACAGTGCAACCAGGGGACACAAATCCTTCCCCCAGAATGAAATCCTTGCTTCATAGCAAGGCTGCAAGACCTCATGAGCCTGAAGTCCTGTCATTCTTCATTTTTTAATGTTTAGCAATACTGAAGGAGTTGCCTTTCATTAAGTGCGCCAAATTGGCCCTGAGCTTCTTGTTTTTATATTTGCTTGTTATCACCTGCACAGAACATTAGTTCCTGACACAGCTCCAGATTTACCTTTATACGTGAACCCTTCCTTGGCTCCTCCACGCGGACTGAGGCTCACCTCCCATTCACTCCACATACACACAAGCACTTACGTCAAATCCTCATCATATTGTATTTATTGGTCCTAGGTTCCTTGAGATCATGTCTGTTCTTTGTTCAGTCTCTAGGGCATTGCACAGTGCCTGGTACATAATAATGTTCAGTAAGCACCTGGCTAATGAATGAATGCATCTCTTAATTAGAACCCTCAACAAAAGCAATTAAAATATAATTTACTATGAAAACAAACTTATGGTTACCAAAGGGGAAAGGGGGTAGGGGAGGGATAAATTAGAAGTTTGGGATTAGCAGTAACAAATCACTATATATAAAATCAACAATAAGATCCTACTGTGTTGCACAGGGAACTATATTCAATATCATCTAATAAACCATAATGGAAAGGAACTTGAAAAAGAATATATATGATATATATGAAAAACTGAATGACTTCACTGTACACCAGAAACTAACACAACATTGTAATTCAACTAGACTTCAATAAAAAAATATATAATTTACTATGCAACAAAATTTGACTTACAAACTTTGGAGATACAAGTATATTGAGTCTTCTACTGGCTTCACTCATAATCAGTCAGAATATTTTAAGAATGTAACTATCTGATTTGAATATTTTGACCTTTTGGGGAAAATGTAGTTTACAACTGTAGTAGATTATCACATAGGTGCAGTAAATTATAGACATCAACACATTTATTATCTCTACTGTCTACTTTGTGTCTTTTCCTTCCTACGATGAGCAGAATGCTTTGTAGATCATATTTGTTCTCTTTTGCAAGACACTGTGTGGGTGTTCTGATGTGTAATTTGCCCATGCAAAAGGGAAAATCACTGCTGGAGAAAAACGTAGGCAGTGTCTGTTCCTACCTTTGGGGAAAAAATATTGTTACATAACTGGTCCCAAACTTTGAAGAAATTTTCTATCTTTTAAGGCTTTTTTTTCTTGCCCGTTACTGTGACTAAAGTTGGTACAAGGCTTCTAGCATTATGTTCATTCATTTATTCATTAATTCATTCAGAGAATATTTGTTGAACACCTAGTCCTTGCCAGATATTGTCCTAGACAATGGGGATACAAAAATGATTGACCAGATTCCTATCCTCATAGAGATTATAGTCTAGTAAGAAGGACACATCACTAAAGAGACAGTTACTGTAACAATAAGTATCATAGTAGGTAACGTGAGTAAAGCTGAACTTCCATGTGGCCCATTTCAACAGGATGGTGTCCCACAGGCCATGGCCTGCATGAGATACTCAATCTAAAAATTGGAAATCAAGCTGTTTTTGTGTGTATTCCTGAAAAACACTGAGAGAGGTTGTCACATGAAGCACTGCAAAACAGTCTAAAAATCTGCTCTACCCAACCATCCCCCATGGCTTATCATCACAGTAGGTCTGCTGCCTTCAGCCTTCTCTTCACCTCGTCCCCAGCTTTTGGTTTATTTGATCTTTTCCCTCTTCTTTTGTTGTCTCTCCCTTTTCGAAATCTCTCTCTAAAACTTCAGACCACTGTTGGTCTTCTGCTTTTCCTCCTTTTCCTTTTCCTCCTTCTTTTCCAAATCTATTCTCTTCTTCCAATAGACTTGGCCTGCATTAATGTTTGTTTGTTTTCACACTGGCCAACACAAGGATCAATAGACTAAATAGCTCGGAAGCCAAGCAAGAGTGTGAGAGTGAAGGAGGCTGTGACACTCATGGATTAACACTTCTCTCCTGTCACAGTGAGAAATTGTGACAATCCATCCTGCCTTCCTTGCAGAATTGGGATTCTTGGAGCAAATTTAACACTTTCCAGTTTACACAAAATAAAATGAAACTATGATTGTTAAACTCCCTAGACCTAGATACTTAAAATTATGAAAAAACATTTTGCTGCTAACATGGAATGGATATTTAAAAAACCGAATAAATGAAAGAAGAGAATTCTAGATAATGTTTTAGGAAAATTTGTCTTGGGAAATCCTGAAATGAAAACTTTCAGTCCTGGACTGAAAAGTGGCTGTCCACCTTGGAAATATACTAAGTTCAAAATAGACTAGACTCTAGTTGTGTTGTGCTTTTGTATCAGCATAAAAGTCAGTCTTAGGCTGACAGTTTGCTCCTCTCAAGCTTGGAAACATTTTATCGAGTTATCACAAATGACTTTTCCAATGATCTAGTTCAATTTTTGGCCTGATGAAGAAATCTCTTCCATCAAGTGCTTGATAAATAGCTGCTGACTTTCCTCAGGGTCAGTCTGGAGGGTGGGTTAGGGTGGGCAGTCTAGGAGAGGATTTTCCATCAGGAAAGTATTTGATAATTACATCTTGGATGTGGAGTAAGATGCCAGCAAATGGAAAAGGGAAGGAAGGACATCCCTAGTTAGAGAAATTGCATGATAAAATGGGAAAGAGATTGAAATATTTGTTGTGTTTGTAGAAAGTCCAGTAGCTTTATATTGTTGGGGCATAAGAGTTTGGAAAAGTGTGTAATGAAAAAATAAAGGTTAGAAATATATTTGGGGAAAAGTGATAAATTCTCTAAATGCCACTCTAAGGAGTTGGAATTCATCCTGGAAGCAATGAAGAGTTCATCCCAGCTAATTGTGGGAAGCCTTCCACAATTTTTCAATTTGGAATAAATTCTTCCCACTGAGAGATAAAAATAAATGAATGAATAACTAAATGGATCACCTCTAAAGGGATAATTTTTTAAACGTAAAAAGAAAATTTATTGTTTCCGCCTGGCCCACCCCTGGGAGGAGGCTCCAGAGTAAGGAAGGCCGCCAGGCTTGAAAGTTTCCTTGTCATGCTTGAGGGTGAGCCTTCTGCTCAGCCTGTTCTGGGGCCAGCAGGCTATGGAGGTTGATCAGGTGGTTGCCCAGTAGTGGCTTACACCCTCCAGGGCCACATCTTCAAGGCGGAAATGGAAACCCAGAGACGTTAAGTATAGCATGCCTGCATTTGCAAGTGGATGATAGCCACTATCTTGGTGGAATAATTCTGGTGGATCTGGCAGCTCATGGTTGATTTGCAACAAGGAGTTTATCACAGAAAATGGTGTTAGATGGCTTTGGAAGCTGGGATGCCGTGGAGAAGTGGTCCTGGAGGGTGGACATGGACCAGAGAGGGGGTTCACGGGTAGCCTGAGTCCCTGGGCCTGTTGTGTGCAAACACTGGTGAAGCAAGCTGGGACTGGTGGGCACTCTGTGCCTTTACAAGCGTTTTGCTGTTTGCAAATAAGTATGCCTTTAGGATTATGGTTCAACTCAGTCAAGAGAAGAAGGAATAAATAAATAAGAGTATTATGATACTCACTCTACTGGAGACTTCTCTCCCACTTAGGGTCATTGGCGCAGCCTTTAGTGGGATAAGTGCTCAAACATCTGAAACTTCTGTCAACAGCATGACCATCAACTTGCTTACTTGAAAAGATCTTTTATTTCTAGGACAAAATTCAGAGACAAAATAAACTACCTCAGGACCAGAGATCCTCTAGTAATACCATAGTTGTTGTTCTTAAATCACATATATTATACCTCAGCTTTCCAGACATTTTATGGGATAATTATGGTAAGGATGATTACTGCAATTTAAGAAGAAACTGAATTGAAGATGGTTAAATGATTTGCTTAAGGGCACATGGTTAGTGAGGGGAACCCTAGGATGCAAACACAGATGTCTTCAGTTCTAAGGCTACTGCTTTTTCTAAAACAATGAATCCCAGATACATTTTGATAAGAACAAAAAAGTCAGCTTTATGAGGAGGACACAAAGTGAGGTCCATCAGAACAACAGAAGAATGATGTGTACATTATGTAAATATACAAATTCTTTTCTACGTCTGTATTGATAAATCAATCAAAAACCTGTATGAGACAAAGCAATGGGCAATGTGAAGTACAGCCGCTGTGAGCAGAGATTAACTCATAATGCTGGGGAAATTATTACTTTACTAGGAAACATTCTTCACCTCTATTTGTCTTTGGAGTTGTAGCACAGGAAATTTGCCTGAGGAGCAATTTTGAGAAACAAAAAATGCAGACAAATTTTAAGGAGGTCAGAGGAGTGCTAGGGAAGAAAATTGCCCAAGGAAATGTTAACAGAACAAATGTATTTAATCTGTGAATGATTATTTAAATGGCTTTTTTTTTTACTTTGAAGCTTTAACTATTGTTAAGTTTTTGAAAACCTGTCTTCATTATTCATAATGATGGGACACATGTCTTTAATTTCCCCCACCAGGCTTTGTTGGTTCAATCTCTTCCACACCTTAATAATCTTATTCCTTGGTTCACTTCTCTCCCCTCCGCCAAACAGGGACAACGGCAGTGCTATGCATGTAAGAGGCACTCACCCAGTGTGTCCTAATGATCTACAGTCTGACTTAGCTTTGTTTTCCTGACAGCAACTCTATGTGCCATGAAATGGCTCGAGAGAAGAAACCATAAAATCCCCAGGTAATAAATAGGCTTCATAAGTAGGCACTGGGTAACTAATAAATGTTTGTAATTAGATGTAGTTGTTTATAAATATTCAGCTAATTAGTTATATATTTTTATAACATCCAGAATTGTGAAACACAGGCCAAAACCAAGTTGTCTGTTATCTAATCTTTTCATTTTAAGAAGCTTAATCTTCCTTCCTTCCTTCCTCCTCCCACCCCTTCTTTCTCTCTTTCTGTAACAAAATATCAGCTACATATAAGATCAGGGTAATAAGAGGACCTACTTTTTGATATTGTCGTGAAGATTAAATGAGAGAATCCACATCAGGTTCCCCACACTGTCAGTTTATTTTGTGATAGGTTGTCTGTTTATATTGAGCACTTGTTTTTGCCAGGCACTAGCCTGAGTGCCTTACGTGAGTTATGTCTTTTTATCTTATCACAGTTACTTAAAAGATGACACCCCTGGTCTCGGAGCTAGTAAATGTAACAGCAATATTTGACCCTAGGTAGTCTTGCCCTGCTCTCCCAATTCATACCCATAGTGCTTCTCAGTCTGCACGCCTGTGACTTGCTGTTCTTTCCCTCCGTGTGCAGCGAGTACAGCTCCGCCATGTTTCTCAACAGGATTTCCAGATGGAGCAAAAGCTTAGGTCCTTTGAGTGACTTGAGGGAAGTCCTTCTGCAATAAATCAGCAATGCAGAGATTTCACATTAATATTGAAACCACTGAGAGCTCCAAATTTAATATATCTCCATGTAAGTTATCAATAATAAAAGCTCTGTCAAGTATCAATAAATGCAATTTGAAATATTCTGGAAGTAAAAGTTAAACATTTATTATTTAATGGCATGGAAGTCAGTTACTCTTTTCCCTTCATGGCTGCAAAAAGGACTCGATCTGGTAGAAAATTTCACAAAATTATGAGTACTTTGAAAGAATCAGAATCCCTTTGATTTTATTAATATACAGATCTCAAAATTTAGTACTTATTTAAGTGCTAGAGAAATAGCCAGTATATATTAAAACAAACAAACAAACAAACAAAACCCTGTAATTAGAATTTCAGTAAAGCTCTTTGATGAATGGTAGATAATTGAAAATGAACTGTTATACTGACAATAATTTGAGGGACAGTATTAGATTTGTGTATTTTTCCCTTTGAAAGTTGTATATTTACTCTTGACTAATTCTTTTGACAACATCCTTGGCAATGTTATTCTTTTTCTCGAGGTGACTGATGATTTTTAATTCTCATTACCAACGTTTAAATCTACATACCAACATTGACTGTTCGGGGGTATGGATTTAAATCAATGACTGTAGAGTACCCAAGAAAACAGGAGAAACATGAAGTCTGTCACATTTTATGCAGTATATCTGTGTCCAAGGAAGGTCTGTTCCTTAAGAGACAATTGTCTACCTTAACTTCCAGAGAGCATGTGAATCTATGGGAACACATATGGATTACATCCATCCTGCCTCCTGCCTCCGGTGCTGGACCCCAGCAGTTGACTCAGTGTAGCACAAAGATGGATCTCCGTACTTGTTGGATGGATAAATTCTGACTGATTCATGAAAGCACTAGACATGTGATTTTGTGTGTGATTTTTAGATGGAAGTGGCTGTTTCATTCATGCAATAACGAGTGAAGAAAAGTTTGTAAAACAAAGGTTTAAATGGCAAAGGCTTTAAAAGTAGAAGGTTATTAGTAATTCAGAATCCAAACTTGGGTGTGAATGGTAAGTTCATGCAGTGTAACTATCTTTTACTGTCCTATTTTTGTATATTTTGTAAACATTGTTGTCTCAAGATTATGTCTTAGGTAAATATGAATTAGTGGAAAAGAAGAAAAATATAAGTAAACGATGCTCAGGTACATTTTTGAGACAGGTTAGAATTAGGAAATGTGTTATATGAGGACACAGTTTCTCCCTTAAGGCTTCACATGTCTAGTAATTTTGCTATTTCTGTAGGAAACATCATCTTGCATGAGGAGATAGGCCATTTTAAACTACATAGACAATTCCATCGAGTTAAAAATAGATTGTGTTCTAGAAGTTCATTTGAAAGTTAATTTTTTAGACGTTACAACCTATTTTCTCATGGAAGCAATGTGAGAAATAGGACTTCAATTCCCAAGGTGCCAGAAGGTGTCATGACTTGTCCAGGTAATTCAATGTAAAAGTAAGTGCTCTGGGGTAAGAAAGAGCTGCATTCAAGTTCCTCCTCTCCAAGCTGCTCTCAGGTTTCCTCCTCTATAAAATGGTGCTAATTATAACAAACACTTCAGGGAGTCTGTGCGGATTAAATGATGTAGTGATTCTTAAATGCAGTACATGCTTATGTTGCTGGTGGATGCAACCAGTGTTCCAGGTTCTTGTCCCATCCCAGAAAGAATTCAGAGACAGGCGTAGAGGTTAAAAAAAGTAAAGTCAGGATTTATTAAAGGATGGATAGTACACTCTCAAAGAGAGAGTGGGCAGGCTCAGGTGAGCAGCTGCCCTGAGTTTCTTTGGCAAGTTAGTTACATAGGGTGTAAAAATGAATGGGCGGAATATTCACTGGGGAGGGAAGAGCTTGGGGTCGTATTCCCTGATTATAATCCCAACTCCACCTTCCCAAAGGGAGGAGGGATTTTTGTCCTTATTTAGTCTGGATCAGAAGTGTCATGGCGTCAGTGCATGATGGGTACTTCTGATATGCAAGGCTAATTTTAATGAAATGAGGGCATAATGAGCAAAAGGTTACATTTGGACACTGGAAATTCCTGCCTTTTCTCACCTTTCTTTCTTTGTCTCCAGGCCATTCATCACCCCAAAAGGTGTGGCCCCTTATCAGCCTAAAGGTTCCTGCTTTTCTTTCTCTGCCCAGGGACCCCTGGTGCTTACATGATGTATGTTTTCCTGCATTTGGCTTGTGCCCCTCCTTTCTGGCCAATTCCGGCCATTTGGTCTGTGTGTCCCCCTTTCTCTGCTCATATCTAGCTGTCTGCCTGCTCTAACACTTCCGAAGAAATGTTGCTCAAAAAAGGAGCCATTGTTGTCTCCCATGGAAACAAAGTCTACCAAAAGCCATGCTCTCGCGCTATCTGTAAGGCTTGTGTTGTATTCCGTTCCTTTTGGAGCCCTGGAAATCAGTAGTATTTAAAAACTATCCATGTAATTCTGCTCTGCCTCATCAGGGCAGACGTCCTTGCCTTTCCTCATGCTCTTTTCCCAGCTAGAAATGAATCCGTAGACTTTTTTTTTCTTCTTTCTTTAAAGTCCCAGCTCAACTGCTACGTCCTCTCAAAAGACTTTTTCCTCTCTGGAGCCAGAATTAATGAAGAAAAACTCAGATGTTGAAGAAGGAGCTAGAACAGAACTAGTTCTGGAACCAGAGCAGGCCAGGTTTGTGGCTTTGCCTGCTTTTAGGGGTGGATGGGACAGGCAGTCTAGTGTCCTGGATTAGGACATGGCTCTGGTGTTGGAGGTGGACCCGGTGAGAGCGCTAGTCAGGGATCTGCCAAAGTAAAGCTGAACACACTGAAGTAGCTCAGAAATCCAGCAGGACCTGTTCTATATAAACTTGACAGTGACCTGTGTGGAAGCAGGTGCCCTTCTGGAGCCCTAGACGTCTGGTCTAGTTCATCGCTAGCATCCCACCAGCTTACACAGGGCCAGTTAGGTGTTTGTTCACTGACTTGGTTATTTGATTATAAAAGAGATGAAAGAAAGAAGGGTGAGTATGCAAAGCCACGTTGTATAGAGCTTCAAAAGTCTATGATAAAGTATATTCACTGAATTAAAACGTCATTTAATGTACAGTTTTACAAACAGTACAAAAGCCTGCTGCTTTTAAATTTTTTATTAGAAATTTTAATTTTTGTTCTCATTCACAATTCCCCATTGAAGAAATAATTCCAGATTTCACTTCAATCCATCATTATGAATATCCACGTCCCTCGTGTGGTGATTTAGAATAGAACAGCATCGTGGGGTGAGAGGAAAGCCATTAGTGGGTATCAAAAACTATGAGCTTTAATTATGGGAGTTTTAAATTTGCACATACTCAGTAAACATGCTACCCTTATAAGTTTCCTAGCTCAAGTGTCCGTACTTACAGAATGAGAAGAGTCCCTTGGGAAGAGGAAGATCAGATGCGTATTAGCAGACTGAATTAAAACTTATATCATCTTTTTCTTTTTTTTTTTTTTTAGCTCACCAAAGTCTATTGACATTTCTGACTTTTCTAAGGAAAGAATTTTACAGTTTGGTTTTTTTTTTTCCTTAAAGGGTAACAGTTACCAAAGGCTATGATGTATTGGTACCCACTGTATTCAGAAGATGATGGTTTTTGGCTTTATTCCAACTCTCCCATTCAGCACATGGCTTTCCCAAGAAGACAGTTCTACTTTATAATTATGCTGTTATGGGCAACCGCTTCAGCCAGGTGCAGTGGAAATTTTTATTCCCTTCATGGATGCTAAGCCAGCCACCCTCTGATGTATGAGGCTGCATGTGTTTCTATGAGTGCCAATTTGCATGTAAAAGTTCCAGTTTTGTCCTTGACCTTCGTGTCTTTTATTTCTGTTAAGGCTCTTAAGCTTATTTTTTCCTTCCTATATTTTTGAGTACTCTCTCTGTATGTACCAAAGTCTCCCCACTTAAACTACTAACCTATCTCTGTCCTGAGCTCTCAGATACATGTATCTAAATGCCCCCTGAGCATCTCAACTTTTAGATCCAACAGACAGCTGTGATAGTGTGGTTTATAAAAAGAAATATATATTTAGTCTTTGTCCCCATTCCTGGCACAGAACTCCTAAAGCCTTGGGATTTCCTAAGTGATGAGAGCAGTGGGTGTCTTTTATTATGTCCATGAGGTGATTTTTGGAAAGCCCCTAGGTAACCTAAGGGTGGGGGCTGATTGCCAGTGGAACCAATCACACGATTAGAGGTTTGGAACTTCCAGTCCTTCCCAGCCCCTGCCCCTCCCCAGCCTCTGGGGAGGGGAGAGGGTTTGGAGATTGAACTCTGTCACCAACGACCAATGAATTAATTAATCATGCCTAAGAAATGAAGCTTCAATCAAAACCCAAAGGGACCACCTTTGGAGAGTTCTTTTAGTGGTACACTCAGAGAGCATGGAAGCTCCGCACCCTTTTCCCCATACCGTACCCTATGCATCTCTTCCATCTGGCCTTTCATCTGTATCCCTTATAATACCTTTTGTAATAAACTGGTGATCTAGTAAGTAACTGTGAGCTGTTCTAGTAAATTAATGAAAACCCAGGAGGGGGTTGTTGGAACCTCTGATCTAAAGCCTGCGAATTAGAATCACAGACCACAATGTGGATTTGGGATTAGTGCTGAATTGGGGTGGGGGAGGCGGTCTTGTAGGACTGAGCCCTTACCCTGTGGGATTTGATGGTTAACTCCAGATAGACAGTATCAGAATTGAGTTAAATCTGTGAGACACCCTGTCAGTGTCCATGAAGAACTGAGTTAATTGCTTGGTGGTGTGGGAAAAACAACATACTGGACAGTTCAAACTCAATATGTTAGAATCTTAACACATATTTTGTCTCCTTCTTATTCATTTTCACAGCAACCTGGCCCTTTCACTATATGCTTATTTCAGTGAATTTCACCTTTATTTATGTAGCTACCTGAGACTAATCTCAGATCAAATCTCCAACATCTTCCTCATCATTGCAGACAGTAAGTCACCCTTCTTAACATCTTTGGGGTCAGTTTCTTTATCTCTCCCTATATCACCACCTTACGTCAGAGCCTCACAATTTTTGGTTTACTTTACTGTGGTAGCTTCCAAAGTATTCAGCCTACTTCCAGTCCAGTTCTTTTCTAATTCATTTTCATCTTTTACCCAGCCACAGTGACCTTTCTAAAACACAAACCTTGGATTTTAAATTTGCCTAACATTCTTCTGGTTCAGGAAGTTCCATGAGTTTACTGCGTCTGTTTCAACTTAACATCTCTAATGTTTAGGTGAATACTAAATATAGGATATTTACTAATTCATTCTCTTATTCATTCCTTCATTTTCTATCTAGCACCTCTGTCATCCAGGGACTGGTACATGTACTGGGTATACAAATGTAAACAAGACAGCCAAAGCTGTGTTCTATGCAAAAAAAAAAAAAAAAATTGCAATACCATGGAAAGTAAACCAAAGTGGCTATTATATATAGAGTTATCAGAGAAGACCTCTCTGTGATGGGGTCTTAGAATCTTAAGGGTGAGTAGGATTCAGTCTTGAGAAAAAGGAGACAGGGTGGGCTAAAGGGAAATTGCAATGAGATAAGGTTATCCAGCTAGGAAAGGGCCAGAAGACAGAAGTGGTCAATACACTTTGCTTCCCTGCCTGAGTGAGTATAAAGAAGCAGGTGAGGAACTTCTTTATTCTTTGACTTGGCTGGATCACAGACGTGGGAAGAGCTGCTTTCCAGTCTTTTTACGCTATTGCCTTTGCATTTCCATTGGGTACTGAAATCCACAGTCTTTTTAAAAGTAGTCACTGGGGCTTAGTGAGCTCCATTGGCCTTCAGACTGTTGGTTGGGAACATGCGAGTGCCAACAACGAATAAGCCAGCAAATCCCCGTGATATTTTAAATGGATCCATTTCATGACATTTTTCCCAGTCTTTTAGAAGCCTTAAGCCGAGACTCAGACACATGACTCCAGAGTGAATTAGCATCAAGAAAGAGGACACTCTTTCTTTGTTTTGCTTCATGCTAAAGGGCCTGCTTTCACATTAGAGCAAAAAGTCCTCCATTTCTTTTTAAAGCACTATCAAATTCAAATATGCTTTCTATTGTCTGCATAAATTTCCAAAAGTATCCTAAATTTCAAATAATTCAGTTTATTAACTACATTTTCCACTCATATGCGGAAGCAAGACAGTTTTATTTAGACGAAGAAAAGTCAAGACAATGGGATAAGATTACACATTGTAATTCCACAGTCAAGATTGCTGATTTCACAATATGTTAAATAACCAGTACCATGCTGCATGGTATACTTAACTTGAATTGGGTTAGTTGGCTATGGCACTGGATGAAGTTTGGAGGTGGATGGTACTGGGGTTCTGTTTGGTGTAGTAAAATATCAGGGATTTTGGAGCCAAACATTTTTCTCTTCTTGCCTCTGACCTTTGGGAAAACGTCGACTCCTCTGAGCTTTAGATTTGGGTGCCAATTTCCTTTAATGAAGAATTTGCCAAACTTGCCTGGTGATAAAAATTACCTCTGGTAGTCCTGTCATTTTACCTCCCATAGTCTGTACTGAGATTGTTGACCCTCTAGGGGAAGAAAAGTCATATATTTAATTCCACAGATGATTCTTAATACCAGGAAAATTGGAACTCACAGGTGTCATATGACTACTTAGACTTTTTCTTATTACTCCCTGAAAATTCCAAGGTTTACCAGTTTGAGAAACACTGACCTAAGAAACTAAAGGCTTATCTTTTTAAAATTATTACTGAATTATTACTGAAAAAGAGTGGTTTGCCTTTAATCCTGTCAAAATTAGTTTTAATGCTTACTTTTAAACGAAGAAGTAAAAATTTTGAATTCTCAGAACTCATAAACCTCTGAGACAATGTGGGACAATCCTTCGTTGGGCAGACTCAATTTTACTACAGAACCAACCATACCAGTGGAGTTAGCGTCACTCTTTACTGCCTAACTTTTCCTTATTCCATATCCCAATTTCCCATTCTCAAGCATCAGAGGTGTCCTAATGGACATAGAATTCCCATTGTGGAATGCCTAGTAGATGCCAGTTAGTAAGATGTTTAGGTCTAGCTCCGTATGTGTTATCACATGAATTCAAAAAAGCTATTTCAAGAACTGATTTTATTTTCTGTATTCCTTTCTGGGAGTAAGAAGTAAATCATCTGAAAATGAGTATATGTACAGAAAGTGCATGTTGGAGTGGGTAGTAAAAGAACTCCTGGAAGCCATCTTGTAGTCAGAAATCCACAAGCTCAGTCTCCTTCAGTTTCTACACACAAAAGGAAGAATGTTTATTTATGTTCAAAATGGAGATTCCTAGATTGCAAAGCTCTTAACCATCAAAGCAAGCCTCACCATACAGCATTTAGCTGAATACTCCAGACATTGCTAAAACATTTTTAAGGATTATTGAAATATTTCCTTGCAGTCTTTAATTTTTCCACACATATTTTTCATATAGTTTAAATCTGCCTGGATATCTAGTTTTCTCTCCCATTTTCTTTCTGCCCCCCCACCCCGACCCACACCCCAATACACACACACACTCAACAGTGTATTTTCCCTTGGAATTCATCAGTGTTTTTCTGATTGTGCGTGTGTGTGTGTGTGTGTATGAGACTGCATTTGGCCAGGAAATCTAGGACATGGAGGAGGAGAATTGAAACTTTGATTAGAAAATGAGACTTTAGATCATTAAGGGAAATTAGATTATGTACTAATTAGTGGTCTCTCCAAACACAGTTATGATAAATAAAATTTTGCTTTCAGATGTCATCCAGGGTATCAAAAGATGAATTGTCCTAGTGTGTATTTTACAGCACACCCCTTATCTTAGGTCTGTTACTTTAAGTATATCAAAGAAAGATATACTTAAGTCAATATGGACTCTAGGTCCTCAAATAAAAATGAAAGATATATTTCCTCCTCTTTGGGCAATCTCTGTCACAAAATAGGCCAAGATGCACCACATTCGGTTCATGAGAAATTTGTTTTATTCAGAAAGTGCTACTCTAGCTTTGTTACATGAAATACCAGTGATTTGCACTGACTTTGTCTAGTACTTTGGAACAGGACATCAACTGAGTAAACTATTTGGAAAATTCACTCCAATCTTTGTTATCCCAGAAAGTCTGTGTATCCTGTTAAGAACTAACACATGGTTTGTCAGTCCTCTAATTATTGTTGTTTTTTAAATTGCAAGTTATGGTCATGAGTATCAGAGGTGGCTAAGACAAATTAAAAATGGTAGGTAATTATACTGTATTCTTTTTCACGTGGTTAAATTAAAAGCTCGTGTGATATTAGGTATCGTATGTTTTAGATGCAAGATCCTAAGACATTTTAAAGGATAGTTTCTCAAATAGTCATTATT
The DNA here is from genome assembly GCF_048773025.1 of Camelus bactrianus. NCBI lineage: Eukaryota > Metazoa > Chordata > Mammalia > Artiodactyla > Camelidae > Camelus > Camelus bactrianus. The sequence goes on from NC_133541.1 coordinate 32,906,969, forward strand.
AAATAATAAGTTTAAAAAGTAAAAGCAATAACTGTGCTATGATAATGTTTTTGTTTTTTAATAGGAGTGAAGTTGAACAAATACAGCTAAATTACACCTCCATAAATAACGGATTCTCTGTCTAATTCATTAAATTTATAAATGACCCCTTGTTCAGGCCTTGCTTAGCTAAACCTGTTATATTCCCATCTAGCAATATTGAAATTACTTTTTTCACAAACATTTCTTCTTTTTCATTTGGTAGTTTGTCACTTTGAAAGAAAATGATTTCAAAGTAACCCTTTTTGTGCTACACATATGCTAGGTTGGATTTAAATTAAAAACTGACATGACTTCCAAGTTCTACCTTTTTTGTGTGTTAGTTTTAGATAATTGGTGAAGAATAGTGAAGAAGCCAAAGTCCTAGGTAATTTAAAACAAATGAACTTTGAGTTTTGAATCTGCTTCCCCACTTGGTGAGCTTATTTCCCAGATAAGAAAATGTCAGTACTATAAAGTAATAAAGCCCTACTGGGGAGATCTGACTACAAGAAAGGGGGAAAAGCTATAGGTTCTCCAGTTAAAAATGTATTTTGCTTTTTTATTGTAGAAAATTTAGAAAATACAGAAAGGGGAAATAAGAGAAAAAAACCTTCACAACATTGTAAAATGACTATAACTCAATAAAAAATATGTTTAAGAAAAAAGAGAAAAAAACCTTCTTTAAATTGTATCATTCAAAGGTAGTTTCTTTTAACCTTTAATGTATTTTCTTCTAATGTTTTATCTATATTCACCTTTAAGGATTTTCATAGTTGTGTATAAGTAATGCCAAACTCTATTTAGGTTTTTTTTTTCAACCAGTGCACGTCATGTTTTTCCTATATTATTATAAATTTCTCACAGATACAGTTTTAAATAGCTGCAGAATATTTCATTGTGTTGATATCTTATAATTCATTCCATTATTCCTCTATGGTTAGACAGTTAAAGAACCCCTAATCTTTCATTATTTTTTGTACATCTTTGTATTTCTCTCATTGGCATGATGCATTTCTCTTTGATTCCATGTATCCTTAGGAAAATAAACCCTATCAATAAACTTGTATATAAATTTTTCTCAAATGAAGCTAGGTGGAGTTTTCCAGAGATGGTAATGGTAGTTGACAAAATTCTTGCTATTGAATGTAGAGCTATATGGCTTAAAGAAATAATATTAGGTATAATTGATTTAGTACTTTTAAAAGTTGTTATTTATCAATAGCCAATTTCAAAATCATTATTTGCAAATTGATATAAAATGCAATGTAACTTTAACTAAATGGCAAACATCAGATGAAAAGAAAATTTCCTAATTTACATAGTATATGTACTTATGTTTTGGCTAAATGCCTGAGGTTGAATACTGTCATGTGAGGAATAAAGTAAATTTCAGCAAAAAAAAAAAATAGTGGGAACCAATTTTGTCCCTCACCGACTCTGCAATCTGTCCGCACAAGGACCAGTCTGGGACACCATGTCAATGCGAGGTAGACTGATGAATTGCATTTCCGTCTGGGTCTGGGGCACTGATTGCAAGCAAGGTTACACTGTTATTGTTGAAATAATAGCTGGAAACAGAGAAAGTGCTATTGATCCTTTCATCAATAAATCACGAGTAAACAGTGCAAGATCCTTGAGCTGCTAGGGGAAAAAATTATATCTTGTTTCCCGTTGGTCCCCTTAAATAGAGCAGAATCATTCACTAAATACACTAAAGTGAAGTTTCAAGTCCGCGTTGACTTCTAACATCTTTTTCAGAGAAAATTCTCCGTGAGTTCACCTCCAACGACAAACAGCGTTTACTGTAACTCTTCCTTTTTAATTTCTCCTCCTCCTTCCAGTCCGTCTTCCTCCTCCTCCTTTTCTGCCTCATTCTCCTTCTTCTTACTCTTTATCGAACACTGCTTTCTTTGGGAGAATAAGAGACATTTCTAAATATAAAAAACAGTTCTTAAAAGGAAAAAACAAGTGAGCAAACAAACAGCCCTTTCTCCTGTGCTGTTTTCCCTGACAGTGCAGATTGCATTGACTTCCAGACTTCTGCCAGCACTGGGTCTCAGGTGTACTGGGGTTTCTGAGGCCTGGGGACATTCTAGTGGCGCACTCCTGTGGCGCGGCAGGTGAATGATCCAGGACAGATTTTAACAGTAGCCAGTGAGTGACGGGAGGAGGGTGGTGGGGGACACTGGAGGTTGCTGGGGATAAATGCAGCAGGTGATTCAGGCAACAGTACCTGAGTGCCTGTCATGGTCTAAAGATTTCACACATGATATGCCAGAGGTTTTGGCATGTTAGCAAGGCACAGGGGAAGGGAATTTAAGAGCAAGTAGACGGAGCTGATCATTGGGTCTGAAGTGCAGCCATGAGACTCCTGCACACAGGGAAATAGAGTGAAGAGCCAGGCAAGTCCAAGTCTAGGAGAAAATCCTTAGAGATATACACACTTAAGGATATATTTATTGCCCAATGTTGTTATGCAAATTGTGCTGTAATTGCATAATGTTCTGCTGCCTATTTAGAATTTTTAGCAGATTTCAAATTGAATCAGACCTCCATATGATTAAAATGAAAATCTAATTAGAAATAAGTGTGTGCATACTGACTTGGCAAAATATTTTAGTATAAATGTAATAAACAAGTCACAATTAGCTTAGGTTACATGTGTGTCCCTTGGTACCAGAGTAATTTTTAAAAAGTAAGATAAAAAGTTAGTACGCTTTAGCTTCTTTTATACCATTACAGTGTAAGTTTCAAAATGTGATTATATCTGTGGAGGGAGATGAACACTAGAGGATGGTTAAATTAAGGCTAGTAATGCATCTTTTGGTTATACAGGAATGAATTGTGGAAGGTACAATACTTGAATGGTACCGAAATTTATTTTAGTGCCAGTCTTCTATAATTATAGACAAATTATGTCCCCAGCATGAGTTGTTTTTGTGAAAAAATCAACCAACCAACCAACAAACCAAGTACCAGCTTTCAGAATCAAGACTGTGGTACCTTTCATCACAAGGAGTCACTTCCTAAAGAAGATGGGCATTGGTGTTGCTAACGCATCTTCAGGTGATAATGAAAACTCTCGGTTATTTGGCAACATGTTTTTTTTTTTATTCAGTCAAATACTATGGGGAGGAAGTATGCTTGGGGCAATCTGGGGCAAGTCTGTGGATGGCTAGAAGGAGCTGGGTATTTCTTATCATCCAAATTTACCTTTGTCCTTCATTTTTTAGAATATAAATGAAATGTTACTGATATTTTAGACTAGGGATTTTGTTAGAATAGTGATGAGAAGTATTCTACTTAAGACAATAAAAAGCAAGATTTAAAGAAACATAAAACTTTAACTATAAAAAGGCCAACTTTTCTTTAATACACCTTGGTAAAATCTACCACAAAGAGCACACAGAGTTGACAAAATGACTATCATCCTAATTTTCAAACGTGAAAATGGAAGTTCAGAGAACTTAGGTGTACAGATCACATTAGCGAGGGGCAGGGCTGGAACTTGCACCCAGGTCTTCTGGTTGCAAAATCATAGGATTATACTTCAGAGAAAAATTCTTAGTAGGCTACAACACACATGTGGTTGAAAAGAAAGCACATGAACTCAGAATCCTATGATTGCATAATCTATGTATGTCTTGTTGCAATAATTTAGTAAGCTTCAGGGCTTCCAACAGCCTCATAATAGGTTAAATATCTGCAGCCTTGTTTGTCCTCTTTTCAATATTTAGCTTCATCCTGTAGATCAGTGCACCCAAGAGAACTATCCACAATGATGGAAATGGTCTATGTCTGCACTATCCAACATGGTAACCAATAGCCCTATGGGACTATTGAGAACTTGAAATGGGGCTAATATGACCAAGAAAGTGAATTTGTATTTTTATTTCATTTTAATTGATTTTTATTTAAATTGCCACATGTGTTTGATGGCCACCATATCATAAAATGCAGCTATAGATAATATATAGTTATATATTGTATAGTTATAGCTCTATGTTTTGAGACCTATTTCTTCTAATGTACAGTAATAGGAGATACAAATGTAAAAAAAAAAAAAAAAAAAAAGAAGGAAGGAAAGAAACAGCTAAGATCTGAAATAAGACAACCTTCTCTGTAGCATAGATAAGGAGTCAAAATACAACCACAGGCCAGCCAAGTTTAGAATCTGTAAGAAGACAGGGCCAGCTGGGAATTCCCAACTCAGGAAAATGAGAAATTTAAAATGATCCATGCCAGCTTAGGCAATAAAAAAATGTCATCATACTCAAGTTGTGGTCAATTGTCCCAGCCTGTGACCAAACTCTGCATGAGGTTAAAGCTTAGATTAAACAAGGAAAGTAGAAATAAGCAGCACAGCCTGGAGGTCAGGGCTTGGGCTGTGTTATCACCTGGCTCAGTGACTCCTGTTATCTCCAGGTCTCCTGTTACCTCTGAGGGACAGGAGCCCTGAATTTCAAATATGAGACCTAGTCTGGTCTGACACTTCTGGTGAGCTTGTCATTTTATTTGTATATTAGAAGTATCCATGTCTAATTACTTTAATAGAGACAATTTTGAGTAATGAGAACACAATAATAACCTCCTTCCCAAACAGGCAGAACTAGGGGTAACCTGGTCATTTGAACTGAAGGGTACTAACGAGGGTAACAATGATAGCATTCTGCTGCAGACTCGTTCTCTTTCAGGCCTCGTGAGTGATGTGTGTATATTCCTGAACCTTTATCTAATAAATTTAAATCTGCAGTTTTATAGCAACTTCAGCACCTATTACAGAATGTGACTCAGTTTTATGTGACATAATCAGGCAAATCATGAAGCTGGGAGCTGAAGCCATAAATAAGATTTGACTCTAATACTTGCGTCCAGCTCCATAATCCAAAGAGTAATCATCTTTATACATGTGCCGTTTAGTCAGGTTTTTTTTTTTTTTTGCTGGAACATCTTAAGAGAAATATTTTTTCAAGACCTTTAAGTTTTAAAATAACAGATTTTTCAACATTGAGGGCAGTATAATAATTGTAAAATGTCTGCATTTAATCCTGAATCATTACATTTACTTGCAGAAAAGGCAATTTCTAATTGTATAATAAAATGCTGATCTTGAGGGGATCTAAGTAGTTAAATAGTGGCAATTTTTTAACTGTTCTGTATATTCTACTTTAAAAAATGTGTCTGTCCTTAGAATTGTTTGGTCATTAAGTAATACTTACTTCTCATATATGAAACTGAGACATGCGTGTTCTAAGATTTATCACTTGCGTCCTATTTTAACCCTCACAGAAGCTCCTCAAGGTGAGGTGTTTATCACAAATGAGGGGGTGGAAGTACAAAAAGGTTACTTTTCCCAAATTGGGTTTTCAATCCAAGCGCTATTCTATATCTGTTTTTTGTTTGTTTGTTTTATTTTTGTTTTGGTTTTTTGAGGCTCAAGATAGAGTTCTAATGATGCTTTGGTTATCTAGTTCCTACCCCAGAAATGAAGGGTTTTAACGTTTACATGGATTAAATTTTTATTCACCTTTTGGGGAATCTATTTTATACTCTTTGTTAATATGGCACCAAATAACTATTTTTTGGAAACAACCTATGGATGGTAAATCCTTCCCAGAAGGATTAAATATTCCCTGTTAAAGTAACCGGAGGCCTCTTCTTGGCTCTGACACATTTTCTTTAGAACCTCATCTTATAATTCAGTTTTAGCCTGTGTTCTGTAATTGTCCATTCACTAGTGATGCCTGGATCATAAAATTAGGATTATGAGGTTGACATCTAATTTTTAGCTTGACAGGGAGAGAATTTACATGTAAATAATAGTGGAATAAAGAAAAAAATCCAAATTAAACATAGATCTCTATAGAAAAATGTTGTAATATAGGGGAGGTACTCTGTATGCAGAGAGATAAGAAATATGATCTTTTTATTCTGTTTACTGAAAACGACTTAAGTCAGTAAAACCTTGGGAAATTCAGTTTTCTATAAAAATGATTTGACAAGACGTTTTCCAGGCCACTGACCATGTGTGAGGTGAACCTGCACGTTCATTTTGAATTTATGACCCAAGTTGTTCCTTTTAACTCAGATTGTAGTAGCGAGGCCTCTGGGGAATATTCAATGCAGTTGTAATGTGAGGCTGAAACGAATTTTAAAAGGTTATCTATTCCTATTCCTTTTTCTTCTCATTTTGGCTGAACCATTCAAGGTGGATAAAGTTTTAAGACTATTAGAGAAGAGGGCTCACAGCCTTTCACTAACTCTAATAACCTTTCACTAACTTTAATAACCATCTTGCTCTATGCTCTATTTTAAATTTATATCAGCTCCCCTCCCACCCCCAGAGGCAGCTCATAGGATGACTATGAGAACAGTTAAGGAAGCTTGAAACTATATCAAATGAGGAGAGTTGAATGAATTTTAGCTAATTAGGAGAAGTGTAAGCAATTTCTTAAGCATTGAAGAGATGTGAAAGAGAGAGAGAGAGGACCCTTGTCTTCTAAGAGTTTCCTATGCTAATGGATGAAAATTGCCGGAAGACAGATTTCAGCGATATATTACAAATAATCTTATAGCAATCACTGAGTGTTTTCCATATTTGCAGGTGATACTGTAGAAGGAATTAAGGCACTAAACAGGTTAAGAGCTGGCTCCCATATCGTAGACAATGCATTTGAACCTCAGGGAATTTAATTTGTATGACTTAGGGAAAGTTAATTATATCAGAGATGGAACCTAAAACTAGGTCTATTTCAAGTCCAATGAGTATGGCATTGTACCCCATTTCTGATGCTCAGAATTTTAGTCAACCGTCATCCCTTCATTTTCAGATAGGAGACAGCTGAGTCCCGGACTGAGATGAGAACTTGTCTAAGTAAGGACATCTACAAAACAGAAAAAGACTTACAGACACAGTAAACAATCTTATGGTTACCGAGGGAAAGGGGGCGGGAAGGGATAAATTTGGGGGTTTGAGATTTGCAAATGTTAACCACTATATATAAAAATAGATTAAAAAAACCAAATTTCTTCTGTATAGCACAGGAAACTATATTCAATATCTTGTAATAACCTTTAATAAAAAAGAATATGAAAATGAATATATGAACGTCTATGCATGACTGGGACATTGTGTTGTACACCAGTAATTGACATATCATAACTGACTATACTTCAACTAAAAATAAATAAATAAATTGGCAGATAAATGAAGTTCATAATCAAGTGTGGCTTATATAAAGGACAAGTTATTAATGTGAATTTTTTGCAAAGATAGTCTGAATTATGGATACAAAATTCTCAAATATTGAAGTGGGAAGACCCGCAGAGCTCACTTACCTCATGTTAAGCTCCCCGCTGTAGCTGGCTTGAGAAAGGGTTATCAGCTACGGCTTAAGTGTTCAACCTTGTGAATACTCCTTTTCACGTTTGCATTTGTTTTGTTGCATTTGTATTCCATTGCATTTGCATTGTTATGTTGAACCAGAAAACTGTCTTCTTTTCTGGTTCAAATTCTGTACTTCAGAGCAATATAGAATACATTTGCCTTTCCTTTTTATGAAACGTCTTCAAACCTTGAAGCTGTCTCGATTGGTAGAGTATTCTCACTATGATGAATTGTTTGGCTTTTTGTTGTTCTTGTTGGTATTTTTTGTTTACTCAATATACAGTTGAAAAAGTTAAGACTCAAGTAATAGAACAGAAGTATGTATCTTGGGAAACAATTTGTTTTTGAGCTATATTCCTATGCAAAATAGAAGTTAAATATCAAAAAGAAAATGCACCAAGAGAAATTTAACTGCATGAACTGTGAAGTGGAAGGTGAACAATACTCCCTTTTTACCACCAGAGGTCTTCGAAGGACCTATTATAGCCGCATCTCTGCCAACTGAGGAGGAAAAATCTCTTAACAACGGAGCTGACAGAAATTCTTAGCAAGTAATTTACCTGAGAACTTAAGTAATTTTTAGTAGTCTGTAGCCTTAAGGCTAAATATTTCCTCTAGGTAGAGTTCAGGGCAAGAAAACAAAAACTAATAACCAAACTCTCAAATGCAGAAAAATTAACATATATTATTTTATATTTTATTTTGATTTATTATTATTATTATTAATCCTTTTATTGTTGGGGAACTTCTGAGGTTAATTGCAATGATTAAAATGATTGCAATGATTAAAAACTTCTCATCAACATCATATGAAAGAGGAAACCCACATCATTTATATGTTTATGAATGCATTATATACTATAAATATATGTATATAAATACATAAAATATCCTAATTTTGCTTTTCAATTTAAAGGTTAAGAGACATTGTGGGTTAATTCCTTTGACTTTTCCTAAACCATTGGGAAGAAAAGCTAAGCAAAGATTTTGTATCAACTTAGAAAAACAGCTCCCTGTTTGGGTTTTAAAAAGAAAGAAAATGACTGTAGATAAAATAATGGAGCCTATAATATGCATAATAATTTGAGTAACAGCTGTCTAACTTCATTGGTATTTTGTATTTCTTGTACTAATTACTTATTTAATTCAGTATTTATTGAGAGCCTATAATGTGTCTGCTATTTTACTAGTGATAGCATAAGTAAAAATTGCAATCACACACGATCACCGTTCTCAAGAAATTCAATTTAGTACAGGAAAAAAGGCAAAGAATTACATTTCAACTTTATACATGCCACGTTAGAAAGATGAGAAGAAGGGCAAGGGAAACCCAAAGTGCGGGTACCTAACTCTAACTCGGGGAGAATCAGAAGATTTCAACCAAGAGCAGACACATGAACTAGCTGTTGAAAGACAAAAGGCAGTCATGTGACAGGTGGGGAAAGGAAAGCAGCGTTTCATGGAGGAGAAAAAACATGAGCAGAGCAAAGCTGGAGGCAGAAGAGAATAAAACATACTAGGAATGATGGGAAGTGGACGGAGAAATACGGCTGGATCTGTAAGGATTGTAAAGGCTAAGCTTTTTCCTTACTATGTGTAAAATGAAATTGAGAAATACATCCTTGATTGTTTTATTTTGAGGGTAAAAAAAGGGCTCAGGTGAAAATATTCTGAATTCTTATTTGTAATTCTAATCATTAACCATATACAATTAAGTAGAGGTTCCCTAGTCCAATCAAATTTTAAAAATAAATTCATGCAATGACCTGAAAAACAATTTTTAAGTTTTTAGTATATATTCTAAACCCCCCAATTTTTGTTTTCTCATGAAATTTTTCACCTACCTCTTCCCTCCTGCTGTAGGTTAGCATGCTTCATTTTTCTTTCTTTCTTTTTTTTTTTTTAATCTAGTGAGAAGGGTAGTGGAGAATGAGACATATCTGACTGGGAGGAGAGGGAACACTAATTAATACAGGTGTGTTCAATGAACAGTTTGTGTGTTTACTGTTCCTGTAACGCAAAAAAGAGGAAGCATAATAAAACCATTCAAAATAGGAAGAAACCAATACATTTTAATTGTATTTATGGTCATAACAGTAATGGTCCCTCAAGGGAGTTACACAATTCAACCATTGTGTCCATAGACATTGGTCGGGCTTGTAGTAATACACACGCTATTGTCTTTGGTTTTGCTAGAGTACAAATGTTAAAGAAAGAAAATGCTGGATCCTAATGTTTGAGGCTTTAGGTTCCTGCTTTTGCAGGACTTAATGTCTCTCTATTTAAATTTGAATAGGAAATAAAACAGACTGGAAAATCTTAACCAGTCTCCTGGCCTCTCCTCTGATTTTCCTCTGCCTGATTCAATCATCCTGTTGACTTCTCTGAGTCTAACCCCTGGGCAGGATCTCCACGAGACTGCTCGTGCTGTTTTGCCATCTCTCTCCCCAGGCCCTTTTCTTTCCTTGTTCTACTCTTCTCTAGTCATACCAAACTTCTGTCATTTTCATATCTTAGCATTTTAGGGAAACTTCTGGGCCTTTGCACAAGTTGTTCCATCAGCCTGGACATCATGTTCCTTTTCTCCCATCACACCCCTGTCTGATAAGACAATTATCACACTGAAGAAACTATAGTGTAATAACTTTATGGTAATTATCTCTTTGCACATCTAATTCTTACTAAACTGTGAAGGGCAAGGCTCTTGTATTTTCACCATGATAGCCTCAGCACCTTGCTTGGTGAATATATTTGTGTTGAATGAACAAAGGAAGAGCTGAAGGGAAATATATGGATATTGAAATAATCATATAAATGATGGAACTGTTTGGCTCAATTTTTAAAAACTTGAGGCCAGATTAATTTTCAAATCTAGGTGTTCTAATATAAATAATCTAAGTATCATTAACTTAACTACTATCTTAAGTTTTAAATTTTATGCTACCAAAGACATAGAGTTCTCATTTTTTCTCAAAGTAGTCTAGAATAGCATTTGACTACAGATCTTCACTAGGATTTATTTAAGTCAGTTGGTGTCATCTTCAAAGGGAAAATATGTTTTCTTATTTATAACTAGATTAAGCACCTGCTGAAAGGAGAGTCATAGATATCTGACAGGTTCTTGAGTCTTGTTAATAATCCTTGAGACAAGAAACAGAGGAAAATATCCTCTTTTTTTTCTGATATGTTTCAAGTGATGAAAAAGCGTAAATACAGACTTAACACATTTGATCTCATCTATCAGGGCCTCTTTCCGAGGAAGGCAACACGACTCATATTGTTCCTTGGGGTACAGCAGTGGGTGACTGTGTGAATGAAAGAGTCCACAGAGACGTTAAAGACCTCTGTGGTGTTTGCTTTCACCTCTGGACTTCAATACAGAGACTTGCTTTTGTTTCAGTTTCACTTTACTTGTTAACCAGTATTTAGGAAGAATCTCACTTGTAGACTTTGTGCATTTGGCATGTTGCTGTTGCATAAGGAGACTGAGACCTTTATATCTGCCAAACAGGAAGTTGGTGTGGTGTCAGCCTCATCTAGTTTTTCCTTTACACCTAACCAGGCGTTTGGCAAGAACATTTAAACATGTTGAAGAAACATTTAAGCTTGATAAGGTTTTTCTATTCACAGGAAAAATATACCAGAAAGTGCCATGAGCAGATGAACCAATGCCACGTTGAGCTTCATTGTTACTGAAACGAATCTTAAAATTTGAAATTCTTTCCTACTATTTATACTATGATTTAATTTCTGAAAAATTCATCTACAAGTGGATTTTTGGTTATCTCTGTCTGGAATTGGCTAACTACTATTAGCACCACCAAATCCACCCTAGCCCTTGTTTTCTTTTCTTTTTTATTTTTTGTCAATAAATTTTATTAGAAGGCAGTCCCTCTCATTTATTGTCTACAGCTGCCTTTGCTCTACAACAGAATTGGGTGGAAGCAACTCTATGGGCCACAAAGTCTAAGCTATTTATTGTCTTGCTTTGTCCAGAAAAAGTGCACTGACGCCTGATTGTAATTGATGCAACAATTTTATCGGCCTATATAATGTTATTATTTAATGTTTGTTCTTTTTTTGGCTAATGCTGTAACGAGATTTATGTTCTACATTAAAACTTTACAGCATACATTAAAAACAGAGATAGAGATTTTGTGTGCATTGAATAAAGTATAGGTTAAAATATGTATAACAATTCTTTATGAGATAAAGGCAAACTGATAAAAGGCAGATGAAATAAAGAAAACAATGAGCAGAATGAAGAAAAATATCATAAATAACAATCTGTCAAAAAAGCCTGTTTTGAAAGTTTTTTTTTTTATTATGACATTGTTTATTATAAATTTCTCAGGAAAAAAAGACTCTAGTTAGAGCAGAGTTAATACTACCTGTGAAAATGAAAAAACTTCATCTATTTTAGGACAGAGAAGTTCTACCAAGGTCAATTAAGATAATTTTCCCCTTTCTAAGCTATAACATTGTTATTTGTGTCATTTGTACTGCAGTTCCCAGTAATTAAAACAGCGGGTTACAGATGGGTTATTTCAGCATGGCCACACTTGTTTTCTTGCCCTCCGGTTAGATGGACATTGTCTTTTGTAGGCACTGCCCACACTGTCCCTGGGCAAGACTCCCTTAGATTGTCCTTGGACAAGAAAATTAGCCTAAATAGATCTCTTTTATTTGTCTCATAAGTCTTTCAAACAAATGGTGTTAGTGACTGCCAGCTAAGTTGCTCCAAACAGGAAAAAAAAAATCAATAATCATACTTTTGATGTCAACCTGACATAAAGTTAAAAAGAAAGAGATTCTGTTATTTAAGAGAAGACTTTAAATGAGTTTCTTTGAAGTGCATATTTATCTGTAAACTTTTTTCTTTAGGTTGACAAAAAAATCACATTCCTCTGAAAATTTTCCAGTTAACATATGCCATTGAAATACCTGCCCACAAAGTGGCAGTTAGGGAAAATTTAGGGAAGATAGAGGAAAGACGAGAAAGTTTCAAAACAATATACTCATTTGTTTTTGCAATGAGCAAGTATGTTTTGGGGAGAGTATCAAATATATGTTTATCCACCTATTTAAGTTTATGCAAAATTTGTGGAAAGACCTTAATACATACTGCATATGTCCCTTAGATGGTCCAAAGTTTCTGCTCCTTTCCATAACCAGAAAACCATTTCTTTTTTTCCCACTAAGCCAGTGAGTAGAAACTCAAATAGGATTTTCCAATGCATGATGGAAAATCATATTTTAAGTCTTAAGATTTCTATGTGTTAAATGTGCTGTGTAAATTATATAATTTAATCAGTATGTTTGAGTCCTCACAAGTGCTTGGCACTGTCCCAAGTTCCTTTAGACAGGTTTCTTTGTTGAGAATTCTTGAAGTTTTAATTAATCAGCTGCCTTGGTTTTAGATATAAATTTCTTTCACAATTTCTGGTCCTTCACATAGCTTCTGCTATCCTGTCTACCTGTATTGCTTGCCACTTCCCCTCCTCACCATCTGCCAAAATCCTACCCATCATTTCAGACTAAGTTCAAGCCCCATCACATTCGTGAAGACTGTTTTGATCACACAGCCTGACAGGGTCTCTCCTTTCTCTGGTTGGTCATGGCGTTTATTACCAATTCCATTCAGAGATTTTCTTTCCTACTATTTTGTATTGCCCTGACCTTTAGCAAACATCTTATTTGTCCTATTGGTCAGTACCTGGGTCTTATGTTTTTGTGTCTCTCCTCATGGTACCTTGAATATATTGGTTACTCAAAATGACTGAAAAGTCATCTCATACAGGATATGACATTTTCGATAGTCTAAAGATTACACATACCTGTTGCCCTTTAGCAATAATTTCAATACAGGAGAGTTCACGAAATCATTCCCACATATGGAACTAGAAGAATAATCTCTTCCAAATCATGATAGATTGCCCATGAATTAAATACTCAACAGAAGACAGTTTTATGCAATATCAAATCTAAAAGCAATTCTGTCTTTGTGATTTTTATGGACCCATGCTAGGGCCTTAGTAGCCTAAAGCCCTGGTACTTAATTTTTAAAAAGAGAGAAGTGTTGGAATGTATTCCTCTTTTGAAACAAACACCCTGTTGTGAGGAAAATCCTGTTTGCATCTAGAAAAGATATGGAAATACCCAGCTTGGTGTTCGTATGTTTCACAATCAGAGGACTGAAGTCAATGGAGTAATAAATACCTGGATGTTGTACGATATTGTTTTCGGTAAAATAAGAGAGGGCAGTAGAAAAGTCGTCTTGGCTTAGCTCTAAACTTTCCTGTGTTTTGAAATTTCAACTTCTTAAATTATTTTTGAAGAACTCAACTTAGGCCTCATCTAAAGAGTTATCATTACTTTAGGGTTGAGCCTATTTACAGCATGATGGAAAGCACATTATGCAGACATTGTTATGAAGTAAAAAGCAATTAGCATGTGTTGAGCATCCACCCGCCCCTCTTCCAGGTGTTCAGGTAATTTACTCCATGAGATGATGTCAACATTTTTGTCCCAGGGCTGCATTTCAAGGACCTGAGGCCTGAGAAGAGGGTCCCGTGTTTGCCCAAGGCCAGGCGACTGAGAAGCCAGGATGGAAAGCCAGTTCATCTAATTTCAAAGCCAATGCCTTTCCTGCCCTGTGTTGCCTTTTTCCAAGAATGAATTATCAACATTTAGAAACTTTGCTTATAAAAATTCCCCCAAAACAGAGTTTTTAGAGGATATACATATAAATTCATAACTAGAATGTATATTCTAGATATGTTCATGAGTAGATGAAAGGGCAATTTGCAAATAAATTCCAAATTACCTTCAATAAACTTTCTACATGCAGCCTTTGGAAAAAGCAGGATTTACCATGTAACAGAAATCATTAGCTTTTAAAAGAGTGTGGCATTTCCAACTCAAATCTAGTGTGTTCTCCGTTCGACCTCTGTATCCTTGCCTGTTGTATTTTCGCTTAACTTGCCTTTCTCCTTTTTAGAAAAAAACAGTTTCCCTCTAATGGATTTTCTTTTAGGGTTGAAACTCAGTTCAATAGGAATCAGACATTCGGAGCTGCAAGAGACCTGAAGGCAAAATTGAACCTCAACCATCATTTTACTGATGAACAAAAAGCTGACAGTCAGTGAAGTGAAATGATTTATCTAGTCTGCAGGAGGGATCTAGGTCTCCTGAGTCTCAACTCAGTGGAACTCTGTGACCCACTGCATCTTAATGAGATGCTCAGAGATCAAGCAATTACGAAGTTGATCCACACTTTTTTTTGTTTTGGTGTTTATTGGCCAATTTGATCTAGAGCTGTCATTATTAATTCAGTGTTGGAAATGCTATTTTTAATATAAAGGCTATAAAAAAATTAAAAGATGACATATAATGTAGGAGAGTAGATATTATTAAACTTCAGTGTAGGCTTCAGGCTGTCTTTCCAGCTTCACTTTTTACCCACTCTCCCCTGGTTTATTCTAGAGTTTGTCATACATTTCATGCCTCCATGATTTAGCCGCTTATGCTCCTTTATCTGGGATTTCCTTCCACATCTTGACTGTCTGGAAAAATTCTACTTTTTCTCCCTTTCTCATGTCTTATTCTTAGCCACACCTTCCCATGACCTTGGAAGAATTAATTTTCCACTTGTCTGTGCTCTATATCAACCTATATTGTAGTATTTATCCTTATTTTATTGCCATTATTTCTTGACTTATCTTTCCTCCTCCAGACTGGAAGCTCCTTGAGGGCAAGACTTTGTTCTAATCATCTTAGTATCCCCCATGACAACATCATGCTAGACACATAGTGGGAGCTGCGAATACATTCTTCTTGAATGAATTACTTGCAAATCATGGTCTTTCAAAGACAATGCCCTACAAGAAATCTAAAGTCTGAAAATTAAGTGAGATCACATGGTCTGGTAATTACCACAAAATTTGCTGTGGTTCTTACAAGTTGAATTTTGACTAGTCACAAGGTTTGAAGCAAATGCCTTATTTTCAGTGGTCTGTGTTTTAGGTTCCTCTTTTAGTAATAGAGATTTATATGTCCCCAATCATAATTTCTTACCTGCTTGTCATTCCTAACAGCATTGATTTAATTAATCTGTTGTCTCAAGAATAGCCTGTGTCTGCTCCTTCTATTTTGATATAAGAAATCAAATAAATGACAAGTAAAGTCTTTACATCACTTCAATTTTGGTAGATCTAAGGTTTAATATAGAGCTACACACACACACACAGAACAGCTCTATTACAAATAAAATGTAACTGCTCATTTATAGAATAAATTCACATACAAATAATTTTCATAAAGCTATTCATCTCTTCATTACCAGTAAGAATGAAAGAAAACTAAACTTCAGCTATAAGATATTAATTCAATAAATAGTTTATCAGCACAAATGCATTCATCAATATACCCCCTCCCAAATCTTAAGCATGATTAATAAGACACTGGGCTGCTAAGGATGGTATCTTCTGGTCCATATATAGAGTTACATAATGCACAGCTGTTGGTGATTAATCAGAGTTCGTAATGGCTAGTGAGTTCTGTACTTCTTAGAAGAGAAAAAACACAATTTTTTTTTGGTGTGTAATCTGAGTAAACAAATTTTGAACAAATGTAATGCTGATTTATCAATTTCCTATTCATTAATGGGGAGCTTTTGCTTTCTCAACAATTGAAATCAGTGAAACATCTGTAAGTGTGCTTCTACTGGGCTTGATGGACCTTGGTTATATAACAAATTACAGTTGCATAATCTATGACTGAAACAATGCTTAGGTGGTATAAATGAGCTACTCTCTCAGAGAGTCTCAAATTGTGCAGGAGGCAGGTGCTCAAGTGTCCCAGAATCCAGGATTCTTTAAATGAAGTTTCTAATAGAGTTGCTATTTTTCTTTGCCATATCAGCAAATAGAAAAAATGACCCACCATTTCAATAGCCGTAGTGGAAACCAGATTGTCGTGGAATAGATTTAATTTGACTCTGTCTTCACCCTGCTTCACTGCCAGAGCCCAAGTTGTTATTTATCTGTGCATCACATGTAGCTAAGTTTAGAGGTATTCTACCTAAATATTTTGATTAATATACTACATATGGTATTTATTTCCTCTTTTTTAATGATGAAGTATTTCTCTGACAAATCATTGCTTTTATTCAGGGGAAATGCATACACTATATATAATTAAATGCTACTACAAAATGCACCATCTTCATTTCCAGTTAATCTGAGGTATTGTTACAATTCCTTTAGTACAAATTTCACCTTCTGTTTTGAGAAAAGTTTCTGTGAGTGATTCTGAAACGGATTCCGGCTGATAACTGAAAATGTGTTTCTAAATGTCCCCAGCTTACCAGATTATGGTATTAGGGCATTCATTTCTTTCCTTCTAGATACTTCTACTCACTGTGAAATTTTGTCATGTAGAGTCATGTTACATTGCTTTCACTGAGACGTCACATTAGGTCAAGGGAAACTAGTGCCATATGATCATAGGATACGTTTCCCAAAGAACAGACCCGGAGCCTCTGAGCTTTATATTTAGGGGATTTATTGGGGATTGTTCTTGGGAATAAGTAGGAAAAACAGTGGAAGCAATGTTGAGGAGGATAAACAGGTGAACTATGATACAGTCTCAGCAGTGGCCTCAACCTACAGAAAGTCCTGCATCCAGGATGACCCTTGAGTTTTGTGTTTTGAGGCAAGAAGCCAGGCTTTCATGCTCCTGTATCTACCAGTCATTGAATGCAGGCCACTGGGCTGGGGAGGGGACTGACCTTAGGTCGATCTGCTCTCTTTGACTAAGGCTAATTGTTGGAGAGAGACTAATCAGAGAGCTGTTGACCACCAGTACTCCCAGAAATGGAAGAAATGAGTGTTTCAGTCCTGAGGAGGGGTTCTGGACAGGACACCACAGTATCCACTATAATGAGATGCCTCACTTTTGGTACATTTGTAAGACCAGTGTGAGTGATAATTAAGTTGTGTGTTATATGGAACATTAAAACCATTGAAGTAAACTGTGGGTTGTAAGCAGTGGATAATATTCAAATTATTTTATCGCATGGTTATCTCCAAATAACTTCAGACATGACAGCCTCTAATTTCCCACTGAGACCCTAGGGAAGTTATAGTCAAGATTATCATAAGTTTTAATGAGAATAATTTGTACAGGATCCCATGTGTTTGACAAAAAATAAAAACATCCCCACATGCGAGGCTTTGAACATGCCTTTGTTTATTTCAGCCTTTAAATGAATAGAAAGTTGTTTTGTTTTCAGAGCTTTTATCAAAATGACATTAAAGATTTTTCATATTTTTGTTGCTTTATTCCTAATAGGTTCTCAACTATATCAGTATCATATATGGGTATTTAAAAATATTTCTATTAACCTGGGTTAAAAATTATAAGTAAGAAAGAATTACTCTGACTACCAGATGAAAGAATATGGCTAAATTCTAAGGGTTAAATAGCTATGCTTGGAGTGAAGAGGACAATAGTAGTTGAATGATGTAAATTTTGATATTGATTGACACAATTATTGCCAAAGCAAAAATAAATCCAGATGTGTGGTGAGTAACAAATGGCGGCAAAGTGGCATAATTGAATCAAGCAATACAATTTGCTAGTTGAATGAACAGGCCAATTTGCATTTAACACAAAGGGATCAACTAATATTTGGAATGAAAGTTGGTGACAGATGATGAAGTTATATAGTCCTATTTCAGTCAATTAACATGTGATTGACAGATGTACTCATGGTGCTGAGCAATTATTTGAATAAAAATGTTTAGGATTGCTTCCTAAGCTTCAAGGTTTACCAAATGTGATTGTAGTTAATTCTTTACATAAGCTGCACTAAGTAAGTTAGCATATTCAGCCACTCAAATGCCAGTGTTGTTTTAACTCTATAATTAACTCATCCTCATGGTTTGTTTGCTTAATGGAATAATCGATCTGATCTTCGTCTCTGATAATATTGTTTCTTTGTCCATCAAAATGATGACCCTAACAAAATGAAGATTTCTATAAGGTAAAGTTTTATGTAGTAAAAAACCCAGTGAAATAGGACATTGGGTAAAGAGAAAAGGCAAAATAATCATACTTGCCTTAAAGTCTTGATTATCAGTGGACACTGCCCCCCCCCCCCGCCAAGAATTTTGTCTAACTTGTTTAGGTTAATTTATTCTTTGAACTCAGGATATAAAATTTCATCTGCTTTATGTTGTCTTAGAAAAAAATGGTTCCGAAGCCATATATTATACCCCTATACTCAGGTTAGGGGTAGTGTATGTAGATAGATAGGTAGGTAGATAGATAGATAGATAGATAGATAGATAGATAGATAGATATAAAGATATATTCTTATGAGAAAATACAGATGACTCATAGAAAAAGAAAAATATCTTAAAACCTTTGTGGAGAAAACTGTGTTAAATTTAGCTGACAAAGACATCAGAATATGTCCCCCATCCTCCACTCACAAAACACATAGAAAAGTTGAATAAAATATAAGAGCATTAAAAACGTCAAGGTACCAAGTGGCAGAAATGTCGAGGGCGCTTAGCTGAAGAAGTGAATTGTAGACAAACTGTTCCAGCTCACAGGGATATTTGAAGCATATATTCTTAATAGATGGTTGGTATTTAAATGTCAGTGAGCACTGATCATTGTCAGGGCCACAGGCCTGACAACTTTGAATTCTGAAAAGGAGAAGTGTACAAAAAAGGAAAAGACAAAAATTCTGGAAACTATATATACCTACATACATACAAGAAAATGAAAACATCATGTATGTTAAACAATACACAGCTGAGGAAATATTAGGAAAGTACAAGACAGACTTAATGAAACCACAAAGAATAAAGGAATTATACTGTAGTATCCATCATTCATCAGATTCAAACTCAGACAAGAGAATATTGAGAATAGACACTAGTCTAAGAATTATGGAAGAAAAAAATGTTTCAGATTGAAGAGAAATGTAAATTTTCAGGTTAGAGGAAAATATATCAAGTCCCTGTAATGAGACACAATGTTCTGAAACTATAAGGTACCAAAGATGCAAAAAGATGTAAAGCCCCTAGAGGGAAATGACAGATTATTTTTAAGGAGACAATTGGATGGATAGATACCATGTTTCTCATTAGAAAAATTAGATGTATAAATACTCAATGGAATATTTTTGAATTGCTAGGGAGACACAGACATTAATAAACATAAAAGCTAAAATAAAATGGCACCTATAGACCCTCACTGAAAGACATACTGAAGGACATACTTTAGCAAGAAGAAAACTGATTTAATAAGAAATGTTTGAAAAGCAAGAAAAAATAGTGACCAAAAAAATTGATCTAACAATCTTAAAAATACTAAAATCACTAAAATCACTAACAATAACTACTTTTGGAGGGTTTAAAAACAAGGTGGAAACTAAATACTAAATAGTAATTAAAATCACTAAAGAGGAGTACCTGAAGGGAATATAATTTGTTACATATATTTGAATATTTTGAAAGAAGAAAGTGATACTGATTAACTTTAGACTTTACAAGCAAGAAATAAAGTTAAATGTGTATGTAAAAATTTAAAGGAGATGGAACAACAATTTCTATTGAAATTTCTATTGCAACAATAGAAATAGAATGTTTAATTTGCCAAAAAGGAAGAAAATTTCTATCAAGTCAACAGAAGATAGGAAAAGAAAAAAAAAAAAAAAAACACAAGATGCTAAGAAAAAGATAATAAATTAAAAAACTCAGAGTAGGATGGAGAAGTAAATCCAAACATATTAGTAATCAGAATAAATATAACAAATTAATCATCCTATGAAAAGACTAATACTGTTGGATTTCATTTAAAATTTTTTTAAAAGGTTGTTATTCTATATAAATTCTAACCGAAAGAGGCAAGGAATAGTTTTATCAGAAACATATAGAATTAATTCTACCTCTTCTTTTCTAATATGGATACCTTTATTTTTCTGCCTAATTTGCTCTAGCTAGGTCTTCTAGTATTGTGCTGAATAGATGTGATGAGAGTGGTGATCCTTGTTTTGTTCCTACAGTGTTAACTGTAGGCTTATCATATATGACCTTTATTATGTTGAGGTACATATCTTCTATACCCAATTTGTTGAGAGGTTTTTAATAATGAAAGGATATTGAATTTTTAATTCTCTTCTATCTACTGACATGACCATATGATTTTTATCCTTTATTCTATTAATGTGATATATCACATTTATTGATTTGCAAATGTTGAATCATCATTGCATCACAGGGACAAGTCCCACTTGATCATGGTATACAGTCCTTTTAATGTGCTGATGAATTTGGTTTGCCAGTATTTTGTTGAGAATTTTTGCATCTATGTTCATCAGGAACACTGGTCTGTATTTTCTTTTCTTGTAGTGTCCTTGTCTACATACTGGCCTTATAAAATGAGTTTGAAAGTGTTCCCTTCTCTTCTATTTTTTGAAAGTGTTTGAAAATAATTGGTACCAATTCTTTAAATGTTTGGTAGAATTCAAAGTGAAGCCATTTAATTCTGAGCTTTTCTTTGTCTCTGTTTGCAGGTGACATGATCTTGTATATAGAAAATCCTAAAGACTCCACAAAAAAAAAAAGAAACAACTTTTAGAGCTAATAAACAAATTTAGTAAAGTTGTAGGATACAAAATCAACATATAAAAATCAGTTGTGTTTCTATACGCTAACAACAAACTATCTGAAAAAGACAGTACAAAAGCATTCTCCTTTATAATAGTATCAAAGAGAATAAAATACTTAGGAATAAATTTAACCAAGGAGATGAAAGATCTGTTACTGAAAACTGTAAAATATTGATGAAATAACCTGAATAAGGCGCATGTATGTGGAAAGATATCCAATTTATATTGATTAGAAGAAGTAGTATTGTTAAAATCTCCATGCTACCTAAAGCTTTCTACAGATTCAATGTAATCTCTGTCAAAACTTGAATGACAACTTTCACAGAAATAGAAAAAAAAAAAATCCCAAAATTTGTATGGAACCACAAAAGACCTCAAATAGCCAAATTAATTTTGAGCAAGAAGAACAGAGCTGGAGGTATCACACTTTCTTATTGCAAATTATATTACAAAGCTACAGTAATCAAAATAGTATGGTACTAGTATAAAAACCAACACATAGATCAATGGAACAGAGTAGAAATCCCAGAGATAAACCCATACACACATGGCTAACTAATCTTTGACAAAGTTGCCAACAATAGACAATGGGGAAAGGATAATCTCTTCAATAAATGGTTTTAGGAAAACTGGACAGCCATATACAAAAGATGTGGGGTGATAATAAAATATATCTAAATAGTTGTAATTGTATTTTATATTTACTTAACATTGTCAAGTTCAGAAAG
Source organism: Camelus bactrianus (assembly GCF_048773025.1). Taxonomy (NCBI): domain Eukaryota; kingdom Metazoa; phylum Chordata; class Mammalia; order Artiodactyla; family Camelidae; genus Camelus; species Camelus bactrianus. The sequence goes on from NC_133541.1 coordinate 32,928,792, forward strand.
TAGTGTCCTATAAGTCACTGTGCTATTTACTGAACATCTGTTAAATGCCAGGTGCTATGATAATTTCTGGAGATAGCAAAAATATATGTCAGCCCCCATTTTAAAGAGCTCAATCTACCTAGTGTAGACACACAAAAAAATTCTACCTATTGGAAGAGAAAGAGGACTAAGAAAACAACATGAAAATATGGAGAATTTTAGAGATTTTTTGAAGGAGCAGTTTGAGTTAGGTTGAGAAGAGGATTTAATGGCTTAGTGGTTTTAAGCAAAAGAGTAAGTGGTTGCAGACTATTTTAAAAGGAAATTTCCACAACCCAGTTATATAAAGATGGTTCAGCATTGGAAATTTAATTTGTTTCATGGGAAAAGTTAGATAAAACATGATTATATTACTGCCTGCAAAAGTCTTAAATACCCTTAAGAGTATGTTTCAGGAAGTAAAAGCAAATATATGTGGTGAAATATTAAAGGCAATTTCATTAAAATTAAGAACACAGCAAGAATTCTAATGGTCACTGTGATTATTCAGTATTGTTTTGGTGGTCCTAGGTAATGGAAAAAGACACTGTGGAACAGATGTAGTAAAAAAAAAAAAAGATTCATTTTCAGATATGATTGAATACCTAAGAAAATTTGTGAAATTCAACAAATAGTCTATTCAAATGAAAAAGAAAATTTTACTGAGATGACTGGCTACAAAAAAAAATCCAAAGCTTTCCTTTTATTCTAGTATATCAGTATAACAGGATGTTAAGTTGAAGGCTTTGACTGAACTCCAAGCTACAAAGTACTATGAGTCAGACAGACAGGCTGAAGTTTCAAAGAGTCTGTGAACCTGCTGGATGAGTCATCTCCACCAAGGATCTAAAACGGTCAAGTTGCTGGAGATTCAGTGGGATTTGGTGAGAACTGGTTGGAAAAAAAAAAACTGTGCTTGAGTCACATCTCCCATCCAAGTGAAGGGAGAGGAATCACTGACCCTCTTTCTCAAATCTAGTGAGATGTCTTCACAAGGTGGCAAAGGTGACCGAAGCGGGTGTGAAAGGGACTCCTGAGTTATTAGAAATGATCCATTTCTTTATCTAGACACTTTTTACACTAACATGTGCACTATGTGAAAATTCATTGAGTTTTACATTTCTGACATATGCACCCTTTTATTTATATCACGCTTTAAAAATTTTACTTAAAAAATAAAATATTTAGCTTGTTGAAGTTAGACACTATAGACATGATACAGTTAATTGGGCCTTTTCATGTCCCCCTATTCTTTTTTTAAAATTAATTAATTAATTAATAATGAAGATACTGGGGATTGAACTCAGAACCTCGTGCATGCTAAGCATGCCCTCTACTACTGAGCTATACCCTCTCTTTGTCCCCCAGTCTTAAACTGATTGGAAATCTTTGAAATAAAGATAATATATTGGGGAAGGGGATAGCTCAGTGACAGTGCCTGCCTAGCATGCACAAGGTCCTGGATTCAATCCCCAGTACCTCCACTTGAAAAATCAGTAAATAAATAAAACTAATTACCTCCTCCCCTATAAAAATATGAAGATAATATATTTTCTCAGAGATTATTGAGAGATGATCTTATATAATGGAAGCTTACAGGACTGCTATCATCAATTTTTTTTTTACATAAACATTTTCTTTTTTTACATAACCATTTCTTTTGTACCACTAAAGCAGGGATCTCAAATTGAATATAGAGATTCAGACAGGTCTGGATAATGGGTGTGGAAGTCTAATAGCCTTCCAAGAAGGTGATAAAATCCTTGTCCAACACTCATTGGACTGTGCCTGGCTCATAGACTTTTCTCAATAAGTATTTGTTGAATAGATAGGTTAGTGGAAGAATGGATGGATGGGTGGATTAAAAAGAGAGGGAGAGCTTATCATAAATGACAGAGCCAGAACAGAGATGACTAAGAAATCCACTTCTGGATAATCAGAAAGTGGATCACTCTAATGAGTAGAAGACCTGCCCCTGGTATTTGTTTGCTGTCCTGATTGATTGCATTGACTTCATGTCCAAGTCCAGAGGACAGCAGGAGGTTTGTGAATGATGACTATGAAAGTGGTTTCATTAACCCTCAGTAAGACTTGAAACACAAGTAGCAATGCTTGGAAACACTGAGTGAATCCTTCCCCATGTTACAACAAAGAATGGTGAAAGTTTGAGAGTTGTCTCTGTAGTAGTGAGTTTATTCCTAACCACTTGTAACACATCTCCTGGGATTAGCAACAGTAATTGAGGGGACATTTGTCCTGTGCCTCCAACCTGCATTGACGAGTGTTGGAGATAATAGCCAATACCACTTGAATTTTTCTGCTAAAGTGATTTAATTACAGAGCCAGGACCAGGGTCCTGAGCTGCAAGACTCTGAAAGTAATTACCTCCTTAACTTTTGCACCCTAGGTACTTTTCTTACTTTATTCTAGTTCTGGCCTTGCTTGCTAACCATTAACTAATGATAACTAGTAAATCTCAGGTTAAATATATATAAATATAAATAAAAATAAATAAATATATATATATATATATTTCACTGTCTTACATACCCACAAATGAAGCTTCCTAACAAGCAAATATGCAAAAGGGCAAAGCTAATGATGCTGACATTAGGTAATAGCATTTGGTAGACAATAATTTAATAAATGTAAATTCGACATCCTCAGACAAATGTTAGCTATTACAATTTTTACCCAATTAACTTCCTCCCACATTGATTGAGGTCCTTCCCTAGGAATAACTAGACAGCCAAAGATGACTAGGGCACAATCGTTGCATTGGGAGCCTCACACTGATTTATTGTAGGAGATTTCTCCCCATAGCAATAGCAACACACATACAATGACCAGTCTCCAGTCTCTTACTTCATATTGTGGCTAAGCGGAAACATTTTCTTTTTAAGTTTTTTAATCATTTGAAAATTAGGAAGGCTTTCAAATGGCATGTGACACTGACAGGCAGAGTTGTGTGCTTTGGCGCACCACTTGGAAAAGCTGTAGTTTTATTTCTGCAGAGAATGATGTCAAAAACTTAGGACCAATTTTGGAGACTGTAGGCTGGTGTGGGACCTAATTTTAAAAATAGAAGTGTCCTGACTAATCTGTTATGCTGGCAACAGATCTAAAGACCATAGACTGATACTTTTGAAGATCTGAGAAAATGAAGACAAGCAAAGACAAATTTGCCCTTACCACAGTGGTTAAGATAAAGCCTTCATTCAGTTAGTACTGCAAAGAAATTTCATTTAGATTTTAACTTCCTGATACATAATTCACAAAGGGAATCTTTCTCACTTCAAAAATAACTCTTCAAATATCAAACAACAGAATAAATGTTTTTTACACTAGAAAAACATTTGAGATTTTTCTGACAATGGTCTCTGTTCTGGGGGAAAAAAAGGCAAAAATGAACTTTGTTTTCTAGCGTTTTTCCTAACAAAAGTCTTGCATTTGTCTCTGTGGAAATTTTGCCAACCATATGTTGTCAGAAATCTACCATTTGTTTAAGGTTAGATTATGTACTTCTATTATTTCATTAATTTCAAATGAGGATTAATGCCATATTAAAAATTTTAAATTGCTAGTGAATTGAGGAACTTTGCAATAGGGTGGCCATGTTCAGTTTCCATACAGTGCCCTGAGAAAGGGGGTTTACACAGTCTGAGCAAGTTTAAGATGACTTCCGTAGGAGGAGAAGATCCAGCTACTGAGAGAGAAGGAGAAGGGAGGAGGGCGAAGAGAGAGGGAGAGAGAATGAGAAAAACGAAGGTGGGATGGAAGGCAGGAAGGGATGAGGGAAAAGAAGACAGATGAATTTTTAAAATATATTTTTATTGAAGTATAGTCAGTTTACAGTGTTGTGTCAATTTCTGGTGTACAGCACAATACTTCAGCCATGTAGGAACATGCATATATTCGTTTTCATATTCTTTTTCACCATAAGTTACTACAAGATACTGAATATAGTTCCCTGTGCTATACAGTATAAACTTGTTGTTTATCTATTTTATATATAGTAAATGAATTTTTGTAGTTAATATCTGGGCTCAGATTTGAATGAACACAGTGGTGTGCTGGAGCTGGCTGGTACTGGCCCAGAGCACACTGTGTGCATCTCTTCCCAACTCTGTCCTCAGTAAAATTATATAGGTCACTTCAAACAGACCACAGCAGAAGTATTACACTGCAAAAATAAGCAAATGCTACAAATCAGAATATCATCTGTCATCCCTGCCTCCTTGCCCCGCTGCCCAGGAGCTAAATCATTTACCGGCTTACTGGTTGCCCTGGAAACTCTCAATGGCCATTGTGATAAAGAAAAACAATGTAAGGAAATAGAAACAACTCATGAGTTAGGATGAAGGAATCAAAAGGGAAAGCAGGGGAGAGAATCAGGATAGTCAAGAAAATAATTTAATCACCTGGGTGATCACGCCTACTGGAAAAACACGCCCAGGTACTGAGCTGATTGGGAAAAGAACACTGGCTGTTTCTCTGATGAAACATTACTAATGCATGCTCCTGGCAGAGACTAGAAATAGATTCAGTAGTTTTCCTGGAGGTTTCTTAGATTAGCAGGGAGCATGTCCATTTTTTAGGTGTTAAATAAGATTTGGAGGTAAAACATAATTAAAATGTGTTTAGGATACATAAGGAACAAAATAAGATAAATACAGGCACTTTTCATGAAGAATGGAGAAAGATTATGAGTAAAAAAGATTTTTAACCTCGATTCGTTCGAATCAGTTCGGTGTTATCCATTACCATAGCTGCTCACCATAGCTAACTTCTTCAAGGTTCTTAGACTGTGCCAGGTTATCAACATTATCTGAGTTGATACTCATGGCAATCATATTCAGTGAGTACTATTATTATCCTCACTTTACAAATAAACTAAATGAAATTTGGAGGTGTGAAATCACTTGCCCAAGGTCTGGTCCAGACTCCTAGCTCTAGGCTGCTTTAGCATGTTTCGCTCTGCCATTCCAGGAGTTGCTAAATCTATTCTAAATGCAGAATTCTGGATTAAATTGAGTAACTGAGGAATGATTCTCAAGTAAGAGAAGGTACCACTGAACTTGATTTTTCTGTTTTTATAATTGTGGTTCAAACTGGTATCTCTTTTTGCAATACCCTGAATATGGAACATATACTTCTCATACAGATGCATTATAGATGAAGTATTATTTTATTAATACAAAAAATATAAAAAAAGCCTGATTCACTATATAGTGTCTATTTGGAAACTTCAACAAGCTGAAGAAATATTTTTATTATTTTTTAAAAGTAAATTATTTGAAGTATAATACACAGAAAACGGCATATGTCATAAATGTAAAGCTCAATGAATTTTCGTATAGTATATATACAAATGTAAAAACTGCCTAGATGAAGAGGTAGACCAGTTCCAACAACCCAGGAGCCCCTCACCTGTCCTTTTTGGTCACCCCTCACCCTCCACACACAATACAACTACTACTAGCCTGACTTCTATCACCAAAGGTTAGTTTTGCCTATTTTTGAATTTATAGAAATGGATTAATAAAGCATGAAAACTGTAGTTGACATTTTGTTTGTTCAATATTATATTTGTGAGATCCACTCATCCTATTGTGTGTAGTCGTAGGCCATTCATATTGCTGCAAGATATTTTATCATTTACTTACTTATTCTACTACTAATGGAAATTTGGATTGAGAAATATTATTAAAGCATATTTCCTTCCCTTACTCTTGCATCTTAAGTTAAACCTTTTGAGCTGCAGGAGAAAGTCCTGGGAGTTGGGAAGAGTTCTTAGAAGCACTTGCTGGCAAATATACTAATATGAGTTAATCTCCATCTTTTTCAACTTGAGCTTCATATAAGTTGCCTTATTTACTAAGTTCCTAAAATTTTAAACGTTCCAAAAGCACTTCAGAGACAGAAGAGTTCCTACTACCTTTTCCACTCAGAGACTTCAAAGGCCTTTGTAAATTCACATGTGATCCAGAGTTTCCCACATACCGCCAATACACATGTAAAGGTCTCTAGTAACCTTATCAGCAACTATGAGGCTAGAACTTGGACTAAAAGTATAAACCCTCTGACAAAAGCTCTTGTTCTAAGAAAGCTCTTCAAGATAGTGTTCCAGTTTCTTTACACATATTATAGCCATTCTCACAGAGTCAAGGCTCAGCAAATATTTGAAGATCTAAATTGAATTTGGTTATTTCAACAAAGGAAAATGGAAACTAGTACACAGAATGCATTAAATCAATTAATGACAAAAACATTTCCAGTCCTGTAGAAAATAAACAATTATATCCAGCATACAAATATCCCCTTTCCTCTTATTCTAAAACTAGTTCTAAAACTAGCTTTCATATAGTGAAAGCTGTGAACCTTCTTCTCAGAATAATTCTTGAGGAATCAGTTTTTTCCATATGATTTTGGTGGGCCCACCCAGGATTCCATGAGATTTCTGTGGACGCCATGTTAAGAAATGCTCTTCTAAATGTTTGACATCAAACATTTATTATGTGACTCTATGCCAGGCAATGTGCTATTTGTCACTCATGCATTCCTAATGGGGGTAATCATCACCCTCAAAGGGGTAAAAATTTATTCTTAGGAGGTGAAAAAAATCTTACTGTATTTTATGTATAATGTACAAATGTAGATACAGTATATTAACTGATGTACAGTATACTTGTGGTATTAAAATTTCATGGGGGCAGAGGCAAGTAAAAGAAGAAAAAAGTTATAAAATGTCTCCCTGGTTGGAGCGATGGAATTACATGGGAAATGGGAAGGACTGACGGAGAAACCTGGCCAAGAGAAGTTTGACTTTAAGCCTTTCAAGTAAAGTGTACATTGTAACCTACGACCTAGTTCCCAGTTTTAATTAAACAGCTCTCCTGAAGCATCTCTGAATATATGTTATCTTGGTAAGAATACACAATTCTGGGAGGCATAACTATGGATGTTTCCCACAGTGAGCAATAAAATAAGTAATATGCCCTTCAAAGCTCAATTTTAGTAAATTTTTCATGTATTTAAAAAAATCTCTGAATATAATTTTATGTGTTGTAATGGTTCTGGCACACTATAGATGTAACTGCCTTTAATTTCTCTAGTGATATCTCTTGGAAGTTTACAAATTACACGTAATCTTTTAATTTTGTACTTAGTGATATGATTTGGGAAGAAATGATTATTCTCTGAAGTAAGAAATATCATTTAGCATATTTTGAGTAAATTCACACTTGTAAAGTTTATAGGTAGACTTAAATCTTGGGATCTATTTTTAAAATAATCAGTAAATTATCTTATAGAAGAATGAACTAATTGCTCTATTCCTGCAAAACATTCCTGGTAGACGGGTTATTTTCTAGGTATAAAGAGTATGTCATTTAATTCTCAGCGGCGTATTTCCTTGGGAGTTTTCTTGTCACTTATCTGCTTCAACTACTCCTTCAATACAATTATAGGGAGTTTCACCATCTGCTAAGAGGTAAAAATCACATACCTAGAAAAATACAATGATTAACCTTGGCATTTTAAAAATGAATTTAAAATGTCATCCATAAATAAATCTGCTCTCTCTTCTCTTATTAATCTATTGCAGGAAATGGCCCTATCAAACAATAACTTTGGCCAAAAAAAAAAAAAAAAAAAAAGAAAAGGCAAAAGCAAAACAAACAAGCAAAACCCATCACAGTGTGGGTCAATTTTCTCAAAGAATTATATCATTTTGTTATTGACAGGAAGACCTGCCCCTAAGCATATGAGACTAAAGATCTTATTACGCTTGGTAGATGGGTTTTGGGCAACTTGTTAAATATGTTTGTTCCATTGGTTTTTAGTTGGAAAGCTAGAAGTAACATGAAGAAATTGTAGTAATAATTCCTACTTCAAAATTTTTGAGGCTGGGTGTATTTGGCTGGTGTCGTGGGCTGACTTATACCTTGCCCCCAATTCATATGTTGAAGTCCCAGCCTTCAGTACCTTAGAATGTGACAGCATTTGGAGACAGAGTTTTTAAGGTGGTTATTAGGTTAAAGGGAAGTAAGTAAGAGGAGCTCTAATCCAATACGAGTGAGTGTTTTTATAAGAAGAGGAAATTTGGACACAGATGCATACAGAGGGAAAATGATGTGGAGATACAGAGGGAAGGTGGCCACCCACAAGTGAAGGGGAGAGAGGTCTCAGAAGAAACCAACTCTGCCGACACGTAGATCTCAGACGTCCAGCCTCCAGAACTGTGAGAAAATGAATTTCTCTTATGTAAGCTACCCAGTCCGTGGTGTTTTGCTACCTCAGCCCTAACAAACTTGTATGGTGGGTTGACATTTATAAAAAAGTTCTTTATGAATTTTCAATATAATATACAGTTGACCCTTGGACAACCTGGAGGTTAGAGACACCAACCTTCCACGCAGTTGAAAATCCAGATATAACTTATAGTGAGTCCTCCAGATGCACTGTTCCTCCATTCAACCAACCGCAGGTCGTGCAGTACTGTAGGATGTATCTAATGAAAAAAAAATCTGTGTATAGATGGATCTGTGCAGTTCAAACCTGTGTTGTTCAAGGATCAACTGTATTATTTTTTTGTGCTTTGCATTATTTTCTACCTGTTTCCATCTCTGTGTTATATAGTTGTCTTTCAGCTAGAATGGTTGGGTAGCAATACATAAAATTCTACCATGGGATAAAGGTGGTTTCTTTTAAGATGAGAGAAATAAGACTATGGAGTTAGGAAGATACAGGCGTCGTCCTATCTACATCTAAATTGTGCCATTTACTTAGTAATTTCTTTTATTTTAAAAAGATTAATTATGTCTCTTTCTACTTCATAATTATTCTTGCTGCCATGATGAGGATAGAATGATGAAACTAAATATTCCATAAAACAGATAATTCACATAAAGCATCTAGCAAAGTGCCGGGATAGAAGAGTGTTAATGATTACTGGTCTTCTTCCCATTTTTTCTCTGCTCTTTTAAAGAAATGCAGTACAAAATAGGAAATAAACAATAACTTAAATTTAGATAAAAGTACCACTCCAATTATGATACTAATAGTGGTAAATTATTTGATTATTTAAAATTAATTATGTCTAATAGATACAGGGAGTTTACTCAGTATGTTTCTTTATGTAATTGGGGACAAGCTTTCACATATGGCTAATGTTCATTTAGAGTGAAATTAGAATAGTAAAGCCATAGTTTGATTTTATATTTTGTGAAATGAAGATCAAGAATGGTTTAGTTATAATGTGGTTACTGCATACTACAACTTATTTACTGAATTTCCAACTCTGGCTACCGTTCTTGACTATAATAGTCAGGGAGGATGTACTTGTCTTAGATATCTGTATAGAGTGAGGTTGAGGATGAAAACCTTTTCCATGGGTTTTCAAAGATGTTGAAACAATTTGAACCTAAAAACAATACTATTTTTATAAAAATTGCATAAAAGATAATAAATTTATAAATTTTACTATAAATATTTATATACGGCAAACTGTGTAGACTATATAGTGGATTCTGAAAACTATTACAGAATATTCGGTCAGACCTGCTCATGGCTCTACCCTCAAGGCATAACACAATGCTTGGTATGTATTAGCTATATACTTACCACATGGGTAGATGGATGGATGGATAGATGGATGGATGAATGGATGAATACTAAGTGAATGACCTTTCTAAATGTACTTGGGATATAGTCTAAGTTGCTGTATATACTACATAAGAGGTGATCTAGTGTATAATTTAAGACAAAAGTTTTGTTTTATTGCTTAATTGTGCCAATTACTAGAATACTAACCTCTTGGTGAAAAAGAGTCTTTTTCTTCCTGAAATGCTACATTGAAAACAATCTCTGCCTTGTATGTTATTATTATATGTCCTAGATAGCAACATTAAACATTTCATGTTCATTATTGTGTAGATGATATTTTTTCCACCTTTAGATTAATTGGTTACTTGAGGGGACATGTTTGGATATTCTTTTATTCTCTTTTCTCAGATTTGTCTTTAATTAGAGTGATAGATGCTTTTTCGGAGTTGACCTGGGATAAACTTAACCTGGAGTTAACTTCTAAAGCAATTTTCTTACTTGAATATACAGAATTTTTATACTTCCAATGCTGTGGCTACTAAACTACAAAAGAGAAATTTCAAAGAAACTTGGGAAGATGGTTGACTATTAATGCATTTTATTATTTGATGTTAAAGATGCATTGGTATTTTTAATGAGTTCTAGAATATTATTTCTTTTACTGTATTCATCATTTTCCTGATTGAATTGTAAAATTATATTATCAGTGTAAATAATTCACATGTTAGAAACTTCTTTTTGGTTACTTTTTGAATGTATAATTTTAGTTCTTGCATTTTGATGAACAGAATGATGGAAGCAGTTGGAAATTTGAATTTTTTTTGTAGTATAGTGGTATTAATTATAGTGATACTGAACTTTCTTTTACAGCTATAGAGCCCACCTATTTGATTAACTAATTTTCTTAAATTATCCACAGCTTTCTGATACAGCATCTCTTGCTTTCACTTTTTCTTTATTTTTTCCTTTCATTCTTCCCTTATACCCTGTCTCATTTCAGAAAAGACTTGAGATAGCATAGCATATTCCACAAAAATTAAATATCTAAAGAGTAAATCACAGTCAAGTGCCTGTGAAAATATTAATTAAAATGAAAAATCAGGAATACAGACAGATCAGAATTCTAGAAATTTATTCAACTTCAGTAATATACTTATCTCTGAGATTTGTAATGGTTAAGATTAAAAGCACAACATGATTATTCATATAAATTTCACTGTTCATGAGAAAACATACCATATTCTCAAGAAAATAATTTTTTCAAAGCATTTATTTTTCAGGTGGAATTTTTACAGAAGCCATAAAATGACATCGTAGACAACATAGAAACAAACACCATGGCCAATTTTATTACAGGTAATAATTAATTTCAGGAAAGTACCTACCATGATATTTGTAGAGAAATAAGTTTTCATCCAGCTGCATCGTCAAATATCTTAGTCATTTCTCTTTTGAAATACATAGAAATTAGTTCAGGACAGTTATAATTACAATTGTCTTTGTACAGTTTTTTTTTAATGTAACAAGGAAATCTTCATCTACATTTTTCATTTCTATGGCTCAAAAGAATATTTTGAGGGTGACTTTGAAACATGTATCTCCATTCTGCAAAACCAAAGTCTAAAACTGTCAAATGTTTTAGAAGTGCTAAAACTTGTTACAGGTTTCTTCATTATTAACCCACAGATATTCCATTATTGCCATTCATGGTAACATACCAAATAGAATCTGAATTCTGTCGTGTAAATGAAACTATCCATTATTGGAACATTCTTTTACCTAATGGAGGAATATATGTGTATATATATATTTTATATATATATATAAAATAATCTGCAGATTTTATTATTTTCATCAGATAACCTTCTGATACTTGAAGTGCAATGTGGCTTTAAAAATAAATTCTAGATTTTTCAATCTACATCAGTTCACTCTACTAACCTTCCCATCAATCTGGCAGCATCATCTTGTCTGCCTTCCAGTTAAACACACGGAGAGGTTAAGGACTCTCATTCTTGTAATCCCTTATTCAAACCATTGCCACATCCTACCACTGATTTCCATATATTATCTATTGGTTAAGTTCTTTCTGCTCTAACCATTTTAAAAGCTCTATGCCAATAATGAATTTGAGGCTGGACAATAACAACATTCTTTACAGGGACTTTCAGTGTTCAGTCATCCCATCTCCTACATTAATCCAATCTTCCAGGATGATTAGAGAGGCACACCAATGCTGACTGCCTGGCATGAAACAGAGTTGCAAGCTGGAGAGATGCAGTACAATTTCTAATGACGAAAATAATCACCCACATAATGTGGTATTCCTTTATTAAATGTTTAATGAGCACCTACTATGTGCCAAGTACTATTCTAGGTTATATGTATTTAACTAAGTTCCTCCAAATTCTTAATCATGGAATCAGAAGTGAAGGTAAACATTACTTTTTACTATAAAACTGTATACTGTGCAGAGACATTTGTAAGCCTCAATGTGGTTGGAAGTTAGAGAGTGTACTTACATCAGATAAAGGGAAAGAATAGGAAAGGTAATTTGGATATGGCAAAAACTTACGGCTATCTTCCCAATTAGGGGAAATCAGTAGGTGACGTGTATCTGAGCCAATCACAAAACTGTTATAATGGAAGCTCTAGAAGGGACACAGAAACTTCAACAGTCTGTTCATCTTCTGGAAGTCTATTCCACACCAGCAAAACAACTGACAAATTCTTGCCTGGTCTTATTGATATTTTCATGCCCTAGAGGGCAAAGGAGGTGATTATAGGAACTATCCTTTCTTTTTTCTTTTTTTTTTTGGCCTAATTTTGATCAGCAAGAAGAATTTGGTTCATAAAGTGCCAATGACAAGAGACTTTGGAAAAACTGGCCATATCATTCTTAAGAATTTGTAGTATCTTGGGAGGGACATCCATTAGACAGGTACTCTAAGAAGAAATTAAAAAACTTCAGATATGGGAAACTTAGAAGAAAGCTCAGGAAGGTAGCAAAGGTGCTAACAATATAACTATGACAATGCAAACTTCAAATTAATGAGGGAGAAAAGAAGGTCGATAGCGGAAGAAAATGGCATATCTATGCAAAGAACTCTGTTATGTCTTCAGATCATTAAAAGACATGCACAGAAGATGAAAAGGAAGACAAATAACTCTAAATATAGGCATGTAGCATGGATTGGTTAAAAGAGTACAGGAAGGTCAACATCTCTAATAAGCTGAGGTTTGCAAAATTTGCTACCGACTGTTGAATTTGGCGTCAGTTGGAAATGTGTAGAGCTATTTTGGGTGAGAAGTCAAAACTGTTCTGGTTGATATATTTCCCCCCTTACTCTCTTGCACTTTGCTCCTTCTTTCCATTAAATAGGGACATTATCTAATATTAAAATAAATTCCTTTGACTTCTAGTATTTTCCCTAAGCCTTTCTCACTACAATATGTAAGATTCATAGATTAAAAAAATAATTTTCCAGTCTACCAACGCTGGAAATGGAAGACCCCAAGGCAAAGATGTCAATTTAGGTGTATCAAGAGGCCACAAGCTCATAGACAGAAGATAGAAGGAGACCCCAGAATACACATCATCAAATGAAGGGCCAAGGTGGTACTCACAAGAGAATGTTTTCCTGACTTCTCAAGGTATTTCTCTAACAAGTTGTGATAGGATTATTATTAAAAATATTCCATGAGAGAAAACTGGGGATTAGCTTTGTTTGACTTGACTCTTCAATAATGGTCTGGACATCTCAGACCTACCAGTGCTCTCCTGACAGGCAGAAAGTCAGAGCCAGCCTTGACTAGATTCCCAAGGGGCCTCAGGAACACCAGAGATTAATGGAAGATATTATGGTGTCAGAAATACAATAAAAAGGGGAATTTAAAATTTGTATTGCAATTGGAAGAATAAAAAAATATATGGAATGATTTAAGAAAAGTTGAAATTGTTGATCTAATTGTAGCCATTAGATTTTTTTGTCAAGGAAAGCAATTTCAGGGTCATTGTAGAAGAAAATAATAATGGACAGGAGAATAATTAAATACAAATCTTTCATAAAACAAGTAATAGAATAGATCACTCTCTTGTTTAAAAAAAAAAAACTGCATGGTTTCTCATTGTACATAGGGTAATATTCCCCCTGATTCTCTCTTCCATCAAATTCCCCTTTATTCTCCCTGAAAATGCTTATCATTTTAAAAACTTTTTGTTTTGAGATAATTTTAGGTTCACATGCAGGTGTAGGAAACACTACAAGAGGTTTTTTTATACACATCACCTGTTCTCCCCCAACGGTGACATGTTGCATAATTGTAGCACAATACTATGACCAGTCACAACAACAGTTTCATCACAGAGATTTTACTATGACTTACAAGTGTTCAGGGAGCTGGCAGGCCCCCACTCTCACCCCACTCCCCATATTGTCACAGCAATCTCTTTTCCTCTGATATTAATTTTCTATTTTTGTGTAACAAGTTACCACAAACTTAGTAGCTTAAAATCACACGTGTAATATTTCAGTTTTTGTGGGTAAAGAGTCTGAGCATACCTTAACTGAGTCCCTCGCTGCAAGGCTGCGATCAGGGTGTCAGCCAGGCTGTGTTCTCAAAATCTGGAGGCTTGTCTGGGGGAGACTCACTTCCAGGTTCTCTAGGGTTAGTGGCAGAATTCACCTCATTGTGCTTATAGGACTGAGTTCCCTATTTTCTTACTGGCTGTAGACTGAGAGCCATTCTCAACTCTCAGAGGCTGCCCACAGTCCCTTTCCATGTGGTCCTCTCACACATGATACCCTACTTCTTCAAAGCCAGAGAGGGGCGGGTCTCTCACTCCAATCTACCATGGTGAAATCTTATACACTGTCACCTAATCATGGGAGAGAAATCTCATCATCTTCACTGTAGAGCATAACCTAATCAAAAGAGTGATGTGCCTTTCCTTTGCTTAGTCTTTTGCTATGTTCTTTTACTGAAGGGAGGGGACTATCCTGGGTGTAACACTGGGGTGCTGAGATCTGGGGGATCATCTTAGAATTCTGCATAGCACACCTCCCAGTGTCCCCACCACTCACTCTGCTCCAGTCACTGGGACCTTCATTCTACTTCTGTCTCTTCTTAAAGTATCTGTAGTAAAGAAGCCCTCCTTCCTGACCATCCCACTTGAAATAGCATCCCCAGTGCACCCCCCACGCTCCAGGGCCCACCACCCTGCTTGACCTAGCTCCACAGCACTTTACACTGTCTGGCTTGGTGTATGCTTGTTTGTTGTCTGTTTGCCTTCACTAAAATGAAGATTTCATGGTGGAGGAATTTGGTCTTTTTCATTTTCTATCTCTAGCACTTGGAATGATGCCTCGTATAAAATTGGTCCGCAAATGTTTGTTGAATGAACAAATAAATACTTTATTTGGCAAACAGAGCCAGTATGCTTACATAATAGAAGTAACTCAGTGCCTGGATTTTTAAAACTAAATAATTTTGTTTGAAAAAACATAGTGGTTAAGCTCACAGGCTTTTGGTTATACTCCTTGTGATCAAATCCCTGTTCTCGGACTTATTGTGTCTCTGTGCAAATGATTTTCCCTCTTTATGCCTCAGGTTTCTTAGCTATATAATATCTAAAATGATAGTATCTCTTCTTTGGGTTTATTAGGAATTCTGAAATAACACATGTAAAATATGTATTAAAGTGTCTTGTAAACAGGAAATTCTCTATAATATCAACATATGTGATTGCTGGTGGTAGTCCATTGAAATCCAATTCATTAGCCAATTGCCAACTCATCTCTATTTCATATTGTGTAGGCATGACTGTTTTAATGAGTTCTTCCTATGTAATGAATGACCTCAAGACTTAGTGGATAAAAATAACTATTTTATTACTTGTGATTCTGTGGGCCAGAAAGTTGAGCAAGGGCCCGGTGGGGATGGCGCCTCTGCTTCACATGGTATCAGTTAGGGCAACTCCCTTGAGTTAAAGGATAAGCTAACACAGCCACCCCAGTGACCACGTGAATTTAGGATGGACGTGTGACATAAGGTGCTGCCAAGTCCTCTTCCTTAATGACTAGTTGTTTATCCTGAGAATATGAATATAAGAGGGTGTATCTGCTTGGTTATGTAAAAGGGTGAGATTTCTCTGTCTTGCAGTCTCTGAGCAGCTTGCTTGTGATGCCTATAGCAATCTTGTTTAATTTTTTTTTTTTTACCATCATTGTTTTTCCTTTCTTTTTAAATTGAAGATAGAATCGGTTACAATGTGTCTACTTCTGGTATACAGCACAGTGTCCCAGTCATGCATATATATACATATATTCATTTTCATATTCTTTTTAATTAAAGGTTATTATAAGGTATTGAATGTAGTTCCCTGTACTATACAGAAGAAATTTATTTTTTATCTATTTTTATATGTAGTGGTTAGCCTTTGCAAATCCCAAATTTATCCCTTCCCACTCTCTTTCCCCCTGTAAACATAAAATTATTTACTATGTCTGCCAGTCTGTTTCTATTTTTTAGATGAGTTCATTAGAGTTCTCTTTTTCCTTCTTTTTTCTTTTTTTTAAGATTACACATATGAGTGATATCATATGGTAATCTTTTTTCTCTTTCTGGCTTACTTCACTTATAATGACAATCTCCAGGTCCATCCATGTTGCTGCAAGTGGCATTATTTTATTCTTTTTTATGACTGAGTAGAATTCCATTGTATAAATATACCACAACTTCTTTATCCAGTCATCTGTTGATGGACATTTAGGTTGCTTCCATGTCTTGTCTATTGTATACAGTGCTGCTGTGAACACTGGGGTACATGTATCTTTTTTTATTAGAGTTTCCTCTGGATATATGCGAGATTCTTCCAAAAACTAAAAATAGACTTACCATATGATCCAGCAATCCTACTTATTTACTTTTATTTAATAACAAATTTACTTTTTCTTCTACCTTTGTGGATAAGTTTTCTGGGTTGAGAGGAGATTTGGATTTTTGTATTTCCCTAACAAGATACAGTTCATGAAAAACACAGATTGATTATGAAAACAATGTACTAGAATAGCTTTAAGCTACTTTTGATTAATGAGAAATGTGATGGACTTCCTCTCATGACAAATAAAGCTACAAGTAGAGGCAGAGTTAGAGAACTGAGCAGCCTGGACATGGGGAATCCAGAATTCTGCTCTTGGCTTCACCACTTCAGTGTCTATATTTAATTTTATGGGGATTTATTTTTCTCATTTGTAAAATAAGGTTAGATTGGACTGGTGGCCTGTTGGCAATAGCCATCTCTGTATATGTTTTATTTATTATGCGTTCTGCTTAGGTTGTTTTCAAAATAGAAAGGTTACACATAAAAATTGAACTTCTGGATAAGAAGAAGGAAGAAGAGAAACAAGGGGAAGGGGAGGAAGAAGGAGGAGAGAAAGAAGGATGATTTTACTATATAGGGCTCATAAGGGCATTAGCTGGAGCTGAGAAATGACTGACTGCTTCCCCTGGACACATGCTCTTGAGTTGCCTACAATTGTCATCATTTGTCATCCTCTGTTGTGTATTAGTTGATTTGTTCATTTACTTGTATTTCTTGTAGACATGTGTGCAAGATATAGGTCATTGAACCACCCACTTAATGTGTATGATAAGAGCAATAAAAGAAAGACTAGCTAACTAGTACTTTTCTACTCTCTTTTAGTAGAAAAGTAACACTCACATGTGTCTGTATGTGGGTGAGTCAAGCAATGGAAGGTTCCCAAGCTGTGCTCTAGCAGGGGATCCGTCCTTTGCATTTTGACAGGCAGTCGCTGGTGATGTAGTCCAAGTGTGTCTTTACCCCCATGCCTTAATTGGCCAGAGTAGTTTCAAAACAGAACAAACAGCATACAGAACAAACAAAAGTTAATAACTGATTCAAAAATCTTACTAGAGGTGTGTTCTAAAATGCCACCAAAGCTATTTGGTAATGTGTATCTTTATTGACTAGATGCCAGTTTTTAATCTGGGTTATATATATTTTTAATAAGATTTGAAACTTCTATTCCCTTTAAGCATCCTATTCACTGTTTTTTTTGTTGTTGTTGTTGTTTGTTTGTTTTTGTAAGACAGAATTGCTCTTTCTTTTTTGGTCAAACTTTTAAAATATATCTGGCTCCTAAGATAGGCAAATGATCACTACATCAAGGCATGCTATTTCTTCCTCAACTCTCTAATGAACATTAGTTTTATATCTAGTTTACCAAACTGCAGCAGTTCCATGGGCTTCCACTTTGTAGTCTGAATAAACATCTGCTGAGGCATGTATGATATGGTATATAAACTATCATGGTATATAGTGTAATATATAAGCTAATGTAGGGTATAGTATGTAAATTATAAACATACCACTTTTTTTTAAAAAAATCAGAAAATTGCCACATGTCAATTTAAGAAAACTTTGAATATCTTCTTGACTTAAAATACTATTGAACAATGTCATAATTAGTTTCCATATGATTTACGATTAGCTTTTCTTCTAAAGAATGATAAATGAAGCTTAACAAGTATAAGCTTCTCAGTTTTAAAAAGCTTCCTTCTTCAAATAAATCAATATTGTTAATAATGGAAGATGTCACAGATGTCCAGATCAGCTAAAAATAAATCTACTAAAGTGGGAAAAAAAAATCTCAAAGAAAAGTAAAATAATCTAACTTTCATTTTTAGATTGTGATGTGTTTTACAGTACTAATTGCTTAGATATTGAATATCCTGTCTAGGCAAATTAAAATGGAAGTGAAATGATCATGCTTGGAAATTGCCTGTGTCCCATATTCAACCATTCAGATTTCAAACTTAATGACCTCAGCAATTCTCTTACTAAATCCATCACACTCACATTCTTTCTTTTTTTTTTTTTTAATTGAAGTACACTCAATTGCAATGTGTCAATTTCTGGTGTACAGCACAATGTCTCAGTCATTCATACACATACATATACTCATTTTCTTTTTTTTTTTTTTCACATTCTTTATACATATTCCACTTCTAGTCTTTTACCCTGAATAGCTGGCCAAGAAATGTGTTTAGTCTTGGACTATTGGTGGCCACCCAGCTAATCTTCAAGACCATATAATGAAATGAAAGGAGTGGAGACCAAGCAGACAGCAGACCAGCTTCAAACCCATTCCTTGTCACTGGGCCTCACTCCTTGACTATTAAATTATAATTTTAAATTCTTTTTCATAGCCTGAAGCAATTTATGTGGGTGATATTAAGATCATAGGGAATTCACTTCCCCTTTAATTTAAAGAAATGTTAAATAGTCAAAAAATTTAGAACACATCAAATTATTGGATGCTAGCCTCAGTCTAACAAACAGTGATGTATAGAATGATGCTTAAAATTTTTGGAACTAAGAATACAATTGATTATTTATGGAATTCAAGTCAGGCTTCTACACATGGCATGGAAATGCCTAAAATCTTCATTCTTGTACCAGAACTATCCAACGTAGGTTATAAATAAAACCACTCGTATGGTGCTAGCAGCTAGGTATTTCAAACGTATTCTAATTTACAAGATTGGAAATTTCTTTGTGTCTCATTGACTTATGACTACTTTGATTTGAAAAATAACCACCACTCAGAGAATTGGAACATAGCAGATTAGGACATTTTGCTAGAAGACAGCCACTTCACTACAGTTTTTTATGACAATTCAGACTCAGGATTTTATAGCTTACTGAAATTGAGTCAAAACCTGTAGTATAGCATGCATTTTAGCAACACACAGCTCTTTACCACATACTGGGAAGGTTTTAGGGTTTAAAGCCTTAACAGCTGGAAAAATAGAAACATATTTGGCTCGATATTTTTATGGACAATAAATATTGATAATTAATAATCATTTAATAGCATACTGATGGATTTTTATTTTGGATTTTTATTTTATTGTATTTTATTTTTATTATTATCTTTCTATTCCCCCCTCCATTTTCAATTTTTAATTTACATCTTTCTTTGAAAAACCCAGAGACCCATGGCCGAAGATTTCCTGTAGAGAGAGCTGATGAAGGGATTAAATAGCCTCAACTTTACTGCTCTTGAGACCTGTGTCAACACCAGTGAAAAATTCTTTGTTTCTTGCCATGAAATAATGCCGCTCCTTAAACTTGCATTTACTTGAAGTAAGTTGGAAATTAAAGAAACCAACAAAATGATTAATCTAGAGCCTGTTCTACATTTCAAAGCAATTAGTACTAGTATGCTTCCCTCAGGCAAACTGTTTTCAGGTTTCTTGGAATCTTTGTTGTGACCATCCCTCTTCCCGCACCCCGCTGGAGTGGGGCCTTATTGATCTTATTTTGTTTATGCTGTTATTCCACAGTGGTGTTTCTCTGGTGACTCCAGATTTTCTTAGAACTATTATTGCAGGCTTCATGGATTTCAAGGGCAATAATGCTTCAAAAGGACAATAATTTTATAAGTTCCAAAGTCATTAGGTAACACTAGTTTTCAACAATTTCCCAGGCATGCACAGTGGCTTATTATTAATGAAGAATAAACCTATGGACAACTAAGTGTAAAGTATTAGAAATAGCCGTTTCCAAATTACATCAGAGAAGGTTAAAAATGTCACAGAACTTCTAACAACGTTAATATTTGACATTTGAGTTATTTTTCAATTTAACAGGCTGGATAAAGAGTACTCTAGATTATCCAGATGAACTATAACAACTAAAAATACAAAAACTTTTTCTTCAATTAAATCAAGATGAATTACTTAGAGTATACTGGTGTGCAGGGCCAAGGAAGTCACTGTATCACTGAAAAGGGAACTCTTTAACAATCACTTTGAATAGTTGAACAAAATCACAGTCCGATTCCTCAGAAATAACTCATGAAACATCATTTAAAAGGTTGTTATTTCTTTTTAAATGAAAGTAAAACATGCTATTTAGTAAGAAAAAAGGAATCAGTAGCGTCTACACTAATGAATTAATAACCTGTTTGGCACTTAAAGGAGTGCCTGCATGTAGTGCTCAAAAAAAGCCATTGTCATCATCACCAGTCATCACTGTGAGTGGTCAGGAGCTGATAACAAGCAAGACATAGGATCCTGCTGCAAAGGCCACTGACCATCTCTCTCTCCAGGATTCTCCTCTCTTGAGGAAGTAAAGAATGGATGTTGAGGTCAGAAAGGCGTCCTCAATTTGAGCTATGTTTCTGCTACTTATTAGCAATATAAACTCGGGCACGTGTTTTAAGTTTGGTGAATCAGTTGCTGTTCTATAAAACAAGGCCAATGATTGGTATATCACAGGCCAGGCCAGCAGTTTAGCCTCTGATGCACAGTAGGTCAGGAAGGTGTTTCTTTCATACACGTTAGTGTTCCCGCTTTTCTTTGAAACAAGTACTCAGTTGAGAAGTTTTTCCATGCCACCTCGATGTAGGAAGAGAATCCTAGTGGTAGCACACATCCATTCTCCACTTTGTCCTTAGAACAGAACCTCTGAATGTTAACTGGGCACATTGCTTCCCCAGATATGCTTCATTTCCCAGATATCTTTGCAGCTAAGTGTGACCTTATGATTTCTGACAGATAGGAAAGTAAAAATAGGATGTTCAACTTCCTGAAAGTGCGCTAAATATGTAGCTTATCCTGCTCTTCCCTTTTGTAATTTTTGCTGACTGGAATGTAGAAGCAATAACTGGAGCAACAGCAGCCATGCTGAATCATGCAGAAGAGGACCACCCTCTAGGAATGGAGCATTAGAAGTTGGAAAAAGCTTGTGTGTCACTAATAAAACACTGCTCAAATTAAGGTACGTTGTCTGACCCCAGAGCCCTAGACTGTCAGGTTCCAGAATAAAACTCTTACGCATTTTAGTCATTATTAATTTCAGTTTTCTGTTACAAGTGGCAAAAGCTAATCCTAGCTAATACTACCTCAAATTATATTATATAATATAGATATTATTTATGTATTCTTGTGGTTTATTTTTTGATAGCACTTTTGCTAACGTATCTTTTTATACAAAATTCTCAGAAATATTTGAATTATACTTATCACAGAAAAAAAAAATCCTCTATAAGCCAGAGAAGTTGGTACGGCACAGGATAACAAACAATGATATTTAAAGACAGGAATCTACTCCCTTAAGTAAGCTTTAGGTTGCATACATTCCACACAGCGGAACTGAAAAAAATCTTCGGTGTCTAACCATTTGTTCCAGTTATTATGGCTGTATTACAGAACACCCAGAATTCAGTGGTTTAAAACAACCATTTCATTATATACAAGAATTCTGGAGTCAAGAATTTGGACAGGATACGGAAAGAACTGATAGATTCTAACTGATGGTGTCTGGATCTCAAATGAGAAGAGCTGAAAGCTGGGATGACTTAAGAGACAAAGGCTAGAATTATCTGAGGTTTATTCCTTACAAGCGTGTCTGCTGCTGTCCTGTAAGGACGTGAAGACTAGCATTGCCAATTGGCATAATTTACATGAGGCTTTGCCATGTGTCTTGGCTTCTTCATGGCACGGTGGCCTCAATGTATTTATTCAGACATCTTACAGAGTGGCACCAGGCTCCAAATACAAGTGTTTCAGTCAGCATGATAGGAGTTGCAGCATCCTTTATAACCCATCCTGCTTACACTGGACCGTGTTTGAGGAAGCATTTTCAGTCCCTCTGAGATACAAGAAGAGGGGACATAGATTTTGCCTCTAGATGGAAAGAATGTAAAGAATTTAGAGGAAGGAATGATTTAAAATAGCCACACTATTGTATACTGAAGGAGAAGTAATCAGCTCCAAGTTTTGTCATGGCCACACCTGCTATTACCCAAGGACACAGTAAGAAGTAGAGCAAGGAGTCAGTGTGGCTTCTATGAGTAAGCAAAGTCTTGAATGGGGATGTGGTCCTTCCAGCCAAACTCATGGATAAAAAGCAGGGAACCCAGAGTTCTGAGTAACTCTGACCTAGCAGGATACTTACCCTATATAGCTGACACTGATCACTGAAATTTGAATGAACTTTGCAAGGAGCAAGCATCTAGGTAACTAGCAACTAGTTAAGCATTGGGGAAATGATTCCACTCTTTATCATTATCTGGCTGATTTCTTTGCATTGTTCAGGTCTGTATGAAACCAAAATAAAAGCAACCTTGTGTTTGAGTCTCCATTCTCATCCATCTTCATACTTCATGGTCTAATGTCTTAACCTGGTTTAGATGAATAAGAACCTCTTACCCTTGGAAGTATAAACACAGTATAGTGGTGATATTATTAGTATTTAAAAGTCAATAACTTTTGTAATTATAACCAGGCAGAAATAAGTTGTCAAGGCATTCTTGCATATTGGGTCACAAATAATTTCTCATACTAAGAATTTATAAACAGAGGGTCTAATGTTAGGAAAAAAAGTTGTAATTTAACTGTTAAAATTCTGTGTCTCAATTTGCTGGTAGTGTGATAAAGGGAAAATTCCACTTAACCTGGGGAGGTTTGGTGAGAATTAAAAATGTGAGTGTGAACAACTCCCGGCACAGAGCAGGCACTTGGTAAATGCTGGCTTCCTTTTCCCCAGGTGGCCTCCCATAGACCCTGTCACCCACCTGGGCAATGTCTCATTTTCTAAAATGCTTCTGCAACTTGGAAATTCAATCTCTCGTTCACTGAAAAGGAAATTGCAACATGACTCAAGATCACCATGGTTTCAAAAGCTTTACCTTTCTACAAATCAACAGAAGAGCTAATACTTAGTATTTCGAAGTCATCTTTTATCATCAAAAATATGGTATTCCAGGGTACTGTCCAAACAATTAATTCAGTGAGAAATAAGGAGGTTATGGCCTAGGGAGTTTCAAACTGAAAAGAAATTACATTTCTTACAGGAATTTTAATAATGAAGTTGTCATTTATAGCCATAATTGTAGACTTACAATCTAACCCTCTCTGAGCATAAGGAGTTGGCCATTTACACCTAGCTTTTGCCCATGAGCCTTATTTCTCTGCCCGTGTAAATTAGTCATTAGCACTTCGCACACATTTTCATCATCGTTATCATAGACCTTTGTACCAGAGCACAGAGGCGCTCCAAGGAGTAGCTGTGGGTGTGGCTTGTGCTATTTCCTAGGCTAGAAGTTACAACCTACAATGGATGGGGTCATCAAGATTGGTCCCCATCCAGTGGGTTTCACTATATACCATCTGCCTTACGCAAACTTGTGCTTCAGGAGACATCAATTTTAAACGGAGATATCAAAGAGCATTTGGCTGCAACTATTTTTTTCAACAGCAAATGTACCACTTCACATACCTACTAGCCAGGTATGAGTTATCTAGTTTTTTCCCATCCATGCCAGCACTTGGTGTTCTCACTATTTTTATTTATTTATTTTTTTGACTCTCCACATAAGTATCTGCTCATAACTCATAGTAGCTCTAATTTGCATTACTCTAGTGAGTAATAATGTGGAACATCTTTTCATTTGCCAATTTGCGATGTGTATATCCTCTTTTTGAAATGCTTTGGTGAAAATTTGCCAATTTTCTAACTAGATTTTTTAAGCTATTGAGTTTTAAGAGAGAGAGAAATATTTACATTCAACAACTCAAGAGAAGTGAAACACTTGGGAAATAAATAAGATCAAGGTTTTACAATGAAACCTTGTATTGGATATGATTCATTAGCACCCAATATTTATTTTCTTTACCCATTTCTTGGAGACCTTCTTGTGTTGTGTGGCTTGAAATCTATGTATTCCATTTCCTTGTCATTAGCATTCTAGATATAGATCATATTCTGCCTCTTAAATGCCCTGTGTGAGATTTAGGAGATAGAAATGAGACAAGCATCATCTTCCTTCTACTGCTGGCTGTTCCCTGCTGTGACCAATGAGAGGGAGAAATAACTGTTTTGTCTTTGTTTTCTGCCACAGATTTCTATGTCTAGTCACCAGCTTTAGTGCTGGGAAAGAGTCACCGTGGTGGTACAGCAACTTCTCAGTCCTGATTTCTTGATCATCAGTGTGCAGCAGAGAAGTGTGTTCTTGAACCTAATACTTCCTTTTGCCTCCTTCAGCTTTCTGACCCTTCTGGAGTGTGGACATGGTAGTAGCCACTCTGGTGGTCTGTTCTGTGGCCTTCTGTGGTATAGAACTCAATGAGACCCCTTTGTTCCAGCCCCTCTAACCTTTGCCAGGTACCAGTTTTCTGCATTAAAACTCTTTCTGCTCAAAACACCTAGAAGTTTTCTATTTACTGGATAGCATCCAAACGGATACCTACCCTCTGCAGAAATATTATAAAAGTAAACTCTAATTAACATGGAGAAAAATCAAGGAATGATTTAATAATTGACTTTTTAAAGGGGTGGTGAGCAGGCTTCTCAATACGCCGTTCTCAGGGACACTGAGCCGGCTGCAATCATGTACCTCACCCACCGGCAACATTTGCTAGACGCAGCTGTGATAGGCTGCTTCTTAAGTCAGGTGTTTCTCAAGTTTAAGAAAATGGAAGTAAGAAAACTGCCCTGTGTTTTTACTCCTGCTTGGGCTATTTTTAGTGAGAAACAAATAGGTGATTTTAAGGCTATGTAGCATAAAAAGAAAAAAAAAAAAAAAACTAACTTAGGAAATCCACCTCCTAAATGGCAGAATAAGGGGTTCTGCACATCTGCTCCCCAGCCAAACAACCAGAGTGGTTTATGTCCCTGCAAAATTCACAAGTGAAACTTAATCCCCAGTGTGACAGTATTTGGAAGTAGGGCCTTTGGGCAATGATTCGGTCATTAGGGTGGAACACTCATGAATAGGATTAGTGCCCTTATTAAAGAGATCCCAGAGAGCTCCCTTGCCCCTTCCACCATGGAGGACACAGTGAGAAGATGTGCATCTGTCAAGAAGTAAGCCTTTACTAGACAACAAAACTGCTGGCTCCTTGCTCATGGACTTCTCGGGCTCCAAAACAGTGAGAAATAAACGCTTATTGCTTGAGACGCCAAGTCCATTTTTGTTATAAGAGCCTGAATGAATTAAGACAAGCAGATAATTTGTATTTCTCTTAGAATATCTTTCAAGAGAATCAGGCTTAAGTTTCAGTGAAATGAGTTAGTGACACAGGAGTAGAATGACTTTTACTCTGGAAATATGTGTAATCGTTTCTCAAGTTTAATTTTCCCAGTATAAATTTCTGGTGCTTTTTAGCTGTAAAATGTCTAGCAAAGTATTAGTGGTTTTATTATTGTTAAAAATGATTAAAGAAGACATTGTGGATGATACAAATGCCCTTTAACACTTCCTGAAGTGGACAGTCTTTATTCTTAAGGGTCGGGAGAACTGCAAAATGGAGGGGAAGACAGCAGGCTTTTATAGAGAAGGAATAAAGAACAAGGAAGAGAGAAACAGAAAATGACTGAGAAACAAGGAAGTAAGTGTAGAGCTCAGAGCTGGCTTGGCTTTTGGGGATTTGCTGGTTGGATATGTTACATTTCTGGTCAAGCAGAGCATTTACAGAGACACAAACGTTACATAAATTTCAGTTTGCTGAGTGGCATCTGGAACAGGAGCAGTTCCATCTTGAGTCTAGAATTTTATTTCAACATTATCATAATCATCTTGCCTTCCACAATCTTTTTTTTCATAGCAATTTTATACCTTCAGTCTCCCAGTTATTCAGATACAAAAATGAGAATTCATCTTTGACTCATTCACATCTGTCCTTTTGTATCAAGTTAATCACTAACATTTACTGACAATTTATTTTTAATTAATTGCTCCCTTTTTGTTGTCATTACCATGTTCTAGTTTCAGATAGTTGTTATCACTAACCTGTACTAAAGCAATAAATATCTATACGTTCTTCATTCTCCTACCACTTCTACACACTACTGCCAGAGCAATTTTTCATAAGTGCATTCTCAAAATACCTCTTTTCTGCCCCAAAATATACAATGACTGCTGGTTGGCTATTGAATATATTTCAAACTTCCTGGCCTGTTGTGCAAAACCTTTCTCGTTGTGTTCAAGCCTACCATTTCAGTGCAAAAGAGATGACCAGTTGTCTGACCATGAATTAATGCATTCTCTCACACATGTTGATGTCTCTTAAGGGGAAAGAAAAATTAAATGGAGATGCTGCTTTACAAATATGGTCTTGGAGCAGTGTGTTAAATCTGAATGGACAGCCCGGTTTGTCATATTACAAAACCAGGCTAGATTTTCAATGTAAAGCAGAACCTTCGCATTAACAAAGCATAATGTGGGTCTCTCTTGGTCACAAAACAGGAAAGAGAGAGGGATTTTTTTTTTTTTTTGATAATAAAGTTGATTGCTAGGACCCTGTATTAACTTCCTATTGCTGGTGAAACAAATTGCTACAAACTTGGTGTCTTAAAAAACAGCACAAGTTTATTATTTTATGGTTCTAGAGGCCAGGAGTCTGAAATGGGTATCACTGGGCTAAAATCAAGGGGTTTGCAGAGCTACACTCCTCCTGGGGGCTCTAAAGGGAGATCTGTTTCCTTGCCTTTTCCAGCATCTGAAGGCTGCCTGTAGTCCTTGCCTTGTGGTCCCTTTCCACCTTCAAAGCCAGCAGCAGCTGGTCAACTTTTTCTCACATTTGCATCACTCTGACACTGACTCTTCTGTTTCTTGTCCATAGTTAATGACTCTTGTGATTACATCGGGTGCATCTGATAATGTCTTTATCTTTCCCATCTGATTAGGAAGCTTAAATTCATATGCTGTCTTCATTTCCCTTTGCCATGTGACTCATTTACATAGGTCCCAGAGGTTAGGGCATGACATCTTTGGGAAGCCATTGTTCTACCTACCACAAGACTATTCAAAGTAGAGCTGAAGACAGTACAGTCCAGAACTTTGTCCACAGCTTATTAAAAGGGCTAAATCAGCTTGACTGCTCTTAACCACTTCCTGAATCTTTATCTCTCCTCCCGACCCCTAGAAAATTCATTCATTGCATTGGAAGAATCCTTAGTCTTCTACCCGAGGAGGGCTATTTGACTCCCTTTCCTTCTCCTGTCAAGCCAAGTGGGGAAGAGCTCCAAGAGAATCAGTAAAATCAAGAGAGGGTGAGACTGACAACTCATTTCCTGGGTGGACTTCTTTTTAGGCAGCAGACTTGATGTTCTCCCTCTGGGCAGATCTAGCTGGGGAGACGCGAGTCAGAGGGAGATAATGAGCAGAGGGATAAGCTGTAGTCAGACACTGGGGCAACCACACTGCATCGAGGATGACGCTCAAGCTGACACCGCAGAAACTGGGACGTTGCACCACCTGACTGCCCCCGGGCCCCACGTGCGTGCTTCAGGAGCGGGCCTCAGGCATTACCTCCTCTCAGTGGCACAGTCTGTTGAGGTTGGTCAGAGAAGCCACAAAAGGCAGGCGACAACTACAATAGCACGGTTCAGCGAAAAGTCATTGCTCCCTTTGTTCTAAAGACTAATATTAGTCTTTAAAATAATGGAGGAAATGGACTCAGAAAAGGGAAGGAAGGGGGACATGGAAGAGCTGACCATGGGCTTTCCACCTTTCTGACCCACGTCACAAGCACAGAGAGGAGGAGAGGATCTGAGCAATAAACTGGATGTGAGCTTGATATTTTAAATTGGATTAGAGTGGATTGGAATTTAAAACCTAAAACTGGCAGAGGATTGCAGAATTTACTCAATATGTCTTTAAGGGGCAGTGAAGAAAGATTTAACTGCAAATGTTTGAAGGTTACGATGGAAAAAAAATAAAATTATTTGTCTCTACCCTTCCAATTTAATATTGGTCTATATACTGGTTATAGATACAATGACATAATTTTCTTCTTTAATTATCTTTATCAAAGATACATACAAATATTATCTGGAGCATATTACAACACAATTGATAAACACTCTGGTGTTTGTGGGAGCTTTTTGGAAAAAAATAATTCGGGTCTAACTTGAGATACTCCATACATTGATCTATTAATCAACCACCTTCTCAGATGGGTGATGCTGAAGACATACTGTTTGCATCTGAGAAGGTGACATTTTCTTATTTCCTTAGTGAAATGAGATTTAGCCTTCATATTTCTAGCTTATTTAACCCGATGAGATAGCTATAATCTTTATTTTACAGGTGAGGAAACTGAGGCAGCAAAAGGTTGTGCAACTTGTCCAACGCCTCAGAGTTATGAAGTGTGGGGTCCAGATCGCACATGGGAATTCTGGCGCACAGTCTCGCAAAACAAAGCAGTTGTTCACCAGTGTTTGCTGAATTGAATTGACTACTACAGTTTATCATGATTATCACCAACTTTGCAACCTAAACTAGCTCTCAGTATTTCACAAAATAGGGCAGGATAAATTGTTCTCCAGAAGGAGTAGTTAATGTTTCATACTGTTAAATTGCCTAATTTTCCAATTGTTAAATTGCCTAATACGTTCTCTCTGAATGGTGTTTTGTTTTCCTTGAAGAGGTAAACAAACAGTAAAACTCTTTCATCTCAGCCATCACGGAGTAAAGCTCCCCTCTAAGCAATGCTTGCTTGGGTTATAGCTGATGTTAAATCATCTTTAAACATTTAAAAGGCAAAGTGCTTTATCCATGGTGATTTTATTGTGCTAGAAAACATTAATTGTAGATTAAGGTTCTTTCTGTCTCAACTTTGATGTCTTTGGTAACCTTGAAGTCAAATCTTTGTGTTAGCAAGAATTGAAGAATGGTGTTCATCTATTAGCCAAAAAGTTTGTCTTACAATAAAAAATGAGATTGTTAATGTTATTATTTATAGTTCACCACGAAATCTCTGTAAGGAGGTGGATATCAGAGAAAAATTTCTTTGAAGAAAAAAAAAATTGCACACATACACACACAAGCACATATTTATGTTTCCCTGTTAGAAAGTAGTTCATGCTTAATACCCAAAACTTCAAAAAGCATATGGAGAAATGGAACCAATTAACCATAATTCCACAGCTTCATAATAGTCACTGTTACAATTTTGATGTTTATCTTAACGGATACTTGTTTTCATGTTTGTCTGTATATCTCTATGTTTCTCTTTATAAAAATATAGACTTAATCTAGCATTCAATAAATGTATGTTTTGAGGAATTTTTCATTTATAAATATTTCAATAAGGTCTTTCTATGTCCAGAAATACACTTTCATAGTATAGATTTACTGGATGCACAGTAATCTAATGATAGCACCATTGCGTATTAAAGCAACAGACTTGAAACTGAAGATATTTTGACCTATCTAAAAATTTTTTACATCTTCAGCTTTTCAAGAATTGAATACTATGCAAAGTAGGCATTTTAACTCACATTAGTCATGATAAATTGAAAAAAGAATATGTCTTTAAAACTTCATAGAGTGTGCATTTGAGATCTGCAAATAACCAGGACAAATTCATCCATCTATAAATTTTATACATATCAGAGTCCACCACATTAAAAACATTGCTAGCTCCACTCTGTCCCATAAGACTTGGCCAATGTGCAGAAATGTTCATGATTAGTACAAAATAACTTGACTGAGGTCATCTATCAACATTCTGAAATGGAATCTGAATGAATTAACTGTTTTTTAAAACTGACACTGGTTCAAATTCTGGGTCTATGTCAGAAGAGCTCACAATTGTAATATGTGTTAAGGGAAGAAATTCTCAGAAACCATTAAGAAAGCATTAATACTGGATGTATTTATGACTGTTACATTTTCACAATCATATATTCCTGCAATTGTATTTGAATTTATAATTTCTTCCTTCTTTGTGTTAAGAGGTGGTAAATCTTTTCAAAAATATAAATGTTAATAAAAATTTGCAAAACAATCAACCTAAAATGATCTTGACTCCATTTTAGATTTTTCTAACACAAATAATGTACACCTGTTTGACTTTGCTTTTTTCATTATAACTGTGAAGCTTCAAGATGCCCTTTTGTTCATATTCCTTGAACACTAAACCAAATTGATTGTGTTAAACACTGTTCATAATGTGAAAATTATAGCAAGATCATATACCTTTGCCAAGCATTTTTCAAAGGTCAGAATTCTGGTTATGATTTTCAAAGACAGCACTTTAAAGATAAAAGTTGTCTGGGAAAATGGGCACTTTTATGCAATATGGTTTATTGTTTTGTTGATTTTAATATTACTCTGTGTTTTTTGGATGCTTACTAGCAACTCAAAGTACTCCTTGATTTTCCTTGCAATTTGATGGACTTTGGAAGTTAATTTTCTTTAACCTAATCAGGAAAAGGCTTTTGCAAAAGCCCTTTTAGAAGAGAAAGAACAATTCTTATAAATTGAAAGGTAGTTTTATTTTTGCATAAAACACCACTGGCTTTCAAGAAGGCATGCAAAATACTGACACTTCTACTCTAGTCTTTAGGGGTGTCACAAAAATAAAAAATGATGACAGTGATGAGGAGGAGGATGAAGAGGTGGAGCAGGGAGAGGTGGGGAAGATGGCAGCTGTGAAGCATCAGAACATATCTCCAAAGGGGTATGAGATGATCACTTCATATCTCCTGGAAGCATATTAACAACAAACAAACAAAAGTAACAAAAGTTAGCTGTTTTTCTTATATATTTTGTTTGCTATCTTACCTGAAAATTAATACGAATATCATGTGTAAGTACTTTGTAAACTTCCAATTTACAAAGGTAAGATAGTTTTATTTTCATCACTGTTATTGGTACCACTATGATTATTCTTATTTGAGCAATGAATATTCATATCACCATTTGTCATTATGTTTCCATGTTTGTGCATGTGAGCTGAATATTATGATGAGAAGCACCTTGTCCAAGGCCAAGATGGGAG
The DNA here is from genome assembly GCF_048773025.1 of Camelus bactrianus. Classification (NCBI taxonomy): domain Eukaryota; kingdom Metazoa; phylum Chordata; class Mammalia; order Artiodactyla; family Camelidae; genus Camelus; species Camelus bactrianus. Next base: position 32,960,238 of record NC_133541.1, read on the forward strand.
TCAGTGATAACAGGATAAAGCCAGAATTTAGTTTATGACTCAAAAGTCTGGGCTTCAAGTTCATGACAAGTTGCTCCTTCATCACACGGCTCAGAAATGACTCTGATGTAGCCATTTTCCTGTTGGAAACAATCATAGGGTACAAGATTATTTGAAATTGAAATCACTTTGGTAAACTAGGGTTCTGATTGCGTGTGACTCTTGTTTCTATCGTGTATATGCCTTTGTGGGTATTTCACTCAATTGAAAGGAAAAGAAAAAACAAGAACAATTTATATTGCCTCAAAAGCTCCTTGGTAATCTGCAACATTTCTTGATGATTCATTTTGTATTTTCCCAGGCAGCCACAAGTAAAACTCAGAACACTGTGGGATCAACTTTTCCAGTGAGTAGCCACTGGGGTAGTAAATCTCACCCAGAGAATTCAGTGAAGTGCACTGTTCCACAGCCAGAGCACCTGTGTTCTCATAAAGATGCATAAAGTACGGCACATTTGCAGACGGTGTGCGTTCACGCAGATCATAGGCAAGTAACAATTTTCTAATAAAGTATATTGTGTAGCGTCCTGCACTACCTGTTATGTCATGTATGGTTATGGAAATTAAGTTGAAATTTTACAAAATAAAATTCAGTTTCCCAGTCAGCACAAATATGGCAGCAACAACACATGGGAGCACCTTAGAAAGGCAGTCCCAGCCCATCCTGTACCTGCTAAGTAAGAATCTACATTCCAGTAAGACCATTCATTAGGTGACTCAGGCATATTAAATCTGAGGAGAACTGTAGGTGGCCAGAGAAGATAATCTAGCCCGTTTCAGAAAAGAGGCATCCATTTTAGTCTAAAATAATTAAACTAACTTCGTAATTTTGGTAGTTAAATATTTTTAAAAAAACGATTAAAAATTTTCCATATATACCAAAATTTTGTCTTTTTTTTCCACCCCAAGTGTTGTGATTCAGGAAGGAATCACCCTAACACCCATGAAGGAGAGTTGCTGTAAAGCAGAACTTTAGCTATGATGATACTTATTGAAACATGCATTTAGTCCAGCTGGTTGACAATTAATTCAGGGTTTACCATTTATGGTCTGCATTCCATATAACCTGATAATAGAAAAACTTAAAACTCCAGTGACTTTATTGTTTGTTCTTCTTTGTCTATGTGTCAGGTTTTTATTTTTTAAAAAGCGATTTTCCCTTTTCTTATATCACTTTCTTTTGATTTCATTTTTATTGTACAAGATTATCATAATGTTTGTTTGCAGAAGTATTTATAACTCACTGTAGTCCTGTCTTATGAAACGATTTCCCTGCCTACAAACAGGTTTCTAGCAGGATACAGAGATGTATCCTGGACATCTCTGCTCTTGATGAACATGTGTCCATTTATTTATTTTTTTGTTTAGCTTCCAAAGCTCCCTTCTTGAACATTTCATCAGTGAATACCTATTTGCTTACACATACAGTGACAAATTTACCCAAAACACACATACATACACACACACAAACACAGACTCACCTACATTTAACTGTTTTACAATGCTTTAATGTGGCTCACTGGCTATTTCATAATAAACACCTAGGCCATAAAAAAAGACCAATATGCCTCAACATTACAGCTTAAGTAAGATACTACAAATAGAGTTCAACAAAACTCCAAATTTTGGTCATAGGACAGGTGAAAAATAACCAACCAGGAAGGCGTTCACGGCTTTTCTGTCCTCCAGTTCCTACACACATACAAATAAGTTATTTGCAGCTGAATTTCCTTCCTTCTCCACATTCTGAGGAAGGAAAGTTGATCTTTGTGATCCTTCGGTGTTTAGGAAGACAGATGGCATTGGATTGGAGTCGGGAGTGCCATTTCCAGAGCTTCTAAATTGAAATTGCCTATTAAGAGCCTGAGAGTGGAAAGGAAATTTTGCTGTTCAGTTGCAAGCAGTGATGATCAGTGGCTGCTGGGAATGAAGAATTAAGCAGTGAATAAAGGGGCTTTTAAAAGCGTTGGTGTGAGTTTTAAGTGGGGTGTGGAGAACTCTATAAGTTACATTTTTTTCTGTTTATTTATGGTACTGAACTGTGTTTCTTGCTTTTGACTCCATAAAGAGAATGATTCATATGAGACTCTTGGATATTATTAGCATTATATACATGCATTTAAAATGTGAAATGATTGCATGATCTGCTGTATCTTACCTTGATATTCATTAGGCTGTGCTTAATTAAAATTCCAGACTTTAAAAGGATTTTATGAAAATTAACTATTATGTTTCAATGTCCTTGATGTAACAAACATAATCATATCACCTGACCAGTCAAGAGTAACTATAGTTGCCCTTGATTTGTAAGGATCATAAATAACTTTTTCATTTTCTTTTCTGTAGCCTCAAATTTGTTCTCTAGTGAAGTATATACTGTATTTGTAATAGGACGATAAATTATCTCTAGTGAATTGGATTTCTGTTTTCCATTAAGGTTTTCTCTAATTTCCTGATTATTGTACAGTCAATATATATTTCTTTATAATCCAAAAAAAGAAATTAAAATAGAATACCAATTTACCATTGATACTATTTCTAACATTTTACTGTTTTATCATTTTTATGCTCAAATGCCATGTTTTGAAAATTTCCCATGGAAATGGTTACCATGGATTGATCCTTGGGAAAGTTTGCTCCTCCTATCAAAGATTCAATTAGAGGTGATGTTTCCATGTCTCCTTCAATACTTACTCTGTGCCTTGTATTCCAGCTCTCATTTCCTACCTAGGGCTTGTTTAGACCCATTGAACAAAATAACTGAGCATTTGAGGAAAGAAAAAAAAAAAAAAAACCCTTCTGGGGTTAAACTGACTGGGACTCCTGGAACTTACGACGTCAAACTTTCATTTAAGTCATGCTATAGTTTACTGGGTGCCTTAGTAGGATTATTCAGCAGTAGAAGACAAAGCTGTTTTATAAATCAGACTGCCTGAGTGTGCTTAAGAAGTGTTTTCCAAAAAATACAAAATTGCATAAAATTGGGGGCCCAGTTGGTTACACTCAGTGAGTCATCATCCTCTTCCCCCGCCTTCTTGTAGATGCCACACAGAGACCCATCAAAAAGCTACTCAGTTACCCCTCCCCTACATGAGACAAAACCTTGGATGGCTGCTGCGTCCAGCGCAGCTCGGGATCGTGTCTGAGGACAGGCGACACAAGACTTAAGAAACAAATAGACTAAATAAAGAGCAAAGATGGGACCAGGGGTCTCAAGATCTCATGAATCTAGAGTGCCGAAAGCCTGGGCAACATCATATTTATATAGCTCAGAAAAAAATGCGATCAAAGAGTGGGGCTTTAGGTATTCCATGTGATAAGCACTAAGTTCTGCCTGCTGGTTAACTGATTAATTTCAGGCCCATTCCTTCCAGGAACAATCACCCTCCTCGGGGTATGCAAAATTTCGGAGTCTGTTCTGCCATTGCCTCTGGGACATCTCAAGATAGCAGATACTTCCCCTGGGTTCAACAGCATCTTTCATGCCAGTACAAAGTTCTGCTAATGGATGATCTGGCTTTCCAAGACCGTTCATTGTTTTACCCTAAGGAAATATCTGCCCTCCTTCATGCCATTATGGTCAATCTCAGGATTGCCCCTCACAAATTTTCTTTAGCATAATACATGTTATAGGTCATCTACTGCACAAAACATTAAAACAAAGCAAGCATGTGCATTTTAAGCAAGTAAGTGTGAATACAATATTTTAAGCTCGTGGAAACTTGGGTGTGGCTTGTTTTCTAGTTGCCTGTTGTCCAGCGGCTTGTTTTCCAGCAGATGGCTATGTCTGGGAGCCATTAAGATCAGAGCGAGTTGTGGGCTGAAGGCAAGGGCAGAAGGAAGCCCTTGTGATGCTTTGACTGTCTCTACAAACCTGAAATACTCTTGATGCTCAAAGCATTTAGTTACTGCCATAATGCCTAGTTTCTTCTACACAATAGCTTTATTGTTAGACGCCTTTGAATTAATTAAGATTCCTTTGCCTGGGTAAGCTAACACACCATGTAAATGAGAAGGAGTAAACAAAAGCTGGAAAACTCTTCAGCACACCACATTTTTCTTATACACCAAGCCTCCACAGAATAAAACTTGTAGGCTTACAAAAGGACTCACTAAGTGATTTCATAAAAAGATATTCACTCCTCCCCAAATTGCAGAACACACTGCTGGGAAGCCCTTTCTGAATTGCTTCTTAACCCCATAGACTCATTCCCTTTTAAGACTGTTTGCTTTAAGTGTGATTGTACAGATTTCTGGAGGAAAAAATTTCACACACAATTTTCCCTGCAAATGGTGTGGGGCAGAACACATTGATTTTTATAAACAACTTTGTGTTTATAGTTATGCTTCTTAATTGCATTGCATTTCATAAAAAAAGAACTGAATGAAAACCAGATTAATGTTCAAACTGGAGGTACAATGACCTAAATGAATCTAAGCTTTTGAAGGGTGTTTGGATCTAAAAGATGTTATGAAAGTGGCCGGAAGTGTGTCATTTGATTCAGCCAAAAACAACAGATGGAGCTTTTGTTTTTAGCATTCTTGTTGCGTATAGAGATGCTCAGAAGTTTAAACAGTTGCTAAGTTCTGTAAATTCTAATAATAACGGTTGTAACTAATAAGTCTGGGTTGGCAACATCTGTCACAGAGATCTCTCCATTTCTGGTGCTGCTACCAAATCCAGGCCCTTACAAACCATGTAATCTAAGAAAGTTGGTGAGTCTCCCTGAGACTCAGTTCCTTTATCTGAAATGGGAAAAGCATTGCCGGCTTCGTAGGGTTTGATGCCCTCCGTGTTACTGTGTGCCAGGTACAGTTCTATGCACTTTGTAAACACGAGGCCAGGTATCCTCAACATGACCCTAGTCAGTAAATACTAGTAGTACATCAACATTTTGCAAATGAGGAAACTGAGTCCCAGAAAGTTAAGTAACTTGCTCCGCGCCACACAGCTCATGATGTGGTGAAGCCAGAATTAAAACCTGGTTAGTCTAGCTCTGGGGTCTGCTTTAACCACCTCAATGTTTGGTGAGGACTTAGATAAAATACTATGTAAAGCTTTCTGTATGTTATGCACTCAGTATTTAATAGCTGTCTTTACTATCATTTACAGCTATTGCCAGCCAGTGAAAGCATGAGTTTCTTCTGCTTTTGTCCCATCTAATCAAGATGAATGGAAATCAACACTTGGTTTGGGGATTGTTATCATGGCTTTGTCGCTATTTACTGAAGAGGAAATAAATCTTTGATGATAAAGACTCTTAAAAAATGCCATAGAAACATTTGAGATTTGAGGTACTAAATAGATACAGGATGTGGATAGAATCCCGAATTCCTGAAAACTGAAAGGTCATTCTCTGGATTTTCATGTACTAATGATAATGCAGTTGTTCAGTAACGACATTAGCTATTGAGGGGACGAATGATCTCATCAAAGCTACTTCTTAGCCCATCCAAACAGTTTTTAGAATCAGTCACCTTAAGAGGGGGTGTGTGTATGTGTGTGTGTGTGTGTGTGCACACCTGTTTTATATTTTGTGGGTATAATAGATCAGATCTGTGGTTACCAGAGGCAAGAGTGGGGAAACAGGGAATTGGAGGAAGTTGGTTAAGTGTACAAACTCCCAGTTGTAAGGTAAACAAATACCAGGGGTGTGATGTACAACGTGATGACAGCAGCTAACACTGCCGTGTGATATATAGGAAAGTCGTTAGGAAAGTAAATCTTGAGTTCTCATCAAGAGGAGAATTTTTTCCTTTCTTTCTTTCTTTCCTTTTTATTGTATCCATATGTGAAGATTGATATTAGCTGAGACAATTGTGATAATCATTTTACAATATATATAGATCAAGCCTTTATTCTGTACACCTTAAACTTATACAGTGCTGTATGTCAATTATCTCTCAGTAAAACTGGGGGAAAATAACAGATTTTTTTTTCTTCTAATTAAAAGAAGTAATGTCAAATGCCTGTCCACTCTCCTCACCTTTAGCATTCTCTCATCCATGGTCTCTAAGTAAAAAAGTCTAAGAGATCCCCCTGGGAAGCGTGTAGCTGATGAAGGACACCATCTAACAGTCCCCTTTGGGGCCATGATTCACTTTCATCGTCCCCCATCTGGTGCTCTTTCCACAGGAAAATCATTAGGACTGAACTCCATCTCAAAGCACTAAGTAAATAGGAAAGTTATACACAATGTCTGTCCCAACCATGGTAGGGTATCCACAGCCTTTCAGCGTTTCTTCCACCTTGGTTCAATACATCTGAGTGGATTAAGCACCCGATTGACCCCTCTCCTCTTCAACTGTTAATGCCAAGTGTGAACATACTTCTCCTAGGATCCTTTTCTCCTAAGTCATTGAGATGAATGGAAGTAACTAATACTGCTTTGTTTTACAAGGGAACACAATTTTACAAATAGTCAAGGATTAAAATTATGTTGTGGCCAGATCTCATAACACAAATTTATTTCTTGTCTGTAGTGCACTTGAAAAGGTACTTCCCATACAAATCTGCAAAATATGACTTGCTTTTTTCTCATCAGGGTAACATAATCACTACAATATCATATGCAAAAAGGAAGCCTGAATAACTGGAAAAGTAGTTTTGTCAATGTAGAAAATTCCACTGGGATCCAAAGTGATTACAAAGTTTAATCACAAGCTATACATTTAAGTCTTCCTGTTTTCTATGAACAATTAAAATGTGGCAAGACAGAAAAATACAACTAAAAACTTGTCAAAGTATGATTAAGATTTATATTTTTTCTATTTTTCAGTTGCATGATTCAGTTCATTGATGTGAAATTTCTGTCTTCATGAACAATGATGGACAGATGAAAAATCTTTTTAATTTGGCATTGTGTAATCTAAAACAGGGTAATTAGTGGGACTGACTGAAGACAGACCAATGTAATCACAATCAGGAAAGAGAAGGGAAAGGAGGGAAGAAAAAAAGCAATAAATATAATAGTAAATATAGAAGCATCTCAGAGCAAACGTATTGCAGGAGGTTAGAAAAAGCAACAGGACATCAATCAACTTCCTAACGATAGAGAAGGATAGCATTGCAGACTGACCAGCTCTGACGTCTGTAAGGAAGGGGTGGAAAGCAGCAGATAACTGAGTTGTTAGTAATCCTAAAAGGTTCATGGCACTATTCTGTGTAGTTTTTAAGTCTTGTGTTCTGTATTTAACTTTCTTGGGTTGAATCTGGCTCTGCCACTTACTAACTGGCCATCTTTGTGTAAATTAAGCCCTTATGTGCCCCTTTCTTCATATCCTCAAATGAGGATCGCTATAGTACTGCCTTCAGTCAATTACTGGAAGAAGTATCACCTTTAGATCTTGACAAAGAGGCCCCTGCTCTGTGTCCTTCATGACGGAGGATCCTGAATCGTACAAGTAAAAAGAAAGTGAATTTATTAGATTGTGCAGAGGCATCTGGGCACTAGCACCATGCCCTTCAGTGTATAGATCTGCTCCTGTGACAGCGTTCAGGTCACAGGGAAACATTGCTCAAAATCTCTTCCTCTGTGTTCTCCCAAGAAACGGTGACTGTATCCAATTCCAGGATTAGAGGTTTGTTCCATCGCCCATTTCCCAGTCGAACACAGCTTCAAAGCGTTTGCGAAGACTGTGTTGGAAGTGCTTGTCAAATCCTTCCTGTCAATAGGGAAGCAAAGATTTATCACACAAAAAGGATCACTTTCCAATAATGCTGAGCTTCCATCTTGTTTATTTTCCGGCATCAATTCCCGCTTCCAGTTTCCAGAAGTATTCACAAATTTGTGAATTAGACGTTATTTGCAACAGTTGCGTTTGGTGGCTGAGGGAAATTGTGAAATATTAAACAGCTCATTATTTGTGAATGAGTAGGTATGTAGACCTTTCTTTGGTTTGGCGACCAGACACATATAACACTGAAACTGCTAATAACTATTTCAATTAAATAATTTTAACTTGAAATCTTGATATTTAATAATTATATTTTTCACTCTTATTAGATAATTTTGAATATTTAAGAAAAAATTTAAACAAAATCGTTTTATTTTTTGATTCTCAATGGTTACTTGAATTCATATATTTTGACACATATATTTACATTTCATACATTCTTAAAATAACTATATTTTTTAATTCTTTGAATTAGGATTTGTAGAGCACAAAATATGGAAAAATTTGACTGTAACAACTTAATAAATATTTTGCAAAACTGAAAGCAAGAAAACAAATTTTATGAAATAAATGTATATAATAATTGATAGATTATGTATTTCTTTATTTCTCATCCAAATATTCTTTGTCCCTCAATGGAACACCTTCCATCATATTTTGACGAATTTGACAATTTTGTCATTTTATAGGCTATTTGTTAAAGTAGGAAGATAAAACATGTTATGTGATAGTTTTATTATTTAATGCACAACTTGGTTCAGAAGATCAAGTTAGATGGTATACAAGCTAAAAATAATTTAGTTAATTTTAACCATGGCATTTTTCTACCTACTGAGAAAGAACAGTAAACAAAACAAAAATCCTGCCCTCAGGGGGCTTATGTTCTAGTGCGGAGATTCATGAATGTTTTCTGTGAAGGGTTAGACTTGTGGACTACATATGATTGCTGTCACATATTCTTCTTTGTTTATTTTTTTCAAACTTTTAAAAATGCAAAAATTATTTCTCACTCACAAGTCAAAGAAAAGTAGGCCATCCCCAAACAGGCCTCAGTTTGCAGACCTCTGTTCTAGTGCCTTTAGCTGCAGCGCATCTGGAGGGGATCTACTGAAAGATCAAATCAAGTGCATACACTTTAGGATCTTCTAGGCTCACCACTGAGTGCAAACTGGCTTCTAAATGTCGATGTGGGTCTGCATGTGAAGCAGCTTGTGGACATGAAATGGATGTGATGTGACTGGGGTGAGGCATTTTCAAGACCAACAAAACTGGACACAGTCGAATACTTTATGCATAAATTAACTGACTGAAGCTCCCTTCAGAGACCCACTGCCATGCGCTGGCTGTGCATCAGGTCTGCAGAGGGCAGCTTCCCCCATGAGGCCTGCTGGATAGAATCTTTGTAACCGCTTATGATCAGGCCTGAAAAGTCACACAAAGGTTTTTGGCCAGAAGCCAGACTCCTCAGTCATTCTGCAGCAGGTCATCCCTCACCCTGATGAAATGAACTTACTATTTATTTGACAAATAGTTACTGAGCACCTGCTAGGTGCCAGATTCTGAGCTTAGCATCCGTGTACCTCTCTGGCTCGATGCAAAAATTTGAAAGGTAGACATTATGTGTATATGGGTAATTGATTCATTTTTGACATATCCAAGATAAATCTGGCTTTAGATGACTCAGTATAATCATAGTGTTGCTGAAGATTTACTGCTTTAAAAATTATCCATTTTAAAATAATTTCTTTGTGGATATAACCTCACATGGTTTTTAAATGCTAGTAAGTATTTTGGCAAAGCTTGAAGTTTCCTGAAAATCAAATTATTCTTAGTTTAAGAAATTAGTTCTTAAACATATTGATGATTTAGATTCTCCTGCAATAGACTGGTGTGTCATTAAAATAATATTAATCTAGAACATTTATGTGTAAAAGCTAGGGAGAACTGTACCAAGGAAACTTCTTACTGGCTTCGATCTGTTTGTATTTTTTGTAGAAGTTATTTTGTTTGTTTTTAAACCAAAATTTAATTGAGTATAACAATATTGTGCATATGACTCTAAACTCAGTCTTAAAAATTGTCAGTAAATACTTAGCAATAGACACGTGTCTGTGCACACTTGTGTGTGCATTGGCGTGTAATGAATATTTTGTCCTCCAATGATTCCTCCCTGCTTTAAACCCATAAAATACGGTGGTTTCTGGCATAAAATGTCACAAGGAAGTTGTTGTTCTCAATCCCAGACATACAAGATTTCACTCTTCTCATCTCACTAAAGATGCACCTTATAATGTGGCTTAAACTTTGAATTCTATTTTATGTGAAATATCAAAAAGGAACTTGAAGTCAGCTGTCTCTTGATTTCTGTCTGCTCAGGTGTCATTCTTTTCTTCTGAGGACGGATATATTTTAGTTTAAAGAAATCATAAAGGAGACAAAAACTTCAACCAATAAATCAAAAATATACTCTGCAGAAAGCCAAGTTACAACCTCTAGAGAGGGTACAGCTGTGTTTCCAATATTTCAGTTTATGGAAAAGGGGGAAATAATCAAAAAACAGAAGTAACTGGCATGACATTTTGTAATCCTACAGAAAGTTATTCCATAGAGCTTGAATCTATCCTTTCCTTTCCCCAAAATGTCTAAAACTATGATTCTCTATATAACAAATGATTGAAGCATTTTAATATCACTTACTGCAATTACAGAGAACTAAGCAGTTAAAAAGAGTGATCCTCTATCTCTCTCTCTCTCTCAAAAAAAAAAAAAAAAGGGAGGGAGGAAGAGAGAGAGAAGTATTTATTACTCAAAGGGATACATTTCAGTTATCAGAAAGTCTTTTATCTTGAATACCTCATCAAGCAACACTGCTAAAAAATAAAGATATTTTCTAATGATTAATTATTCTTAGTATTGCCTAATAAACTGTCACAAGCCATTTAGTATTCACACACATACATATATGTGAATATACACACTTGTACATGTGTAGGTACTACATACATATACCCGCAAAGTGCTTGGAAGGAGAAAATGTTAAGTGTGAGGTAGGTCTTGGACTAAACAGACATGAGTTCAAAACTTGCTCTGGCATTTTTTAGCTGTGTCATTTTGGGCATGTAACTTCACCCTGCTAAACCTAAATTTTCACAACTATGAAATAAGATTGATAATAATACCTTCTTTAAAATAATTCTTCTGAAGATAAATGAGACAATGTATATCAATGCTTATCTTATTTTCTGGCACAAGTGCACACATACAGTAGGTCTGATATTATTATGATGTTTTATGGTGATTAATATATAAACAGAAGTCATTAGCATTTGTTTTCTAGCAACCGTCAGTTTTGACCATTGGTTTCATACAATTGACTTTAAATAATAGCGACAGGATGGGAGAACTGATGCTATAAAAGGTACCCAAATATCAGTCTATGATGGGAAGACAGTGCGCCCTAGGAAGGTACAGAAATTTGGATATCACACTGTGGTTACCACCACAGCTTAAATCTTTACACGTGGGAAGTCTTGATGTAATGAGGCTGCCTGGTGGGCCCTAAATAAGAGTCTCAGAAAATTTGTTGCATCTCAGGGGGAGGCAAATAGCTCAGAGGTAGAGTGCATGCTTAGTATGCATGAGGTCTTGAGTTCAATCCCAGTACCTCCATTAAAAAAAAATGATAAAATAAATAAATCTAATTACTCTCCCCAAAAATGAAGTGATCAAAACAAAATAACAAAAAGAGAAAATTTATTGCATCTCATCAGAACAGTATATCTTAAGAAGGACTTCTCTCTACCTCCCAGTTTGAAGATTTCAACAGAAATACCATTAGATCCCATAACTGTGTGACCAGTTGAAATTTGGTGTGACAGTTAAGTTACTAAACCTTGGAAAGTACCGTGGGGAAGTGATATTCAAAGTATTTTAAAATGGGCTAAAAGAATAACAGTTACTAGATGTTTGGTGATTTTAAACATGGGTGAATGGACTTCAAAGCAAATTTTAACCTAAAATTCCAAGATTAGATGATGTCAGGAACTGTGAAAGATCCAGGATTTGATTTCATATTTATAAGTTAAGAAGTTAGCCTGTTACTGTTTCATAGGTGCCAGTGAAGGACACAAGGCTCCTGGGTCAGAAACAAAGGACTTTATCACTTTTGGCACAGTAAGCAGCATGAACACCGGATGCCATCTTTATGTCAGGGGCTGCACAAGAAGCCCAGGTGGATGCTGTGCTTCCACACAGTGGGTTTGTGTCATAGCTGAGGAACACCGATCTTGGGGATTCCACTGCTTTCTGTTGAAAGCAGTAAGCAAGTCTGCATGTTTTCCAGGGGGCAGGAGGGTTACAACATTTCAAAGTTACCAGCTGGCATAACCCATTTTGAGAAGTGGCACAGAAAAAAGAACAGTCAGGGCTTTGTCATCTTGGCACACCCAAGAAATTGTGTAGGCGCACAGGAGAAACAAGAGGGATGACATCTCTATAGACCACACATATATACGGTCTTATTTATATGAGATATAATACCTATTTATATTTAGTTGTCATGGTCTGAATAGTAATTATGTATTTTATTTAATATACTGTGGCATCTCACTTAAATTAGTTAAAAACTGCATGTGGTGGAAATACTGTAGGGCGGTCTCTATAATTCTCACTTCCTGGTTCGTGCCCCTGAGTTATCCACTCCCACTGAGCATGGGTGGGACTTGTGACTTGCTTCTAACCCATAGAATATGGCAAATGTAATGGGATGGCACTGCCATGCTTGTGTATGTTAAATAAGATTGTCTTGCTGGCAGTCACTCTAGACTCTCTCTGTTGGCTTGATGAAGTAAGCAGCTATGTTGGGGAAGCCTGGGTAGCAAGGGGTTGGGTCAGCCTTTAGGACCTGATGATAGCCTCTGTCCATAGCCAGCAAGAAGCCAGCTTTTCAGTCTTACAGGTGTTAAGAAATGAATTCGGCCAACAAAGTAAGTGAACTTGGAAGCAAACTCTTCGCCAGTACCCAGATGAGAATGTAGTTCAGGTAAAACCTTTATTGAAGTCTTGTGAGACCCTAACCTGAGGACATAGGTAAGCCACACCCAGACTCCTTAGCCATGGAAACTGTGGCATAATAAGTGCATGTTGTTTTAGCCACTAAATGTGTACTCTTTTGTTTCACAGCAATAGATAACTAAAACACTCCAACGATTCAACATGTATCAGTGGTTTTCTTTTAATAATAGCAATTTCAATTACTATTTTAAATCAATGCCAAATAATCAGAATAACTTTTGCTGTGGAATGCATCCTATAATTTCATCTTTGTATGTACTTTTCTTTTAAAACTTAGTAAATCATCTAGATTTAATTTGTATAAAAAAGTGTTAGCTGAACCACCTGAACAAGGTGACCACCAATGATTTTTAACTTGTTGGTAAAACCTGCCATAGTGAGTACAAAGTGATTAAATAGTGAAACCTCTGAGCTGGGGCTGCTGAGGGAACATTTAGAACTTAACCCAGCTCGTGTCATGGTCCTGAGCAATGGGAGAATTTACTGTCAGTCCAGATGCCACTTACAAAAGGAGTCTTTTGATTAAAGGGAAATTGCCGAAAGCTGCACTATTGTTTTCTTGGGGGTAGCAAGTGGCAACCAGCATTTGCAGAGCTTATTGGAAAAAATGAACCTTCACAGAAGTCGATTTTTGAAGACTAATGACTTTATACAAATAGTAATGAGAAATTGTCACATTGTAACTGACGGTACTTCAATTAAAAAAAAAAAAAGAAGACTCCATCAAAAACAGATATGGAGGGTGAGGCCCCAAAGGGTATGGGACAAAAAATAGATCAGCAGAATATGGGAAAAGAATACATACCAAACCAGAAAAGAGATTGAGTCTAAGCATTCATCCCAGTTCCTTATTAAGGAAGAGCCATAAATTAACATCAAAATGTATTTGTGTAATATTGAGGTTTATTGACTATAATTATGTATAAGCTAACATTTACTAAGTGGCAAGCTATTTTTTTATGGTGTGGATTTAGGTGTCCTCAGCAAACAATTTTATCATTTTAATAACATGCCAAGTTAAAACATGATGAAAGGTACTGCTAGATACAGACCCTTGGCCTAGGTAGTACTTATTTTACTGTTATAATCTTAGGCCATGTTGCCAAATACTTGAATATTTTAAAATGATTTTCAAACATTCTTGATCAATCTCCATTATTTTTCTGGTGATGAACTTGGGATGTATTATTATCATATATTTTGCACATAGGAAAATTGATACATATAGTATAACTATCAGGGTTAAAATCATTAAAAAAAATGTATGAAATAAAAGTTGCAGCCATCACAAAAATCACAAAATATCTTTGTTATTGTTTACTATATGTACATATATGTTATTTTTTACTATATATGTGTGTGTGTATATATATATATATATATATATATATATATATATATGGCAAGTTGTGGTTGTATTCAATCCAAAAATATCAGTAACTCTTAGCTTGCATTTTGGCCTAAATTTTGCAGTAAATTTTTCTAAGCTTGAAAGTCTATGATTGAGGTTAAGTTAGACGTGCTGAGGTAATTTGGAACCCTACACAAACATTAGGGTGTGAATGATTTCTCCCATGGAAAGAATCTCATTCGCTGATTGCTCATTAGCCAATCTTGGGAGGCATAATTTCACGTTACGCATCTTCGCAAATATTTTCTAAAGCACACATTTCAGATTTCCTACTTGCGCTTATAACATAACTGCCACAACATCATAGTGCTTTGTTGTGCTTACACTGACAACCCTGGGTCTGGAGAAAATCCACGATTGTTTGTTTGCTTTCTTTGCAATTGTGGAAAAACACAGCATGTTGGATCATTTCTCTTTTCACTGCCAGGCTTCAGTGAGTACTGTTCTTTCTGCTATGCAATAATTAGGCAGGGGATCATTTCGCTCCCTTTAATCTTTTTGGAATTTGCCAAGAATCTGAGATTTGTTGCAGATAAACATTGAAAATTAAGAGTTGGCCTAAATTTTACTGGTATCTCCAAATCCAAGTAAGACAAAAGACATCACTAAGAACTTGTCTATCAACTTTTCTCTTTATGTTTATCTTTATATACAACAGCTTTACGGAGATATAATTCACATACCATACAATTCAATAATTTATAGTGAACAATTCAATGGATTTTAGCATATTCGCCGAGTTCTGCAACCATTTTCATAATCAATTTTAGGACATTTGCATCACTCCAAAAAGGAGCCTGGTACCCATTAAGAGTCACTGTCCATTTCTCCCCAACCCTCCCCATCCCAACCCTAGGCAACCACTAATCTGCTTTCTCTCTTGATCTGCCTATTCTAAGCATGTCATATAAATGGAAGTACACAATATGTGGTCTTTGCGGACTGGCTTCTTTCACTTAGACATTTTCAAGGTTCATCCTTGTTGTAGTATGTATCAATACCTCATTTCCTTTTATTGACAGATACTATCTCACAGTATGGATATATCGCATTTTAGTTATTCATTCATCAGTTGATGGACATTTGGGTCGTTTCCACTTTTTGGCTGTTATGAACACGTGTACACGTTTTTGTGTGGACATTTTTATTTCTCTAGCAGTAAGACTGATAAGTTATATGGTAACTCTGTGTTTAATCTTTTGAGGAAATGCCAAAATGTCTTTTAAAGTAGCTGTACCATTTTACATCCCCACCAGCAGTGTCCAAAGATTCCAATTTCTCCACAGCCTCACCAGCACTTGTTTCTATCTGCCTTAATTTAGGCATCTGAGTGAGTATGAAGTAGTATCTTACTGTGGTTTTAATTCTTTATCCCTCACAGCTAGTAATGTTCAGAATCTTCTCATGTTCTTATCTTTACACTCTGACCATGTGCTTTTATTCAGAAATAGCTATATATTTGGGGGTTAGAGACTCAATATAGCCGATATATACTGCATGATGTCATTTGAGTGTGCATTTGTGTCTGTGTGATGGTATAAGGTCCTAATCCATGCAGGATTATCTCTATTGGTCTAGGGATTTGTGGTTTGGAAAGAAAGAGGAATGGGAGAGTTAAGGGACGACAAAATAAAAGAGGCCAATTCAAAATTGTAGAGAAAACTGAGGATTAAGTTCAGAAAAGTAAGAATCCAAAAGTTAGAGAGAACATGGTAAAAATCCAAGGTGAAGTAAAATGAACTCTCATTGTGAAAAGAGATGAAATATCTTTTGCGACCTTTTATTGACTGTAACAGTCTTAGAGAATTGCAGGTTTGGTCCTATTTATAGGTACAGCGTCAATGAGAACAGTTAGGTGTTTAAAGTCTCCATTCTTAACTTGCATTAGAAACTTTAGGGCTAGACCACCCTCCCACCCTTAAAAAATAAAAAATAAAGAAAAAATAAAAATAGAGCCAGAAGGAGGTTTACTGATTACATTCTGTCTGGGCCTGCTCGTGCTGATGTGAGCTGGGAATAGATAGTCAGAAACATACAGTTGCAAACTCATATGTAAACCGGAGGATGGAAAAGATGTGGGAGTCATGATGACTAGTGATAGGGCTTAGATTATTGTCAGTATAATGTTTGGAAGAAGAGATATCATTACGTTTCTGGGTTAAGATAAAAATTCCAATCTAAGCGCTATCCATGTGAAGTCCAAGGACAAAACAAAACAAAGGAAATGAGTAACAACACATAGGAGGCAGCTAGTCCAAAATATTGACAGCATTTAAAAGTTAAATATTCTGATCCTGTAAATTTTTGTCTCTTTAAAGAGGCATCTCCCTAAACATAGTCACACCACAGTAGCACAAATTAACCCCTCGTTTCCTGGATGGGGAACTAAGGATCAAAGAAACTATGGAGATTTATTCTATTAAGCTGATACTGGCTGTGTTAATAGACACAAGAGCTAGAACTGAGATCTAATCCCCAATACAGTGATTTTTCTTTTTTCAATGTGACTTTGACTATGTTTTCAAGCCAATAGAAAGCTAGGTCTGCCTCTTTATAATATAAAATGGAGGGACTCTTTGATAAGAATATGATTAATTTAGGTTTGACAAACTCTACAACTCAGTTTATTTTCCTCTGCTTCCTAGTTTACTCTATGACTATCACTTCAGGAGAACGATTCCGTTCTGAGATCTACCATTAACCAGGCATAGTATCGAGTCTAGATTCCACTTATTTACAGTGAATAGAACACTGTACAAATGCTGTGCAAATACTATACGTGTATATGAAGAATTAATTACTAAATCTCTGACAAAGATTGGTATTTTAACAAAGATTGCTCTGATTTTATTATTAAACCAAAAAAAATTACATGTAAACTTGACTGATCTAACCCACCTAAGTGGTCTTCCTTCACTGCAGAATAAAATAACATGAAGTAAAATCAACCAAAATCAGATAAACAAAATAAATGTTCTTGAACAGCTGAATATAAACAACATATTTACCTGGGCTAAAAGCTTGTCATTAAAATGATAACTCTAGGAAACTTGCTGCCTTTTACATTTTTTTTTTTTCATTTTTAAAAAACATGTGCATCACATAAAGTATATGCCAGAAATAGTTGTGGCCTACTTAAAGTGCTAAATGTTAAATTTCTGAATCAATAATAACCTCTCTCTGTTTCTAAGATATTTATAAATCTTTCCTCCTTTTTAGGGTCTTTAGGGACTTTATACTGCCAAGAAACTAAAAGAATTGTGTACAAAGAAATTGTACACCACTGATGAGCTTAGTGAATATTTTTTGATAATGAGGCTGATGATAAATTATCACTTACTTGTTAGGTCTCAGAGTGGTTTCTCTGCACCAGAATGTTTCTTGTTAAAAATGATGTTTTCCTCCTACGCTTTGTTTTTTTAACACCCCTTGATGATTGCCTTCACAGAAATTGATGTAAGAAAGTTGTCATCCTGTTCTCTGCATCCTAATGGCAATTACAGAGAGTTTGTAGAGCTTGAATGAATTCTTTTTAAACCCCTGTTTAAATAAATTTTCAGCATCCATTGAATTTCAAAAGATATTTGCACGAAACTTTGCAAAAGTAGTTTTAAAAAGACTTAAAGGATATTTTCACAAAACCAAACTTTTACAAGTGCAGTTTTAAAATGACATATCCAGTATTTCTCCTGAGGCAGGAATTGGCTTTTTGGGGGAACACATCTTGAATGACCATTTTGTATGAAGAGTTAGATCCTAGAGGCAGATCAAAGAGGAGCACGTATAATGCAAGACAGGCTAGATTCCTTGCATAAGAAGATGCTCTAGATATGTCTAATATTCACATTTAAGTTTTATGCAAAACTGCAAGTACTTTTATCTTCTAGTACCATCTGCTATAAACATGTTTCTGGAATAAGTGTTTCTTGGTTAAAAAAAGAAAGAAAGAAATTGGTAGAGTACTACCATTTGAAAAGTGAGGTACACATACAGGCTGATGAGACTATGTACAACTTTAACCAGTTCAGTAGAAGCATGAATTCAGAGCCAGAGATGACCAAAAAAGCTGCTCCTTCCCCTTTTAAGCACTGCCTCTTCATCACTGTCCCCGGGATCCCGGGGACCTTGGGAGGAAGATGCTTGCCAACCTCTGTGAGGTGGGGCTGAGGTACATTCATTAGCTACTACTTCCGCTGACTTTGAGATCATGTGATTGATTTTTTTAAATTGAAATAGAGTTGATTTACATATTGTGTTAGTTTCTGGTGTACAGCGCAGTGATTCAGTTATCCATATGTAAATATTCTTGTTCATAGTCTTTTCTATTATAGGTTATTATAAGATATTGAATATGGTTCCCTGTGCTATACAGTAGGACCTGGTTGTTTGTCTATTCTGTATATAGTAGCTTGTATCTGCTAATCCCAGACTCCCAATTATCCCTCTCTCCTCCCCTTTGGTAACTGTAATTTTGTTTTTTATGTCTGAGTCTGTTTCTGTTTTTTAAATAAGTTCTTTGTGTCATTCTTTAAAGATTCTGCATATAAGTGATTCATATGATATTTGTCTTTGTCTGATTTACTTCACTTAGCATGTCATCTCTAGGCCCATACAATTGATATTTCTTATCTCAAAGCTACATTGCCTTAGCACCCTTTACTTTTAGAAAACAATTTATGTTAAACCTATTATCAATTAAGAATAGTACTTTGATCTCATCATCTTAATAATTTTCTCCACTACCGTTTATCTAGCATTTAGCAATTCCTCAGCATTGTGATTGTTCTTAGATGGTATTTAAAGAAAAAAAAAAAGGAGATAAGTTTTCCTCCCTAAAGAAATAAACTTTCTAGCTGACAGCAGTATGAACACAGAAGTTACTCATCTTAATGATTCATTTGTAAATATGACTCCCTTACTGGATTATGGACAGGACCAAATTTTACTCACTTTTGCATCTTCATTGTCTAGAATCATTCCTGAGACATAGTAGGTATTTCACTAAATATTTGTTCATTGAAAGAATAAAATAGCTAGGGAAACAGACGTAAATATGTGATTGACATTTGTTTTGTTGAAGCAGGAATGAAAATGTGCAAAAGCAGGCCTGGAGGGCTTGAGGAATAATGAATAGTATCCAGAAAAGGGAAACTTCAAAAGAAGAGTAGAATGTATACTGTTAAGGGTGGAGAAGACTTAAGTGCTCTAAGGTAGGAGAAAATATGAACCCAGGACATGAAAGGAGAAAGAAGAATGGCCTCTTGAGGGAAT
The DNA here is from genome assembly GCF_048773025.1 of Camelus bactrianus. Taxonomy (NCBI): domain Eukaryota; kingdom Metazoa; phylum Chordata; class Mammalia; order Artiodactyla; family Camelidae; genus Camelus; species Camelus bactrianus. The sequence continues at coordinate 32,979,708 of NC_133541.1, forward strand.
GTGAAGTTGAGGCACTGAACCTCACTGTTAAAGAACTGTTGGAGTTATACAGGGCCAGGTAAAAAAAGCAGGCTTAAACCATTACTAGCCCTGGAAGTCTCGGATTTAAATTTAATTGCACAAGCTGTGAGTCACCTCTATTCGTTTTTCTTCAGAGGAACTGTGATCAATGTTTTGTTTCAGAAAAATGCCTGGCATAATTACAGGGTTGATATAGAGTAAGAGAGATATGTGCATGGTCATACATATATTGTCATATAGGTTGGTTAAGAAAGGGATTGAAATAATGGTCTCCCAGGCATTGGGTAGGGATGCAAGGTGGACATGAAAGCTGTGAGAAACTAGAAAGTATATTGACTCCAAGAACTGAAAGGAAAAGACACTGACCCACATCCTAAGGGAAGGACTGTAAAAAATACATTCAGGGACTGTCATAGAGAAGAGTTTCAGGGGTTCATGTTGGGTTTTGGAGGCTGAGAGGTAGGGGCAACTGAGAAATCTTAATTTGTTTCATTATTTGGAAAAGCAAACTGAAGACAGCCTAGTAAAAGAGAAGAGCCAATCAAAAGAAAAGGATGCTGTAGGGAAAAACAGACGTAGGGGGTCAGGTTTGCTCATCAGGGAAAACCTATGTGACCTGTTTCCGCAGGCTGCACGTAACGGAGATGAAGAGGGTTCATAGTAATGTCAAAGGGCAGTGTTCGTCCGGCTCTAGCTCCACTTATACCCTTCATGATTCTAAATATCTGGGGACACTTTGTGTAAATTGGAAACTCTCTTGTTACTTTCCATAAAGAATAGTCACCATTCTGTCCACTTGTGCTACAAATCCAGTGATCTCTCCTATTTGATGGCGGGGACCCACAGCCCCACCCACACTGCTAGCTCCTTCCTCCTCCCTCTCTGGTCCAGAAATGGGCTGGGACACCTTAGCAACCAAGGCGACTGTACCAGTTCTCTCCTCTAATGTATAAGTGAGGATGGTGAACTTCCCTCCAAATTGTGCCACTTGGTACCAAACTTTACTGAATAAAGTTTAAACTTTTGTAGATTCAACTTCAACACCTCTTCCATAGAACTAAAACTGAGTTCCAAAACTGGGAGAAATCAGGCTATATCCCAACATTGATCAAATTTTTTGCTCAAGTACTTTGAACGTTATAGGGAGTGTAAGAGGACCTCACTGTCTCTAGGCTTAATCTCCAATTTTATTTTGTGTATAGTTTTTATATATGCAGTTTTCTTTGAGAGAAAGACCTCCTAAATAATCAAACTTGGGGGTCAATACCTCATGGCCAACAATGATCATCATCACGTCTATCATAATCCTTAACGATCAGGTTTCTGAATCGCATTCTTTCCTTGCATGTTGGGTCTTGCTTCAAGTTTTATGCTTCAGACTTTCTGATTTTAACCTCCAATCCCAATCCTTTGTTTAAGCAACTAAACATTATGATACTTTAGAAATCAAATAAAAATTAAAGTGTTAATCATATTAAAACACCACAAATAGTTTTGTGATGCAAGGGAAATGTTTTTCAGAGGCGATGTGCACAGGAAGTGAACAGAACTTCAGTGTTTCTAAACAAACTGCAGAAAATTGAAATGCTTTGTGTGAGTCAGTGTGTGTGTGTGTTTGATGGAAGCAGAAGAACAAAAATGACAAAATTATTTTTAACCTGCAGGCTGCAGAGTTGCCAAGGAAGCACACACATCATCTCCTTTGCTAAATGGGCTGGGGCTAGCTGCAAGGGCCACTGTTAATGAGTTCAGAATAATGAGTTCTAAAAGCACTGTCTCATCCTCTTCAATGTGACATGATGATAGTATTGATATCCTTAGCCGATAACACACACACACACACACACACCACACTCTAATCACTCTTTGTGTATCATTTTTACTTTCAGAGCTATGAAAAAGAAAGAAAAAGAAAAAGACACCAAATTAGCCAATATTAAAAGTTTTATTCTCTGAATTTTGCTTCTTCATACATATGAAAAAAATTCAGAGCACAGAAATTAAAAGACAAATACAAAAATGACAACAAATTTCTCCCAAATCCTCAGGGAGTTTTGTTTATGCCTTGGTAAAATGCTGTATTCCTTGGTTTTGCAAAGATTACAATTTGAAAAATGTGCTACATTGAACATTTTCCCTTCACCTTGAGGTTGCCTCAAATGCTTTGAACCATTTTTTCTTTCATTTGTTTATTCATTTATCAATTCATTCAATACACATCTCACTGAGCCCACATGTCCCAGGTGCTGTATTATGTTCTGGAGGTAGACAGATAAAACCAAGTTTTTGTCTTAGAGGAACTCAAAATCTAGTGAGAAAAATGCATATCTCCTTGCATAGTTCAGATAGTAAATGCAAAAATATGTATATACAAAGTATTTTATGAAATCATAAAGAAAATTCACTTATTGGAAAGGTCAAGAATATCTTTCAGGAACAGGTGATAATAGAATTGAGCTTTCAAATGTGAATAGAAATTAGGTGGGTAATGAAGTGAGCCTTGCCTAGTAAGCAACATGGAAAATGAAATTAAGGCAATAAACATCACAATGGCAGGAGGAAATTGCAGACAGTTTGCTAGAGCACAGATAAAGGAAGAAACAGGTGTTATGGACTGAACTGTGTCCCCATTTTTATAAGCTGAAGCTCTAACCTCAAATGTGATGAATTTTGGAGATGGGCCTTTGGAAGGTAATCAGGTTTAAATGAGGTCATAAGGGTGGGGCCCTGATGATGGAATTAGTGCCTCATAAGAAGAGAACTTGCTTGCTCTTTCTACCTTGTGAGGACACAGCAAGACGATAGCCTTTTATAAGCCAGACGAGAGCTCTCATCAGAAACAGAACCCTACTTGACCTTACTGTTGAACTTTCCAGCCTCCAGAATTGTGAGAAATAAATTTATGTTGTTTTAAGCTAGCTAGTCAGAAGTATTTTATGGCAGCCTATGCTAAGACATCTTGGAATGTAAGGAAGTGAGAGGTAAGCTTACCTCGGGAGAGGTAAGCTGGGCTCAGATGGAGACAGCCTAGTTGCTCTGTAAAGAGAGAGACTTGACACTCCAGCCAAAGGAGACAACTGATGCATTTTCCTTCTCTTTATATAAGCTGAGTTTTTTTCCCCATGTATTTAATTAATTCTTAATGTAAATTCCTTCTGGTTCATCAATCATTCACCCAAATATGCTTTAGTCCTAAACTGAAAATAACTTGTAGTCTCGGGTTGAAATAGATATCTTCCTTCCAACAATGAAATCTGGAAAAGTGAGTTGAGGAATTATTGAATGTACCAGAAATGTCACTTTCTAAAACAAAAGTAAAATAAAAAGCATAAGCAATTCACAATGGCACATTAAGCTGCCACAATTCCACTGTGTTATTGGGGTATTCACTTTGATTAATGAACAGTTCTCTTTGATTTGTAGGCAGTGGAAGTGAACAAGCAGCTTCAGGGGACCACTGAAATGTTGTTATGTGAATTATTACATCTTTACAAGCTTTCTATCTATAGCTGATCACTTCTAAATGTTTGGAAAAACTGATTTTGACTTTTTTCCCCAATGGTTATACAAATGGGAAGAATGAAGATGATAAAATGAGCAAAGACCATTCTTTTTTATAATAACATTTCTTATTTTCTTTCTAATTTTACAAGCAATGCATATTCATTGCAGACAACTAGAAATACATAAAAGCATAAAGTAGAACTTAAAAACCGCTCATAACACTCACCCTGCAGAGATAACTATCATTAGCATTTTGATGTATTTCCTCCTAGTGTTTATACATTTAAAAAAAAACTGAAGTATAATTGACCTACAATACTGTTAGTTCCAGGTGCACAAGGTAGTAATTTGATATTTCTATATATTACAAAATGATCACCATGATATATCTAGTTACCATCTATCACCAGACAAAAATATTACAATATAATTGACAATATTCCCCATGTGGTACATTTCATCCCTGTGATGCATTTATTTTTGTAAGTGGAAGCTTGTACCTCTTAATTGCCTTCACCTATTTCACTCATAACTGCACCCTTTATCTCTCTGACCTGTTTGCTCTCTGTGTCTATCAATCTGCTTCTGTTTTGTTACATTTGTTCATTTGTTTTGTTTAGATTACATAAATAAGTGAAATCATATGGGGTTTGTCTTTCTCTGTCTGACTTATTTCACTGACTATAACACCCTCTGTGTCCATCCATGTTGTTGCAAGTGGCAAGATTTCATTCTTTTTTATGGTTGAGTAATATTCTATTGTATAGATATACCATTTCATATTTATCCATTCATCTATCAGTGACTAATGTAAATAATGCTGCAATAAATGTAAGGGTGTATATATCTTTTTGATTGAGTGTTTTTGTCTTCTTTGGGTAAATACCCAGAGGTAGAATTACTGAATCCTATAGCAGTTCTATATTTAAGTTTTTTTGAGGAAACCCCATACTGATTTCCACCGTAGCTGTATCAATTTACAATTCCAACAACAGCGTACTAGGGTTCCCTTTTCTTTTTCTTCTCTGAATGCTGTGTAGCTTAGACTTCCAATACTATGTTGAATAAAAGTGGTGAGAGTAGACATCCTTGTCTTGTTCCTAATCTTAAAGGAAATGCTTTAAGCTTTTCACAATTCATTATGATGTTTGCTGTGGGCTTGTCATATATGGCCTTTGTTATGTTGAGATATGTTCCTTCTATACCCACTTTGTTAAGACTTTTTATCATTAATGGATGGCAAATTTTGTCAAAAACTTTTTCAGCATCTATTGAGATGATCATATGATTTTTATTCTTCAATTTGTTAATGTGATGCATCACTCTGATTGATTTGCAGATATTGGACCATCCTTGCATTACTACCATAAGTTCCATTTGATCATGGTGTATAATTCCTCTAATGTGTTATTGAATTTGGTTTGCTAATATTTTGTTAAATACTTCTACATCTATGTTTATCAGTGATATTGGACAGTAACTTTCTAAGAGTGATGCTGACCTCTTAGAATGAGTTTGGAAGCATTCTTTCCTCTGACATTTTTTGGAATAGTTTGAGAAAGAAACTTGTTAACTCTTCTTTAAATGTTTGGTAGAATTTATCTGTGATATCATCTGGTGCTGAAATTTTGTATGTCTGAATCTGCTATAGCACATTTATTTCTAATTAATAAATAGAGTTAAGTTGGGAAGAGAAGGATCAGAAGTAAGGATTTAAATTGTTTGATATTTGCTTCTTTTTTTCACAATTCTCTATTTTCAGTTCCTAGTCTGGAAATTTTAGTTGATTTGACACATGGGAATAGTCTAGGAATACTGAAACAGGGGTTGTTTTTAATTACTGAAGATAGTCCACAAGCCATTTGGTAACAGAACAGGAAAAAAAAAATCTGTTGATTCATTTCAAACAGAGCTATTTACACGAGGAAGCTAATATCTTGCTATCCTGGTCACACAATTGAGTTATTGTAAATCAAGTGACTTGAGTTTTTGTCTTTTTGGGTGCTCATTGCAGCCTTTGTTGGCCATGATTTAAAAGTTAAGAAAAAAAAAGTTTAGTTCTTTCAGTGATATTCATTCACAAAAGTCCTGAAGGGATTTGATTCCCTAATGAGAGGTATAAAACTTGTGACTGAAAGCACACATAAAATTTAAATTGTATTTTCACTCACCAGTGGCTTAATAGGGCAGAAACACTTAGACAAGTAATTAGCTTTCACAGTAGAAAGGTAAACAAAACTATAAATTATGATTAGATAAGTGTTCTTCTCTGCAGAGACAAATTAGTCAACATTCTTCTTCAGCTGTGATACATAGATGTTTTAATATTGAGAGAGCTTTGTGAATACATTTGGTAAAAAAAATTAAAAGAGTCTGAAAACTGTACTCTTTTGTTCATGATATGTGTGTGTGTTGTAATTTAGTGCCTTGGTTTATATCTTACTTTGTCATTTTCCCTTTCTCTGTTGTAGATAAAGGAAATCAAGAGGAGAATTAAAATGTTTTTAATTGCAAAAGGGAAATAAATACACTCAGGGAAGTCTTGTATTTGATAACATTCAACTGGAAGCTCCTATGACAACACCAGACTTTCATTTATTTACATAAAAATCTTCTCACTTAAATGCATACATTTAAAGCAGTCAAATAGCAGGGCTTTTTATTGACTTCAGTCTTCCAAAATGAGTCTTTTTTTTTGGATGGAATTTGGTATTGGTCAGCTCAGGCTGCCATAACAAAACACCAAAGCCTGGATGGCTTATGTGATTCCTTTCATAAATGGTGAGGGAAAAAAGAGACAAGACATAAGCCTAACATATATTAGTGCCTTCTTGGCACCAGGTATCATATAAGATGAATTTAGAAAGATGATTTCATTTCATCTTTATAACCCTGAAGTACTTTTTGATCTGTATTTATAAGTTCACTAACTATGATTAGAATAATTATTAACTTATCAAAAAATCATACAATTAGTAAGTAGTAAAGCAGGTGTTTCACCCAGGTTTATATGACCCCAAAACTTTTATTTTTTTCAATAAAGTACTACTCTTAACTCCTTGCTAAAGTCTTTCAATAATGGGAACAATCTTCATGTGATATGTCTATTTCACAAGTTTTCAAATTATATAAAATGATTGAGGAATATTAGATCTAATGGAAGCTATAAATATCATCTAGTCCAAACTTTTCATTTTGCTTAAAAGGAAATAACCTGAAAGTGATAAATGCCCCCTCAGGGCTTTACAACTTGTTATTGAGACAGACAACACAAAAACTCATACTGTGAGCTAGATTCCAATTTTACTTTACCCACTTGTTTTTATAAGAATGTTCTCAGTGCCTTACATATCTACATGTTACTTATATATGCATCCTCAATCTCAGTTACTGGGGAATAAGGGTCTCCATGTGATCTTCAGCATTGCATAGCTTACCCTAATGGGAACAGGCAGGGGTACACAGACTTAGTGAGGGAGTTCTAGAGGGCTGAGTTTTGCTATTTGGGATCCCATTAGGCTGATGATCATTGTCCTGGAGATTGTTCCTTGGCTTGGAGGTCTTTAGTCCCTATCCTAGGGCTCAGGGGTAAGTCTTATTTTTGAAAAGAATTACTATTTTAGATAAAATTATTAATTAGCACTTGGTGGTGGGGGGATCCAAAGTGATGTTCAATCTTATGGATGTGATCAGTGAAAGGATCAGTGAAAGGAAGAGATGCATCCTTCAAGTCAGTAGGTTCTGGGCTTGGTTATGAGTTCAGGAGTCCCAGAACAATACGGCAGAGGGTGGCGTAAGTATTGTTGCTGATTCAGGAGATTCCACGTTAGGGATTGCCAGACAATGTCAGGGTGGAAGCCAAGTGTCCATGCCTCAGTGCGGAATTTCATGTAAAGCTGGGCGGTCACACACACACACAAAAGTGGGGAACATGGGAAAGAAGGAGAGAAGAAGCCTGACGATAATTAAGATCACTGACAAAGTCTCTCTGATTGTTCGACTTGACACTTTGAAACTGCAACATATCATGAAGCCTTAAAAGATGACCTTGGCTAACCATTTGCTCTTTGACCTAATACTATGCTCTTCCCATGAATTTGTTGTTGTTGTTGTTGTTGTTGTTGTTGTTGTTGTTGTTGTTGTTGTTGTTATATGAGAAAGATTTTGAAAGTTATTTTTAAATGAAAATATTATTTGTGAGAGGGTAGAAGTTGATGAGGTGAAGGGACATTATGGAAGAACTCTCAGGCATCAAAAAACTGTCTAAGAGAAAGGTAAGAGACTAGGAACAGAGTTTTAAGAAAACCAACAACAAATACACAGCTTGGTAGGGTTATTAGATGATTTTCATGGAGCATAAATCAAGCAATTAAAGTACTTAGCAGAGAAAGTGACATAACCAGATCAATAGGAAAAAGAAATTTGGAAAATTTGCAACCCTGGTAAAAAAGAATAATATTTAAATGTAGTCATTCATAGTAGTAACTTCTTAGACAATAATATAATTGTCTGGAAGAAGAAGCACTCTTAATTAAGAAATTTGTCTACATATTTAAAGACAATTATAAAGATGAGCTGTTTATCCTAAAGTTATAACTCTAGTTAATTTACTCTAAATTTTAATCTAAGCAACATTAAGGCAAATACCTTAGATATTTACTTCTCCTCTTAAGTGTAGACAGAGAGAAAAAAGGATATTAATGTACAGTTGAAAAGATGTGCTGTGGACATAGAAACAAATGATTAAAATATTGGGATTTTGTGAGACTATCAATGGAGAAGAGAAAAAGTAACAGGCTTCAAAGATTGAGGCAATTGAGTTTCCACAGTAAAAAGGAAAAATGATGAGAAAGAAGTTGGTGAAGAAAAAATCCTTTCTCTATACTGATTTGGAATTTGTAGTCAGACTTTGGGAGGGGATATTAGATAGAAGGATAAATTGAATTTTTAGGATATTTTTCCATTAATAGTAATATGTTCCATGTACATAATTGAGAAAGAAAGAAAAGAAAACAGTAACTATAAAATAAATTCTGAGATTTAGAGGTCCCTATAAGAACATTTTGAAATAGTTCCTTTTGGTTTTCTCTGCATTTTTATATGGATAAGATAATAAAGTTCACAATTTTATAGCCTTTAAAAATTATACTTATTTTTTAGCTGTATCTTGATTGCTCAAATCTAAGTAGAAGATGAAACTGAAGTGATGTACAAATAGGCAAACTGGACAAGAATACAAGCATGAAGCAACAGATAAATAAGTGTGTGATAGATAGTAACGTAAGAGACACCCAGAACATTCACCGACTGCTCTGGTATCTCTCAGTTTCGCTGTTATTCATAATGATGCTATTTATTAAACTTTATCCTGTTGACAGATGATTTCAAAAGGGTTATGACTAGCATAAAAGACTAATTACATTTTGATCTTTGATCACAAATAATCCTTTCATGTAAGATCTATTCTTGGCTCATGGCAAGCAGCCTGCAGCAATGAGTATTACCTAAAATAGGGCAGCGTCTGCAGAAAATCCCCAGGCTGGCTGTACAAATGTACCTATTTCCGCTTCCACTTAGGATGAAGAAATCTACAAAAAAATGTTGCTTACATATCATTAATAAGAAAATGTCAAATAATCACCAAAAGCATACCTTTTCTTGAACCCATCAGAAAGCTAAGGTTACAAGGCTACCAAGTGAACACCACTTTGGAATAGCTGAGGCCCAAAGCACAAAAGTGACTCACCTTCTCTCTCAAGTTCTTTACCACCCTCTGCCAGGTGCTCATGGGAAAGACTAGGGGCGGGACGGGAGATATGGGACTCCAAAGATTGGACCAAGTGTGGAGGACACGGTCAGTGGCTGCTGGAAAAAAGAGAAAAAACTCGCCCACTCTCGCTGAAAATCCTCCCCTAATAAGCCTTAACCTACCAGTTGTAGATAAAACATTCTCTTGCTCCCAGTGTATAATGATTTATTGCTTCCTGAAAAAGAAGATATACAATCTCTTGGGCAGGAAATTCTCAGCCTTGAGCAATTACAGGTTACAGGCAGGATTCAGCTGCTACAGGAAAAGTGGGCAGTACCAGTGAGAAAGCCCTGCCTTTTGCACAGAGCCCAAGGTTGGGGCAGGAAAAGACAAAACGGGACTTCACCAGATCATTTAGGAGTATGGGATTAAAAGATACTGGTATATATAAAGTGGATAAACAACAAGGATTTACTGTATAGCACAGGGAACTATATTCAATGTCTTATAATAACCTATAATGGAAAAGAATCTGAAAAAGAATATATATGTACATACATGTGTGTATAGATAGATAAAACTGAATTACTTTGCTGTACACCTGAAATTAACACAATATTGTAAATCAACTATAGAGTTCAATTAAAAAAAAAAACAAAACAGAATCCCATCGACCTCCGCGACAAACCTAGAACCGGTAAAGTAATTAAACAAGACGTTAGACTGAGCAAGCCGAAACCCAAGGCAGAGTCAAGTCAATGGAATGTGAGAAGGGGAAACTGAAGAACAGCTAATCACAAACAGCCAACCAGACTTCCCCAGATAAGGCAATCGCGTAAGCTACAGCCAGAGAGTCCCTTTGCTTTGCTTCCAGCCTCCTCTATGGAAGCCTTGCTCCGAGCTCAGGGCGGGAAGCTCTTCCTACTGCTGTTGGTTTGGCGCCGCCAGATTCCAGTTGATGTTTGTTCCCATAGACTCTTGAAATTGTTAATCTGCCTCATTTTATCTTTCTGCACATCTATGACAAAAATCCACACACTACCACCAGGGGAGGTATGAGAACATGGAGAAGGAGCTCCTTTGCGGCACAGAGGCACAGGAACGGCTGAAGGGGAAGCAGGCAGACTAATGAGAGGAACTAAACCCATTAGCCTCCCAGCTGCGACCCTAAGCGCAAGGGAAGTGCCTTTAATCAACCACTGGAAGAAACGGAAGCCTGTGGTGTCCTGAGGGTAACAGTAGAATCAATAAAGGGCAGACATGATGAAATCTTACAGACATGGTGCCCAGTAAGAGAAGCCAGAGCAAAAGGCTATATATTTTATTCCATTTTCATGACAGCCTAGAAAAGAGAAAATTTATGACCAGTCAGAACTCAGGTCCATGTTTGCCAGTGTCTGGGGTTAATGGGAGAGAATTGGTTTAAAGACACATAAGTGAATTTTGAGGGTGTGATGGAGATATTCTGTATCTTCATTGTGATATTGGTAACATGACTTGGATAAACAGCTAGAAGTTTACCTTTTTTTTTTTTTCTGTTTAAGAAACTACCAAACTCTTCCTAAGTGGCTTACCAATTTGCATTCCAACCAGCAATGAATGAGACTTCCTGTTCTTCCACCCCCTTATCAGCAGAATTTGGCAGGTTTATTTTTTAGAATGTTACTACTACTTATTTCCATTACATCGTGAATTGAATAGAAGCACCAAAATATTGCTTAGAAATGTCCACATGGTAGAGTCTATATTAATTAACTGTTTCAACTTATTATTATCCTCAGACTTTTTTTTTGCCACTATGATATTTAGGGGCAATTCCCTTTATATAATTCTCAATTTAACCTTGGATATATACTTGAAGTGCTTTAGGGGATGCAATTCCATAGAGACTGGTTTTGATATAAGAGGCATCTCAGGATTGATGTGGAGGTTCAGGAAAACCTACACCTGTCTGTTTAGTTATAATCATGTATTCACTTCCTCCATTTGAGCTCTCTGAGGTTATATCTGGTTGTGTTAAACATATTAAGAGAATGTTTCACATAGTATGAGCTTTACAAATATGTGTTACATTTTAGTTTGAACTTCTTTGAAGGTAACTTCAGGGATATGATATATGCTCTCAGGATTATGTTACAGACCGCTCTGATGTGAATCAGAGGCACTCTGTGAAGAAAAGAAGCAGTATGGATACCACTTTTCTATTCTTTTAGACTTTTGAATCAAATGTGGCTAAAATATGATCATTCTTATTAATCAGAGCTTGGTTAAGGGATTATGTTTAAATGCTTGGAATCTAAAAATTTTTTAAATCTCCCCTTTTTTATAAGGACACCAGTCATATTGGATTAGGGCCCATCCTAATGACCTCATTTTAACTTGATTACCCCTGTAAAGAGCCTATCTCCAAATAAGATGACATTCTGGAGTCCCGGAGGTTAAGAGCCAACATATCTTTTTGGAGGAGACAAAATTTAACCCATAATAGTCTGCTTTCTGGCCTCCTCAAAAATCATACTTTTCCCATTTGCAAAATACATTCATCCTACCCCAACATCCTTAAAAGTCTTAATCATTTCAGCATCAACTCTCAGTCCAAAATCTCATCTAAACATCATCAACTCAATGTCCCACCATCAAAGTCTCATCTCTAAATCATTGCAGTCAACTGGGGTGCAGTTCATCCTGCGGCAAAACTCCTCTCCATCTGTGAACTTCTAATACCAGATCTACTTTCAAAATACAGTGATGGGACAGGAATAGCATAAACATTCCCATTCCAAAATGGAAAAATTGGAGGGAAAAAAATGTCCCGGTTCCCAAGCAAGACAAACCCATGCACTCATTATGTCTTCCACTTACAATTGTGTGACTTCAGAAGAAATTATAGGTAATTACGATGATTTGCTTTTTAGTAATTGAATGGACGCTGATTTTTTTTTTTTTTTTTTTTTTTTTTGGCAAGGGTCTATCTCACCTGGGGTTATCCCAATGGGTTTAAGAATCTTAGTTGGGAAACAATAAAAGTTGAGACTGTTTTGCTCAGGTGAGGAGATGCTATTGTCCTCTTTGCAGGTCGCTGTCAATTCCTTGGAACTTTACTGCTTCCTATATGGGAAAGCCCGGTTGATTAAATCATGTTGTCGCTCAGAACTGTTGCCCAACAGGAAGCATTTGAAATGAAGGCTGTGGAGATAGAATGTTGTCAATCAAATATAAAAGTAATGTCAAATATTATACTCAGAGCTTGGTGTGTGCTTGAAATCTTAGATGTTTCTTATTGGTTTTCCAAGGATGACTTTATATGAGAAGTTTCTCTCAGATATAGTATTGTTTTTGTCTTAAAACTTGCATTTCATTTTTGGATAGATACACTAGTTAAAATGCCCAGAGGCTACTATAAAGTGGAATGCTTGTAAATAACCACCTTATTGAGGTCTTTTTAAATTAGAAGAACATATTTGTAGAAAAACTAGTGGGAATTTAATCAAAGCGTTGACATGCTGCCAAATAAATCAGTGAAAAATAGTCACCACATGCTGAAAATTCAAAAATAATCACTATCAATCAAACCAACAAATGCTAAACAAAGATAAACAATTAGAAGAGCAGAACCAGAATTTCTGAAAACAGCACTTCTAAGTTGTGCATACCAGAAATAGCGTTTTCATAAACAGTCTTTGGAATTTATCTGAAATTCCTGAAGAGTACTCTTGCAATGATCATTTCAGCAACTATTTTGTGTACGATTGTATTTACCCTAGTTGAAAATTTTGCCTGAAGACTGGACTGAGAGCTGCAGGTTAGGCTCAGGGCTTCACAACCTAGGTAACTGTTTCTGCTTCTCCTTGCACTCGTTTTCTGAGGTCAGAAACCTAGGAGTCATCTTTGTTCCTCTTTTTTCCTTCCCTCAAACCCTGTACCCAATCCATCAGCAAATCTTGTCACTCTGGCCCTCCAAATCTATCTCAAATTCAATTCTTTCTCACCACTTCCACTCTGTCACTCTATTCCAAGCCACCAGTCCACCATCATTTGTCACATGATTTACAGCAATTGCCTCCCAGTTGGTCTCTCTGAGTCTATATTTAACCCCTCACAGTCTATTCCCCATACAACAACCAGAGATCCTCTTGAAGCTAAATCACGTCTCTCTCTGGCATAAAACCGTTCGATGGTTTCTGGCTACATTTGTAATCACATGTAGCATTCTTACTGTGGCTTAACAAGGGCTGCTTGACTTGGTCTCTCTTGTCACTCACTCAATGCGCTCCTGATCCAGTTCGCTCTGTTTCAGACTCTTGGGCGTTTGTCCTGTCCCATAAAAAAGGCAGACTTCCCCTTTTAAACTTTTCAGCTCCTACTCTTCCCTTTACATGGATGCTCTCTTTTTAGGTTTTCAAGATTTTTCCTGGCAGCTGTCCTTGCCCTTACTTTCTCGTGTTCTACCTTTTAACCTGCTTCATCTCATTCACAGCACTTACCACTGCATGAAATTGTACTGCTTCTGTGCGGTTTACTTGCGCAGTGCGTGTCTCTACCAAGGGAGATAAGCTCTGCATAAAGCATTAGAACTTTCAGGCTTTGTTGTTGTTGTTGATCACAGCATCCCAGGTGTCTAATGAATAAACGAGCACATTTCTGTGGAAAACCAAGCTGGGAGAAAAGAATCAGTGGTCCTAAGAACAACTCTAATGATGTGAATCCAAGAATCAAATGTATTTAAGAATATAGGTTGAAAAAAAAAATTGGGAAATCATCTTAATTGTGCTACGAGCACATGCTAAGGCTTTCTTTCTCAGTCTCTTTAAGCTGGCAGGCATTAAAATAAGGGGACCTTTGATCACTTCACTTCTTGTCTTACGATCAGTTGTGAGATTTCTGCTTAGTGTTTGTGCTTCACTGTAACAGAAACTGTGTATGTGTTTCATTTGGTTGGAAATTATCGGCTACAAATATGAATATCTGACCTCGACAAATGACCCAGGACCAACCTAGTCAGGCGTTTCTTCTCTGGAACTCAGGCGCAAGTGCAGAGAAATTGAAGCTCTCACCTTCCCTCTTACTGACTTCCCAACTTGGACAATGGAAACCTTGAACTGCCTTTGGCCAAGATCTCCTCGGCCTGGAGAAAATTTAATTGTACCAAGAGGAAGTGTGGTCAACTTCCAAGGAAATAGAGCTGGGACAGGGTTGGAGAAGGTGGAGGATGGGGGAACCGGATGCCGTTATCTGAGTCCTAGGGTCTAGATCTGCTTGAGGCCAGCTCTGCCTCTGTCCTTCCTAACTCAGTGAGCCACTTATCACTCTTTATGTTTTAAAACTAATTCAAGTGGTTTTTTGTCATTTGCAAAAAAGAGTCCTAAGTAATTCATTTGGGGAAGAATAACGTCCTTGACTAGATGCTTCAAGCACTCTCCTGATTATCAGACACTAGATGCTAATGGATATGGCATTAGAATCACAGACATGATATCTTATGATAGTAGAGCTCTCTAGAGTGTATCTGGTCCAAAGTAGTTAATACTTCTGTGTAAATCTAATCATACCTAAAGCCCTGTATGTAAAGTAGATAAAAATGGAGATGTGTTTTGTGTGGTTGTTTTCATGTTTATCCATACAGAGAGCTTTGAAAAGGCTGTACGGAACAACAGGTCTCTTTGGGGACGTGTTTTGAGAATCAATAAATTGTAAATATCAAAATGGAAGAGTGGAATAACTTTCCCCAGGCATATAATTAGTTAATTAACTCACTGGCCATGAGGAAGAAATGGATAAAGATATAAACTCTAATCTAATCTAATCTTTAAGTCTGAGTAATTTCATATCATTGGGCCTCTCAAAGTCACTATACTTCTTAGAATCTCTTCAGTTTTCAAAGTAAAGCTCTAAGTCTTTAAACAGTAAAAATTCTCTTGATGATTTCACTCGGCTTCCTTCTCCAACCTAATTCCACCATATGACTTTGTCAAGCTATTTACGATCCTCAAAACTTGGTTCCTTGTATTTACACATGCATTTGCCTCTGTCCACAATGTTGTACTAAACTTTGTACAGTCTGTGCTTGTAATGGTGCCTGAGATGTGGTAGATACTCAATAGAGGTCTACATAAATGAATTAATGCATTTCTTGTCTTCTGTAGGTATTTACTAACTAGAGAAATCAGACATCAGGAAGCATGTTGAGAAATAGCTTATTAAATGCAAATTATTGCTCATTTAGGAAAAGAATGGTTAATATGAGTTATGTAAATTTTAGATTGGTTAAAGATCAAAACATTGGGGATTCTGGAACAGCATCTACTTGCATTTCACACATATTCTTATTTTCCTGACCACAGAATTCCTGAGCACTCCAAAGGCTTAATTGTTATTACCTATTTAAAAAAAGAAGTAGCTTCACTTTTCAGTCTTTGATTTTTACTATCACACATTATTTGTGCTGTGACCCTGTTAAAAAGATTGCACCAGGCCAAATCGCCAACTACAATTTGCTTTAATTTAAATGCACTTGTTATTAAAGAAAATTTAGACTCATATAAATTAGTTTTTAGCTTGAACAAATTTATTTTGGTAGTATAATTTAATTAGATAAAAATTCATTACTTTTAAATCAACTTTTGATGAAATAAATATGTTACAGAAAGGCCATGTGTTTTCTTGAGAGTCAAGTTATTTGTTTGAAATATTAAGAAATAGGTACATTTATTTTTATGCGAGTTTATATAGCCATAAATATTTTTTATATTCTTAATGGACTTCTTCCTCTTTCTATGGGTGAATTTTATTTAATTAGAACAGCATATTTTCTGAGTAGAACATGGTGGTTATTCAAATTTGGTATATATGTTTGAGTCTCTCTAGGACTTTAGATAATGTACATTCTTGGGTTCACCCACTATATGGTATCTAGAGATATTTTTTTCCAAGTCTAACAAGTGACTATGATATGGCTGATTTAAAGACCCCATTTTGGAGAAGAAAAAAGCTAGAATATTCCCTGATAACATGCAGGAAAACAGTAAAATGAGAGAGGAAACTTGTTTTTCTCTTTAGAAAGAACAGTCAGAAGTCTAAGGAGTTCAAAGAATTGGTAAAAAGAGTGGTAGGATTACAAGTAAAATGGAAAATATTCTACTCTGTTAATTACTGGTCAAATATTGTGAAAATAGAGTGGACGTTTAAATAAGAAAATCTTAGGTTAAATTTTAGTTCTATTACTCAATAGCTATGCCCTTATTAAGTCTCTCTGAGGCTGAATTTTTTCATGTGCAAAATGGAAATAATGATACTTACTCATAAAGTTGATATCAAGTGGTTTTACCCATCTCCAGACATTTTGAAAGGGTTTGATTCATTTATTCACTCAGTAAACATTAATGGAGACATTAATTGGGTATTTTCTATAAGTCAGGCATTGAAGGCAGTGTACTAAAGTCTGGAAAAGATTTAATTTTTGTAACAATCAAGCAAAGTTATACTTTATTTCTTTTTAAAAAATGTTTAATTATCAAAGCCGTGAATGAATACATGCTCTTTGTCAACTTACCAGCGTCATTTATCTCCCATCCTCCAGCACATCGTCTCTGTCTATAGTTAACCATCATTTGGATCTTTCCAGGTCTTTTTTTTCTATTATTATCATTTTATAATTAGTCTACTAAACCCAAGTCTTAGAATTTTTTTTATTTTCAATTGGGGTAATTTTGACTTCAGCAACAAACAAAGGCTTAGAAATAACTGCTTATTTTCTCATAAAACAGGCCCAGGGACTAGGCAAGAACTTCAAAGTAAGCCCAACGGCTAAATAATACCAACAAGAACATGGGTTCCCTGCATCTTTCCACGCTCCCTTCCTCCACTGAGCAGATCCCCCTCACCTTGCCTATGGTAACAAAATGGCTACAGCTCTTTTAGATAACAGCTCTTCAGCAAAGGTCAAAGGCAGAAACTGAAGTTTTTCCAACAGATCTACTTATAAAGAATTTTCTCAGACTTTCCCTGATGTCTCCTTGGCTAGGGTTACAGTTCATAATATGCCTAGACTAATTACTTGCAAGAATAGAATTGCTATAATTGGGTTAGACATTCACATTCATATTCCCTACAAACACAGGAGGGTAAACGTGTGAACAAACCAGTCTCTACAGCAAGAAAGACGATGGGACAAGGATGGACGTGGGGTTGGTAAACTTCAGGGTCTGCCAGAAACACAAATTATATGGAAACTGTGTTCATTAATGACAACTAATTTATTGCTAGAAAAAAGTAAAGAGAAGTGTTTCTAGCCCTCCTTTAAATCTCAGCTCACCTTTCACTTTCTCCGGCAGGCTTTTCCTTCACTTCCCACACTAGATCAGGTCTCTGTTTCAACATCATTCATTGTTGACAATTTCAGGGCTAGCTAGCATGAATGCTGCTATGGGATTATTTGATGTGTGTATGGTTCACTGACTAGACTATAAAATCTATAGGAGAAGAAACTAGGCATATTTTGCCCACTTCTATAGCCTTCATGCTTAGTGCAATACTTGGTACATAACAGGTGCACAAGACTTTTATGCAGAATAACTGAATGAATGATTGAGAAGAAGGGTAGTTTTTACTGTTACTGAAATAATCCAATACAGTGAAGGGGTAGGAAATCAAGCAAATTTAAAAGGTGACGTATGCAGAATCTGTCTAGACATTAAGAATTTAAACATGCTCTCTCCAGGGAAGAAGATAGTGTTTTGAATTTCTTAGTTCTGTTCTTAAAAGACTCATGAAGCTGACACTGATTCTCTGACATGAATATTTCAACAGTTAAAAGCCCCCTCATTGTCCGTAATCTACTGCTGCTTCATGTAGGTGTGTGTAAGTGGAAGACCTCGTTCCTGTCATATAGAATTCTGTTTTAAATGGGGGAAATATTGGGGAAGTTAAAAGATAAATTAACAGGACAAACTAATAGGAAAATAGTACTGTTTTTAGTAGAGCCTAGACATACTCAGAAAAAAGGGTTTTGAGGTTTGGAAATGAACAGGAGAATGAGGGAGAGAGGGAGAAAGAGAGAGGGACTGAGAGGGACAGAAAGATTTCTGTGCTATTTTATTTAAAGATTCTGGAGACGAGAGGGGATTCTTCCAAAGAATGGGCACACTCCATCTGTTTGGTCTTAGAGGGAGTCTCTGAACTGTGTCACACTGTCACTAACCCTGTGCTTAGCCATCTCGGTTGTGCGAGATTGATGGCAGAGAAGCCGAGCAGTAGGAAATCAGGAACAGAGCAGTTCTATCAATCTCTCTGGACAGGCGCTTCTGAAACACGGCAGCCTTGAAAGACTATGATGGATGAATTGATCTTCTTGGAATCTTCCTGCCACAAGAAAAATCCATGAGCCTTTCTAGTGAAAGAATGATAAAATCCGAATACCTCAGTGTTCTGAAACTTTGTTGCAATTCGTAAAATTGATATCAGGTTCTTGTACTTTTTGTGGTCTGTATATTTGTATAGCTGACTGGGTCTATTTTTGTTCTCTTATGGATGGAAAAATATCAGTATTTTCCCCTAGGTCGTCCTTAGAAATATCACGGTATGTGCTCAACAGATATATACAACTATTATATTATTAAAAAGCACTGAATTGAAATGAATAAGGCAAACAGCATTAGTAACAAAGCAAGCATTATTTCAACTATACGTATCATCCTCTTTTCCAAATTCACCAATATTACTTTTAAATAATAAGTTGACTGTTAGTGCCAAAATAATTTCCAGTGAATATTGATGTGTCTTGACTATTCAACCTGGGACAATTAATCAGAAAGAGTCAGAATTATTTCCAAGGAAGAATAAACATAAGATGCTTTCTTAATAATATGCAATATTCTTCCTCAATTTGGTGAACCATATCTTAATCTTGTTTTAGTTCTTCAGTGAGTTCAGAATTTGTTGGCTACTCAATTTTATAATATAAAAATAGGGCCCTTTTTGACTGAGGGCAGCAGTTTTGACTCTCATCTAGTTGGTAAGGAGTGTCAAGTTAAAAGGAAATTGGGATTCTCAAAACTGTTAGGAAAAATATGTTCAGATACTGATGGGCATATATCTTGAAATTGCTGAGTTTCTTGGAGACTGTGGACAATTACAAGACTTCATGAAAAATACTCTTGACTCCTTTAAGAAACTTCTTTTTAACTTTACAAAATGGAAACTGTTTTTCTCCAGGAATCAAGGTATCAATGGCCTCTCTCATCATTTTTAATTATACAATATTTTCCCAGGAGCTAATTATTATTTTTTTTCTATTAGGTCTATTAGGTGTATGTAAACATAAGTGGAAACTGCTGATAATACAACCCAGAACATTCTGGGTATGAAGCAACAAAAACCTAAACCTGCAATTGTGGATGAGGCTATTGCAATGTTGATTACAATCAATGGACCACAGAACATCTCTCTTATTTCTTCATTTTTACGGTAGACAGAAAACATGAGATCAACTATTATTACATAACAAGAGCAAACACTTAAAATTGTATCACAAGATTCTTGGTCTTAGAATTGAGTTTAATTTAAAATATGTATGAGGTACTCTATTCTTACTACATTTGTTTGATATATGACGTAAACTGTGTGATTAAAAATTAAACATTCCATAAAATGTAAACAGTAGAGGTTATGTAAATGGTAGAACTAATGTGAATATTTGTTTTATTTCTGTCTTGATCAAGTTGACACAACAAAGCAAAAGTTCATCCAAATTAGATTTCAGTCCTTTAAAGGAAGTCATTCAATTGAAGCTAATCTTTTCATCCCTTGCCTCCTCTGTGCACTGTCTGATTAATTTATAGTCAAAGCCAAGGGGTGGAAATACATTGCTACACCTTATTTTTTTTTTCTCTTAGAGATTACTTATTTCCTTTTTGAAGGTTTTATTTCAACAACATTGTCAATGTAGAAAAATTATGTGAAGTCACTGAAGTTGAGCCTAAATCAGGCTTCCATAAAAACAGAATGTATAAACAGAAATTGATGAACAACTATCTTGGAAAACATTTCAAAAATTTAACAAATAATAATACGATGGAAAGAGCACCAACATTATCAGAAAGAGCTGCTGAGAAATTTCTTTGGTCAAGACAATTTATATGTGTGAAATTTTTGTCTTGGGTAATTAATCATTTTCTGTCACAATTGCATTTTTGTCTCTTCCATCTCTTTAATATACTTCCTTGTCAATTCTACTCAAATACTTATTTTTTTTTTAAAAGTAGGTAAAGAAACAGAGATCACTGAAGCAAGTAAAAAAACAAGACAAGCCTAAACTGATATCCAAAGTGGTCAATGTAGGTAAACAGAAACGTGTTTTTTTCTTGTTGAATTCTTGAAAGACCAAAATTTATACAGCAAGCAAGGAAGACTAAAGTACATTTAATTGAATATTGAGTAATGTAAAAAATAAGTGATATTTTTAGCATGCTGAAGGAAGATGCTGTGTTATTATAATTGTATTCGGCATCTTCAAATTTATATTTAATAATTAACAGTCTATATTGGGGATTGTGAAGTTACAGCTATAGTTGGCCACCTGTTATTATAAATAAAGTTTTATTGGAACACAGGCATACCCATTTGTTTATGTACTGTCTAGGCTACTTTTGTGAACAAGAGCAGAGTTGATGAGTTTTGATAGAGACTCACAAAGTGTAAATATATACTATGTAGCTCTTTATAGAAAAAAAAAGTTTTCCAAACCCTGGTCTATATAAACAAAAATAATTAAATTTAAAGTATTTTAAGATGATATATTTGAAGCAATTTTACTAATGAAAAGATGAAAATGAGCTAAAGCAATCTGACATAAGCAATAGTCTGTTATGAACTTTTTATTTATAGAATTGTACATTTCCTAAAAGAAGCAATTCTTTTATTATAAGAATATGATAAGTATTAAACATTACTTTTTGCATTTACAAGGGAAAAGAAAGCATTCTAAAAATATATCTATTTGTTAGGGTAAGCTAACTATATTACAAAACTCTAAAATTATCCCACTATTTTTATTATTACTATTATTATTATTATTTTATTGTTAAATTTTTCAACAATCTGAAAAGAATGTTCCTCTTTGGAAGGCTCTTCTGAGTCATTGTCCTCTGCTTCTGCTTGGCTCCTTATGTTTCTGTGGTAGCATTTTCTTCTAAGTCCTTGGAACTTTATTTCATTTTATGATGGGAAAAAGAATGGAGGATTATGATGGGAGGGTTTTATGTACTGTATTTGAAAGTGTGGTTCCACCATTTCCACTATTCCAACCAGTCTCCATTGTTTAGAACTTCATCACATGACTTTCACACAATTGCAAGGGTGACTGGGATATGTAGTCTTCCTGTGTGCTCCAGTGGAATATGGAATTCGTTTGATGATCTAGTTGGTTACTGTACTAAGTGCATGTGCCCACACACATGCACACACACACACACACACACACACACACACACACTGCAATGAGGAAGAAGCAGTTTGTGGTCTCATTCACAGTAACAGTCAACTGTGATTGCTAGTAAAGTAGCTTATTTTAATAGCTATTGTAATTGCTCAAGTCATGCATTCAAATTTCATCAAATTTATTTACAGAACTTATTTTTGTTAACAGTAAAGTATATATCATTTATGACAAATAACGTTTATGTAATAAGAACACAATTTAGTACTTAGATGTCACACAGAAAACTAAGTGAATATCCTTAAGGATTCTAACAAATTACAAAGAAAATATGAATGCTTCAGTGTAAAGCTGAACAAAAGATATGAAATTATTATCAACATCTGTAGTCTAGAGAGTAACGCTGTCCAAAAGAACTATGATGCAAGCTATACAGGTAATTTTAAATATTCCTGTTGCCATATTAAAATTGTAAAAACAAAACAATTGAAATTCATTGTAATAATATATTTGAATTACTCTGTTTTATCAGTACTATTATAGTTTCATCATGTAATCAATATAAAATTATTAAGATATTATTTTTTATCAGTCTTCAAAATCTGGAGTGTATTTTATGCTTCAAGTATGTCAATAGACATATTTCAAGGACTTAATAGCCACAGTTGTCTATGGCTACCATCTTGGACAATACTTTCCTACATTATTGACTCTCAAACCTGAGGGAGTCTGATGATTCTCCTGCAGAACTTGTTAAAAGTACAGATTCTAGGTTCTCAGTTAGAGAGTCTGATTCAGGAGATTGGGGTGGGGCCCAAGAATCTGCATTTTAACAGATACCTTCATGATTTTCATGGAGGTCAGGTGTCCACAACTGATAGAAGGCTGCTATAGAAATCTCCGAGGTCCCTTCTACCACTGATTTTATAATTTTTAGGATTTTTCAGAACCTGTTATTCTAATGACTTCAGTATTTTAATGTATTGTTTTGTGGAAAATCTGTTTAACAGAGCATACTGAATTTCAAATCTGTGGTTATTTTTAACAAAGCCACAAGGCAAGTTAGTCGGTTGGGGCCATCTTTTTTCTAGCTCACCCTTCTTCTTCACAGAGTAAAGGGACAGATGGATGGGAGGCCCCTTTACAGTGTCACTAAGTACTTTCTGTATCACCAGATATGAAGAAACTTATTTACTTTGATAATCAGAGTAAACTTTGGATTTCAGAAAACAAATTAAATCCATATGTACTAGAGCTCAGCTTTAAAAAATGCTTCTCACATTCTAAATTATTAGCAACATATGGTTTATTTTTACTGTTGTATTACCCTTTTCTATTGTGAATCTTCCTCAGATCCTCAAGTTCATATGCTTTCCTATAGACTCTACCAGATGTCTCATTTTGTCTGCTATGTACTTGTCTGAAATACAAATGACTGCTATTTGGAAAGTTTAATATCTCTGTATATGCAAATGATTTGGAGAGATATGAAAAAGTTTTCTAAAATATTTTAAAATACCAAGGCTCTCAAAATATTACATGTATATTAGAAGCAACTTCTGCTTTAGAAATACATGAGAGTTTTTCATTATTTGTCAGTTTAAAAGGATTGATTCCACTTACTCGTATCTGTGAATCATTCTCCTCTAAAATCAAGAAGACCAAGGACTTCTTAAGAGTTTGTATCTTTCCTTAAGAGAACTAAAAAACAGAGGAAAATAGATTTTTTTCTCCAAGGATGCTTCATTTGTTGGCATGCATCCAATTCAGTCCTCTTCATGATCGGTCATGGTCCAATACATAATTCGAAGCTATTTTCTTTCCAAAGACATATACGTTTAAGAGACATAAAAAATGCCCTTAAGCTTTATCAGAAAAGAACGTGAGAAATATATACTACTGAGTCAATCTGCTACTTAAGATTTTCTGTGAAATTTCCTAACAGCTTTGGTAGAAAAATGGCCTATTTTTCACTAATCCCCTCAAATTACTTACAAAGCAAAGCCTTTTTTTGAAATGTTAATCCCAATAATGTATTAGATCTCATTTTTCATATGTAAATTTAGCACATTCTAAATACAAGGGAGTGCCACACATATTACTAAGAATACAATGCTCCTTAAGACAAGATCCCTACTTCCGAGAAGATTCAAGTTGTGCTCCCATGGCATGCCATTTTTTTTTTTTTATTCCTTAGATAAAATCTTGTAAAGTAAGTATTATTATGATTGTTTGCTGATTGAGAATCTTGGCCTCTGTAACAGAGCTCCTGAATGTTGAAACTGGAGTATAAACCTCATTTTAAGTACAGGTCTGGAACTTTTTCTACTACATCTGGTGACTATCAGGGGAGAGGGCAGAAGCAAAAACAGAATGTACTCAGTCCTATTAAACATTTATGATACTTACCTTTTTTCTTCCCCTTATGAAGCAAAGGTAATGTCCCAGGTGGTTTTCATAAAATTAGAGAAATCTTATGTTTGAACAGTGATGTTGAGAAAATGAGACTGCCTAAGGTTATAATAGACTCAAACTAATCATTATTTTCCTTTAAAAAAATACATGATAAATTACTTATTCTTAGATCCCCATACAGTCATTTTCTTATACCCAAAAGATATTTAACGCTATATTGTTATGCCATCACACACTGAACTGTGAAAATTGGTATAATTTAGTTCATGCAGAAAGCTATTGAGACCCTCAGAATAAGAAACTTTATAAAGTGACAATTCTTCCTGGAGTATTAAAAATATCAATTGTTCTATTGTCTGACAAATCAGAGTTAAATGATAGTTAATAACATGCTTTTAATAGAGAAAAGACTCAAAGTACTGTACTATCTTTTGTATCTTTTCATGTTAGCAGGGAACAATTTCCCAGCTTCTTTCAGTCTCCACCCACCAAAAAGAGAAAAAAAATTAAAATGAGATCTAAAAATCAACATTTATTAAGCTACAGTTGGGTTGTAGAGAATATCATTACAGAGACAGATTTTATATGCTGAAAATATTTACAAACATTCATGATGTTCACAGTTACCAAGATTTATTGCTATGTATATGCTGTGGTCTTACACAACTCGACTTTCTTTAGTCTCTTTATATCAGATAATTACTCTAACACTAAAGGTGAACGTGTTAATAAAGATTGCTGTTTAGAGAATGACTGGGGAGTTGACAATGGGAGGTAAGATCAAGATTGAAATGAGCATTTACTAATTTCTCTGTTTTTTTATTTTTTCCCCTCATATTCTCCAATTTTACTACAGACCTTGCTCTCTGTACTCTGGACTCAAGGTCGTTGAGCTCATTTTTTTCTCTGCAAAGAAATGTCTCCTCATTCCTTTATTTGTGCTACAGATAGCTGATTTAGCACTTTCCCTCCAAGAGACTATTCCTAACCTCTCTGATTTATCCTGATTGATCAGTTCTCTTGGATATGTCTTTTGTAGACACATATGCCTCTCCTTAGGAGTGTTAAATAGGAATTTAATTTTCTTTTTAACTGTGTGATTATTTAATTTGCCTCTATTTTCTCTACTAAACATACACCTGTGGGAGCAGGATTGCCATTTGTTTGGCTAGCCCAATGTTCCTCCAGCATCCACTAGTAAAAATCTAAATTTTTAAAAATAATCTTTTTATTTCCTCATTTGGCCCTTAGCATTTGTCTTCAGTTGACAATTGATTGTTTAGTTTTGTCACAGTCAAAAGCAGTCTGTGCTTTGGATCCATACTTCTAGCACCGTTTTGATTATAAAATTTTTTATTAAATGGATCTAATTTTGTGTTTTGCTGTTTGATTGAGGAAACTGAGACTATTAAAAATGCAAATTCAAACCTTGTCAGGCTCAAAGAATGAAAAAAATTCCACTAGAATGTTTCCAAGTATTGCTTTATTATGAAACATTATTACATACTTAACTTATGAAAATATATTTAACATAATAAAGCAACCTTTTTAAAACCCAGCATCCAGATTAAACAATAAAAAAAAACAATTTGTCAAAGCGGCTGACACCTCTATGAACTTTTCAAGGTCACCTTTGACCTCAAGTTGTAGCTATTCTATATTTGTTATTTATCATTCTATGTCTTTGTCATACATTTGTGTATGTATGTGTGTGTGTGTATCATGTAATATAGCTTTGTATTTTTAAAAGTTCTATATATTTATATGTTATATTTTGTATGTATTCTTCAACATCTTGATTTTTATACTTAACATTTTAATTGTAGGTTCATCCATATTTATATATAGCTTTAGTTCATTGATTTTTTTTCTCTACTGAAGAGAGAAATTAGGATATTTTGGATATTTCTAATTTTTAGCATTTAATAAATGGTTTCCATTAACATTCTTGTGAATATGTTTTTATGTATCTATGTCAGAATTTCTCTAGACTATAAATCTAGTTATGGAATACCAGGTCACAAATTTGTCAAACATTTGACTATACTGGTTATGTCAAATTGTTCTCCAAAGTGATTTTAACAATCTACATTCCTATAAGCAGTTTAGTAGATTTATTCTTGCTTCACATCCTGATCCACACTTACTATTTTCATATTTTAAAATTTTGTTAAGACTAAAGCTATGAACACAGTACAGATAAATCTTAGTAATAGCTGAAAGGTAAAAGCAACTTTCAGAAGACTACATACAGTATCAAACAAATACTCTTTTTTGAAACCAGAAGAATAATAAATTCAAAGACCAGGAAAGTGGTTCTCTCTGTGGAAGGCAAGATATAGGTGAATAGGATGGGAAAGAAAAAATAGGTAGCAGAAAATTTTAGTAATGTTCTACAACTTGAATATGGATTTGGGCTTATGGTTGTTATATGCATTAAAGTGAATAAATAAATGTATAAAAATAAATAAATAAAATAGCAAGCCATGTATGTATCAATATACCCATTATGTTAGTGTGTCATGAATTGTGGAATTTAATTAATCTAATTATAGGCACCAATGCCCAAAAGTAAATAGACAGGTAGACAGAGAGAAAAGTAAGTATGTAGATGGAGGTACATAATGTGAAATTATGTTACACTGCTTTGCAACAGAGCACAGGATCTAATTTGCCACATGTCAGACTCTGAAGGTAGGTCCTTGGCCTTTGAGTTCTCAGGTTTAAGTTGCATGACTAAGGAAGACACACCCACTCTCCTCATGTGATTAGGGTTGGTCTCCAACAGTCCAAACCTGACACCCACCCTTTTCTTCCATATCAGTAGATTCATGGTAGGTAGAACACAAGTCTCCCCTGTTGAGAACGGAGAGCTGGGGTCTATGCTTTTAAGTTTCCCCTGTGTGGTGTGGAAGCCCAGTAACCAGATTTGTAACCTTAGTACTCTACCAAAGTGATTGCCTGAACTTGGTATAGCTGGTTTTCTGTATTGCTTTAGAGGAGACATTATACAGCATCAGTTTTATTTTTAATTGAAGTATAGTTGATTTCTAACATCATGTTAATTTCTGCTGTACAGCATAGTGATTCAGTTATACATATATATATATATATTTATTTATTTATTTTCGTTGTCTTTTTCATTATATGGCATTACAAGGTATTAAATATAATTCTCTGTGCTATATGGTAGGACCTTTTTGTTTACCTATTTTATATATAGTAGTTAGTATCTACAAATCTCAAACTCCCAATTTATCCCTACTCATCCCCTTCCTCCTCTGGTCACCATAAGTTTGTTTTTTATGTCTGTGAGTCAGCCTCTGTTTTGTAAATAAGTTCATTTTTGGCCTTTCTTTAGGATTCTACATATAAGTGATATCATACGGTATTTTTCTTTTTCTTTCTGGCTTACTTCCCTTAGTATGACAATCTCCAGGTCCATCCATGTTGCTGCAAATGGCATAATTTTATTCATACACACACACTAACTTCTTTATCCAGTCGTCTGTCAATGGACATTTAGATTGCTTCCATGTCTTGGCTATTGTAAATATTGTAGGAAACAGCATCAGTTTTGAACAAATTAATTCTTTCTTTGTTTTCTACATAATGGTCATGTAAATCTATTGTCAGATTGACTTCTAGATACTTTATATTTTTATCATTAATGACATTTAAAAAAATATTCAACAGCTTTGTTAAACTTTTATTAATACTAATAATTTGTCTTTGAAATCTTTTGGGTTTTGTTGTAGGCTGAATTATATCTCCCCCCCCAAAATTCATATATTGAAGTCCTATCCTTGGTAGCTCAGAATGTGACTGTGTTTACACAACAGATGTTTAAAGAGACAAGTTAAAAGGAAGTTATTAGGGTGAGCCTAACCTAATATGAATGATATCCTTGTACGATGAGATTAGGCCAGACATGCACAGAGGGAAGACCATGTGAAGACACAGGGAGAAGACAACAAAGGAAAGAGGTCTTAAAAGCAACCAACCCTGTCAACATCTTGATCTCAGATTTCTAGCTTCCAGAATATGAGAAAATACATTTCTGTTGGTCAAGCCATCCAGTCCGCAGTATTTTGTATAGCAACCCTAATAAACTAAGGCAGGTTTCAAACTGAACTGTGCTTCCTAGATTTGGTCAGTTTATGACCTGTTTGTCTGTAAGTGACAGTCTTTAGACAATCATACTGTTACGGAAACGACAGGCCAGCCAAGAAACAAGCACCACTCGGAGGGTTGGAGTACTCAGATGTATTACGCCGGCGGGCTCAGAGGGGCTTCTGCTCCGAAGCTCTGAGCACCTCCAAGACATGCACATGAGATTTTATAGGGTAAAGTACAAGCTTGGGGTATTCGGCCAATAGGCATGGAACAGCTTTAGCAGCATCATTATCACAAAAGTGGAGGCGGGGAGGCAGCAAACCAACATTCCAAAGCCAGATATATATCTTGAAAATCCAGCTGGTTAGCAAAAAAACATGAACAGCAAACCAACACTAATTAACTTAGATTTACAAGTTAGTCCAGCAGAACTCAGGTCAGTATTCCAATACTTAGATTTGTGAGTTATCTTGTTAGACCAGCCCAGCTTTTCCTTCACAATACCATCTGTGAACTTTCTATATCTCTGTATTATTACAGTTTTATTTCTTGTTCTTACTGAATTTTTTAGAATGTTGAAAAGAATCAGGGAGAGTGAGTACTAAAGGGAATGCTTCTTAGTTTTCATACAATGAATAATGTTTGTTATGGATTTTTGATACACAACCTATATTAGGTGAATGACTTCCCTTTAATTCTTACTTGAAGAGCTTCTTCTTTGAAAATTAGGGATGAATATTTAATTTTATCTAACACTTTTTCCATACCAAAACAGAGTATTTCTTTTTTTTTTTAACTCTATGTTCTTTTTGATATTTTAACAATGAGGTAGATACAGGTATTACTTATATGATATAAAAATAAGGGAAAATGGAGTGAATATTTATAATCTATTCAATTTAACAAAATCTGATGAATGTAGACCCTGGTAATTACACTCTTGCTAGCTCTCTGCAGCCACAATTTTCCATTAATTTTATTGGTGACATTTCTCAAACCATACAGTCCAAAGAACATACATAGTAAATACCCACATTAGACAGGAAAAATGGACAGAGAGAAGTCAATCTTCTAAGATATGTGATGTTGGGTATTTAATCTCTTAACTCTGGTGACTGAAATAAATACACATTCTAAAAGTTGAGAGTTATGTTTTATTTGGTGGGAGGACTCGAGCCGGGATGACAGCCTCTCAGATCGCTCTGAGGGAATGCTCCAAAAAGGAAGGAGAGGAGATAGGATATATAGGAGCTTTACAACAAAGACCAGGTAGTTGGAACTTTAAAAGATTACTTGTTAACTAAAGAAAACCAGGCATCTCAAGTTAAAGAATTTAGCGCTTTTCTACATATGGGAGGAAGCAAACATTTGGGCTCATTGAATTCATTCCTTTGACAAGCACCCAGCTATCTAGGGCCAGTATCTTGTCCTTTCTTATTCTGAGTCCCCTCAGGGTGCACCATTGTGAGTGGCTGCAGAGGCTGGGCTGCAGGCTTGTCTTCCCTGGGGGGTGGCGGCAGCCACTGATGACTTGATGGCTTCAGCATTCTTTGTTTACTGATACGGTTCGGAGTATTTTTCATTCACAGCTCTAATAAGGAGGCAAACAAATAGATTCTCATTAAAAAGGAGCAATTAGTCTCATTTTTTAGCTTCACAAAAAGTTGTGGAGATTGTTTTATTTCATTTTGTTTTAAAACAAATTTCCAACGTATAGGAAGTTATTTTATGTATATGTTATTTTACTTTTCTGTGCAGGTGATTGTGTGTCCTGAGTTATTTCTCAGTAGTGTTTACTTACGGGTTTATGTTGATACTTTCACAATTCTCCCTGGGGATTCAGAATGAAAGATCATTGTTGTAGGTCAGGGTTGGCCTTGTCCATGATCTCAGCATCTGAACCTTCTCAGCGTTCTTCACTTTCATTTTTCTAGAAACAGTTACTTCTTCTCTAGCTATAGACAAGAAACCTCCCGTGAGATACTTATCAGGTTTTTTTGCGTCTGAGGAGAGCCTTAAATTTGTGTCTACTAGGCATTTCAGCTGGTTTTGTTTATCTTAAAAATCTGGCATCAAATCAATCAGACAATAAAAGAGGACACCCTGAGGCGGAAAATAAAAAGAACCGTAATTTCTCCTTAACTCATCCACACAGAGTTTTAGTGAGCTTTGAAGAAGGCGTAAAATTGAGATCACTTAAGCAATAATGCCTTGTTTTACATTGATGCTAAGGAAGGAATTCTTCAGTTTACCCATCCTGTCACAAGCTTGGGCTGAGTCATCTCTGTGACTGAAGTTTTTCTGACTGAAAACAGATATACTGCTAAATAAGTCTTTTTGAGCCCTGTCACTTCCTAATAGGCAAGCTACTGGCTAATGTGTCATTTAGTACAAGCTACTATTATCTGTAAAATGTTATCAAACTAGAAATATTTTCACTTTAGCATTTTGTGATTCACTTAAAACAATTATAATTCTGAGAGTTTTAGTACAGTGATTTCTAAGGAAAGTACAGTTGAACATCACTATATATATGCATATATGTATAAAAATACATATAGATATATGTAGTATAATTTTGGTTAAAAAATTCATTTAAAATAGACAAATTAGTATAGATTTGCTATTAAAATATTCATACCAATGACTTAGATTTGATTAACTTTTTTCAGTTAGGAAGGCATTTCTTGATGTAGTACCTAAATGCCTGTAGCAATGGAGATCTCAAATTTGAAAAATAGAAAAATGTAGTAGATTAAATTATTGGCCTTCATTCTTCAGCCCTCCCTGCAAGCTCACCCTTGTCATGCCTTATTCATGTGCAAAGGGACCTCCCTTGACTTTGCTTTCTTTTTTTTTTTTTTTAATTGAAGTATAGTTGGTTACAATATGTCAGTTTCTGGTATACAGCATAATGTCCCTGTCATGCATATTTATACATATATTTATTTGCATATTCTTTTTTCATTAAAGGTTATTACAAGATACTGAATGTAGTTCCCTGTGCTATACAGACTTTTTAAAATCCATTTTTATATATAGTGATAATCATTTGCAAATCTCAAACGCCCAAATTTATCCCTTCCCACTCCCTTTCCCCCAGTAACCATAAGATTGTTTGCTATGTCTGTGAGTCTGTTTTCTGTTTTGTAAATGAGTTCATTAGTGTCCTCTTTTTCCTTTCTTTCTTTCTTTCTTTCTTTTTTTTGATTCCACTTATGAGTGATCATATGGTATTTTTCTTTCTCTTTCTGGCTTACTTCACTTAAAATGATGATCTCCAGGTCCATCCACCTTGCTGCAATTGGCATTATTTTATTCTTTTTTAATGGCTGTGGTATATTATATAAATATGCCACAACTTCTTTATCCAGTCATCTGTCGATGGACATTTAGCTTGCTTCCATGTCTTGACTATTGTATGTAGTGCTGCTATGAATATTGGGGTGCATGTATCTTTTCATATTAGAGTTCCCTCCAGATATATGCCGAGGAATGGGATTGCTGGATCATGTGGTAAGTCTGTTTTTAGCTGACTTTGAACTTAGGCACGCGATTGGCAGTAACTGGTGGAAGGTCGGCAGGAGTGACAATGTGATAGGTTTAGGCCTAGGTTTGAAAGGGCATACCATGTTTCTGCTTGCTCTCTTGCATTTCTGACGTTGCAAAGCAAACACACGCTCTGGTCAGCCTGCTGATCCAGAGAGGATGAGACCTCAGGAGCACAGCTGCCCTATTCCCTGCAGCCTGAGCCAGTCGCCCAGCTAAACTTAGCTTGGATCAGTTTAACTCAATGAATCTGAGAATAATGATTATTACTGAATGCCACTGAGACTTGGTGGTTATTTGTTATGTAGCGGTATAATAGCAATAGCTGACCAATCCAGGGAAATTTGTTTTTATGGAAATAAATAAATATATTGTTTATAAGGTCGTTCTCAGTCCTCCCTTTTGGTTTCTCTCCGTGGCATCACTCTTTTGGGAAGAAGGATAACCAGAGTCTAGAGTCTCTCCTAGTGACATAACTTTAAGACTCAGTGTGCCCATAAGCCTGAACCATGCGCCAAGGTGTCCTGCCAACATGTTTCATGTCTCATGCAAGAAGCAGGAGTTGGAGCATAAACCTTCCCTTTCCTCCTCAGCTCCTACTGGGGCAGAAATAATCAATGAAACTAAGGTGCCAAGAAGTTAGATGCCATGTCCTATTCAGAGGCTGCCTGGGTATTCTCTTCCTTGCTCTATCACATCTCCTGGAATATACAAAAAAAATTCTCTAAGGTCTTCTTCTAATATGCACCAACATAGATCCCTCACACTATAATGATAGCTGCTAAGTTAATCATTTATTTCACAGAAATTTTAAGCAGGAAATATAAATTCGGCTTGTCCAAGAAATACCTGCATACAAATTATCAATAACTCATTTATAATTAAAACTTTGCTGAGTAGAAAGCTAATTTTACAGTTAATGAAAATCACTTGGTGCTGGTAAATTATTTATTTATTTAATTTTAACTACTCCTGTTCCAAAAAAGGAGTTGCTATAGAATGATAATTAAGTGTAGATCTAAGGTCTTTGTTTGGATAAATGATTTTTTTAAAAACTGTATGTCCTATGTATTTAATATGATTTTCCGTAGCATTCAAATGCATCTTTTTCTAATTCAAAAGGAGGAGGATCCTTGGATTGGTTAAACTGAGGGAATTTTGGATACAAGCGATCTTTAGCAAAATCAGATTGTACCAGCTAATGGATATCTGTTTGGGAAACAGGGACCATAACATGACAGTTTTAATTTAATTATAATCAAAAAATCTGTTGCTTATTCTTTGCAATTGTAGAAAGGAAAACCAGAGATTAGGAGTGTAAAATACATGGTGTTTCCAAGATATTCCTTGTTGTCATGTTAGAGTGCCATTCTGATATCTGAGAATCCACCTGCTTATTGTATCAGGGCATGGTTTTAAGAATCTGCTTTTGTGTATCTGTGAAGCATTTTGTAGCTTTCTTTTCTCAAAATGTGGGATATTTTTGACTCTTCTCTGGAAATTCAGTACTGTAGTAAAAGGAACAGTGAGTGCAAATCCAATAGTGATTGTTTTAAATTCGGTGGTGTATAAACAATTGAAACTTAACCTGTGAGCTCTCAGTTTTTCCCCATCTTTTCATTTCCTTCATATGATAAAAAAATATGAGTATAAAGTTACCCTGATCAAGCAACATGCAACCTAAGGCAGGCCAGATTTGAACACAGATCTAATCAATTAGAAAATCCAGTTGCTCAATCACTTGAAAAGTTACTGTATTTTTAGCTTCCTATATTTTCTTCCTTTCATTCATTTACTTTGTGCCTTTTCTTGTTTTTTACCTTCATACACCTTTATTCTATGTACTCAACTGATACCTGCTCCATAGACACACATTATACTATAGAAAATGAAGAGTCTGTTCACAAAAAGGATTTGTTTATATTTTAGTAGCATTGACCGGAACACTTGAGTTTCTCTACCAAGTGTTTATTGTTCCAATATCCTTCTAGGTAGAGGCTTGATTCTTCTTATCTTTTCCCCAATTTGGAAAAAGAAGGTAAACAATGAGAATGTCAAGGCATAAGAAAGACAATTTTAATTGGCTGGGTAGAAAATCTTAAATGTTGATTCGTTCATGTATCGATTTATATATTGATTAATAAATATTTATAAAGAGATTACCATTTTTCAGGCATTATCTTAAGGATATTTAAAAAAAAGCAAATATCCCACTTATTTGGAGTAGTGACAGTGATGAGACAGATAATAAACAAACAAACCAATTAAAAAAAAAATTTAAAAATACCAGGTAATGAAAAGTGCCATGAAGGGACTAAAATGTCAGAAGTGAATAACAAGTGGTGAAAGCTACTTTTTTTATATATGAAGGTGACACTGGAGCAGAGACCTGAATAATAATTTGTAGTAAAGGAAATGTTGAATTTTGTCAAATGTTTTTTCTGCATTTATTGAGATGGTCAGGCGGCTTTTATCTTTCCTTCTGTTAATGTGGTATATCACATTGATTGATTTACTTATGTTAAACCAACCCAAGGATAAATCTTTTTCATGTGTTAGTATTTGTTCATGTGTTGTTAGTATTTTATTGAGACTTTTTGCATCTATGTTTATCAGAAATATGAGCCCATAGTTTTCTTTTCCTGTAGTAATTTTGTCTGGATTTGGCTATCAGAGTGATGCTGGCCTCATAAAATGAGTTTGGATGAGATCAGGTGTGTTCAGGTTGGTGTGGTTGTAGACTATACATCGATAAAAAATGAGTTTGGAAGTATTCCCTTTATTTTTTGGAAGGGTTTGAGAAAAATGGTATTAATTCTTTGAATGTTTGGTTGAATTCAGCTGTGAAGTCATTTGGTCCTGGACTTTTCTTCATTGAGAGGTTTTTGATTGCTACTCCATTTTTACTCCAATCTTTGTGTTTGTCCTCTGTTCTATTTCCCAGACTTATTTTGTGTTCCACTTTTTAGATGGGAGCAGACAACACATTTCCCCTCGTCCTAAAAGACCCCACACAGGAGCCACTTTCCTTATAACTCTGAAAAAGAAAGACATGCCAGTTAATGGAATACTTCCTTTCTTGGGTTACTTCAGAGTATATATTTTTAATCTCAGCTGGGATAATTCTTCATTTTGAGGAACTGTCCCATGCTTTTTAAGATTTAGTAACACCCTGGCTTCTACCTACTACTTTAGGATGCCAGCAGCACCCCTTAAATTGTGATAGATTGTTTCAGATAGTGCCAAATACGCCTCTGGGGGTAAACCCCCTTCCCAGTTGAGAACCACTGGTTTATATTTTACCCAGAAAACTAGTTTTATTCCAAATATACTAACCAAAATATTGGGTAATATTTTACATTAATGATTTTAAGTGTAAAGTAAAATCTTTTTTTCTTTTTTACCAGGGGCCTAATAATTTTTGAATATTACATAACTTATACATATGCTTTCACTCTACCTAAAATAAATCTCCTCAATCTGTGCTTATTCTGCTGGTATCGCTAATTCTACATATTGGGATGGAAAAAACACAGATTTCCTCAGACATAAATTCCACGTTGTTAGTGTTCCTGTTTGGGTGATATAATACTCTATTTAAAGGTTGTGAGATGCTTGTGTTTCTACAGAGAGTTTTGTAAAATAGATGAAAGAAAACTATGTTTTGTTTTTATGTAATATATCTTTTTTTGAAACATATGAGGACATTTGTGCATTACATGTTAATGGCATTTAATGTACTCTTATAATGTCTTTTTGAGTATAAAATGCCCACATTCTTGTTATGTGAATTTACATTGGTTTTTCTATAAATTCCATAAATTAAGCTAAGATTAATCAATATACATTAACTGAGCAGTCTGATTAAGAATCAAGTAATATTTGATGCACCATATCCTAGAAACAAAAAAAGGCTCACTCTATATTCTAGGAGTCATCATATAAATGTGAATTGTCACCTGGAGGTATACAGCATGATTGGAATACAGGAGGGGTAATTTAAGTTACACTTTGCCCTTAGTAAGCTTTCACTGAAACTTGAAGAATTCTATCAAAGAGTATAGAAAACAAAACTACAACACCCTATGTCCTAGGATTATAATTGTGAGATTATACATGTCAAGAGCCCAGTACTTGTCCAGTCAACATTGTCTTTCAGGGAAAATAAACCTCATGTGCTCTAGGTTAGTCTTAGGAATCATGGAAAAGCTAAGATTTGAGCTAAACTTTGAAGAGGGTGGGGCAGAGAGCGAGGGCATATATGAGCAAAAGTACAGCAGAAGTGAGGCACAGGCAAGGTTTGGTTTAGGAATAGTCTAGACCCATTATAGTGGGAATCGAAAACATATCATTGGTAGTCCTTTGTGTAGGTGGCTTAAGCATGGATGCACTTTTTTGTGAAATGGGATAACCATTGAAAGATTTGGTTAAATATAACTTTATGTAGAAATTCCAACACTAGGGACACTGTTCTTGATAGCACTATCTCCAGCCAGCAGTAGCTAAAATGCATATATTAACACACCTAAAAGCATCAGTATCACACTCAGATGGAGTATTTAATCATGTTTATTTGGATTAAGCAGAAGTCAGGGGACTCTTGGTGGGGCCAGCTGGAAACATCTCAATAGAACATAGGGTGCACAAAGGGGATGCACATTCTTTAGAGTGATTCCTCAGAACCTCTGAGCGGGGAGGAAGCAGAATAAGGACACTTGGCGTTAGAGGAAGAAAGTGTTCTGTAACTGAAGTGGGTAGAGAGCCAATGGCATTTCAGAACAAGGTGCTTTCAGTTTACAGAGATCTTTGAGTTGGTTAAAATGTTTCTATAATAAATAAATGCTATTACACGATCTATCTCCATTTCCAAAGTGGAACTCTATTCCTGAGATATAGAAAAATAAAAAATCATGACAGGTGCTGAGGTGAAAAATCATATTCAAAGGAGTCTTAGAACTTATTCATAAAAAGATGCCTAAGCTTATCAAATTACCTTCAACTCCCTTAACACATTTCAGTGTTTACAAGATAATGAATTTTATGATTGTGAGTACTAATATCAAAACCTTAAAATTATTGTCCCAATACCATGATGGTCATTTCCATTTTTAATGTATTTCTAATTTTCATTTTGGTACATTTTTAACCGGTGTATGTATTGATCAATCCTATGAATCTTCATAGTACTTTTTTATTCACCTTAATTTAAAAAAAATATAAATAAAATGTTAGTTTAATTATATTACAGTTATATATAATTTGAACTCTAAATTTGATTAGCTAAGTAGATCTTCATTATAAAGAAAGCAATTCGTGTAAATGTAGCCCAACAGGATCTTCATTTATAGAATCAAAATATCTTGAGGAAGAGCTATGGCTCATTTGCATCTGGGATTGATTGAGTGTGACACTGATGCATATTATTTGCTTGCAGTTATTTGTGCTTGTAACTAATTTCACTAATTTGTTGATTCATTTTTAGTAGGATTGACGTTCAACAAAGACGTGCAGACGCAAATTGCCCTGAATGAATTTACTGTAGACTCTGCCAGCCTTATTAGAGATAAATTATTCTAATATGAAAGAGAAAGAAATCTGTTTTAAACTGTAACTAAGTCTTTTCTAATTGATGACAGGTGTTGAGTTAATTGCTCGTGAAGAACACTGCATCAAACACAATTTCTCAGTGGCTAATGCTAAACACGGAAGTTTTCTCCCATTTTTTGTTTAAATATGAGGTTGCTGCTATAAATAAGTCATATTTAGTATCAAACAGCTTAAGCCACTTACATTGTTTTAGATATAACAAAGCATGGCAGACGTGGGCAAATATCAAAGCAATGCAAATATATAAATGCTTAAA
Source organism: Camelus bactrianus (assembly GCF_048773025.1). Lineage (NCBI taxonomy): Eukaryota > Metazoa > Chordata > Mammalia > Artiodactyla > Camelidae > Camelus > Camelus bactrianus. Next base: position 33,017,355 of record NC_133541.1, read on the forward strand.
GGGCATTGTTGTCAATCTATTCCAGATTCTACAGCATAAGATAATTTGTTTAACCCTTCTGTTTTATATTTGACATTTCCATTGCGTAACTAAGTTTATAAGGCATCACTTTTTTTTTCTTTTTAAGCATGTACCTAATACCCAGAGGATCATAACTAGGAGTTGACAAAGTGGGCATCTGGCTAAGTTGAATGATTTAAGGTTTCCTTCTCCACTTGCATCCCGTTCTCAAGAGAATAAAGGTTCAGTGACCGAACTCTGAACCTGTTTGTCATCAGAATTCCCTGGTAAAAGGCAAATCCACCTGATAGAGGAAATGGTTGTTTTTTATTAATGACAGAAATAAGAGCATGTGTTAGTTTGTCACCATTAAATATAGAGAGCAAACACACAAGGAGTAAAGCACAAAACAGGGGCTTTTTTTGTTTTGTTTAACAGTAAAATGAAGTTAAGAAATCTTAAGACACATATCAGCCAGGAAGGGACAGCATGAAGGTCTCAAAATGGGGAAAGATACTATAAGAACCTTATTAAATATAACTTCTTCCTGCCATGTTTTTAGCTCTTAATATGGTGATGATTAGATATTTCTTGCTGATTTCACTCTCCCAAGTTAACTCTAGGTTAGTAGAATGGCAATTTGGCAACACATCTGCAGGGACACCCATCAATTTTTCTTTGGAGAAAAATATATTTTTTAGTTTGCCTCGAATCCAGAGGATAATAACAGTATTCCGTGAATAAGAATCAGGAAGTGTTAAGCAGATTTTAAAATATGACCTCAGCACTATTAAATGTTCCATCAAGTATAAAATTAAGAAAAAAAAAATCTCCCCTTTGGTTCACAACCACCAGGAACTCTAAGTCTATGATTTTTCTGCAATTTAGGTAAGTTGGAAACTGGAACTTGAAAATTACTTAATTATTAAAATACCTAAGATTGAGAGATAGAAAATGAATACTTTAGTGCAAAATATACATGAAATTATTATGTTTAAATTTTAAAAGTTGGAAAGTGTTCCAAGAAATTAATTTGCCACTTAATGAAATAGACATTTTGGAGAAGATTTCTCAACTTGGATTTGAATGGCAATTTGTTCTTATCAATCATTTTAAACTGTTGGCTTTACTTTCTCTTATCACTTTGAAACTGCTCCTTAAACTCTTGCTATGTCCATTTGAATCATCATTTTTCCTCACTGCCATTTTCTAATTACCTAATAGTTTATTTCATACTTTAATGGGAAAGTAATATTTTAAATTGATGTTATAGAGGATCATGGTCTGGAAGGCATTTTAAATTCAATTAAATTAATCAAGTACATACTGAGAAAACTTACATTACTTAGGCCCTCCAGGAATTCCAAAAAGCTAAGGGGCTTAGAATATACCAGAGAACAAAAACACAGCTATACTTAAAATACACACACACAAACACACACACACACACACACACACACAGATATGCTTTCTTAAATATTAATAAGCAAAGTTTTGGGGGGAGTGAGGAAGAAGTAAAGGGAGTAATTGATTTTTCCCTGAAATTTCAAAGCATCTGACTTTTTATGAGAAAATTCATGAGAATTTTACCATGCGACTAAATTAGTATATTATTTGGGGGAGTAGATGATAAGAGAATTCCTAGAGAAAGATTATCCAAAGTCATGCTAAAAATTTATTTGGGCCAAGTAATAAAGCGTGGATGGAACAGTGAATATGTCAGAGGAGTACTTGGAGGGTCTTTTTTCCCCTTTTCTCTTTCCCTTCCTTCCTTTTCTCCGTTCTTCCTTCTTCCCCTACTTCCTATTTTTACTTTCAGTATGACAATTTACTTTGAAACATTTCACTGTAAGCATTGTAGCAGAAATACACATTTGGAGCATGCGGTAGAGTATCAGTTTATTCTTTAAGGGCACTGAATTAGTTATTTGAAATACCTTCATCAAGATTCCACACTTTGGAGACATTCAAAGAGAAGTATCAAAATCTATATCATGAGGTTTGTTAATTAGCATTAGATATGTTAGAAAATAATTTTCTTTGATGAAAAGGAGTGATATTTAAAACGTGCTTGGCTAGCAATTCTGTGCAGATGCCAACCTTGCATGAATAAAGCTTACAAGTCAGGCAAATTCTAGAGCTCACGGAGGACTCCTGCTGACTCAGGTAAGAGGACATCTACTACAGAGTATTTCTGCATCTGCTACAGAGTGAACATCTAAGGTAAGGCTTATCTAAGGGCAAAGTAGAGTTTTCCAGACCTCACTGAAGCAAATTGTATGTTTGTGTTTCTATTTTATTTTGCATGCTGGCTAATAAGTATTTGTGATTCCACAGTATTTGGTGTAACCCTTGCTTGCATTGCCTCATATCCCTTGGCAGGCGGTTTGTGGATACAGGTTGTATATGACCAGCGACCCCTCTTTACCAAAAGAGCTTGTGGTTTGCTGACTGTCCAGCTTGACTTAGTCCAGTTCACGACTTCCTTTCTACTTTCTTCATTATTTCTTTCCCTCTTTACCTCTCTTTCCCCTCCATTGTTCATTATTTATTTATTGAGATCTTGCTATCTTCCCAGCTCTGTGCAAAGTGCTAAGTAAAACTTTTATCTATAATTTATATCTTCACTCAGTACACAAAACAAAAGGATTCTGTGCATGGCCACAAAGTTCACCATGGCTAGGAAAGTTGAGCCTCCTTGATGTTTTGTTTTTCAGTGGTAAACCTGGAATCCCCAGATCGGATTGGACTCTGCTGAGTCTCCAACCTGACACTCGGTAGCTTTCTCTCATTTTGGTTATGACCTCTCCATGATGTGCAGAAATTAAAAGTAGATAATTAGTAGATAATATATTCATCTTTTAGTTTGGGATATTTAGATCTGCTCCATTAATTGTAATTCAGGATTTATTCAGCAATAGGACAGTCTAGGCAGGCAGGTCAGTGAACGAGACTGATTTGGACTAAGTTGGCAAAAACAGTCACTGAGGCAAAGGCAGGCAAAATATAGGAATTAGCAACTGGGGATCCAGAAACGTAAAAGGATCAGAGTCCAAAAGATTTAGGCTGGAAAATACATGAGGTGACAATGAAGTGATGTCTAAGCCAAAGATTCTGGGTGGTAAGAGACTGAGCCCTACTCCAAGGCCCGCAGGCTCATCCCCAGTGACCTGCAGGGTTACCACCAGCTGAATGTGAGCCAGGCCCTCCGTACGGGAAACTCCCCGGGTATTGCCTGTTTACCGTGTGGATGATGACTGACCGGGGCTATAGCTCTCTAAAGGGCAGAGAAAACATGTTCGTTGTTTCTCACTGAAACTCAGTGACACTCAAATGTGTTTATTCCATACTAGTGAATAATGGTGACAGAGTCTCCAGTTCTCAAACCAGAGATATCTTGTTTGGGGGTGTTACTATTTTTTAAATTTTCGTATTTTCTTACTACCCTGGACTTTCATAATCATGTTGTGCTTAGATGATTGTATGATGAGTTCATGTCAGTGACCTGATTAGGTACTTCGTGTCCCAATTGATGTAACAGTGTTTTTGTGTTTCCTTGGGAGTGAAGACTGCTTGTTTAATTTATATGATCCATTGTGCTCTTTAGGAAAGTAATCAGGGGATAACAAGCAAAATAGAAAAAAATTACAGAATTTTGTGCCTGTATTTAAAATTTGGACTTCTTCCTACACTATAGGAACCTCTGATTCTTACATTGTACTGACTAAAGGCACCGTATGTACCATCTGCTTTTCTTTTCATATTATTTGTTTTGTCCTTGATCTACTAAAATGTCTCATCTTATCCATATTTTTTTTTGCTTTAAAATATCCTTTAAAATACATCCTAGTAGATCCCATTTACTGTGAAAATATTTTATGATATTTTATTTTGGAGCTTCATATAAAATCATGTAACATGCATAGCTAATCACCATGGTACCTGTTGGATTGCTTAAGCAAAAATGTTAAATATACAAACCAGCAGAGGAAAAATATACTTGGACTTTCAAGAGTCCAAGCACCTGCTTTTGATAACTCTTTCCAGTATATATGTCAACATTCTTGCAAGGGTGTTTTGAGCTACACCAATTATTTGAGTGTCTGTTCTTTGGAAAAAACTGTCACTCTTTACTAATTGATCTCATTCCTCAGGAGAAACTCATCAAATATAATCACCACCATAAATTCTTCTGCACTTGAATCAAGGGGTATAGAACGACTAGGTTAAAATGACATTAGATGTCTCATAAAAATGAGTTTTGAAGAGGAGTCAGCATGCAGGGTACGTATGGTTCACTATGACTAACTGTGCTGGGAAATTATGGGAAAGAAATATAGTATGGCTTGAGCATATCATGAATCATAATTCATTGCCCAATTCTCTGTATGACAGCTCACCACTTTCTCTCATTTTAGAGGTGAAATTTAAAATGAGGAGAATTTGAGAATGATCCATATCATGGCAACAGTAGAACACAAACACAGACTTTAAAAACCAGTAGAAACATTTTTCCTGGAATTTTGAAAGGTCCATATCAATCCATCAATCAATAAAACATCATAATTCAAGGTTTGTTAAGACCAACTTTACATCAGACATGGTTTTATTTTCAAAGAATAAATATGTTTTCTAATATAACCACATTGACAGAAACGTTAGTCAGGATGAAATGAAGCCAATTAAGTATTTCTTTATGATGGTTGATTTCAGTTCTATTTAAGGTAGTTATACATGTTCTGAAATAGTTTAAATTGCCATTTGCCACTTTTACAAAAAGTTTTTGACGTTGAAGTTTGATCAGCAAAAAACCAGAATATTTTTTGACTAAATTACAGAAGTAATTTCTAATTTCCATAACTCCCATAGACTCCTCCTATACTAATAACTATAAAATAAAAGTAGTTATTTAATTCAGTGGTTATCTACAATCATTTAGAACACTTGAATGTCATGAATTGAATGTCCTGCCCTTGTGAAACAAAGCCCCAAACCTGAGAAGTTAACTCAACACATTTTAGAGAGGCTTGTCTGCAGGCTATATATACCGCTAGGATAGAAGTATGCAGATCTCTGTATTAAGGATGTCAGCATTTCCATTAAAAATAGCCTAGGTAAGAAATTTAACTCAATTCAATCATTATATTGCTTCAGTTAGAGTTGCTTAAGCTTAAATAGTCCACTAAAATGTGCATATTCTGATGATCTGATTGCTTCAATTAATGAACATACTTAAATACAGAATGTGATTACCTCTATTAGACATAAGTCTTCTCTAATTTGTACTTTGGCTTCTCTTTAGTAAAATAACCAACTTGTGCACCTTTAGAGCTTAAGGCTTTTATGTCTTAGAAAAAATTGTGTGTACTGGATTTTGAAGCAATCCAGTATGAAGGATCATTTGAACAAAGCTTAGTTGCTTCAAACTTTGGATTCCCTTGGTAAAACACCTATTTAAAAAACCAAAACAAAACACTAGAAGAGATATAACACTAGGGGGCACTAAGAGCCTCCTCTAAACTTCTCTGACCCTTCTTGCTCAAGCTGTCTCCTGGTTCTCATTCCTGCTTTCTTATTTACAATCTGTAGGGGATAATACCCTTCCTTATATTTGGTTAGCTGATTTTTCTGTCACAAGGCCAGTGATAGGGGAAATGGTGTGTCAACTCGCATTTTCAGGTCTGGACATGATGTATGGCCAGAAAAGTTTCTGCATTTCCACACATGGGTACAACTGTTTCTCTGATATTTTATTTTTTAGTAAACACCATGATTCTCAACTAAGGTACTTCCAGACATGATCAGTGTAATCTGCCAAAGGCAGGTTTAAAGTTGCTGTTTTCTGTTATTCATATGTCTACAAGTGGCTTATTGTGATAACCCATTCTTAATGAAGGTGATTTTACCCTATAACTACACAATAATACAGCTAAAATTGAATCAGCATTTTCTTTGTACCCAGCACAGTCTGATGCACTATAGTAGGATTTCCTCTTTTAATTTTTTACCACAAGTCTTTGAAGTTGAATAAATTATTTTCTCTACTTAGTAGACTGGAAAAATGAGATATTGGAAAATTAAGTAACTTACTCAAAGATAAAATAGTTAATAAGGATGTGAACAAGTCCAGAAGCCAGGTCTCAGTGGCACCAAAGTTTCCTTAATTTTGATTTATTTTGGATGGAATATTTGGCTCAGATCCAAAGTTAGCTTCAATTTAAAATATCCCTTTCTCTTCTACATGTCAGATCATATTTTTTGCTTTTGTTTCAGAAAATATCATTGCCTTTGTTAAAAAGGACCTATAAAGCCAGAAGAAACTCTACAATGTGCAAGTAATATATTTTATAACTGAATATCATTTGAACAAAATTTTTTATTACTTCGAAAGATCCCAGTGTACATGAAAAGTGTTTGTTGCATTCAAATTATCTCTCTATATTTCTTATCTAATCGGTCACTGAATATGCTAAGCATCTGATAGATCAAATATTATAAGGGATACAATGCCATGGAGTACCACTTCCAACGTCCTCAAGAGACAATCAGTTAGAAATGTACAAGCAAATTATATAAAAGGTTGACCAAATGGACAATGAGTAATGCATAGATTTCAACCTTGCTTGAAATCTTCCTTTCCTCTGTGTTTCTCCCTCTCCCCATTCTTGAGGGCCTGATCTGAGTACCAGTGTTTTGTGATCTTTTCTTTGTTCATCTCAGACAACAGACATATGTCCCACTGATGAAATTTTAATATCATTGAGTTGTGGGGATCCTATATTTATGCTGCATACCAAACCTTTCTCAGTTACATGATTTTCAAATATTTCCCCCTATTTTTCGGCTGGTCTTTTCACTTTCTTGATGGTGTTCATCGATGTACAAGTTTTTAATGTGATGAAGTCTGATTTACCGTTTTTTTTTTCTTTGTCACTTGTGCTTTTTGTGTTGTGTCTAAAAAACGTTGCCTAATCTTAGAGCATGAAGATTTATGCATAAATTTTCTTCTGACGGTTTAATAGTTTTAGCTCTTTTGTATGAGTCTATGATGCATTTTAACTTACTCTTTGTATGTGGCGCAAGGTAAGTATCCAACTTCATTCTCTTGCAAGTGGCTGTTCAGTTGTCCCAGCATTATTTGCTGAAAAGACAATTCTTTCCCCATTAACTTCCTTGGCACCCTTGTGGCAAATCAATTGACCATAAATGTAAAGGTTTATTTCTGGACTCGCAATTCTACCACATTGATCTATCTTTTTATCCTCTTGCCAATACTACTCTGTGTTGATTACTGTAGATTTGTAGTAAGTTTTGAAATTGGGAGGTGTGACTACTCCAAATTTGTTCTTCCTTTTCAAGATTTTTTTGGCTCTTTTGGTTCATTGTATGTCATATAAGTTTTTAGATCAGCTTGTCAGTTCCTGCAGAAAAGAAGGTGGGTTTTGACAGGGATCATGCTGAATCTGCACATCAACTTGGAGAGTTTTACTAGTACAACAATATTAATTTTACCAGCCCATGAATGTGAAATACCTTTTCATTTATCTGAAACTTCTTTCATTTCTTTCAGTGATGTATTATAGTTTTCAGTGTATTAAGTTTTCTGTGACTTTGTTAAATTTAACCCTAAGTATTTTTTGATATTATTATAAATGGAGTTGTTTCTTCAATTTCTTTTCTAGATTAGTCATTGCCAGTGTATAGAAATACAGTGGATTTTTGTATCAGTTTTGGTACACTGATCTTGCATTCTGAAACTTTGTTGAATTCATTAGTTATAATAGGTTTTTTAAAATAGATTTCTATGTACAAGATCATGACATTTTCAAAGAGGGATGGTTTTACTTACTCCTTTCCAATCAGGATATCCTGCTTTTTGTTTTGTTTTGTTTTTCTGGCTGAAATCTGCAAGACAGTGTTTAATGTAAGTGGCAAGAGTGGACACCTCATCTTGTTCCCAATCCTAGAGGGAAAGCATTCAACCTTTTACCATTAGGTATGATATTGGCTGCAGGTTTGTCATAGACGATCTTATTAGTTTGAGGATGTTCTCTTCTATTCCTGATTTATTGGGTATTGTTATCATGAAAGCACATTGGATTTTGTCAAATAATTCTTCTGAATCTATTGAGAAGATTATGCATTCATATATTGCATATTCAATCTATACAAACACATATTTCTTACTATAAATGATGATGTCATACTATGACTTCATTTAGCCTCAATTACCTCCTAAAAACCTAATCTTCAAATATCGTCATGTTAGGGGTTTAGGCTTCATCATATCCCCTTGCTAGGGCAGGACAGGGTACACAATGCAGTCCATGGCAGGTAGTCATAGTTGAGCATTTAGATATTAAAATACATGTTATAATATAGTTCATTTTTATTTTGCATTATATTTAATACAGTTCTTTTGCATTATATTTAGGGCATTGTATTTTTTAACTCTGTGTGTGTGTGTATGTGTATGGCGATAAATTTCCTTTCAAGATGGTAAGGAGTGAATTTAATAGTAATTATCATACAATGTATGATCTGAGTCTGATTGGTCTGTTGTGGCATTATGACTAAATGATTTCTGAGCTTTTTGTATTTATGTATATTATTTCATTTACCCTCACGAAGATCTTGGTACGGTAGGTGGTATTATCTTTATTTTATAAACAAGCAATCTAGAGTCATAGATTTGGTACTTACTCAAGAACATATAACTAGTTTGTGACATAATTACCATCCAACCTAGGTCTGTGTGATTCCATACCCTGTATTTGCTCCTCACTGCCTGCCTACCTCAGTTCTTACTGGATAGGAGACAGAGACACAAATCTAGTGATGTCAGCTAGGCAACTGTTTCTTTCTGTGGGCAGAGTGACTGGTTGTTCAAGCAAAACTCTCATAAGAATAAATATTTTAGGTTTTGCTTCTAAGCAGCAGTGACTGTTTCCCATAAAATTGTAGTAAATTTTAGTTACAGTCTTAACTGCTAAGTATTGTATCTCTAATTTTTATTCCAAATCCCTTTTCTTTATACATTTGTACTGTTGGTTGAACTATGGTAGATACCCAGGTGACTGGTAGCTCACAAGTAGGTTGAAGCAAATTAAACATTAGTACTTCTTTCAAAAAAAAAAAAAAAGAAAAGAAAAAATTGGGGGGGAGGCAATTAGGTTTGTTTGTTAATTTATTTAATTTTTAAATTCTTGACAGAGGTACCAGGGATTGAACCCAGGACTTTGTGCATACTAGGCATGCACTCTACCACTGAGCTATACCCTTCCCCATAGACATTCATACTTCTTAAAGATTCTTAAGTTGTATTTTTGTGACTTGGTGAAGTTAAATATCTTGCATAAGATACAAAAGTGAGTCTGTTTGAGAACCATAGACACAACCCCGTAAGTTACTTAATATAAGTATTGTACTAACTATGATCTGAACTCCCTTCACCAGTTGTAAAACTCTTTGTACTCAGATAATTAATAGGATGTTTTTCCCTACCTATATCGATCTTCAGTCAGTATTATTGATGAGCAGTTGCTATATAATTATTTTATACCTATGGTTCATAGTCTATCACTGAAACACAATTAAAATTACTTTTTGAATGTTTTCTCTGTATCACAAGTGGGCCAATATTTCTCTGATAATTTCAATATCTAATTCAGGATTTGATTTCTTTGTTTTCCTCTTTTAAAAATGTAGATTGTCTTTCTCCCTTCTCTCAAAGTACAAGTGTTTTAATTAAATTGAATTGAATGTTTAATATTTTAAACATACAATTTGCTTCAGTTGTTTGAAAATGCTGAAGACGAAGGGTTGAAAGTGTGTAAATAATGACGTCTAGTACAAAGCCCTTACCAAAATAATACAAGAAAAAAAAATCAAGTTCAAATATAAGGTACAGATGGTTTTTAAGAGCAAAAAAGTAATTTATTTATTTATTTAACAAATGATTTTATAGAGAACAAAAATGTATGGGTGGTGACATAAATATGAGTAAGTGCAGTTAAAATGTTACCTCTAGACAGTCGTAAGCTAACTTTTATGCTTCTATGGATTAGAAAGATTTAATTAGAAATTGATTTAGATTTAGTATAAATTCCAATTTCTAACTAAATTTCTTACTGAGTTATTATGGATTGTATCTTAAAGGGCCATTTCTGTTTTTCCTATGGTGTGTTTGTTTGTGTGGCACATAGCTAGCTAGTATTCCTCAATAGGTGATTAGAATCAAAACCCTGTAACTTATGCTCCCCAAATAAAGTTTAATGTGTGAAATCAATACATTTATCAATGATACACAAACTTTGAAGAGATAAAGAAAACCCTCCCACTAGGTCTAAAATAATAGCAGACAGTATGCAAAGACAAAAAACTGTAATTGTCCAAGATGTTATAAAAAAGATGTTATAGTTAAAATAATGATGTCTCTTCACTGGCTTAATTATGTTCACTTTCAATATTTTTGTTAACTCTTATTTTGTAGGCTGCGTGAAACTCAACAATTTTTGGACAGTCAACTCTCTGGAGGCCCAGATTTCATAGTGTAAAAATGAACATCCTATCTGTTGCATTAATCCTCTAAATAAAACCCTGATTACCTATGCAACAAGGACCACAGAGGACAGAGAACAACATTACAAAATCAGTTATGCAATACGCATTTAGAACAAAAGCAGCTCTGCCCAAATAACCCAGGAGGAAGGAAAGGACGTCCCCACAAGGGCAGGGACATACAGAATCACTGCAAAGTGACGAAGAACTCTTCAATGCACTCTAAATTGGCCATCATTATTTTAATGAGCTGGCTGTAATGTTTAAAAGCACTTGCTTTTGTAGGCAGATTCATAAATGCTCTTCTAATGGGGTCATTTATTAATTTGCCTAAAGATCACTTCTTATGACAAAAGCCTAACAAATTATGTTACAGAATGCATCTTTAAGTAATAGGGTCTGAAACTGTCAATTAAAAAATAAATTTCCCAAACATTTCCATCATATATTGTTCAATGCTTTCCCCATTAAGTTAATCATCTTCTCCTATGTTCAGATTATTAGCAATCTAACTCTAATAAGGTTCTCTATGACTATTGTTTTATTTAATGAGTCTATAGTAGTTGTATATACACTGCTTTCAACTTTACTTTCTTTACATCAATGCTGTAATCTTACTCTCTGTGAAACACCTTGCCTGATAACCTCACTTAAAATACCCCAGTCTCCAAATTACTCTCCCTTCCCCTTACCTATTTTGTTTTTCTTTTGCACTCGTCATATTTGTTTTTCAGTCATTTTCGTCTCAGTAGAAATTAAGCTTTTTAAAGACAGGGACTTTGTTCAATGCTGTCACACTGGAGCCTGGAATAGTGTCTGGTGTATTGCAGGTGCCCAATTAAGACTTGCTGAAGAAGTGAAGAAAAAGATAAAAGCTGAACACAATAGATTCGTTTCAATTGATCTTTGTAATAAATGCTGGTCGTCCTTTATGCCCTAACCATCGACGTCAGTGCTCATCTGTGTCGGGAGTTATCCCCAGGGCTCTCCTCCACAATCATGCAGCATTGTCCAAGTTTTGGCCTTTATTTTATACTCAGACTCTTCCACAACTTCTCCCCACTTCTTTTCAGCTTTAGTCTGTCTCAGGTTTAGTCCATCACCTCAATACTGCTAGCCATCTTTTAAAAATAAAAAAATGTTCCATGTCACCACTCCAGCCTCACTTCCCACCAGCCCTACGCCTTCAGAGTGGTATATGTGACCAACTCTGGCCTGAGCCTGGACTCTGGGATTAGGGTGTGAATTTCTAGTATGTTTTTGGAAAGATTAAATGTTATCCATTAAAATGTAAACCATGCATATGTCTTGGCTCAGCAGTATTTTTTAGATCATTTTTATTAAAGTAAAAGTACCAAAGATGTACTGATAAAGATACACAAGAATCACAACTTTTTTTTTAACTGCAACAAATTGGAAAAAAAATCTCAATCTGAATGCCCATCAAAAGCGATGGTAAATCTGTATTATGGACCATTTCTTGGGTATCACAAAGAAGGAGATAGATATTTATGTACTAAACAGAAGGGATATCCATGCACACATAATTAATGGAGGAAAGAATAAATTGTAGAGTAATATCTAGGGTAACTTCATTTTGTTGAGGAGAAAGAAAAATAATGAAAAAATATAAAGAGACAGAAAGAGAGACACAGAGAGAGGGGGGAGAGAGAGCATGTGATAAATTAAATTTCAGCTTTAAACATGACCTCCTAATTAAAATAGTGAAAACATTAGAATGTTTGTATTTGGTCAATATCTCTTAAGTTAAACCCATAACTTCTTGCTCTATTGTAATGTATGTGCTTTCATAATGTGGAAAATACAGAATCTTAGATGTAGAAAGTCCTCAAAGTATAATATTTTTCTTCTTTGTATTGGTGACAAAACTGAGGTTATTGAGAAATTAAGTTATTTAATACAGGTCACATGACATGTTAAAAGTGGAATTAGGGATAAACTTACACTTTTTGACACTTAGACTGGTAATCTTTCCAGTAAGCTTTACTGCTTCTGAAGGAGAGTATCTACTTATTCTTTGGGCTCAATTTTGCTTAATTATTGTTGATTACCCTGTAAATCACACACAGAACCAGATAATACTTTGTCAAGAATAAAAATATTACCAAAAAGCCAAAATAATTAGATTTGTATTGATTAAATTGGAAGAAGAAACTAGTTTTTCATAAAAGTGTGATTAAAAATTAAAACTAAAAAGATAATAAATTTTAACAAACTTTAGCATGTTTTCACACAGAAATAATTTTAAAGTTGTACAAGTTCATGATGTAAAGAAAAAAATGTGCCTAAGATGATATTTTAAATTAAATAAGATATTGTTCTGAAAGTCATGATCAGTAATTCAATATGCCCACTGGTTTGTCTGATCAATTACCGCTTGGTAATACAGCTGAGATTTCAGATTCACCTATATTGCATGCAGTCTAGACACGGGCTCAACTTTTAGTGTCATAAATAACTTCTTTTTTGTTTTTGCATTTGGGATATATGTGGATCTGTACAAAATACAAACCGGGTGGAATGCTTAAGTAGTTATATTTTACCCTGGACTACTTCCTGCCACGCGTTAACGACTGTATTTAGAATAGTTTCTGATTTATTTAGAACTTTGCAAGTGCATTCTTTATCAGGCAAAATATATGACTTCTCACATAGCAGGAAGTCTAGAGGTAGCATATTGAAAAATAAAGCCATCACTGTTGCTGTGGTTAAAAAGAGAGGTAAATGACAAGCCAAACCTTTTTACTGAACCCTGATGTAGACCATTGTCACTCAACATGACTTCTCCAGAGGACCAGTTGTTCAGAATTTGTAGAGGTGTTAATTAAAAAAGAAGGTGGCAAGGGAAATTTTTAGTTAAATATGCTTGGAACAGCCAGATTTCTTAGGGCATTTAGAAGGCATATTCCAGCAGAATAGATTATACAATTGTTGCTAATCTTATGCCATCTTTAAATTGTCTTTTGTTTGTCTATCAGAGAATCCTTCAAGGCTAACATGTTCTGTGGGAAGAGCATAGAGAAATGCTGATATGGATATATTTATTTGATATGTTTGCAATGCAGTTTAGGGGTCTGGCCATTGGGCCATGATGGAAAACTAACTGAGGGAAGGACTGGAAGATGTACAGACAAAACACTTGGTACTCTATTTACGTAAGTCCTGGGGACGGCCTAAGCAAGGTCAACTCTCCACCCAGAAGTATCATGGATACCGATGTATAAATAGATATGGTATAGTAGGGAATATTACACTCATACTTGGATGTAAGGCTATGTCTGAAGCAGTTTATTACTGCTTTTTATAATCATGAAGAGAAAAAAATAGATAATTGTAGAATAATTGAACTAAATGTTGAGTGGAACTCATATCATTAAATGAGGTAATATTGGTAAAGCACTTCAAACAGTGTCTGGTACATAGGAGGTGATATATAAATGGTTGTTAAATAAAACAAAAACATGCTGGGAGGAAAGGAGAGAGACCAAAATAGCTTTGAAATGAATCTTAATTGTGTATGTTTCAAACTATTCAAACATGTCTTTCCTTTCCTTTGAAGTTTAAAATAGTTTATTGTTTTTGTTTGTTTGTTTGTTTTTTCTTGTATAAAAACAGTATAATATTAGACATCAGGAAAACTGAATTCTTGTCAATACCAACACATTATAGTATGGTCACAGATGGGTCACTCTATTTCTATGGGTTCGGTTCTATAGCAGTAAGATGATAAAGTCAAATTGAAAGATTACAGGGAGGGGATCCAGGCAGTTGGTGAATTACGGGGTGGGGCTTCGAGGCACACGTGCTGGTCTGTACTCACCAGTAAGAATCCCCCTGCCTGAGTAATCTTCAGATTAAATAGCACCATGTCAGAGATAAAATAATTTATTGTTGACATTTTCACTGTGGTTTACTTTTCCCTTCCACTGAAAATATGATATTCAAAGAGTCATCTCAGACATTCTTCTCTTTTGAATAAACAATAGAGTTCAAATTGATACTTTTAAACTCACATGATGTTTTGGGCCCCTTTGTTGACTAGTGATAGACCAGCTGGTTCGTATTCCATAAATTTTTATCACTGCTTTTGTTAATTTATTAAATGAATGTAGATATATCTTTGTCTAAGTGTTTAGTAGATATCAGTATAGAAACTGTTTTTATCTTGCTCTGAACTCACTAGGCTGAACACAAATATAGAACTTTTTTTTTAAGATCAATGAAGTGAACTCTGTGGTATATAAAGAAAAAAAATATTGGAATTAATTTTCTAAACTGCAGCTAAAATCTTTCTTGGTATCAAATTTCTACATATTCTACAATTTAAACACTGGTTAAGTATTAAATAATGCATTAAATTAAATTCTAAGATTTCCTATATCTATTCAGTTTGCTATATGTATATCAAATTATTCCAAAGGCATAAACATTTCTACTGAGTCTTAAAAATAATTGTTGAATTATTATTTTTTGTCTACTCTAATAGTCCCAGACTTTTCCATGAAATATTGAATACTCAATTCAAAAGAAACTTATTCTAAGTAATTAAAAGTAAAAAGAATAATTATTAATAATTAGCATTTTAAAAACTTTCATGCCTAGATCAATTTATAGGTGGTATGTAAAAAACACTATTTATTAAAAAAAAAAGTGGTATTTCATTTATTCCTTCTTAATTGGTCATTCTGTTGCAAAGATATTTAATTTTCTTGGAGTAGGATATTTCACATTACTAGTACCTTTTGAAGATCTAAAGTTAATTTGCTCCCTGAATACATGATCATTTACATGATAGAATCTTTTACTCAAAATGTAAGACAAGCATTGTTTTCTGAAGAAAAATTCATTTTTACACTTGAATTACAAAGTAATTCATCTTTACTAATGAAATCTATGAGTATACTATCCATTTAACTTATAATTGAAAAGAGAATAATTTTCCTCAGAATCTTCAACTAATGAAACCTGATTCTTCTCTTAACTCAGCAGACGCCCCTCCACACCCATCACCTTCATGCAAGAACCAGGCAGATGTCTTCTCAGTGCCCTATGTAGTAAGGCTCTCTGTTTAATTAATACACATCTCTTGCCTCTGTGAGTTTTGGGTTTTGATCTATTTCTCTGTCTATATCACTCTGTTCATTTCTCACTCTCACTTGCTAGCTTCTTATATATGTAAGTAGTGTATACATGCATTATATTTATTATGCCTTTATTCTTCCAAACTTTTAAAAAACATATCTTAAAAGTTCTGTTTGTAATTACTCCTCCATAGTTTTCGGCATGAAGGATTTCAGGGATTAGATACAATCAGAGCAAGTTGAAAAAGGTTTTTTAGATTGGATCCAGGAAGGAGGTCATTCTCAAAAAGAGAGTCAAAGTCTAATACTTAAATAATAAGGGATTTTTTCCCCGGAAAATACATTGTCAATACTGGCTGTCTTTTGTTTACCTGCTGATTTATTAAGATGAAAATAAAT
This sequence comes from Camelus bactrianus, assembly GCF_048773025.1. Taxonomy (NCBI): domain Eukaryota; kingdom Metazoa; phylum Chordata; class Mammalia; order Artiodactyla; family Camelidae; genus Camelus; species Camelus bactrianus. The sequence continues at coordinate 33,033,416 of NC_133541.1, forward strand.
CAGGGTGAAGTAAGTTAACAGTAGAAACTCTTTTTGTTCTGATGCAGTTTGGAAGCTGGATATTATAAAGAGCCAGGACCCTGGTCCTTTTAGGCATCCTGTAAGTTAGGGTTTGACTAGACTACTGCTCTAACATATTTCAAGCAGAAAGGGATGTAAAATAAGGTATTAGAGACTTATAAAACTGTCAGAGGCTCAGGGAATTAGATCAGGGAAACTGACACTGATGGTTAGGAAATAGTGAATTATAAAAACAGCAAGAACATACCCCCAGTGACTGTAGCTGTCTGCCTGGTGTGAGTGATTAGTAGAAAGAAGCAGAGAAGCCCTGGCAAACCTTTTTTATTTAATTGCCAAAGTTTATAGGCTTTCCCAGCTCTTGTTGGAACAATAATGGTTCCATCTCTCTTCCTCTTCCAAATCTTGCAAGTGGAAAGCTAAACCATAATCTGTCTATTGTGTGAATCTGGAAAATGTAGTTTCCAGTCTTCTAGCTCCTGCAATACAGGGACAAGCCTAGAAAGGAAGGGATAGTGCTGATTACCAACATGTAATACATGTTAAATTTGGTAAAACCATGTTGATGGCTACTGAAGTGCAAGAGACTATTTGTAGATTATTGAAATTAACATATAGAAGCCACTGTGCAATGCAGTTAGTTTATATAACTTTTGAAGAATGAGGACTAATTCATATCTATGGTAATATTTTTCTAATATGTTAAGAAGATAATGTCAGAGAGTTTTGTCATGAGTATATGACTATCAAGTTTCACTGTATCAGATATTTATATAGACAGCAGTTCATCTCAAATAAGTAAAAAGGCTGAAAAGTGGTTTTCTTCAGTATAGTGAACACTCAATGTTCCTAAAGCATATTTTTCTCAAAATATTTTGTTGCTATTAGCATATTTTACCCAGTTATTACTTTTTAGGAATGGAATAGTGTCAAAGGCTAGTTAGGTAGGTACAGATGGCTTCAGTATGGAAAAACTGAATGAGGGCAGTCCTTCAACACACATTTTAAAGTATGTAGAGAAGATACTGGGCTTTGTGTTAGAATTTCAAAGAGGGTAAGACAGCCATGTGACTCAGTTCCAAATGACTTAAACCTAGCAGAGAGATATACAAATTAGTTTGAGAACCAGGGGGCAAAAAATGGTACCAACCATTAATCTGGACAGGTTAGAGGACTTATTAAGAACAGTATACAGAATTATGGTTAACAGAGGGGAAAAGGGTGGGGAGGGATAAATTGGGAGTTCCAGATTTGTAGATATTAACCACTATATAAAAAATAGGCAAATAACAAGGTCCTACTGTATAGCACAGGGAACTATATTCAATACCTTGTAATGGCCTATAACAAAAAGGAATATGAGAAGGAATATATATGTATAAATGAATCACTATGCTACACACCAGAAATTAACACAACATTGTAAACCGATAATACTTCAATAAAAAAAAAAAAGAATAGTATACAGAAGAAGGGCTGTGAAAGCCAAGTGTCGAACATTTACTTCTACAAATTACAGATTAGTAATCCATGCCTCACTCAGGTAGCATTTCTTGCACTAATGTGGCAAATCTGATAGAACTTTCAGAGGTTTTAAAAGTGCCTCATTTACAGTAAGAGGCTGCTTAGGAAATGAGACTATGATTCAGTTATCTTCTCAATGATAACACAACTTAGACAAGAAATTGTTTAATAAAACTGGAAATTATTAAGCAGGGAAATCCTGATCGTTGGCAGCTCAGGGTTTGTTAATGGCATTATACAGGAAGTGCCCTCATAGCCATGATTCCATTAATGAGAGGCCTATTTTTAGCTTGGAATCCAATTAGGCAGCACTGTTAGTTAGTAGAAGTGGAGTGTAACCCTCCTCAAGGCCATAGTCTAGATGTCTGCATTTTCTGTGACACCAGGCACATGTGGGCAGATTGGAGAGATCCTTGCAATTTGTAGAGATGTTGGTGAAATAAGTCTCCATGGAAATCAAGTCATGGTGGCTTAGTGTAATTGAGATCTCTGAGCAACCCGTTAGCAAAATTTGAGATTAATCTGCAAGTAATGGCTCCCAAACAAGTAAGTGAATCAATCCTGGAGGAGATGGTATAGGACATACTGATGATCAGCAAAACTTGGACAATACAGTAAGAGACTGGGCAAGAAATGTGTTTGTAAATATCCACCAAATCTAGTTTTTCTATTGTAGTATTTAATTTCTCTGTTGCCTTGTTTATTTTCTGTCTGGAAGATCTGTCTAGTGATGTTAATGCAGTGTTAAAATCTCCAACTATGATTGTATTCCCATCAATATCCCCCTTTATCTCTGTTAGTAATTCTTGTATGTACTTAGGTGCTCCTATATTGGGTGCATATATATTAACGAGTGTAATATCCTCATCTTGTATCACTCCTTTAATCATTATAAAATGTCCTTCTTTATCTTTCTTTATGGCCTTTGTTTTAAAGTCTATTTTGTCTGAAATCAGTACTGCAACACCTGCTTTTTTGGCTTTTCCATTTGCGTGGAATATCCTTTTCCATCCTTTCACCCTCAATCTATATGTGTCCTTCTCCCTAAAGTGGGTCTCTTGTATGCAGCATATTGAAGGTTCTTGCTTTATTATCCAGTCTGCCACTCTGTGTCTTTTGACTGGAGCATTTAGTCCATTAACATTTACAGTAATTAATGATAGATGTGTGTTTATTGCCGTTTTGAACTTATCTTTGCAGTTGAATTGGTATATCCTCTTTGTTCCTTTCTTCTTCCTTTTGTGGTTTGGTAATTTTCCTTTGTATTATCATGGATTTTATTTAATTTTTGTGACTCCTTTGTAAATTTTTGGCTTGTGGTTACCCTTTTTTTGTAAATCTATCAACCCATTACTATAACTGTTTTTATTAAACTGACAGTAACATGATCTCAAACCCATCCTACTGTTAAAAAAATTTTAAAAAGAAAGAAAAAAATATTCTATATTTCCCTGCCTCCCTCTCCCACTCTCAGTGATTTGTATGTCTTCTTTTATAATTTCATGTTTACTTTATTTGTAATTCATGAGTTATCACCTTTCCAGTTGTGTGTTTCTCATTTCTGTAGCATCCTGCTGCTTTTCTATTTAGAATAGCCCTTTCACTATTTCTTTTAGCATGGGTTTAGTGTTGCTAAACTCCTGCAGCTTTTTTTTGTCTGTGAAACTCTTTATTTCTCCTTCTATCCTCAAGGATAGCCTTGCTGGATAAAGGATCCTAGGCTGCATCTTTTTTTCATTCAGGGCTTTGAATATATTTTGGGCTTGTATCCAGAAGGAAATCTACTTCAGGATGACATCTGCACCCCAATGTTCATAGCAGCACTATTTACAATAGCCAAAACATGGAAACAGCCTAAATGTCCATCAACAGGTGACTGGATAAAGAAGATGTGGTATATTTATACAATGGAATACTACTCAGCCATAAAAACCGACAACATAATGCCATTTGCAGCAACATGGATGCTCCTGGAGAATGTCATTCTAAGTGAAGTAAGCCAGAAAGAGAAAGAAAAATACCATATGAGATCGCTCATATGTGGAATCTAAAAAACAAAAACAAAAACAAACAAACAAACAAAAACAAAGCATAAATAAAGGACAGAAATAGACTCACAGACAGACAATACAGACTTGTGGTTACCAGGGGGGTGGAGGGTGGGAAGGGATAGACTGGGATTTCAAAATTGTAGAATAGACTACACTGTATAGCACAGGGAAATATATACAAAATGTTATGATAACTCACAGAGAAAAAAATGTGACAATGAGTGTGTATATGTCCATGAATAACTGAAAAATTGTGCTGAACACTGGAATTTGACACAACATTGTAAAATGATTATAAATCAATAAAAAATGTTAAAAAAAAAAAGAAATGTGTTTGTCTTGGCCAACTTTTTAAAGATTCTCATCCACATTTTATCGAAGAGGAAATGAAAGTTTACGTTGAAAAACACTGTAAATATTTTGTAGTTTGGTGTGTATGCTTAAGCTTATGTCTAATAAAATAACATCATTACAAAATGTAGGTTAAATCATCCTCATTTAAACAGGTTTCAGCCCAGTTCTTGAGATTTATGGTCAGGGTAGATTCATGATTCTGGTGACCAAAGGGGATGAGACTCAAGTGCCGTAACAAAAGTACTTAGTTCAGTTAGGACATGCTATATATTGTCCTTAGCAACATGTGATCCAGCTTTTGGATAAGTTTGTCAGCAGAGTTAAATTAAAGATAAATTATAAAAAGCATTTATTGTTAGGGCAGAAATTTATTCTCTAAGGTTAAATTTTTTTCTAGTATTGTAATAGAGAATATTGGTTTCTTTCACACAGGGAATCAATATTTTTGAACACAATCATTTTTCATGGGATTGATCATGTTAAATAGTGACCTTCTGTGTAATATTATTTTCAAATTCCCATTTGACTGAATAAAGACAGATAGCTAGAACGAAATACAATTGGTTCTATGTTAATTTCTCAGCTTGAAGCAATTTATATATGATATTATTTATAGATCATCTGAAAATTCTCTTCAAAAAAATCAAAGTTTATTGTCTTTGGCTTTTTCTGAAACTTCTTTTTGAGTAAGGAATTTTATAGGATATAATAACAATTTTGATAACAATACAGCATATATAAGTAGGTGTTATTTGCTTATGTATAATACTATAAATATATATTTAAAGCACAATATTTGTTACAATAGTTAAAAGACCACTATATTTTCCAGTACAAGGAGAAAACATGAAAAATAGATGTATTTTACAATTAATTTTTGCAACTTGAAAATGAGGAACTCAATAATTTGGGAATAAGGAGCAGTATGAATATTTAACTTTCATGAAATCTCTATTTCAAGTATATTTGCACACAGACCAGGTAGGGGATCAATCAAAAAGGATTTCCTTATTGTGTGACAAAAATCACCATTTCCCAAAGTCAGTTCTTCAGAATACTAGTCTGTCTATCTGTCTGTCTGTCTATCAATCTATCTATCTATCTATCCTCATCACTTATCATGTGTTTATGTGTGTGTTAGCCATTAGTAGACTGATCTACATTGTAAATCTCAGAGGACAGAACACTGTAGGCACAATTTCTTTGACTTATTTCACTTTTTGACCTCAGAGACCTACTTCCCTTGCTTTTGTCATTAGAGCTTTCCATTGGGCTTCTGTCTTTTGAAACAACAAGTGCTTATCAGGTCTTAATCAACTAGGCCCTTCATGACTCCCCTTTGTAGAACTGAGGAAATGGCTCACACTTCCTATCCAAGCATTCCATTTGATTTAGTGGCATCAAGAAAGTACAGCTTCAATTTGCATAATGAATTTTCAACTGTAACTAGATAAAAAATAATGGGGAAGAATATTGACAGATATTCTACACATATGTATATGTTTATATTTATATATTCACATTTGTTTTGTTGTTGTCTTTTGAAACATTTGGGTGGCCCAGCAACCTCCTCCAATTTGGTATAAATTGTATGATTGCTTCTTTAGAAATTTGCAAAGCCAAATGTTGAGACATTAATCCAGGTAGGCTAAATGATACTGCCTCTGACTTCATTACTCACTTTGGTTCAAATGCCAATGAGAATACAGCCTTGAGAATATCCCTTGGAAACCAAGAAACACACAAAAATAATTTTTTTTCAAGGTTTTAAAAGACACATGAATTCCCTAAAAACCAATGAGTCCCCTGAGTATCTCAGATATAATGCAAAATAAGGAATAGAATAAAAAATGTGAAAATAGTTTGTTGAGGTATAGGAGAGAGAATGAGATGATTTGCAAAACCCACAAGAAAAAAAAAGAATAAAATGATTTCTTGTTTTAAATTTTCTCCATTCTTTCAAGGGAAAAACATTTTCCAAACAGACTGTGTATTTTTTCAGAAGTGGTAATTTGGTCTCCTCCACCCAGGCAAGGTCAATTCAACTTCAGAAATAACGATGTTCTATCTTCGACTATGGCAAATTCTTGTTATCCTCCCACTGAAGGAATCAAGCCCATTATTTTGTTCAATTCCTTTCTCCCACTGAGACATAGAAAATAGTGGCAGAGGAAGAATTTACGATTCCAGCTCCTAAATCCTGGCCATTGTTACTTCGCTGTATTTTATGTCTAACTGGATTGAAGAAATAATACTTGTGTACAATCTAAACAAAGGACTCAACATTAATATCATTTGGGACACTCTTGAGTAATTTTCTATGGAAAACAAGCCAATTAGAATTCATTGCCAACAAATGCTGCTGGAAGCAAAAAATTGTGACCACCCAAATCCAAGCCAGCACTTAATTCAAGATGGTACTCCTTTGGGCCAGTGTGTGTTATAGCATTGTCACATCAATTGTTTCCAAATCTAGTGATTCATCAAATAAGACTAAGAAAATGTAAGTCTGTAGGGGGTGATTAGGAAGCTGGATATATATACAAAAATTATATTAAAAGTAATAATTTTAAGAGGAAAATGTTGACTGCTTTTTTCTCCCTCTAAGTGTTTAAAATAGTGCACATCCCTCCCCTCTCCCATCAGCTCTTTTGGAACGTTTGGCTGTGGGAGGGTCTTCCACTGACAGGTGCTATTGTCACTTTCCCCAGATGCTGTCACTTCAACCACCTGATTTTAATTATTTCTGCCTAATGGGTCACAATTTTTTTAATGCAGGGAAGATACGTCTATGAATACAAGAATCATACTCTAGACAGAGAATTTCCAGGTACTGCATATAATGTGCACCCACTGTGCTCCCAGGACTAAAGCAAACTGTGTAATTAGGCCTGTGATACTAGAGTGGACTGTGAGGACAATATAGGAATAATAACATTCCTTATTAGCTCATTTAATAGTAAAAAAAAGGCCTAGAAAATTCTACTTCCAGATATCCATGTACTTTTATAAATTACATATATTTACCATATATTACCAATTTATTATTTTCTTTAAAAAACATACCCCAAAATACATTAAAAAGATAAGTAAATATAAATTAAATAATATTTTAAAGTATTCTTAACTGTAATAATTAGTCAGAAACACACAATGACAAAGTATGGTTATAATTTCTTTATGTTTTTGAAATTTTGATTTAATACTTTGTGGGAAGTTGATGGGATATCCTGATTTTAACTTTTGTATGTTTCTGTAGTTTACTTCAATAGCTGGCATACCTGTTAAACTTAAACTTACTTCTAAAAGATACATAGATTTGAAAGGCTTAATGCCATTGATAGGATTTATTAAAGCAGGACATTCATTTTTTTCAATTATAAAAACCATAACTTTTAAAAAATTTGACCCTAAATTTTCAACTTTCCTGCTTTTATTTAGTTTTTGTTACAACTGTATTATAATGCTAATGAATTTTTATATTGCTAAAGGATGCTTTCAAAACTCACTCCACTCCATTTGAAAAGTTAAAAAATTCAACTTTCAGGTCCCTTAAGAATGTAAATTGGAGCAATTTAGACATGGCTTTCATTATTAAAACTGAAAATAATTTAAAATATTTTTAAGATAGTCTCTTCATTACATAAGTTTTCTTTTGCTCATTTTTGTTTTTTTTAAATACCTTTGAAAGGAGAGATTGTTATAATTCATTTTACAAACTGAAAGAAACTTTGTCAAAAATGTTTTGTGCTGTATAATCCCATTAATATGACATCCTGGAAAAGGCACACTAGAGGGTGAAACACAGATCAGAGGTTGCAAGGGTAGAGGTAGGGGGAGGATTGACTACAACAGGGCTGCACGTGAAAACTTTTGGGGTCATGGGAATGTTCTATACAATACTGTTGCTGGGAGACGAGACGCTGCAATGGTCAAAACAATAAAGAATGTATTTAACTGTCTGTAAATTATAAAATCAACTGTGATGTTAAGAATCTCAGGACAAATGTGTCACATATGGATGACATTACTGAAAATGCAGCAGGAAAGAGTTTTGGAAAAGTAACTGAGAAACAGTGATACCGGCTACAATGAACATATACTTTGGAATAGACAGTGGATACCAGTCCACAGTCAATTCAATAGTTCTGTTTCATTTTTTTCCCCAAAGCCCTTAACTTCCAAATACTGAAAACAGGATTTTTTTTGTTTGTGATGCGAGGTGATGGCTGCAGATAAGTAGAGGTGGATTCCCAGCTGATTCAGAAGCTTTTCTTGGCTGAAAATATCAGGGTGTGAAACAGAGAGTGCAACTATTTATATATTTATTGGGAAAACCAGCACATGTTGACTCGCACTTTTCTGAGTGGCTTACTCTTGATGAATAGCACCGTGTGTTAAATTGAGTTTGAGTATTTGTGGATGACTGAACTAAATTTATTTTTAAGCTTGGAAGCTTTCTAATTGTCTGTATAACCCTATCGTGTAATTGATGCTGTATGTTAAAAATAACCAACCTGAATACATTTAGTGTTTTATTCCTGGAACAGCATAAAGCCACCTGAGTATCTATAAAAATCAATTTGAATAGCCATATATATGATAATGAAAAAGGTGGTATTTATGTTTTTAGGCATAAACAATTCAGTCACTTCATCAATTGGTGCAATGCTCATTGCCGTACTGGAAGTAATAGAATTTGTATGACTTGGTTTTCTTTCACATGCAAATGATTGGGTTTTGACTATACCCTCCTTATATTGTCATTATGAGAAATAGAAATTCTACTGATCCATAAGTACCATCCTCTACACAAAAAGCTTTCCTCGATAGAATTCATCTTTCTCCTGAGCTATTTTAAGATTTATCATGGCACCATTTATATAACACAGGCTACGTGTATAGAAATAAAGCAATAGCTTTATATCACAGCTCTAGACATAGTCATGTCCCACTGTGTGTATTTTTCAGAGAAGTGCATTTTTTATTCAAGCAATAGTGATTTGAATCATTAGAATATATTAATTAGAATTAAAATAATTATCTTTACATTATGGAAATGTTTTTTCAGCATCTTTGCACTCTGCAGCTACCCCGAGGCTCTGACCATATGAGGTCCTCACTACGAATCCATTAAATAAGCAAATTAATCAACTTGCACCCTTTTATTAATAAACTTTATTCTAAGAAGACACAAAAGTAATGTACTCCTCTGAACCAACAGAACTGAGAGGCTTTCTTTAGGATGTTGAACCAAACCACTTATTTAGTCAATTTCAATGTAAATGAAATTCCAGTGCAATTCAATGCAACTTCAATGTAAAATGCAGATGGACAAGTAGAAAAGACAGCTCTGTACAGACAAATATTAAATTTCTTGAATGGGTCTTGGTACCTTATCACTTACTGAATGCTGGACAGCAAGATTAAATGAAATTCCAGTGCAATTCAATGCAATTTCAATGTAAAATGCAGATGGACAAGTAGAAAAGACAGCTCTGTACAGACAAATATTAAATTTCTTAAATGGGTCTTGGTAACTTATCACTTACTGAATGCTGGACGGCAAGATTGTGCCGCCTCTTTACCATGGCAAAATTTAATTGTACAAATTATTCATACTGTATGTGTTGAATTACCTTTATTCATATGCTATAAATCAAGAAAAATATCCAAATAGGTTTCTTTATAAGACAGAATATCCAAATGATACAACCATAGAATAATTTTAAATAGACTTTAATGTTATTTTAGCAAAGTTCTGGAGAGCATGCTGCTCTACTATTAACAGTTTATTGCAATGGCATCTTTTTTATTTCATTTTTGTAGAATAAGAGAATCACCTCGGCGGAGGTCAGCGAAACTGTTCACTATGCTTCTCATTCATCAGCTTTAGGTAGCTGAAGGTTAAGACAATCAGACATACCAAATTACATAAAAGTACGTTTCATTGCCAGGGCACACATCCCATTCAAGGAGTTTCTTGTATTTTAAAAACGCATTAGTATCCAGCCTACTGACTTACTGGTGGGCTATGGGGCATTCAAAACAAAGAGGGATATAAGAGACTTGTGGAAGTTACGGAAAGCCATGAGGCAAGAAAGAAGACCTGCAATACCCACAATACAGACACAGGGCAAATATCAACTGGGCAGATGCCTGGCTTTGCAATTTGAAGACAGCTGAAAGGAAATGTCTATAGGACATTACCTTGTGTAGTACACTATGGGCCACTATAAAATAAAGTAATAGTACAAATTTAAATTTTTTCATTGAATTTACTCAGTAAATCTTTTAATGACTCACCCTTCAGTATTTTTCATAAAAACATAACAGCTTTAAAATTACTATACCCCTCAGAGGCTAACTCAAATGTCAACATCTAATCCTTTCCAAAGATGCAATCAGTTCTCATTGTCTTTGTGTCAGGACCCCCCCAAGTGAAAAGTTCATGCTCCTTCAATTTGTATTATCCAGTGTTTGCCACCAATTAATTAGTTTTCTTGTATTGAGACACAATTTATATCGTAGTTCTGGCTTGTGACAAATGAACCCTTCCAAGAAACAAATGATTAAAGAACAAATAATGAGACATTTTGTGTTTTAAATCCTAAAACATAGATAAAAATAAAAGCAGCCTCAATTATGGAGAGGAATGGATAAAAACTGGGTTTATTTGGGAGGGAGAAGTGTGGATGCAACTTCCAAGAACACAAATACAGCTAAATACCTTGTCAGAGACTTTTAAAAACCATTTCAAGCGCATTTGTGCCATTTACATAGGGTAGCAGAACACAGTAATGGAACTAAGAGCAGGTATTTTCAAAATTCTGTTGTCATCCTTTGTGTCAGATGAGAGTCCACAGGGACTGGCAACAGGGAGCACAGATTTCCTTTTGTGTCTACAGAGAATGGGGAGAAAACTGGGCCAGGGTTGCTGTCTGTCACCCTCTTCTTCAAGTAGATTTTGAGTATGGAAGCAGCAGCAGTAGTGTAGTTGATGGCAGCATTAGTAGAGTCGATGGCAGCATTAGTGGAGTCGATGGCAGCATTAGTAGAGTCGATGTCAGTATTAGTAGAGTCGATGGCAGCATTAGTAGAGTCGATGGCAGTAGTAGTAGCAGTAATTGCAGTAGTAGCAGCAGTAGCAACAGCAGGTATAGTAGTTGGTGTAGCAGCAGCAGCAGCAGCAGCAGCAGCAATAGTAGTAACCAAAGTAATAGCTTTAGTAGCAGCAACAAAATAAGACCTGGAGTTAAAGGAGGAGAGAGTTTACCCCCGCATGAGGTCCTGTACTCGTGCCCAGTATGTGTTTCATTTTTAGTATTAGGAAGAAGTTTTAAGGTATTAATAAACTTGAATTTGAGAACCCCCAAACTCTCACCTGCCATAGGTCTGACCCAACTGAGTAGTAAGACAGATGGGGCCAGAAATATTTTTGTTTTTGATGGAGGTGACACAGGAGAACGGCACTTACATAGGTAAGCAAGTGAGTTTCCCAACAGTGATCCCCTAAATTAGACAGACTGAGGAGCAGAGTAAAGTGTGTGTTTCTTAAGACACCCCACTCCCAGAGGAAGAAAGCAGGAGAGGGCTGAGCTATGCAGGCGGCTTCTCCTTCCACTCACCAGTCAGGGTGGAGATTCCACTCTCCCAGGGCAGAGAGAATGTGGGGCTGGAGACAGGGAAAGAGTGAAATACTAACGACCTTCAAGAAGGGGAAAGAAATGTCTTCTATGTCCCCCAAAGTTTTCAGATTTGTCATTGTTGTTGCTTGCTTGCTTAACCTGCCAGTCAATATTCAAGGTATGCTGAAAGCTCCCTCAAAAATATGAGGCCAAAAAGCCATCAAGGAATCCTGCTCCACTTCCAGTAAGTTTATCCCCTCAAGGCACATCCCCAAGGTTTGGACTATGCCCCTGAGACCACTGGTTGACACTACAGATTTTGCTCCCAGTAGGCTTTGACTCAATATGTTTGGATGCTTTCTCAGAAGATTAGGCATTATACCACATGATACATTGAAAGAAAAAAAAAGCTTACGTCATGCTATTGTATTATCATAATATTATACTCCTCCAGATGGCAGGATTCATATTAGATTTTCCATTAGCTTTTGAGTCTTAGTCTATTTCCATCCATCATAGCAGATATTTCTGGAGCAACTCTCCCCATGAATATTGGGAGAGTATAACCTGGTAATGAGAGGAGAGGATCTTCTGAGGATTAGAGCAGACCAGCTTTGAAATGGTTAAGGGTGTGTTGGGGAAGAGATGAACGAGTCAGAAATATCTGAAACTGGCTGTTGGCAGTAGTAGCAGATGTTTCCTTACGGAAGAGTGAATAGAAGCACTGCCTAGACCGAATGTGACATCAGTTCCAAACTCTAATGAATTGTCTTTAAAGGACAAGATCAGTTTTGTCAAAATGTAAAGTGCTAAAGGTTATGACCACTATCGTACTTTGATCTGTTCCTTTATTTTGGGAAGTGGCAATTTGGTCCTTTTTCAAGACCACATTTTGTGTGCCTTGTTTACTTCAAAATGTAGCAAGTAACATGCCATGCAAATCAGATCTAATTTAATCTCTACTTGGCTCCCTTAATTAAAATAAAGAGAGGGTGAATTCTCTTACATTGCCTAAAATACATCTTTCTTAAATAGAGTGTTTATAAAAGTGCTGAGTATGAGTAATGAAGTTTATTCGAAATTTAAGTCATAAGATGTTCACTCATTGATTCATCTAAAGCAACAACTTCAATGTCTATAATAAAAAACTCTACTTATGGAACAATGTATTGGGTTTGATATTTCTCAAAAAGATAAACAAAAATTTATTTTCTGAGCATAGAGGGTAAATCTTCCTTTTACACATACTCTTTCAATTTCTTCCTTACTTACTCTAAGAAAATCATTGGTGGTTCCATTAGTGAGTCATTCATTGACTCAGTAGTCAAAGAAAGAGATCCCAAAATGTTAATTTTAAATTCTTTAAATTCTTTTAAAATTCTTTTTCTTTCCTTTTTGGGGGTAGAATTATGAAACATCAAGACTTGACCTTTTTCTTAATATTAAAAGTTTCTAAGGAAGGTAAAAAAAATCATTTGTTAAAATAGCACTCAGCAGTTTTTAATAACGTGCTTGGGGCAGTGCTAAAAGTTGAGGATATACTAAGGAACATAAACCAGTATTCCAGGATAGTAGAATTCGGTTGTGGTAGGTGATCTTAACTGTATTTCTGGCAAATATTTTAAGTAAAATTAGGACAGATTACATGTGGACAAGAAAGAATTAGGAATTAAGGAGTTTAATATTTAAGGAAGAATTAGGAATTAAGGAGTCTAATATTTAAGGATTGAGTACACGAATGTTGGAGTGTTTCTGTAGTTAAGTAGCTACAGATATGAGTCATTTATGTTATACTTACGTCATTAAGTGGGTCAAAAACAACAACAAAAGAAAATCTTGGGTGATGAGGTCGAGATATTGAGTTCATTTCTGGACACAATTTGAAGTGCTGCTTGGACACATTGTGAAAATAATCAGTGAGCAGCTGAAAAACTGGATCCTGTGCTCAGTGAAGAGGACCAGACTACAAAGATAGATTTAAGATACATATCCCTTTTTTTATAATATTTGAAGAATAACTGGTGAGGTCACCACACCTATTGATGTCACCCATAAAAAAAAATAAGACAAGAAGCTTCATGTTTTCACATGAAAATTGGTAAAATAATAAGAAAGCTTTTAGAAGCAGTATTCTTCAAAGAATTCTGTAGAAAGAAGATCAGAGTAACTTTAGGGACAAACTTCATTCAGTGGGCTACATATAATATTAGACATGTGCTTGTTAGTGTTTACACTAAAGTTTTATATTACTATTCTGAGACAGAAAGAAGTAAGAAACAGCTATATTGATATGGATCTATTTTGTTGGATATCGATGGTGATCTAGGCTATAAACAGTATCTCAGAAGTGAAGGTTTGCAATATGCTTTCCTTATCAGTGCTCATACGCTTATTCAGGTTATACTTCGGAGGCTCTAATTAACTATTATTAGCCAACAGGATGACTCAGACAGCTGTCTATGAGTCAATGTGCCTTATAAACATCAACAGTTTTGTCTTATGTCCATAGGTGTGAATTTCTTTTTATTCATGTGGGTCATAATGACTCACTCTGTTCTTTTCAGTTTTCAATCCACTTTCAGCCATAAATCTGAGCATCTGTAACAGATGCTTCTCAGGAAAAAAATTCTAACTTCATACGTCAAACACATTTACTTACCGCTAAACAAAAAATAGCCAAGATGACCACCTAACCTTGTGAATCTGCATGCTCTGGATTTTAAGTTAAACTTATGATATTATTAACAAATAATTTTTTCCCTAGATGCTTGTGAAAAGTGTTACCTAGGGTAGGAGAGAGGTAAAATCATTTTGCAGAATTAAAAAATTTGGAGAGGAAGTTATATGTTGCCTGTGTGTGCTCCCATGTGTGTGTGAATACATTTAATTTGACCCTTTTAATATAGTCAGTATTGCTCACATCCTTATTACAAGAGGAAGGGGAAAAAAATCTTATGACACAGATTAGAAGACTGAGGATTGAGGAGTTTAAAGAAACTTCAGTTACAAAGTAAACTCCTTGTCTAATCTGACTTAGTATAGGTCTTGGCACAGCAGTCAGCCATCCACAAGCCCATCAAGAAGTTTGCTGTGACTAAATGAATGACTACATGAGTGGTCACACTGAATTGCCTCGTGACAAAATGAGAATTGAACTCAATTGACATAGCTCCATTTTTTTAGTGCACAGTAAAGAAAAGCATGCTGATTTTTCCTGAAGGGCATAAATCTTAGTCTCTACATTTTTGTAGATGATATTATTCTACATGAATCACACCAGCTTGAACCATAAAGATCAATGAGAATATGACACTGTATTTCACCATTTCCTGTACATAGAGTCAACACAAGTGAGTCTACTAAATTACTTATTTTCCCCCCACATACATTGAAATTAGGCATCTGAACTATTTGATTTGATAATGTTGATGTAAGTTTGCTTGAATAAGTTGAAAATTGAAAGACTGAATAAGTCAGAATGGCACTTTATGAAAACAGCAATTTAATCAATTAGTGTAGTCTTACATAATGCCAGTTCATATTTCATGACGTGAAATCTGTTCTATGTTGTTATAAAACAAAATGGTTTTTGTACGGTTTTATTGTCCTGACATCTATTGGTTGGATAGACTTTAATAGTGGATTCTATCAGTTATCTGGATTTGAAAGTGACCTCAGAAGAATCAGAGAAGCTCAGAGAATGGCTTCTAGGTCTTCTTCAGTTTCAATGCTTCTGAGAATGGCTGTTTGGGCACTATTGTTGCTAAAATTTAATACAACCATGCATTTTTATTCTGACAATAAAAAATGTGGAAAACTTTCTTTAATGCAATTTAAAAAATCTGATCATTTAATTATCATCTAATATATTCCTATAAGAAAATATGAGCAAAAATTTAAATAGAAAACTGTATCTCAAGCGCTAGATGTCCTACATAGGTAATCAATTCTGCAAATTTGAATCAAGGATTTTCATCTTGAAATAGGCTTAGGAACCATCATATTACTATTTTAAGAAATATAAACTACCATAAGGCCAATCTTTTTAACTGGTCAAGAAAGTACAAAAGGCTGATTATTTCACTTACAAAATCCATTAATATTATACTAGCTTGTTGAGGAAAATGGTTGGATAACTGAATTACTGGCCTCATGCATTTTCACAAAGATTTCAGTTTTTCATTGACACGATGGATTTGACTGAACTCCACTGTTCCTTCGTAAAAATAAATGTTCTCAAAAACCTATTGTTCATTGGTCAACAACAACAAAAATTGTTCAGCTCCTGACTTTATTCTGAGAACAGAATGTACTTTTACCCTTTCCCCATCAACAGCAAACTTTGGTATCTTACAATAAGAAGGAACTGAATTGCATTGTATTGTGACCAACAGCATTTCAGAAATTTTGTCCTTTGGCATAAGATGTATTTTTCCCCTAGAATATAAAAAGCTCTCCATGATGTAAGTGCATGGTTGGAATTAATTTAAAGTTACCAAGGCAATACCCAAGAAATCAACAGTTGAGTCCTTGGTTTATACAATACTCAGCTGAAAGAAATTCTCCATAGGATGTAAGACATAGCCAGAAAGGTTCAGTGATAAATTTTCCAGTACTAACCAATAATTACAGCCCACTTCACTTGTGTAACTCAAGTAGCTCTTAGGTATTCTCATTTATTTGGAAACTCATCATATGTTTCTGTTCCTCAGCCTCTCAAAGGCATATGGAGATATGATGGATATACCTGAAACAACAAAAGAAACTTGATAAAGCTTCTGGGAGCTCCCATTTGATGCAAATGTTTGCATGGAAAACCAGCTGTATATTAAAACAAATTTTAGATAGAATAATCAAATATCATATTATTTTTTAAGACAAAAAAGTTAAGCCTACAAAAATTTGTATTACTGCCTGCCTTTTTAGGCTCATACTCATTTCCATTAACCTCCTAATAGACACCTGTTCTCCAGTCCTATCAGAGGATGTCCCATGATCTAAATATGCTTTCTTTCTCATAAATCCCAGTCTTTTCCCTGCAAGCCCTCAGCACTGAGTATCATTCTCCCGTATCTTTTCTTGGCCAACCTGTAGTTCTACAAGATTCACCAATAGCCTCATTTCTTCTTAAACACCTTCCCTGCCCTGCTCAGGAGTCATAGCTGTACTCCAGGCTACTACAGCTTCCTGTACATATTTCCTTTTAAAGGTTTTCTTATGTAATATTGTTTACTTACTTGCCATTCTCACCAGACCATAGGCTCCTTGAAGGCAAAGGTAAATATATTTCATCTTTGCATGTTTAATGGACTTAAACATTTTTTTGCATGGAATTAATCTCTTCCATCTCTCCACAGCCCTTAGTAAGATATTCCATACCCAGTAAATCCTCAATATATGCTATCTGGCTGACATCTGATTTATTGAAATCACTCCATTATAAAATCTTGTGCATATAAGTATTAAGATATATAAATTTATGTTATATCTGTTTTCAAAAATTATGAGGCAGCTTTAAAATATACCTAAGAAAATATATATCACAAACCCGAGACAAGGAAACCAAACTGAATTTTATGGCTCATTTAGTTGCCATTTACTTTATCATCTTTGGATATGTGAAATTATAAATTGTATATTAAACTTTAATATAAAAATTTTTAAATTATCCTTTATCTTTTATTAGACAGAAAATGAGAGAGTGTGTGTTAGCAACGTTTTAGAATTTAGCATCACAATGTCATGTACCAAGTGTAAGGCGGCAATTGAATAACATTACAGCATCATTCTAGAAAATAATTCTTGTCAAAAGTATTTCCAGAGGTGATTCTTGATTTAGTTATTTTGCCAGATGGCTGTGTCAAGTTCTATATAAATGATTGGTTTCCCTATGGAGGGAGGAAATTAGCAAGTAAATCAATTATGAAGAACTCTTAAGAGAGGAGACTTTAAAGCTGCAAAATCTTTTAAAAGCTACCCATTTCCATATAGTCTTACATAAAAGAATACAGCTTGAACACTGGTTAATTATGAAGCGTCCAACATATATTAGGCTTTATTACTAGGAATTCTATAATAATTTCAGTGAGGAAAAGTCAAGGTTAAGTATTTTGTAAAACATGAAGATTATTAGCTATAAGATAGTGGTGGACTATGTGAGAAAAAATATGATTTTACATTTTTCCTCCAGCTTAGAACAATCTTTTCCCCTCCCCTACCAATGGAAAGTGATTCAACCTTTTCAGATAGTAGATCATGCTTAATTATGTTTTTAAAATACGTATCTGTAAAGTATAGTTACAATTAGTATAATAGCTGACATGTTACTGGTGATATTTAAAAACATTATCTGGGTAACATTTTCTATAATAGTAACACAAAATTTTGATTATTCCAACCAAATTAACATTTTCCCTCTTGTAGCCTGTATCAGTTTATATTCCCACCACACACTTTTAATACTTACACCGTAATTTTTTTTCTCCCTCTCTCTCTCTCTCACATATCCATCTATAGGACAGTAGCAAAACCAAGGCTTATAACAGGAAACACTCCTCACTCCTTCAACTGTGTCCAAGGCCATAATCAGATTCTTGGCCTCCTCTGCCAGCCATTCTAGTTTCCAGTCACCCTTTAGGCATTACTTCTGCTGGTCAAGGTTGTATGCCGAATGGGGAAATCACCGAGGGGTCTGGGCAGCTGGTTACCATGTCCTTGTCATGTGATAATTGCCAGTATTCTATGGTTATTACCAGAAACGGAGGCACCAAGAGCTGCCCTGGTGTCTTCCCTGAATTGCAGACATACTCCTCCACACCACCATTATACAGAAGCCCCCCTACTTCTGAAAAGGAGGCTCAATTACCAGTGCCGTGATAGCAATTCCCCTTTTAACTCCAGATCTACTGGCAGTACGAGCCGTGAGTGACTAGGTGGCAGCCATGGCGTTAGGGTAAGTGGAACTCTTACTGCATCACCTGGTAGAAATTACCCCCACAGGGAACCAGGATCTTTAATCTGGCAGATCTTAAAGTTCAGCAAACTAGAAACATAAATTTCCCACGTGGGCAACTGGGAGTGAGAATGAGAGAGCCTGACAGATGCAATTAGTGTCCTACCCAAACCCTCACTCTGAATACCCTAGTGCTTAGTCTAACTTCCAGCTGCCAACAGCTGCATTTCTTTGCCCGAATGTCAGAGATTTAATTAAAGCCTCCAGGAACAGTCCTCAACAATTTATTGACTGGCATTACCTATGAATATCCCAGGTCCTTTGCTTCTTTTTGGTCTAACTCTGAGCTGTAGGTTTTGAGTGAGTTTACCGTTATTCTACCAGATGCAAGGCTATGATTTACAGTGAAAACTGTGTGATAAGGCAGCATTTTGGCTCCTTTTTTTCTCTGTCTCATCTCACACCCTTACTGTGTGCCCTTTGCTTTTCCAATAAATCATTTGCCTCAGTTTCACTATCTGGAGGAACCCACATCAATTCAAAGAGGCCACTTACAATTCTAGCTCTTGGTTATGGGATCCAAGCATTCAAGCACGGCACCTTGTAATTGTTACTCGTTCAAAACATGTATCACATTGTGAAAGACAGTGTCCTGAACCTATAGTAACATTTTTCCCAAGCTGGCACTTATAATAGTACATTTAAGAAGCCATTCAACATTCTGTCATTTCAGTTGCTTCTGGATGATGCAGGGTAATCAGAGAACCAATGGGTTCTACAGTCAGGTGTTCATTCTTGCATGTTCTTCACTATGAAGTGGGTCCCTTGGTCAAGGCAATGTTACATGGGATCCCATAATGATAAACCAAACACCCTGAGCATGTACACAGTAATACTTGCTGAGGGGCAATGAACAGGGATGGCAAATCATACAGGGAATATTATCAATCTCAGTAAAGATGAATTGCTGCCTCCGTCCCTCCCTGGTTAGGTGGAGGGTTTCAGTACAATCAACTTGCCACCAAGGGGCTGGCTTGACTCCTTGAGGAACGGTACCTTACCAAGACTCAGTGTCAGTGTCCATGGCTGCTGACTGGTCCACTCATTTAAAAACAGTAGTAGCTACATCAACGTTGGTGAGAAGTAGCCCATGCAGTTGGCCCATGTGTAGTCTTAATCCTTTCTCCCATGGCTATTCTGCTCATAGAGCCTTTATGTAAGCACTGGAGTGGCCAAATATAGAGGCTAAGCAGTCTTCAATGGATGTCATCCTTTCTACCTAACTATTGAGAGCCTCTCCTAAAGATTTTGGTGGTCATAGAAATCCTCCAGGCAGAGCTGCAGATACTTCTCAGTTGAAAGTCTTTGAGTCAGTGTACAGTGAATATGTTGAGTGCCAAGCAGTGTAGACAGAGTGACAACTGTATCTGCCACAATAATAGACACCATTTCTTGATTAATCCTCCTCACATCCTCTCTGCAAATTCACTATTATTTTCTCTTTAATCCAACTGTTAACTTTAAACCAATTGGCTAGAAAGGCTGAGTAACTTTCCCATGAAAGTTCAGAATTTTAATTCCAAGTGCTATGCTCCTTTCACTAAAACCCAGCAATATTTCAAGTTATCCAAGAGCAGGTTTCCTCAATGAATTCTTATCTTTGGTTTTAGAATAGTGAATAGAATATTGATCATGGCTGAGCCTCAATCCTTCCCAGAATAGGTAATTTAGGTAGTATGAAGACATTAAGAAATGTTACAGGAAATGCCAGAGTGTTCAATAGATCTCCAAAAAACTGAACAGTAGCCATAATGTTTCCTGTTCAAGCTGAAGGAAATTACTTTCTGGTCAGAAATCAGGGGGGAAAAAAAGAAACTTAAAAGTTCTTCTTTCAGAGAAAAAACTGGTATCAGCAAGTTAGAAAGCTAAAGACATAACGCTTGCCGAGATACATACGGAGAAACGGTCGGCGTAACAGCCTGCTAACGTGGAGTGCACAGTTGTTTTGGTTGACATCCTCATTCCTTCCTTCAATAGCTTAAGACCGAGGACATGAGGATGGGGGAAAAAGTCAACCTCCCCCAAACCAGAGAGAACATAGAAGGCTGAAAGCAGACTCAAAAACAAACATATGGAGCCTCATACTGTGAAGAAATGTACTGTCCCCGCTACCTGATTGTTTCTGTGGATTTTGGTTGGGTTAGAAGCAGGGTACAAGTCTCAGGAGGAGGGAATTCTCAGCTTGGTCCTTCATTATCAGAAATGTAATCTCTGCTTGAAGAGCTGAGTGATTCACACAGCCCAGCCTGCATATGATAGCAATTCAAAGCAATGATCCCAGAAAAAAAAATTATCTCCAATTTTTGGGTTGTTTTTCAATAAAATAAAAAACAAGATATCTTAAATTTTCCTGTTTAATCTCTGACACTCTTAATATCCTCTTCTCAAATTCTCTCTTTTTTGCCATTTACAACTTCTTAACAAAAATTCCAAGACATCCTACCTCTGTCCTTTTGGGCTCCTTGGTTCCTGTTCTTTCTCCCTCTACCTTCTTGGTGCTCTGATTTTTCTTGTTAATAAAAACTTTACTTTTTATTTTGTTTTTCTTCTTGTTTCAAAAAATAATTTTTGCTTTTGTTACACATTAGTATTTTTCCTCATGCTCTTGTGAGGCATTAATATTTGCTTTTGATCATTGCCCAAATGATTGAGGAATGGAAACCCATTGGCTGACCCTTGTCATCCAATGTGGTTAGAAACAGTAAATGCTTATATATTATATTAAAATACACATTGAATAACATGTGTCAGCAAATGCTAATATGAACATATATTCCTATGTATGGGTAAATATAATTAGGATAATTAGTAGGTACTTACATAGAGAGATATACTAAACACTATTGATAGTAATTTACATGTTAAAACTCATATAATAATTTATAAGAACTCTAAGAAGTACTATTCCAACTATTCTCACAGCTAAGAAGGATTGAGTCTCAGTGAATTTACACAAATTGACCAAAGTCAACACATAACTAGTAAGCAGCAGAGCTGGAATTTGAAACTGGGGGTTAGGTCTTTAAGTCTGTGTTCTTAATCACAATCTGCACTCTCGAAGAAGAGCTTTGAGTGTCTTGGATGCTTGTATTGGGGAAACAGGAGGCCCCACCAAAGGACTGCCGAACAGGGTGCAGTAGACACCTGTTATGAGGCAGTAGAGGACATTTTAGTCAGAAAGTTACTGTCATTTTTCTGTTGTTCAGAATATGACTGCTGATTTTCATTTATGTTTTATAAACCTCATCCCTGGTAACTTGTAGTCAGTTTGTAAATTGTGAAGTCATTGTCGGCCAATATTGCTGCCTGGCAGAGTGATTGCTTCCGGTCTTTGGGAGGGTAAGATGCTCAAATAGTCACCATGTTACACTGACTACATCAACTTGGAATCTGGCTTATAGAGTCATTTACAGAAAGAGTAAAGTATTTCAGTGCCACTCCTAAAATATCTAGACTCATAATGGTTATCGTATGAATTAAACATGAATTGATTTTTATTTTTCATTGCATATATAATGTTCTTTAGGAAAACTTTCAGGAAATAAAAATAGGCAAAATGGAAACACATAAAAATGACATAATGGATTCTCTTTCTTTTCTATGCATACAATTATTTGTAGTCTTATAAAAGTCAAATTATATCTTATATCATGCCCTTCTTTCCTTACTTAATATGTAATATTTCTAGATATATCTATATATATATATATAGTATCTCTAGATCAATAAACTTAATTCTGTATCACAGAATAGCATCTGCATACTATTCAGTTATACTATTTTAATGAAAATATTTATTAAGCATATACTACATTGATACAATACTATTAGGTATTGTTGATACAATTATAAATTTTAAACAGTCCCTGTCCTCATGGAGCTTATAGTCTGGTGGAAAGAAGCTACCATAAATAAACCAGTGAGTAGACCATGTAGTATGTCAGATGCAGACAAGTGCTATGCAGAAAATTTTGAAAGACTAGCTAAGAGGTATGGGAGTTCCCATTTTAATTGGTCTGGTAACAGAAAACCTCAAGAAAAAGATTATATTTTAACAAAGCCTTGATTTGACTCATCTTCTGTATTGGAAGCTTAGGCTGTTACAGTCATAAACAATCAAGCAATGACTATTTTTGACTTTTGCAAACCTGACCATTTATTCCCCCAGACCAAGAGAAAAAAGCTAATTTTCTGTAATTCAGATAAGAGCATATCATGGATTCTTGATATACTTTGTTAAATTGTTTTCCTGAACATTTCATATCTTCACTAACATTTCCCCGTATCCTTATCAAATCTTGATACTCTCATTCACTCCTCTTTTTAAACTTTGTTAATCTGATGGAAGAGAAATGTTTCTCTTTCTTTCCTTTATTAAGAGATTATTAATTTTAAGCACTTTATATTTAATTAATTTTATCACACATTAGTCAAGCCTTTAAAATTCATTTTTATGAAAAATATCATTTTTTTCTGACGGAATACATGAACATGGTTTAATAATTCAAACAGTAGCTATAGCGTAGTTACTGCAAGAACTTTTCTTACTTCATTCATCCTAGGAACAACCACCTTGAACTTGTTTAACTATATTCCAGCACTTACACATCACTGTATTTTTAAATATGTAGTGTGTATCTATCTTTGATTTATCAATTTTAGATATTACTGTTTTCCCATTACAGTAGATGATGATTGAGCCCACTTACCCTCCCATTCTGTCTAAGTTTCCTTTGCCATCCCTGAAAATTTTATATACTGATATTCAGTATTACAAGTTACACTCATGGAAATGTTATTCACAGATGAAGGTTATAAAGGTATTGTGATTGTGTGTCATGGCTTACTTTTTTCAAGATTAATAATCGTTTTGTTTCCCTCTCTAATTTCCTGGTTCTTGAATCTAATTCTTCCTCCACCGACCAAGACTTTTCAGTACTATTTTCCATAAAGTCAATCATGTAAGTGACGTACTAGTTCAATTTTCCTTTTCTCAGAGACATCCATCTTGGGGTTCTTTCATCTAAGCAAATTGCACTGCACACATGCTCCACTGTTGTAATTCTGTGATTTCCCTTCCTCATTATACCTGCATTAGTATTCCTGTTTTCTGTACCCAGAGTCTTGCTCTTAATGGATTTATCCCATTGATTTGGTGGACAACATTCTCTAGTAGTTTACCAAGAAAGAGTTTATGAGTGATAAATATCTTGAGACCCAACATGTTCAATTCTACCCTCATACTTGATGGATAGTTTGACTAGCCATGAAATTTTAGATTGCAAATCATCTTCCTTCAGGATTTTGAAGGCATTGCTTCTTTACCTTCTAGCTCCCTGAGTTATTGAGATGTCAGAAAGCATTCTCATTCTTCATTCTTTATAGATGGGCTGTTTTTCCTCCAACCCTCTGGAAGCTTGCACAATCCCATCATTAACTGAAGAGTGATTTAAAGTTTTAAAACTGTGGTCCTTGAACCAAGCTGTTTTCATCTAGCCACTCTCTGAGCCCTTCAGTCTGGAAACCCATGGCTTTCAGTTATGGGAAATTGTTCTAAATTATTTCACTAATGATTTTCTCCCTTCCATTTTCAATATTGTTAATGTATGTGAAGGGTACTTGATAGTTTAAATGTGCAAGTGTTAATATTGGGGATCTTATATTCCTTGTATTAATTTGATAAAATTCGTAAAGTATAGTCATAGACTTTAATAAAGTATCACATACTCTTCCTTTTTGGAAGATAAAATCCCTAGAACTTGTACAGATTTTTACTTGACATTTAATCTGTGTTGGAGGTTTTAGGGTACCAATCCAAATGAAACAAAAGTAACAGCTTTACTACCTACAATACAAGAATTTCTGATAAAGCCGGATTAAATGCAGCATTGCCTCTTACCTCTCTCTCTAAAATGAATTTAAATACTCTTTCACTGGAGATCGTAAAATACCCTTTCACTTCCCTTGAAGGAGAGGTCCTGCCTCAGCAGGACTAGTTAATAAATGTTGCAAGAGGAGGAGAAAAAAAGTAATTCTCCTTGAGACACTGTTAGTTAAAGGGAAAGAAAAATAAAAGAGCCATTTTTATGTCTAATTTATTTTGATGCAGTGATTCTGCCTTTTGTCAATGAACCCTACAGACTTTCCCAAATTTCACCATATAATATATACTTCCTCTTTACCTCCTGAAAGTAAAGTTCATATAGAGTTCCAGAGAGCTTATTCCAACTTTCTTAAAGTACCAAAGAAAACAGAAATAATTTCTCTATTAATCTTGGCAGGAACATGGGATTAGCAAAAGATATCGTCCCAACCTCATGTCTACATTTGTGATTCTCAAAATTTACTGTGCATAAATATAACCAGGGAAAGTTATTAAATAGCAGATGCATGAGTTTCACTCCAGAGATTCTCATTCAGTACGTGTGAAGGAGACATGCTGAAGTCCAGGAATATGCATCTCTAATAAGTTTTTCTTTTGGTTGCTTTTCAGATGGTCCCTGGATTCCACTTTGAGAAACACTCAACATCATGTCAAGTACCTGTACACAAATTTGTAAATTCAAAGAAATAACAAACTCAGAAATAGCTTCTTAAATTCATGGTTTTTGTTTTGTTTTCAACAGGTTGTGTGAAATATGAACACCGTCCAAACCTTAATATTGTATAGGCTTGTTTTGTTTCATATTCACTAGTTGATACTAGCTGGTACTTTCTCATGGGTAGTCACCTTACTAAAGTGAGTTTCAAAATGGCAGGTGACATATTTTCTGTATTTTTTTCTCCATGACACCCAAGTGCCAGACTCTTCTCCACTCATAGCCTGTTTATCACTGCCTAGAGCACCTTCCTTTCTTTCCTTCCATTGTCTCCTTTTTATTGGCCTGCAGAACTCCTAACAATATTGCAGATTTTATTTTAAATGCCACTCACTCAGAGACTTCTTTCTGAACATCAAGCCTGAGTCACATCACTATGTCATTAACTCTTAAATAGCCTTGTATATTTCTACCATTTCCATTTTCGCAATTAACAGTTATAGAGCTGTTTGTCTGAATATTTTATCAATGCCCCCACCGTTAGACTGTAAGCACGGATAGAACATACTCATATTAATTATTTTTCAGCCTCCATTGAAAAATGCCCCCTATATAGCACCAGTTCTTAGAAGAGCTCCTGCTTTATTACAGCCACTAATTCAGTGAGCGAAGTAGACAGGGATGATGGTGATAATGATAAAAATATCATTGTGTGTGTTCTTGGTTCTTGTGTATATATTGTAAAGTCTTAAATCTGTACTTCAATAATAATTATAGCCCAATAATTGCATCTTAAATAAGGGTGTGCCATGCAATAGTGTCACCATGGTTTCACTGTCTGGGTTTAATCCATAGCCAATAAATACTTTATCCCCACAGTTTAGCTTCACCCTCTTCATTACTATTTTCTCAACTAAGATCTTAATTGTCCTGAACTTATCATTCCTTAGTATCAAGTATCAAGAAATTGCCCAAACTATGACTTGTAAATGCTGTTTCCTCTACTGGGAATGCTGTCTTTCTTTTGTCCTCAGTATAAATTCCTACTCAAGCCTGTATTAAGTAATCCATTCCTGGCTCTCTCAAATAGTATTAATATTTCTCTTCTCTAATTAAACTTATTGCATTATATTGTAATAATCCATTTAGTCCAATTTCTACTAGATTGTATCTTTCTAGTCAGCAGGGTATCCTTGTGTTCCAAATGACTAAAATAAGGCTTGGTAACAAGAATAAGATGTACATGTATACGTTTGTATATTTGGGACATAGTTGGATGGCATGTATATTCACATGTTAAAATTTGCCATAATCGTGTAAGTTTTTGAAGGATGTGACTAAATTTTATATAGGCAAATATTTAAACTGCATTCTTAGAATCACTGGAAAAACTTCAAAAATAGCAAGATTCTGATTATAAGGTACAATAAACCTGTGTTACAGAGTGAAATCAGAAATGTTAATAAACCCTTTTCAGAGGATTTAGTATTATATGCGGTATATAAATAATTTGTTCTCTAACTTTACTCCTGTTTTCTCATCATATCAGTGACACGTATTTTGTAATTTTTTTCATTCCAAGAAGAATTAAATAACCAGAATAATAACAATAGTATTCATTGATTGCTTCATTTTATTATTATGAAAGTCCTATGAAGCAGGTAATACAATTATTGAGTTATATTATTTTGATTAGAACATTACATAAAGTTGATTCCTTTTAGATTGTATTACTATTATTTAAATAGTGCTGAAAAGTAAAAACATTTTAATTATAGGATTTATATAGAACACAAAATTTAGAGTTTATTACTTGTTTATCATGGTACTAAGATTTATTATTGTCATTATTCTGGCAATAGAAAGTCTACAGTTTTAACATTACCCTTACTTCATTCCTGCAATAAGGACTTCACTCTCATGTTATATGCTGAGGGATATAATTAGAATCATACTTATAAAAGTTATTTCCATGGTATTAGCCATAGTTTATACTACATTGCTATTAAAGGATTTTCAATCTAAATTAAAGTATCTTCTATTTTTAACATAAGAAATGATTAGCTAATTTCTAGAAAAAATACTAATATCCTATTTATGTATAATTTATTTCAAATTATGTTTAACAAAAACCAAATTGAATATTTTATAATTATACATATAAAAGAAAAAAACAATTTTAGAGAATCTATCTATTTCATCTTTTACAAAGTCTTTATTGTTTAATTTAGCCCTGCAGGATTCAAAAAAATACAGAATGAGAAAACAGGTCTAAATGGAAGATGTCTGGTAACTAAGTTTTAAAATAATAAAAAACTAAAAATTAACCTTGGAAAACATAGTCCTCTGCATACAGCACCTACATTATATAACAGTTTTATTATAAATTGTATTTATAGATTTCCAGAATAATTGGAATTTGGTCGAATGCCTCTTTAACTGACAGATTCGTGAACATTTTCTTCAGATGAAATTCAACTTGTGTTTTTAAGTATTTGCAAGTTAAAAGATAGAAACAGAATTTAAAGTCAAGCTGATTATCAATCTTTGGAAATAATTCTTAAATTACTGTTAGTGACTAAATTGTTATAATTAGTGTTGATTATGATAGTCTTGTACTTACCGAGTGTTCAGACTTCACTAGAGGCAACTCATTTTCTCTCTGACCTTTGAGCTTCTCTTTTACACATAAGCCAGTGTCTTACTTGGGCCCCACGGTGAGCAAATGTAGTGTGAATGACCCCAGAAGGCATGCCATGTGATTCAGCACGTCTGCTGTCATCTCAGCACATTCTAGTTCTTTCTACACATGCTCTTTGTGTGGTAAGGACTGGAAGCCTGGAAATCCCATTTGATTGACTCTCTTGCCATGCCCAGCTTAGGTTTCAGCCCTGAGAGGCAGGCATGGCTCAGAAGGTGGAAGGAAGTAGACATCACTAGTCCTCTGACAGCAGTGGGTGCTGGTTGGACCTCAGCTGAGAGCAGGTAGGTGATTTGTCAGCAGATCCAGGTGTTGTGCGCATCACCTGCTTCAGTGCTGCAGGTGGTCAGCTCATCTGTGGTGGTTTCTTGAAACTCCTGCAACTACTTGATTTCCTGAAAGCTAGAAATGGTTTTCTCTGACTTCTAATCATACAGGCTTTGTCATGATTTGTAAGCAGCTAATCCTTAAATCACATACCATCCTATCTGATATCCTTAGGGTGCTTTTTTTGTTTTCTTAGCTGAAAACTGAGTGATACACCACTTATGGACTGAGCCAAATGTGGCAAGTAAGTGACAACCTTCTGGTGACAAGTGTCTCAAATTCTTTAATAAAGAGTATTCATGACCAATAAAGATAACACTGAAAAATGAAAGAAAGAAAAGAAAGCTTTATTTCCACATGGCTGATTTCTCCCCCATCCCACGATTATATCCAAATTTAAGAACACATACGGAACATTAAAGAAGAATAGATAACATCTCAAAAAATGTCAAATTATGGTGTGTTTTTTCTAAATCTAGGAGAAAAGCAAAAAGCTCCAAAATTTTATTTCTCTTAAAACACTTGGTAATCACCAGTTGGAGATAATTACATATTTTATTTCAGTTTTTAGGTTATGGCTCGTCTATCTACCTAAGCATAAGTTGTTTTCCACTTTACTTTTTTGGGGGTGGACAGGAGGGAACAGAAACAGTCCGACGACAACAGTGTTGTGGTTTGCCCCACCACAAAGGAGACGCCACGTTGGTCAGCATTATTCAACCCTTAACAGGTCTCCCCAGCCTCCCAAGTTGGCACCTCTAAATTCTTCCTCTGTGTTTTCAAAGCTGGTCATGCCATGTCTCCACTTTAAATCCTTCAGTGTCTTGTTGCCACGCAGAGAACATGTTCAGGCTCCCCCACGGCTCACAAGGGTGCCCTCTCCTGGGTCCTGCTGCTTGTCTCACTCCTCTTCCCACTGCTTCCTCCACTTACCTGATGCTCCAACCTTGGAAAACAACAGCTGCTGCCTTTACCTGCCATAGCATCTCTTGCCTCCTAGAGTTTCCCCAAGCTCCCCCCATCCCAGAAGGCCATCGCACACCCTGTCTCCCATCTGAGCTTCCGGCCATCATTCTGAGCGTCCGCTCAGAACTCGTCTGCTGAGTGTCTCTGATTTCCACACTACAGCAAAGAGAAAAATTTTATATTTTGTTTCACTTCTTTATAGTCTGTTGTACATCTCTGTGTTGATCATTGTGACAGTTTATTGAATTGCCTGTTCAAGTATCCAGCTTCATCATGAGATATCAGACTTGAATGCATCTTTCTGTCCCTCTGTCCTTAAGATGTTCCACATGTGCTCATAACTAGTGCTGTAAATGCTTATTGAACTAATAAATAAATGCATGTTTATCGACTTACACATTCATAAACTACAGTTTACAAGGATTAATTTGATTTCTAGAGCTGCATTTATGGCTGGTAATTGTGATGAAAATATAGAGAAGTTCATCATACTGTCTTCTAAAACATGCTTTAAAAAACCAATACAATTTAGCTTTTCATCTTCTGGATGCAGACAACACTGATGACTTTAACTAAACCATCCTCTGTGGCTATAAAAACAGGCTATTGTTTGGTTGGGTTTCATATCATAGTAATTAACTTCTATGAACCAATTAACTATAGTTATTTTTTATATATCAATGACCACATTTTCAGCTTCATGCCAGATTCCACTGGGGAACCCATAAAGGCAGAACCTGTTGTGCCTGGTATTTGGAGATAGTTGATAAAAAGTTGTAGCATGCATGAAGGCACAAACTGTCCAGTTGGAGACAAAATGATGAACACAGGTAAGCTAAAAACAGTCAGACAACACAGAAAACAAATTCCATGTGTGCATTAGTGCCTGAAAAACACCTATGTTCTAAACAGACACATCTTCATAAGAAGTGAGGAGCTCTGGATGTATGCCAGCATCATCTGATAGGAGAATGTATAAGGTGAATAAACGGTACTAAGTACAAGAGATATGGGGGACGAGCAAAAAATGCTGGGTCCCGAGATGAACTGGACTGGGTGTGAGAAAGCAGTGCTCTCTATGTCCCCCCACAGGGTCAGCAAATGTTACTCCTGAATCTGGAGAAGAAAATTCTTGTTACATTTGGAAAGCTCTGACAAGCTTTCTTTCACAGGACAATGTTGACAAGTGTGACTGACTGTTGTACTTATTTTGAAACATTGATCTTACAGGTTTTGTTGGAGTCCTCCTGGGATAGAGGTGGGAGAAGGGATAGGAGAGGGAATAA
The DNA here is from genome assembly GCF_048773025.1 of Camelus bactrianus. Classification (NCBI taxonomy): domain Eukaryota; kingdom Metazoa; phylum Chordata; class Mammalia; order Artiodactyla; family Camelidae; genus Camelus; species Camelus bactrianus. The sequence goes on from NC_133541.1 coordinate 33,063,822, forward strand.
AAATTGGAAAAATCAATGGAAAGAACCTCTTTGAAAAGGGGAAGAAGATGCAAAATAAGAGTTTAAAGGGAAGGATGCTGGTGATGATTGTAGTGCATGAAGGGAGTTCTGGATCCTGGTTTCCAGACAATATTTTTCCACCAGTAGACATGTCAGTAAATAGTGACAGCATTCAAAGAATTCTGTAATTGCAGGTCCAAGGAACATACTGTTGATTGTACAAGTGTGGAGTGCAAACTTTTGAGGATTACAAATTCTTTTTGCTTATTTATTTTCAGCTCAAAGTATTTTGCAAAATCAGTTTTACTGTTTGCAAAAGTCTTGCTTTTATTTGAATGGTGTTTTCTCTCCCTTTTCTTTCATTGTACAGTGTGTTCTGAGTCACCAGTTGATTTTGTATTGTCTTAATATTTGCTTAGATATATTCTTTTGAGCTATAGAAGGATTATGAAGTTTGAGTCATTTGGTGCTTGAGGAAGTGATTTATTGTTTCATAGTTCTCATCTGTAATGAGAAGGTGATAATGTATCTATCCATCACTAGGAATATTAATTAAGACTGTTTATGACTGTGTTGATTTGGCTCCAAACAAAGCAGGTGCTGTGAACATGCTCACTCCCCCTCTCCTCTGTGTAATCCCAAATCTAAATGAGACAAACTTTCATTACAACGTGGAATAAGTCCATTTATTTGTCCAAAGGTACTGACTCATGAAGTACCTCCCAACAGGGCTGCCTTAGCCCAACAGTCCAAAGAAACAGCCTGCTATTTCTGAAAAGATTTTCAGCTGAGATAGCAGATTTACTTCCACATTAACAATTTTAAAAATCTCCAACTGGATGAACATGGACCTCAGCTATTGATAATCTTTAATTTAAAATTAGCTTAAATATTATGAAGGTGGTCTGGCAGCTAGAGAAGAGGGAGGGTAGGGCAAGAAGGTGAAGAGTTTTGGAGGAAGGAAAGAGAATAAGAATATTAAGGTCAATGTTAATAACTGGCAGTGTTTACTCTGTGCCAGGCTCTGTGCTAAACAGCACAGGGAGTATGCACTGATCCCTCCAACAGCTCTACTGTAGATTCTAGTACTACTAGTATTTTACAAAGAGGAAAATGGTTTGAGCTTGGATTTGAACTCACCAACCTGACTCCTGCAAAACCATTTAAGCAGGAGGAGGTCAAGAGGAAGCAAACTGGGTCAGATCAAATAATATCAGAATCTTTGGCTGCTTTTGCTCAGAAAAGAGAGCAAAGAGAATGAGATTACTGCCAGGAAAAGTGTCACTAATATTTATGGAATTCATCCTGGTCCTTGGATCTCTTCAATTCGGTCCCCATATTAGGTTAAATTTCTGTGCTCCCTCTGAACCCTCCTGACTAATTATTTCCTCTCCTCCATCCTAGGAACCTTCCAAGGTTATTTATGAAATGGCTCTATAAATGAAATATCCTCAATACTATTGATTTTCTCCTTCAAATCCAGATCCACAAGGTAAATTCATACAAGCCAATGAGTCATTCAATAACTTTAAAGCATCTACTCTAGAGCCAGATTGCTGGCTCAGAACTTGTCCCCAGTGTGTACTTGCTCTATGACCTTGGGCAAATTGCTTCATTTCTGCATCTCAGTTTGTTCATCTGTACATTTTTGATTAAAAAACTAAACAAAAAGTCTACTGGTAAAGTAGACTTGAGGATTAAATCAGTTAATCTATGTACTGTGTTGAGGATAATGCCTGAAGCATTGTAAATTCTCATAAAATGTTCAGGCAAATATTCTTAGTTAACATAATGATATGCTAATAAGATGATGATATGCTTCCTGTAAAATTCTCATTAATAGATTCTCAAAAATGATAAAAACTAGAGACAAAAGTTAAGAAAAATCTAAAGTTCATGAGATTTTTTTACCAATTATATTATGAGTAAAAAGTGATTGTGATGAACAATGATGAGTCTATCCCATTCTTTACACCATCTAAAAAAAACTAACATAAAAGCACTAACATTTTATGCACCCTACTGTGTCATGAAGTGGTCACATTCACTGATGGTGACAATGCTTATCTTTCACCTGAGGAAATGTCTTCAGAATCATCTGTTAAGCGTTGCCTTCTTCCTAACTCCCTGTGCCTCCTCCATCAGCTGCATCTGTATTTCGTCCTCTTGGAAACTCAAACCACCACCGTGAAACATAAGAAGTGGAGGAGGAAGGGTAAGGAAAAGCTTTATAAATGAGACTAAAAATCACTAGGTTCATTTCCTTTCAGGGCCAAAAGAGATTATGCTTGTGTGTATGTACTACATTTTTTGAGGGAAAATTTCAAATTTGGAATTTTCCAAACTTCAAATATTTTAAAGAAACTTCAAATTTGAAATTCTTCTAAAGTTGAAAAATTCGATAACCAAACCGGAAGTTCCACCTTCACGTAGCTCTGCGGGCACACGATGGGCGTGTGTATTCTCAACTCAACTTTGAATAACAGCATGGCCTCAGGTCCCTAATGGTTTTATCTGAATCTAAATAACGCACAGTGATATCGAATTCACAATCCTTGCTTCTTCCTAAATCACAGTAGGGTCATCGCTGCACTCTAATCCATCCAGCGTGGTGACAGTCCACGTAGAAGAAAACCAGCAAGCCTTCTGCAATCACACCACACTTGACTTAGATAATGGCATTGCAGAATTTAGGAGCTGAGCGGCATAAGCAGGTTCCTAGGTTTGGGAAGTGATGGGGACCATGGGATCATTATTGGGTGCAGAGTATTGAGCAATGGGACACTTAAGACCAAACTCTCAAACCTCAATATAGGTAATGCACTTCTGCACATTGTTTCAGGAATAAGGCAAACTCACATTTCATCAATGTCCTCTGTGGGAACCTAGCATGGACAGGATGTGAGTTTAATTCTAATGCATAATCTTCTACCGCTTGGGCTTTTGGCGTTCTGTAGCAACTATTGCCTACCTTGCACGGTGACATCTTTGACTGTGTACCTGTGGGAGGGTGGAGGAGAAAGGGGGATGTATCTTATAATCAGAGTGTGATTGGAGTTCTCGGACTGTTCAAAAGTGGTTGTAAAATAGACCTCCCCTGACATTCTGTAGTTCTAGAAATGTTGGCGAATGAAGTTCTTAGGATGGTTTGGTACCAGGGTATCCCGGAGCACCCAAGAACCACCCAAACCAGTACACAGAATTAGTCAAAGTAACCAGGTAATGATAGTTCCATCTCCTTTCTTAGTGTGAGGTATCACTCTAGTCTCTTTCTGCAACAGAAGATGCCTCTAAAGTGTAGTGTTTCTTTTGCATTGATATGTTGTTGTCATACCAGGAACACAATAGTTTGATATCTTTTTAGTTTTATAATATATTTTAATATTTAACATAGGAAAGTACTGGCTGGAAAGGTAATATAAGTATGATTCTAATATTTTTATTAAAAATGCATGGATTTTCCAACTTACTTTTTCTTCACAGAATCCTATTCATGAAATATTACGTGTCTCCTTAATGCATAAAACGGAACACAAATGAAGCTGTCCCTATTCACTGGAGGTGGAGACCCATATTCTTGACCTCTCCTGGAAGTTGGGTCCTCAGATCAGTTCGAAAATGATCAGACCAGGCCAGAGTATGGAGCATGTTGAAAGGATGAATTAAAGGATGAGTAGGGGAGAGACTGAAGACAGAGAAAGGGAAGGAAAGACTTGATAAAGCATCATCCTTGGAGAGGTCACAAGGCAGAAGCCAGCTCACAGGTGGGGAGGGAAAAAGCACTTTTAAGGAATAATAATATGAATCAAAATGTTTGATATATGTGATGCTTTTAAATTTAAAAATGTCTTTGCTGGCGTGGAAATGGCCTAGGCTCTCTGGTCAGGGAAATCTACATTCGCATCCCCAGCCTTGTCACTTCATTTGCTTTTAATAAATTTACTCAATCTCCTTGAACTTTAAATTTCCGATTTGTGTGGGTTGGGTAGTAATATGATCCTTACCCCTCAGGATTATTGGACAGAATATTGGTCAATGTGTATAATGTGTCTGGCTTAAAAAAAATTTTTTTAAAGATATAGGCAGTCTATAAATGCCTATATCCCCCTAACTGCTAATTTTTCCCTCCCTCTGAAACAGTATGTTTAATAGGTTAATACGAATAATCTGCCCCCTAGGATACTTTCTGTATCTCATCTTCTAAAGAGTTCAACTTTCTGGCCAGGGTGTAAGGCTGGCTTACTGCCCTTTTAGTTCCTGCTACATTAGTGCTCTGTTTCACAGAGTAGCTGAATGACCTTGAAATGCCCTTGACCTAGGTGCTTCCATTGCTTACTCTGTAAAAAGAGTCAGGTAGACTATATCAGTCTTCCCAAATGCTAATTCGCAGACTATCCATAAGCATCTGAATAACCTGGACAACTGTATGAAAACACAGCTCCCTTGAATCTCATCCTAGAACTACTAACACATACTCTGTGAGTTTGGTTTGGTAGGCACCTCTGGTGCCACAAGTTAAAGGAATCTCTTCTGAAATCATTTTAGTTCTAAAATTCAAAATTTTTTTTCTCCTTTTGTGTCCTCTCTTCAACAACTACCTACATTTTGATGCTTATTTAAAGATTTTCTGGGGGGAAAAACACTGAGATATGAAGAAATAAAGAAAAAGATTACTGCTTAGATGATCTTTCCAAATGTGATGACATTTAGAGAACTGATCAGGTAGAACTAATTTAATTTTCCTCTTCACATCTGACTCCCACCAGGATTATCATTTACCATCATCTATTTAATACATGTAATAGATAATTTTCACATATTGATATGGATACATGCATAAGTATTTCTTTCCTTATATTTGAAAATGGCCTTTGACAGAATTTGAGATAAAATATCATGAGCAACAAAAACTGATATATGATAACAGTGTGAAAAACAGCCCCACTTTAGCAAATTGTACCTTTTATATACTTCATAGAGCAAGATTTTGCTCATTCATTTTTATAAACTCTGTTCTTTGTGGCTTATAGTTTGCACGTCATGTTGCAAACATAAATCTAATTTTTCTTAAAAAGGTTGACATTGGGTAGATGTGTAGATATAATGAAATGTCTTTAGCTAAGTCTAGAATTTTTCATGTTGGAAAAGTAAACATCTGAAGTCCCAAGACTCTGATTCATTCTGTAATAAAGTTAGAGAGAGAGTTGAGGGCTCAGTTTGTTTCAAATATTAAATGACGCATGTGTGAAAGTGAAAACTTATAATGACTTTGTGAAACTTTAAGGAGAATAATATTAACAAATTAGATGCTTAATGCAGATTTGTTGATTTGTGATGTGTCCTAAGGCAATGACTGTGATGTAGGAGAATTATTACTAAGATAGAAATCCTAAGACTTGGGGACTGAATGTAAAGGGAGTGGCCAGGCCTTCAAGGACTGTCTTCAAGTGAGCTGTATTTTGGTGGAATTAATTAAATGATGGAAATATAAGATGAAACACAGATTTCAAGGAGAATTTGTTTGGGGACATAACAAAGCTCAGAAAATTGCAGATTTCATGAAAGTGGACACCCTTTAACATCTTCTTTTACATTCATCCTTGTGACATGGTATATGGTAGATAGAAAACAAAAATGAAAAATAAGGTAAGAATATATATGCTGAATAAAGGAATGATCAAATGGCCATCCCAGTTGGAATGTGCAGGGGCAGCTGAGACTATGAATCAAGAGTTCAGGTTTAGATGGTAAGATTGTGATCATGGAAATGAATGCAATTGCCAAATTAGTTTGTAGAGCAAACAGAGTTTGAAATAGATCAAATTTAATAACTGTAGAGCTGAAAAAAAAGGTATAATTATCAGCCCCACAGGCATAAAAGTTAAGAACTAGAAAGAGGTCACAACATTATTTAGGGATGTTACTCCACCTGGTCCTCAAACACACACACACACACACACACACACACACACACACACACACACACACTCATTTTACAGCTGAGAAAACCAGTCCAGATGTGTTATGTGCCTTGTGCATTTGTACCAGGTGGCTGACTCAAAACTCCTACTCTTTTCGGGCATCTAGGGTAACATTAAAACAGAATAATTGTTTCCAAAGGTTATCTACTGTATGCATCACTGTTTGTACTGACATGGACAAATATATTTGTTTATCCAAAGGTCTTTTAAATTTTTTTTCTCAAATTCCCTATTGACTAGCAGTAGCAGAAAATGGGCTAAATGTTACAACTGCATATAGAGTATATTTTTTGCATTTTAGTATTTTCAGAGAATAATTGTTGGGGCTACTGATTTCTAATCTTTTCAATAAATTAAAGTTTGTATTACCATTGTAAAAAGAATGGCATTCATGTGTATGCAAATAACTCTTCTGTGTTTGTGAATATTAATTTTGGTTTTAGGCATTACGTAGAAAACATAAATGATGCAGATAATTAGATCCACACTTTTCATGTGGAAGAGCTAAGTATTAGAGTTTTTAAAAAGTTATAACAAAGGACTAATGTGGAGTGTCCAAAGATAGTAATGACAAGAAAACAGAAGGGAAAATGGCAATGTTAGTGTATTCTGGTAGGTTGCAAACTGCTTGTGATTGGAGAATACTCTTTTGTTCATAAATCTTAAAAAATAGGGCAGTATATCAGCATTGAATAAAATATCTATGACTTGAATTTGTGAACATGTTGCAATTATTGTACATAAAAAGTGGTATTTTTCTTAACGGAAAAGACTAGATAAAATGACTCATGTCTCCTTGTCCAGGACTTTAATCAAAAGCATTTTTCTCTTTTCTGATAACTTTTAATATGGAGATTTCTCATTTTAGAAAAGTCAGCCTTAACTCATCCCATATCCTAGCCTGTTAAATGAGAGGGCTTAATCTACTGTTTTTTGCAATCCTTACATATAAATCTAAAAACATGGTTTGATCAAACACTGTGAATACTACATCAAATGAAAATTTCATACTTTGCTCAATAAATAACTTTATAAATATTCAGTGATCAGGGGACAATAATAAAATATAAGTGTGGCACATAATAAGTTCCAGGTTTTCTTCTTTCAACTTGCAGCATGTATACCCAGGAGTCAGGGAGGGAAGAGGTGCTCTTCTCTCTTCCATCCTAAGTGTCCTGTGAGGCTATGCAGCTTAAGGAAACCACTGCTCTTGTGTGCAACTGACTTAGGTCATGCTTGGGGTGATGCATGGTTGGCAGCAGACCCCAGCCATGTGTACCTAAACCGACTCCCGGAGAAGAGGCTTGATTTCTCACGTAACAGCTTCTGTAGAGGGAAACATATAATATCTTTCACTAGTCTGTTGTCTGAGTTAGGGAATTAAACTCAGTAATTCAACACATGCTACTTAAATGTTTTTTAAATGTATGCAAAACATGCAGTTAGGATAACTTTACAATGTTTAGTATGCAAAGCGTATTTCAGCACCTGACTCTGCTCTTCTGTCTACTTGGACCATCTGTGGCAGTGCAAGCACCGCCAGACTATATGCTCATAGCCCTTCCTTTCGTGGGGTTATCTCTGCTCAACTTAAGGAAAGTGTATGAGTTATTTTGATACAGACTTTATGCTAAAGTAGACAACTGAGAGATAGTTTGTTAGTATAAGATCGAGAGAGTGATGCCTTTCATTGCAAAGAAATTGTATTTTAACTTAGACATCAAATTCTCTAGTCATTACAAAGTTGAAATTTTATTAAATTAGAGTGTTGAAAAAAGATCACTTCTGATGCAATCGCTGTCTCAGGAAGTGAGAAGTAATAACCAGTTGTTTCGACTAACCTAATATGAACAGATTCCATCAGAGAAAAATAAGATAAACAATAAAAAAAGTAGCATATGTCCTAGGTTCAATGTGCTTTATTATCTCTTAATTAATGGCAATTAGATTTCTTTGAAAAAATAATAGTTTCCTTTGAAGTCAGAAACAAGTCAAAGATGAATACTATTACCACTATCATCTAATATTTTTCTGGAAGTGCTATTCAATATAATTTGACAAGAGAGATACATAAGTATACAGATTGGAAAAAAGGAGACAAAAATTGTCACTATTTTCAGATGAGGGGGAAAGCCTAAGAAAATTGACTGAAAAATATTAGAAACTACAATGCAATGAAGTTATAAACTCAATTAAAAATGACCCATTAGAAAATTTTAGAAAACAAAATATTGGATTTAAGACCAACAAATAGATAAAATATTCAGAATTCAAATTAATCTGTAATATTCAGAAGTTATGGGAAAAGTTAGAATTAACCAAATTTATTAGCTAAAATTATACACTGAAAGCAGATCACATTCTTTTGGAACATGGCTCTAATATTTTTTGGATGTGTAGCTTTGAAAATTATGATGATAATTACAATTTCTTTGTAATCTTATATAAATGTCTATCAATGAGACAGTTAATATAAAACCTTTCAGCACAGTTACTGCAGATACTGATACGAGTTGACTTGACATTTAAAACATGAGGCTCAGACTCATGTGTGATGCATGTGCCATTTATGTAAAATTTAAAAACAAGTACGTGCATGTGTGTCTAGGTAACTAGTTAGCAGATGTATAGCAAATTCAGCTGAGAAATATGAGAGTACTTGCTTCCAGAGATGAAGACTATGATTATTGAAAAGAGAACTTGGTAGAATTTAAAATAGATTCCAAAGAGAATAGATTACTTTTATATTGAAAACTCAATACAATTATGAAATAAACAAGTCTCTATTTCTATGTATTTTCTGGTATGGTATTATATATGATACGTAACATGTGTATGTAAAATAAGAAGTCTATGGGAAGTTATATAACAAAATATTAATAGTGGACATCTTAAGTAGTAAATTTTTAAATTTCCTTTTTTTTCTGTGTTTTTCAAATATGTTGGTATATATTTACATGAGGTTCAGAAAAATAATTTTAGTAATATCTGACATAGAAAATTAATGAAATTTCATATTTTCAATTTTTAATGAATTTTAAAATGACCTAACCACATAAATTACTCCAAAGTTCAATTTACCTTGTTCCCTTTTGGCTCTCAGAAGAATATGTAATGAGACAAATTGGAACACCATTCTCAACTCTAGAGCCGTCAGAATGAAAAAATGAACCAGACCAACCTAATCTGAGTATGAGCTGAGGGTAAAGTATAATTGTTAATAATACATAAAGTACACAGTTTAGTACCTGGCATATGATTAAATTCAATAAATGTTAATCCCCTCCCCCTTTTCCATTCCAGATCCTTTTCTGTGGAAAAGAGAGCAATTAGCCCCAACGTCTCTGCAGATCATGGGGATGAGATTTGCTCGCTTTGGCCTTTCATTGGCCATGTGAAATAAAGAACTAAAATTGTTAGTCAGTTAGACAGAAAAGAGAAGGAGCAATCTAGAAGTACACCTGCACTCAGGATAAGGGGATTCAAAGAGTTTAACTTTCTCTAAGTGATCAACAACAAAGAAGCCGGTTAGAATCGGACTTTGCAGCTGCGCAGTAGAGAGAAGGACCAGACTTAACATAACCCAGTGCTCATCATAGTGTAATTAGCATTGTGGTTTGGACCCCATCCCACAGGTTTTTCTGTGTGCATCATGGGTAAGAGCATGCCCAAAGGAGACAACCATGCCTAAGCACTCAAGGGACTGAGCTGTCAGTCAATCAGGAGAACGCCCCTAAGCCAGGATATAGAACAGGAGAGACAAAGGAGCAGCACCATTTTTCCTTTCTTGGGTAAGCCAGCCTTCATTCTCCAAGGTGTACGTTACTAACTTTTGCTCTACTAATAAAATGCTTTAGCCTTGGTTCCTGGGAGGGGTGGAGGCTATTACATTGATTATAGTTAGGCAACAGGGGAGGAGGAGACATACCTGAAAATGTTGTCATAGCAAAACCAACTTCCTGTAGAATGTTCTGTCAGGAGTGGATGGCTAAGAACCAGTGCACTGTATGCTGAGACAACTTTCAAAATACTTTAGAAACTAAATTCCTGGAGTGAGGCACTTGATCTTTTTTAACACCTGCTCAAAAGGAGTTAAAGCACTTTGATTTAAGTATATTAAATACTCAGTCAGGAGAAGGACACTAAAATTTATGGAGTGCTCCCAACCCGTCAGTCATTGTGGGAGGTACTTTGCATGAGTTCTCACAACCACTCTGAGTGCACAGATGAGAGAACAAGTCCATAGACCAAGGTCAGCTCTGCTGGAAAAGGTCGGAGCTTACCTTCCAGTTTTCCTCCATCTGAAAGAACTCCTGTCCTTTTCATTACAGCATTCTGTCTCTGCTGTTGGTCCTGGGGACAGTGTATTTCTGTGGGCTAAGTAGGAGAGAAATGCTCTGTGTGTTATTTTTGTCTATGTTTCTGACAGCCAATGTCTTTATAAGAGTTAATTAGATAGTGTGTTTCAAGTGGAGATGGCAAGACAGTATTTGCCTTTGGGGAGAGGAAGTACAGAAACACGGAATTTTGGGCTTTATCATGTGAAATATTTGTGTATTACACATATGCACATTTTGAAGCAGGGCACAGTCATTTGGAAATTAGCATGATGGCCCAAACAGCACACCATTCAAAGTTAAAGGTCACTTAGATTTGACTAAGGGTGTTCTTTCAGGAATAGGCAATTATGCTTCTGATTTTGAACCAGTAGAAATAACTCTATTTCACATATCACTTGAATTGCATAGCAACAGAGATAATTGACAATGTAAGTAGTTTTAATTTATGCGTCATCAAGTTCTTTATAGAATTTTTTTTTCTAGTTAGAATTTCTTTATTTTAAAGTTCAATCACATTTTATTGAAAATCCTGCTCATGGGAAGTACTCTCCTCCCAACCTCTACAACAAATATACTTAGAGGAAAAAAGTGAAGAATTCCACCTCACACATTATACAATATGAGAAAGGGCAGGACTTTCCACAAAGGGAAATTGGAATGCTCATCTGATGCTTTCTGGCTTTTCTTAAACTAAATGACTGGATCATACAAACTAAGGGAAAATATTTAGAACCCCAGATTTTTAGTCACCTTAATTTTCTTTTTAAACAAAGAATTGTATTTTTATCCATTATTTGTCACACTGCTTCATTTTTCTTATCATTCCTAAGAATCTGTTAAATAATGTACTTAACAAATATTTATTGAATTATTACATCTAAAGAATTCAGATAGCATTGCAAGAACTCAAAAAATAGTGTCTTTTTATTTTTTTCAAGAGTTTAAAATTAAGGGAAGGTAAATACAAGTATCTTTATTAGTAGTTAAGACAGTATCTGATTATAGGCGTTAAAACAACACACAAAAATATGCTTGATGGAGGGAAATGGAAGAAAAGATCATTTGTAATTCAGAGGATCAAAATTTCATGAAGAAAAGTATGTTTAAACCAGATTTGAATTACAGGTTGGGGGATGGTTAGGGAAGAAATTACAGATGGTATAATGACTAAGACAGATGAAAAATCAGACAAGAATGAGACAAGATTGAAATAAGATGTTTATTTGGACCACAAAGTGCACAAAGAAGACTAGAAAATGAGATTCATTTTAGTTTCGTTTTAGCTTATAAATGATGTGATTAGTCTCTAATCAAAAAACTTCTTGTACACCTAGTGCAAGACCTGATTAATCATCCATTGGACAAGTACAGCGGGGACAAGTTCTTTACTCAGGGGATTCTGACAGCGCACCTCCTTGTTCACCGCAGTCCTCTGCGTCTGCCTCTCACGTCACCTTTGTTCATGTTTGTTATAGGAGCATTTCTTCTAGATTCCGTTGCATCTTTCTTCCTGGGGAAAATGTACAAGAGGAAGGTTATTGGGATGAATTACAACCTGCTCCCCAACCTCTGTACCTGGTCTTGGGGCCAAACTGATTAATGCCTTCTACTACCGTCCACTCAAGATCACCCTCACCCTCAGCTAGCACACTTGCTGGTCTTGGCAGTTCTTCTGGTAACATGACAGGTCCTCATCCTGAAAGAGTCTGAGTCCCTGGACTCCCTTCCCTTCTCAGGCCAAGTTTCTTACTTGTCTAACTTGCCATCTGAATTGAGCACAGGAATACAAAAAGATGCCCAAATGGATGGCCTTGACATTACACACAGTCTTGTAGTTCAGCAATGCTGAATAAAGAGGGGAAATACGAACTCAATGGGACAGCCATCTAAATAGTCATGGCTAATAAGTAGATCCTCTCTTCCTTCTATGGAACTTTGAGTATACCTGAAACCTCAACTGAGTATATAAAAATTTGATTAGTGATGGTCTGAGAATCCCATACAAGAGTCAAAGCTGTTAAGTGGAAAAAAATCCCACTATGTTGCACCTAAATTTAATTCTTAAGAATGGAGACATAAAATAGTAACATTATAGAAACTCATCCCATGCTTGTAGAAAATGATCCATTCTCTCACAGATTTAGAGAATATGGACATATCATGTGTGTCCAAGTTTATGTCATGTTGATTTTTCAAAAAAAATAAGAGGAACAACTTATTATTCTGAACTTGATCCCAGGACAAATGATGCAAGTGAAATATACATTTTTTTCTAGGCTACCTTTGTGAAATTACTTTGATGAGCTGTTTATAAAATGATTTAATCAAATTCTTATGGAATTAATGAAATTTGATGAATAATCAATGTAATTATTTATTAGAACTCATACTAGGAGGTGGATTGGTTTGGTGTCAATTTTCCTATTCTTCAGGATGGATGGAAAATAGCAAAAATCAGGATTTCTAATCATAGAAGAATAAGATAAAAAGTCTATGTATATATATGATACAAATATATTTATTCACAAACTCTGATTATTCCAGTAAATTTTTCATGGCAAAGACATTGAGATACAATGGGGGATAAAGAAGCCTAGGAGTTTTTAGTTGGTGAGCTTTGTTTGCAATCCTTCTCTGCCACTTTCCAGTCATTTGGAAAAGTCACTTGAACTCACTCAGCTTCAGTTTTCTCATCTGCACAGAATGATGGAGGAGATCAGATGGAATGTGCACGTGAAGGTCCGTGACACTGCTTATCACAGAGAGACTCAGAAAGGGCTAGTTCTCCTCACTGTGCAGCAAAATAAGGCTTATTCCTGACCAAGGAGCAATTGTTTTCTCTCAACCTCACTAATCCCAGTAAATAAAAATATGTTCAACATCGCTATGGGTTAGACAGGAAAGCAAGCATCATTTGGGGAGAAGTCTTGAATTGCTGAAAAGGTCAGATCTGAAAAAGCCGGGGAATAGAAAGGGGTCAAGGTTCAGATTCTCACTTTTAAAACAGCACTGTCCCTAATACAACGTTGTAAATCAACTATACTGCAATTTAAAAAAAACCCTCCATCCACACTTATCCTCAGACCCCTAAATTCCCTCATGTGAGTTAATGTATGTTATTAGTTCTTGTTAATCCTTCTGGAGTTATTCTATGTATATACAGTCAAGTATAAGATAAATACACTTTTCACACACACACACACACACACACACACACACACACACACACACACACAGAGTACTTACCGAGTTTATCAAGTTGTGTGACAGACGTGTTGTGTGTTGCTTAGGTGTGATCGTCCGGCCTGTGTTTTGTGGTTGTTCTGTTTTGTATTGTATTGCTTTGTTTTTCCTTCAAGGAGCTTAGGAATACTGAAGACTGACTCAGGCCCACATGCATTAGTTTGGCTGGAAATCAGCCTGTAATCTTAATTAAAGTTTGCAAAGCTCAAAGTAAAGCTACATCTAATTTACTGAGATTGCAGTTTCTTGTCCGTCCACTCCTGGCCCCACCTACCTTCTCCCTCCTCGGCCCACTCCCTCCCCCAGGGATCATGGCAGCCGCAGCAGAGCGGGGAAATGACCTCGTGTCTTCTTGTTTTGTTTAATGGGCCAAGCCATTCAACCCGCGCTTCCTTCCTTCACGATGCCTACTTTTCAGGAGGCTGGACCATTTTGTATTTAAGATTCTGCTGTGCCTTTCAATAACACTGTCCTAGTTTGTGTGGTGGATGGAGAGGAAAACTGAGATTTTTATCCTCCCCCCAACCCCAACTGGATTAGCACAGAAAGAATATTATATTCACTAAGGGATGCTGCTTTGAATGCTCGCTCTTTCTCTAATTGGTCAGCATGAGCCAATGGAATAAACGGTAGTCTCAGAATCAGAAGGCATAGTTCCAGTCTACCATTCAGTCATTATGACTTCATAAAAACATCACTTGAACTCTCTTGAGTTTAGTTTCTTCATAAATAAAATGTAGGGATAAGATAGGATGTTCCCTGAGGGACAGCTTCAGCTCTAAACTTGTATCGCTCTATCTCAGATTGTTCCAAACTGCTTCTCCCACCCTCAGTGTGGTCATTTGTTTGGCAGTTAAACACGGTCGTGTCCAGTGAATAATCACTTTCACTCAACTCTTCCTGTTCTCCCTCTGAAAAAGCTCTAGCCAGAATTCTCAAATCAGGAATGATTTTGAAAAACATTAACTTTAAAAATCTGTTGTTATGTCTAAGATTCTAAGAGTTTAATGTTACAAAATTTATAAATTACACTCTGAAATATTGAGAAGAGAAGCACTTTTGTCCAATTTCACGCAGGCTTACACCTGATTTCACTGTCATTTAACAGGTAAGTGTTCAATTCAGTACGTGCACATTTCCACTCTGGGGCAATGTGGGTGGTAAATCGCATTTCTATGGAGCATGTCATTTGCCTTTTCAGTCTTCCTCAGCTCTCTTTCCTTTGTGGGTCTCAAGAAAGAGAGAAGCTTGGGCAATTTCACAAAGTATGATTGTGAGTGCAAGTATATCCTTGACAGGTTAGAATTTTTATCTCTTTTCCTAAGGGAAGATTTTGAAAAGTGATGGGCATTTATTGAAGGGTAAATATTACTCCTTTTTTTTTTTACAAGATTCATTTTTTATAGATAAATATAAGTGTTTAAAATTCATTTGGGGTTTTTTGGTTTCTTTTTATTGAAGTATAGTTGATTTACAATGCTGTGTTTATTTCTGGTGTACAGCAAAATGAGTTATATCATACTAAGAGAAGTAAGACAGAGAAAAACAAATACCGTATGATATTACTTATATATGGAGTATGAAAAAATGACACAAATGAACTTATTTACAGAATATAAATACTACTACTTTTATTAAAATAGAGCTCTGATATCAAGGTCCCTTTCAAGTCTTACTTGCTATGATCAACTCCTCACAGTGATGAGTGGATCAAGGGAGCAGCATTAACATTTAAATACAGAACAAGATTTCTTATCAGTAGGGAAGGAAGCAGAGTGTTATTACTTATATATTTACAGAATGCCTTAATGTTTTTCTGAGGAATTAATTGATAATTCTTAAAGAGTTATTGTACTATGTCACTGAATCACAACAAACCAGGCATAATTTGGGGCACAGGGTATACATATTAAGCACAGAAGGCAATATCTTCCTTACTCTTACTATCTTCTATAAAAGGTAGAAGGAACATATCTTGCTTCTGAGATTTTTTTTTAAACCTTTTGTGCCCTTTTTCTTCTGTTTTGCAAGGATGTTAGCTCACTTTTCCATGTCACTATCCATTTACAGTCATGCATGTCTATCCCTTGTACCAACATTGCTAAAGTTAACAATAGTGATTATGATAACACAACAGCAATCAAATATTAAACACCTTCATGGTGCCAGGCACTAAGCTGTCTCACATGGCTTATATCTTTAATCCTCCAACAACACCTTGAACATTACTACAGTGCACATCTTACAAAGACACTGCAGCTTAGAAAATATAGATGCCCTGTCCAAAGTCACAATGGAAAAAGGAGAGTCGAGAGTTGAACCCCAGAATTCTAACCCCAGGGCTCTGGACCCCAAATCGCATGGCCTATGAGATGTCTCCAGTTAAGTGTTCTGTCTGTACTTCAAATTCAACATCTCAAAACACAAGCATTACTTGGTTCTCATACATACCTCTCAAACAGTGACTTTTTAAAAATTCATGGACTTGCTTTTTCTCTTATGTTTCCTCTTTCAGTTAAAGGCCTCCCCACCTCCCAAGTTTCCTTGAGAAAGATATTTGATGTCAACTTCAATTCTTCTTTTCTTCTTACCCTATTTTTAGATTCAGCGCGTCCCTCCTGTTGACTTTCAGTTTAGATATCATGTGTTTTCTCAATATCCTACCTGTAATTAGCCTCAGTGCCCTTTATTGCTTCTCTGAATTGTGGATAAATGTTGTAAGTGGTTGTTATAGGTTGAATCGCTTCCTCCTCAAATGCATATTTTAAATGAATATTCACCTCGTACTCGCCCCCAGTACCTCAGAATGTGACCTTGTTTGGAGACAGGTTCTTCACAGAGGCACTCAAGATACAATTACCTCACTAGTGTGGGCCTTGATTTGGTATGACTGTTATCCTTATAAAAAGGGGAGATTTGCATGCAGTTACACACACGGGGAGAACGCCACGTGAACACGAAGGCAGAGACTGGAGTGATGTGTCTACACATCAAGGAACACTAAAGATTGCCGGCAAACCACTAGAAGGCTAGGGAAAGACATGGAACAGACCCTTCCTCACAGCCCTCAAAAGGAATCAACCCCGATGACAGCTTGATCTTAGACTTACAACTTTTGAAACTGTGAGATAATAAATTTCTGCTATTTAAGCCACCGTGTTTAAAGTCCTTGATTACGGCCATGCTGGTAAACAAGCACCCTGGTTTTCCGATATCCATGTCACCATCAGATTCAAGTTATGAATTAGAAACCCTGCAAGCTGCTCTTTGCCAAAAAGTGCTCCTATTTCTTAAGCTCTGTCTTTGCCAGCACTTGTCCTCCCCCAAACCCACTTTCTCTTTCTCTAAAATTGATGCTTATCTTTAAAACAACAATTTAAATAGTATTTACTTCTTTAACTGTCCCAAGTCCCCACCCACTCCACTTAGGACACAGGTTTTAGCTGCCTTGACTCCCCCAAGTTTGGGGTGCATACCAGTCATCATCTAGACAGAAAAATTACTGGACATTTGGTGAAACCATAGGTAATTGCCATTTTGGCTGCTCAGATTCAGTTCAGTATCGGTAAATTCATATGAGTCAATATCATATTTTAAACAGAGTAAATCAAGCACGTATCATTCTTTACACGTAATGATAAAGCTGAATATATTAACAAAGGAATGTGAGAAACCCAGATAGTAACACCACTAAGAAACTGCATAAATTTAAGCACTGGGAGGCTGGAGGGCCCGAGGGAGCAGGGCAGCCCAGGACCCGGCCCATCGGGTGAAAGCTGGGGCCGCTGCCCATCTGTCAGGCAGGAGCTGTGGCCACAGAGGAGGCTCGGGAGCTTGCAGGGAATCTCTCCAGAACAGGAAAGGATATATTCAGCTTATTCTCTCATCCTATCTTCTGCCAGTGCCTCCCATTGGCTAACTTTAGTCAAACACTAGAGGACCCTGGAGTCTGCAAAGTGTATGTAATGACACAGAGTGAAGTAGAGAAGGGTGGGGAGTAGATGTGAGAGGAAACAGGCAAGTGAAAGGCAGAGATGAAATGGTTCTCTTATGTTTGACTTTAATTTGCCAGCCTCCTGCTGGCTCTTGGGGCTGATGCTGTTCAGGATCTATTGCTCCACAGAGCCGATCCCCGAATTGTCTGTGCTTTTTGTACTCCCTGAACTTAATCCGTACACATGAGTGTGACAATAGGACTCGACAGAGTTTTTACGTCCAGTTTCTGGATGAATTAACATCAAAGGACAAAATAAAGGGCCCTAATAATGAGGTCATGCTGAGCCAACACTCTACTGGCCTCAAAGTAACGCTCAGCAGACTTCTGCTTCCCAGGGAGAGAGATCAGAGGCGGGACCTGAGATTGAGCACCTGACTGTAGGAATCTGAGCAGATGTAAGTCAGCGTGCCGACAAGGGCTGCGGGAAATCGTGACAGGGCAATCCAGCGCAGACTGGAGGAGAGCTGCAAAGAGCACGCCTGCAGTGACTCAGAGATGGGGGCAGAGGGGCTATGACCGTGCAATTGATTTTACAGGATATACAGCATCTCTCTGGTACTTGCACTTTGCAAGCTGTGTGACTGCGTTTTAATTTTCAGAGATGAATGCCACTACAGAACTGAGTGTGGGTCTCACTAGATTTTCACCATTGGGCTCTCAGTAAACCCAGAAATGGTTCTTTAACTAAAGACTTTAGATCTAGATACCCAGTGGTAGGGGATAACTGTAAAATGAAGTATGCGAAGATCACCAAGCAGTTAACCAAAGTGAACGGTTCCTACGTGTAATCTGAATAAGATGGGGCCACCTTGTTCTTGCTTCCACATCCCCCTTAGCATTGTGTCATGTTAAAATGAAACATTAAAACTTGAATAGTAATGAAGTTCATCTTTGAAGGTCTATTTAGGAAGGGGAGGGTGGAGTTCCCAGAACATTTTTAAACTTTCTACATTTTGGAGATTTGTCCTTCCTAAAGTTCTAAGAACTGCTGTTGCATAAATTAGTCACGCCCTCTGTCATTTCCTCCTTTCTTCACTCTCTTTCTGAAGCTTCTTGGGGTAGCTGTGCCCTTTCTCCTCCAGATCTAACCGCTTCACTCCTTTGCAGTCTTATCTATCACTGCTCCAAAATGCAAAAAGCTGAGTCCTTGGGGCCCATGTTTCTTTGAAAGCTGAGCAGGAGGGAATTCTAAATACCCTTCTTATTCTCATGTTCCTGTTACTTGTAAAAGGGACTAAACATAATATGGACAATATTCTGATATTAACTTTCAAACTCTCCTCATTCAAGAAAAATAAATTTGTTGGCTACAGGAAGCTAAAGAAAATACCTCTGCAAATTTCTGCTCTGAATCCTCTTCTCGTTTGGGCACTGTACACTGTTATTTAGTCTTACCAATTGGATCAAAGAACATAAGGAAGCATAACTATTCTTAGGTCTCAGGGGGCCTCCTTTAGGTCTCTGGAACAAAGACCAGTCCATTAGAAGATAAAGAGCAAGCGATTTACCAGATGGCTCTGTCATTGGTCAGAGTTCACGCCATAGGACCTCAGCTCTTCTACAATCTCTGGTTGTACCATCTGGCGCTCCAAGCAGCCCAGAGGCTCTTATGTCAAGTGGGTTTGATTTGGAAGATGAAATTTCTGTATCATTCAGTGGCAGCAACAAAGACTATGTGAAAGCCCAATCCTCATTTCCAGGAGGCTGAGACATGCAGTGGCATTAGGCGATGAGGGGAGAGAATATGAATGTATCTCGGCAGGAATGGTGGGATCCATGAAGAATCCACCAAAAAGGCAAGCAGGACCAGCAGATGGGGGTAGGTGGGGAGATGGGGCCAAGCTTTTCTAAAAGGTGCATAATCCGGGTTTTGTACAAACTATGTATTCAGTCACATAATTTTCTTCCTCTCACTCTCTTTATATGTGTGTGTGTGTGTGTGTGTGTGTGTGTGTGTGTGTGTATGAGATATATAGAGATTTGCCAGAATAATTTTTATCTTGATAATTTAAATTTAAAAATGTAAAATGATGCAAATTCTACCTACAACCTTAACCTTGAGCTGATGGTACCTGCTGCCTATCACTGGGTGTAGGAGTGTGAACACCACTGAATCTTGGAATCAGAGTCTCCAAGTAAAACAAAACACAGTCAAGCCCTAGACAAAGCAATGCTTTTCTTATGCAGAGAAGAAACAGGGCAAAGGCAGCTTCCATTGTGGGTGTCAGTTCCCCATGACCAGCTGGTCCCTCCTAGCAGCTGACACAAGGCACCTGGCCTCTACACACCCATCTTGTGCTGCAACAGAAGGCCCCGGTCCCCTTCCCATGGGGGACAGATACAGCAGTGGGGGTGACCAGGTGTCATATGATGTGCACATTAAGTTGAACAAAGGAGGGGACATTGAGTCTGATACCGAGAGACTCCTATAAGAGGTGTTAAGTCCAGCACAAGCCCTGAGGACCTCTCATCTCCTGATAAACAAGTAATCCAGACCCAAGACCCATTCTTATGCTACCAAGTGGGGATGGAAAGATTTTTGCACAAGACTGCTTTTCCCAACAGGCGGCATGAGGAAAAATATGTTTAGTTTGAGTTATCTAGATAATTAACTCATACCACATTGCACTGTTTGACATAATAAAATTAAGAAGAGTCAAATCTACCTCCTGTCAAGCAATCTTTATCCCCATGTTGCATATGCTTGATATAAATAGCTTCAAACTTTGAAAGAAGAGTATGTTTAATCCATCAAAGGAAAATGTCTACAGATCGCAGACGAGCCAGTCTGGCTGATGGTGATTTTGCCCCAGCCAAGTGGTGGGTACACCCCAGCATGTCGAGGATCTCAGTGACCCTCTTGTAAACAGTTCCCACTAATAACTGTAGACTGGCCTCTGTAAGAAAGCAAGGAATGCGCTCCCTGAGACCCACTGTCAGGAAGGCAAGCTACCCAAGTAGGGTGAAATCATACCAAAAAGAGAAGCCCTCTGTGGTGATACTAAGGTCAAGATGAGTGAATGGAAATGAGTCTTTTTTTGGTTTGTTTTAAAGTATAAAAGTCATAAGCATAGCTGTCAAATTCAGTGTAGGCTGAGGAAAAAAAGAAAACAAAATTTAAGTACTTGGGTGAAAAATACCAATGATGACTGCATGTATGAAAAATAATAAACCGGCTTTATAGTTTGGGATTAAAGTCCAGAAAGTAGGAGATTGACTGTCTGTATATATTGGAGCCTTTACAGAAATACCTAAGAATACACAAACATACACACACCCTAGGTCTGTGTGTACGCTGGCACATCTCACTTTGCTGGACTTTGCTTTTTTGTGCTTCACAGATATTGCAGTTTTTCAAATTGAAGATTTGTGGCAAGCCTGCATAGAGCAAGTCTATTCACGCCATTTTCCCAACTGCATGTGCTCACTTTGTGTCTCTGTGTCACATTTTGGCAATTCTCGAAATACTCCAGAAATTTTCATGATTATATTTGTTATGGTGATCTGTGATCTTTGATGTTACTTTTGCAAATGATTACGACTTGCTGAAGGCTCAAATGATGGCTAGCATTTTTTAATAAAGTATTTCTTTAATTAAGGTATGTACAGTTGTCCCGCGAACAACACGGGTTTTAACTGCTTAAGTCCGCTTATACGTGGATTTTTTTCACTAAATACATACAATAGTATCACACAATCCACGGCTGGTTGAATCCTGGGATGCAGAACCATAGATACGAAGGGCCAACTCTAAAGTGATCCTCAGATTTTGACTGCAGAGTGGGTCGATGCCTCTAACCCCCATGCTGTTCCAGGGTCAACTGTACATTGAGTTTTTTAGACTTAATGCTATTGCACACTTAATAGATGATAGTACAGTGTAAATGTAACTTTTATATGCACTGGGAGACCAAACGATTCCTGTGACTCACTTTATTGCAATATTTGCTTCATTGTGGTGGTCTGGAACCGAACAGCAGTATCTCTGAGGTCTGCCTGTATTCACCTCTATATATGCAGTTATATATAGACAAAAAATATACGAATATATATGTGTGTATATATGTATATACGAATATATAAAATGAGTGAGAGAAGAGCATAAGGTGAAGAGAAAATGGACTGTTGAGTTCAAATCTGAATTCCTCCATTTACCAGTTTGTGATTGTGCGATCTTGGGCAAGTGACGTAGCATCTCCTCTCATACATCTTAGGTTGAATTAGATGAAGCTTCCATTTCTAGGGGTAAAAATGGTTGAAGAGTAGCAATATCTCATTGTCCAACCCAATCAAATGGTGTGAAGTGATAGTAAAGTTTCATAGTGTTGTTGCAGGAATTAAATAATACACATAGATTTCTTGAGACAGTTCCTTCCATCTATTAAGTGCCCATGTTTGTTGTTAAATATGCATTTTCCATTTCACCACAATACTGAACTCTGAATAACATGCCAGGTGCAAGTGAATTCTCAATGTTCTTTTATACTCTTCAGTTCTAGCCTCTAAAATACGTGACTGGGAGACACTGGCAACTAAATACCTAGAAGAACATCAGAATGAAGACAGCTGAGCAAAATACCCTCACAAAACTGGTCATTTTTGCCTGCAAATTATTACTTTCTCCCACCTGAGACCCGATATTTGGATGTGCACCAAATTATTGAGGTGATGGGAATGAAATTCCATTGCTTTGGCACATTGGAAAAAGAACCACATTCTCTTTCCCCTGTATGGTAACAAGAGGAAAATACCCAGGAGGACTTTACTAAGGAAGAGGAACAGAAAGAAAGAAGGAGAATGAAATCAGAGCATGGCCTTGAAACACAGCTCTGGTCACTCAACAGACAGTCCCCCCGTCACAGAGCAGAGAGAGGAGTGTTTCATGGGCACCTTTCCCTCTCTCTCGGGACTTGGTGGCTTTGCACAGGGACAACTCACTGTTCTGAACCTGAGCTTGTACTCAGCTGGCAGTTCACACACTGGGCTGCATCTCTGAAAGCCAAGTGTGACAATGGCAAGGTTTTCCTGAGAGGGTCCTTCACTGGGACTCTGGGAGAGTGTCAGTGGCAAAAATGGAGTTTCTTTGTGTCAGTCTTCTCAGCACCTGAAGACGGAGTTCATACAACCACTGCAGTGCCTGGGAAACCCTCTGGGGAGGTTTATCCTCAAAGAGGAACACGGCAAGCCACAGTAAGGTGAGGCAGAAGCTACTACATGTCCTGAGTGATGGGAAATTACGTCATACCTGAAATGCACACGTACAAGAATCATTGGAACAACGAAGTGCATTTTACATAAAATTACAGGTGCTGCTTATCCCCATTTTGGAGAATCCTCTTCAAAAATATTAAGCAAATATTTTAATTCCACTAAGCACATTGTTTAGAAAACTGCTCAAGATTCAGTAAGTCTCAGAGTTAGCCTTCCTTGCAGGGGAAAGTTTATTCTTTGATTTTGTACTTTACCTGCAGAAAAAGCCAACACAACAGGGTTTTAAAAAATATTTTCTCACTTAAGTTGAATTGTCTTCTCAAATGTTAAGTTTATTTCACTGCACAACTTGATGCTGACATGTAAGTATTTGTAACTTTCGAAGTGAGAATTAATCACATGCCGGGCATGTTAGAAAGATCAGGTTTCCAATAAATCCAATGCAGTTATTACCCTATAGAATTCCTGACCAGCTACGCTTCAATTAAATGTAGTGGCAGTTTTCTTTAACTTTTTTCTTTTCCTTTTTTTATCTGCAGAATATTATCTATAGTGTGCTACTGAAGCAGATATAATCAAGTTCAAAAAGCACAATTACAGCTCACCACTTGCCCTTTAAAAATGTAAGAATGTTCAAAGACTTTCCTAAGATTTTGCAAAGATGACTCTAAATAGCAATCTTTCTCCAATTTACACGGTTTTATTTTGGCAGAGACCAGACACCAGTGGCTATATGTCATTTACAGGATTTGGGCTGGGGGAAGCAGAGAAAAAGTACAGACCAAGTGTCGTTACTTGTTAGTCTTTCTTTTTAAATAGATGCTCCAAAGGAATCATTAGAATGATTATTTTGGCTCACATTTAAATCTATCTGAAAGAACTAACCTGAATTCCCAAATATTGTTTCCTCTCTGAGATTGAAAATAAAATTCGGAATGTCTGTGAAATATACCTTGCTTAACTTAATACGCTGGTGTTCTTAAAACCACTGAATGGTATTATATAGGAATTTGATTAGCTTTATTGTGTTAATATCACTTACCTGGACCTTAAAAAAAGTGTCTAGTTCCTAGCTGGTAACCTGGAAATAAGCAGTGTGCATCAGAGCAATGACTCTAAATGCTCTGAGAGTCTGATTCCCTTTAAGAGACAAAGGGATTTGCATAAAATTTCCATGGATCTCTCCCCAGCAGGACAGTTGACCCAAGTGAAAAAACACAATTTTAGAAGAATTTGAATCCTTAATTACTAGTTATTCTTCACATTTCAAACTGCACTGGAACTAAGATTCTAAATCTTTAGCAAAAAGGAATACCTCAAGATGATACATTTTCCACTTAGCACATGAAAGCAATAATTAGTGTAAAGTTGAATAAAATGAGGAGGAAACTAACAAAAATGAAAACTATATAATTAAGTAGGTTTTATGGCCTCTTTCCTCACTATGAAATACTTACATCTGGATGTGATGTGTGACCTAGGACAGCTGACTGGCAGAGTTAAAATGACGTCTTTCCAAGTACATATTTAGTAGAAACAGAAAGCAAAACTATATAATTATAGAATATTTCTTACATTTTGCTGAAAATGGCTATAGTCTCATTTTTTTTCATTGTCTCATTTGTTCCTTCAAAATGAACTTAGGGAGTTCTTTGCACTTTAACACTAACGCTGTAGGGAGACATGAGTAAAAATAACAAATGCATGCTCATTGCATTCGTAGAACTTTAAATCTATTTGAGCTGCTCACAATCTTTTTTGGCAATTAAAAATGGAAAAAATGTCAAATTTATCTACCCCACTTTCCCTCATCAAGGTTGTTTTTTTTCCAACAGGCTCATCATGGATACCACAGTAAACCTTTGGTTTATTTAACACATCTGCAAATCATGCAATGGCGTACAATCTGGAGAACTGCTTTAAGAATGAGCTATATTATTTTTTTCCTAATCTATGTTATGAAAGCAAAGAGATTGAGGATATCTTTTATACACAATAAAATCTATTTTTATCTTAATGTCAATTTAACTTAATGTCAACTGAAAAAGATACAGTGACATTGGGAAGTTCACATCTCATGATCTGAATTTGTTTAATATATTTGATTTTCACTTAGGCTATTCCTTCCTGAAAAAGAACAAAGCTATTAAATGAGGTTAACATCAGTGTGTAGAGCTCTTGGGTAAACACTTCCACCTTGAAAGGAAATCTGATGACCTCTAAATTGAAGAGAGTTGAAGAGGGAAAGATAGAGTGGGTGTTGAAATAATTTTTCTGAGAAGAGTCCTGAAGGGCACAAATATGTTTCTGTATCTTCCATGTAAATCCTGGTAAACATCAGAAATCATGGAGCAGAATACAGCAGATCTGTTTGGATGACAGCGGTGGCTGCACTACAGATATGATTTCTTTATTTGACCACCCCCATACTGTGACTCTAGATTTTGAAGGAATCTTTTGCAAAAAAAATCCCAATCTACTTATTAGTGCTCTATTTGGGGGACAGTTTAATATCCATTGTAAACAGGTAAATGCATATATATATAAGAGCGGAGGCTAAAATCATTTCAGACCACCACCACATTAATACTTTGGAAATTACTTGGAGTGAATATAGGTTAGTGGTGAAGCCACATGTATTCCAAATGGTCATTCTGGTTTATGGCTTAGAGCCGAAAGCGGTGCTGCGGTCAAATGACATCACTCCTTCCAGAACGGAGAATATATTTGCATAGTACATTGAAACAGATCAGCTATATAATGTCTACAAGAACAGGAAGCTAAGTATTTACTTCAACTTTCATAAATATGAACCTAGGTAGTTTTTCAGTCCAAATATTCATGTTTATCTATTGAGTTCACCAGGATGCTGCCCAAGAAGATTCCCTACTTTAGAAAGCCCGTTTAAAAGCCGCAAAGACTACAGTGTCCCTGTAACGGGGAAGGATTTATTTGCAATGTTAAACCTCTACTCGGACAAAAATGTTGGGAACTCTTTATACAGATGAAGTACTTCTAGTGCTTGGCAACACATCTAGTTTTTCCTGTGTTCTGCATTGCCATCCATTTGCATTAAAAACACAGCCAAAATATCTGAAAGAAATGTCGTCAACTGTCATGAAATTTATCAAATGCGTTAGCATGAGGGGCTTAAATCACTGCCTCTTTAAATGGTACTGTCAAAAATCGAGGCAGCATGTGAAGCTCTTACCTCCTACCAGTGAGTTCACTCTCATTCTCAAGGACAAGTCTTAAAGGACAGCATTGAACTTAAGACAGGATTTTCACATTTTAAGTTGTTTAAGCCTATTAAAACAATTTCAAGTAGAGAATTTGGCAAACATTTTTATCTATTTGAATGAGATGCATCTTTTGATCAACACATGTCAGGCACCATAAGGAATATGGCTGAGAAACTAAAAAAAAGTTGTCCTTGGCCAAGTTACCAGGATAAAAGAAGATTGGAGGTGGGCACTTTGAATACATCCTTGAGAGGTTCCGATGCTGGAGCAGTGCCTGCTTGGGTGAGAATCCATGATTATATAAGGCCTTTCAATTTCCCAACAGAAAAGAATCCTCAGACACCACGGACAACAAATCTCTTCAATCTTAATTCCATTGAGAAATTAACATAAAATATACATTTTAAATTCAAATCTGTATTCGTTTGTTTGGGCTGCCATAACAGAACACGACAGACTGGGTGGCTTAAACAACAGAAATTTATTTTCTCACAGTTCTTGACTCTGGTATTCCCAGATCAAGGTGCTGACAGGATTGATTTCCTGGTTTGGAGATGGCCTTGGATCTCACACTTTGACCTGATTTAGCCTCCTTAAAGACCCTGTCTCCAATTGCATTCATTCTGGGGGTCAGGCTTCTGCTCATGAAATTTTGGGGAGAACACAATTCAGTCCATAACACTATTCCTACTTACGAAGCTTGCCCAGTGATAGACACATTTCTGAAGATGATCTCATCATTATGATAACAAAGTAAACCATGTAACTTGAGTTCATTTTAGCACGTCTTCAAGAATTATAGTATTCTTTGACACAGCATATTAATTATATGTCAGTGGTAACTCTGGTCCTTTTTGTTACTATGTATCTGTGTGTGTCAGGGTTTTCAGCATATGTTGCAATAAAAAAGTGAAAAATTATTAGTTAACAAGATGAGTAGACATTGCCAAGACAAAGACTATTCTACAACTGCAATTTTATTTTTTTTATCACAGGCAAGTAAAAATTTACAACAAAATTAGTAAGATTTGTATTTTGCAAGTGGCCATTAAATTTAGATTAAAGTAAAAGAAAAGGAAAAAAGTCACACTCATAGAAACTGAGTAGAATGGTGGTTGCCAGTGGCTGGATGGTGGGAGATGTTGATCTAGGGGTACAAACTTTCAGTTCTAAGATGAGTAAGTTCTGGGAAATCTAATGTTCAGCAGGGTGACTACAGTTAACAATATTGTATCGTATACTTGAAAGTAACTTAGAGAATGGATCTTATATGTTCTTATTACACACACATACAAAGGAAATTATGAGAGATGACAGATGCATTAACTTGTTTTATTGTGGTAATCATTTCAAAATATATACATATATCAAATCAACATCTTGTACCCTTTAAATTTATACAATTTTGTGTATCAATTATACCTCAATAAAGCTGGAAAAAGAGATCTTTGGAAAGATTATTTTTACATTCAGTCTTGTGAAAGGGATACACTTCGACTGCAGTAGAATCAACTGCATACAAAATTCTATGTATCTACAGACAGCACGGCTGCTCGGCGGTGCCTGTACTTGCTGTTCTTGCACGCATCCTAAAGTAACAGCAGTTCACTTCATTTCTGAATCACGTAGACATAATTCCACTCGGTTCTAATTAACAAATAACCTTTCAGAAAAATCACTCAAAAGGTTTCTCATTAGTAACCAGAGAAAAATCTTCAATTTTATTCAGAGCTGCGTTTGTGGCTCTAGAAGTTTAATTGGATTCCTCAGGTTCACCCTACAAGAATTGTGCTTTTCTCTTGCAGACATTCATCTATCTCTAACATGCTTATAATCTCATCCTACCCTCCTTAATTATTTAATTTTGGAAGGGTACAGATTCACAGTAATTACTACAAATCAGATGCACATGTTTGATCATTTTTCACACAATTTAATTTTCATTGAACTGTCTAATCTTTGTGCCTCTATCATGTTCAGAGTAGGAAGAAAAAGCAATTTAATTAGATAACAGAGTTATTCTTTTTTATACTTAGGAAATAGTTCAGACATACAACAAGGCGTGGAAAACAATGTAATAAAACATATGTCTAAAATACTAGTTTAAGAAAGAAAATTTATAAAAACTCCTAATTTAGAGAAAGGGTAAAAGAAGAAATATTAGGTAATGTTATTTTACTGCCTGTCAAACACAAAGGCAGAATCTGAAATGGAAGATATTGTTTGCCCCTGAAAAAGTAAATGCTCCCAATGAACAAATACTTAGCCTTGGCCATATGGGTCAACAGTGAATAAGGTTAAGTTTGTATTTGCAAAGTATCTAGAAGAGATATGGATAGGAGCATCTAACACTTCTAAAACTGTCATCAAAATATATCTAACCACTGAAATAAGAGTACAATGTATAGATTTATTTTGATAGTTGTCATATGTGATCTATGATTATTTGCTCTTCTGAAATTTTATCTCCTGATATTTTCAGCCATTCTTTCAAGGGACAAGAAGAAAGGTCTTAGTAAATTCACAGAACTGCAATAATCTAAAGTTCTTAGTAAATAGAAACAAAAATAAAATGAAAAAGGAGAAAATAAACATAATTTTTCAAGTGTGCAGAATAGGGGGAAGATAGTAAAGAAGTGATAAATGCTTCAAATGAAAGAAAAACTAGAAGGAAAAAAATTAAAAAGACAAAGAAATTGCTGAAAAATATAAGCTATTGTTGAACAAGAATACAATCAATGCACTCCTAGAAGAATCCAATCTAAATTAAATGAAAAGGGATTTTTTTGAAAAATTAAGTTCACACGGTGATAAAATCCAATCTGTAACTAAATCATATGAACAATTAAAATGGGGATATTACTCTTCTGATGTATGTATTTATGTGAAATAAAGAAAACTGGGGATAGTACTCAGTGGAGTTTATGATGATCTACTGTTATATTTCTTTTACCTTTTTTTGTAAAAGCCAGAAAGATAGATTAAATGATGATGGATACCACCACCCCTGCATATGTAAGCCTTTGAAATTGATGAGAATTTCTACTGCTTCTTCTGGGATAGATTTCTTTTTTTAATTTTTATTTTTCTTGGCTCAGTGTTGTAGGCAGGGGGGCCAATTTCAGAGACTTTCACCTGGCCTTCTCCATTACTGTATAGCTCATATCCTAAAAGTCAAGGAAATGATGTGATGGTTTTGACAATCTTTAAATGTGTCCATTTCAATGATATATTCAGGGGACAAAAAAAATTATGTGAATAGGTCTGTGGACTCAATGGAACTATATGCTAAGCTGGAATTGACACAGGAGTCTACTGACTACCTGGCCCCTGATCTAACAATGGTCCATGATAACATGTCAGGTTTCTGAGTATAAATGTTCTCTCAAATCCTGTGCCAAATAGTACCTGGCTTGGGTCCCATTGGAGACGGTCTAAAAGAATCATGATCATATATACTTGGCAGTGACTCCCATCCAGATCCAGTCTCTTCTCCAATAAGTTTCAGTTCTAAGAAATGGCTCAAGTATTGGAAACCAGGTAAAAAATTCTGACATTGAGGTAACTATCTTCAGCCTCCTACCTACTTATCTGTGATTTTATTTGGTTATATAAATTAAGCAATTTATTGACTGCCCATCTACCATGCTTCTCCACAGTTGTCTGTATTCCTATTTCCTTGGTTGTTCATTATAATAGTTGCACCCGAATGGTTTCTAATGTTTAATTGTGACAGCTGGCCTCCATTTCTTCAGAAGCCTATCATTCTTACTGCCATTTAAGATACCTAAAAGCAACTCCTACCCTCAGCCCTGGCCTATCGAGTATGGCTATGGCTGAACTTACCAATGATGTTGGTGGTCCTTTCACCAGCAGGTAACTTACAACTTTAATAAATGGACAGTCCTCTAGCTCTCCTTGAGCAAAATGGTTAACTGGTGGGTTTTTCAGCCTCATGCAGTATATACACTGTAGCAACCCCATTCTGAGCTTTTGATCCCTTTCTCTACTTTCTTCCATGGCAATTCTGGTATTTCTTCGTCTCTCAGTGTGGGGTGTGGGCTGTCATTTTCTCCAAGCTTTCAAGAAGCTTCCTAGCATACGTTAGCTCCATCCAAGGTCCTTGTCCAGGTGTTAAATCTTAACTCATAAGAAAGAAATCCACTTTTAATAATTTCCCCTTTATCCAATTTTCTATGCCATCACCCTTGCTCCAGCACCCAAATGTATTTTCCTGGTCCTTGATGTATATTGGCTCATCTTGCAGCTCCCTGGTGTATAGTTCC
Organism: Camelus bactrianus; assembly: GCF_048773025.1. Classification (NCBI taxonomy): domain Eukaryota; kingdom Metazoa; phylum Chordata; class Mammalia; order Artiodactyla; family Camelidae; genus Camelus; species Camelus bactrianus. The sequence continues at coordinate 33,094,122 of NC_133541.1, forward strand.
TTGTCTTTCTCATCCAATCCAAAAATTTCCTGATCAGGTTATGTTGTGACTTATTCAAAGTAATTAGTATGTTGACCTAGAGAGGAAGGGTGAGGGGATACTGAAGTGAGTTGGGTCATATTGACTTGGAAGGCAGAGGCAGGAGGGAGTGAGTGACCTCTTCATGTATAGAACCTTCTGGAGAATCTAGAGATTCAAGATTTCTGAGCACAATGACCCATTTATTTCCATTCCAAGTCTGAGGGTCCTACTTATTACCAATCAGGGTTATGAACTTGGCATAGTAGGATTAAAAAATTAAATCTTTTCTGGAGTCCTTATACACTAATAATTAAGTGTTGGGTCTGATCCTCACCTTTTTCTGTCTTCCAGCTGCAAGAGAAAAGAGTCTTTATATATTTTTCCAAAGAAGTCCCCTGGCTTTCATCATTCATCTTAAGTTGATCATTCTCAGCTTAAAATTGCCTTTCTCCCATGACTTAATAAGCCTTATAGCCATCTAACTCCACAGTCTTTAAAGTGAATACTTTCACCAACTCTCTCATTTGTCTGGTATCTATCAAATCATTTAATTATATCCCATTTTAATATCAATGAAAGTCTTAATAATTGTACTACTACAGTATCATGGATAATATCAGTACTCTAAATACAGTCATGGGTAACTGGCCAGAGGGTGCCTGGTTCCAAAAACTCATTTTACAGTCTGATTCTTAGAGTCATTTCTATTGCCAACTCTCTTTCTGTTTTTGGGGATGCTTAAAAAAATTGTTTCTGTTTTGTTTCGTTTTTCCACAATATGCTGGCTCTATGAAGGAGATTTTTATAAAGGCGGTTTATTAGTGTGTGTTCTTGGAAACAAAACGTTTAAGGAAGTAAGGGATACAGGCTTGAGAAAGAGAAGGTGAACTTTTATGAAGTTGAAATAGAAGCAACCAATCCCTCAGGGGGCCTTAGGGCTGGAGTGGTTCTTCAGGATGGTTCTAAAGTGAGAAAAAGGGGCTAGACCTTTTAACTACACATTGCTCAGTCATTGGATATTGACTTCTAGAAAGGGGCCATTATTTTGGGCAGGATGGTTCTCTTCACCCAACAGAAATTCCTGAAGATGGACTCAGTCCTGAAATATTAGAAGGTAACATTCCTAGCATTTGGGGAAATAGGTGGTGTGGTCTTGAAGAAGCAATCTCTGTAGTGGACCATAGTATCCACTATATATGGCTACAGAGCAAGAAATGATATCTATTAAAAATTCATTCAACAGAGAATGAAATTATGGTGTTTGGGAAACAAAATATCTTGAGGACTGAACCCCTAAGACAGCTAGCTGTTGTTATAGCTGCATGTATTTTAATGTCATTATGCATTATTATGAACTAGTAATTTTTTATTCTAATAGAGTCTACCTTAGCAATTGGGGAAAACTGTATGTGAATGTAAGTAATTTAGCATCCATAATGCAAATACTGAAATTGTGCTTTTTTAGCAATTTATCTGGCTTATCACATCACATCTACTGTAAAGTAATTTGCATGATAAAAGTCACAGCAAATATCAAGTGTGCATGGAAGATATGCTTTTAAAAATTCAAGATAAGTTGACTATAAGTAGTAAAAAAATAAATATGTATGTATTAGTTTGCTAGGACTTCCATAATAAGATACTACACACTGGGTAGCTTAAACAACAGTCATTTATTTTCTCATAATTTTGGAGGCTGGAAATCCAAGATCAAAGATTGGCAGGTTTGACTTCTTCGGAGGCCTCTTCCCTTGGCTTGCAGCTGGCCTCTTCCTTGCTGTATCTTTTCTTGTGTATCATGCACGTGGCCTTTTCTCTGTGCATGGATGTCCCTGGTGTGTCTTCCTTCTTTTACAAAGACACCAGTCATTTTGGATTAGGATCCCATCCTTATGACCTCCTTTAACCTTGATTATCCCTTTAAAGTCTTTATATCCAAATATACTCACACTTGGGGTTAGGGCTTTAACATATGAACTTTGGGAGGACCTAACTGAGTCTACAACAATAAGGTTAAACTAATGTATTGATTTTCTTTAGAGAGGCTTCTGTACATATTGGTAATTATCTCACCCACAGGTATAAATTCTGTGTCCTTTTGGTAATATAATAAGAATGAAGAACTCTGTTTCCCTTTGCCTCTTATTCCACCATTGTGTTTTGCTTATATATTCACACACACATGCCTCACCTCATTGGTCCAGCTTGTAGCTGGATAGAATTTTTAGGTAAAAAACAAGCTGAGAAGTGACACTACAAATTCATCAGGACTGGAAAAGAAAAGAATCAGGAATAGGTTGGCCTCATTATATTGCCAAACTACAGCAATATAAGGATTTGTTCTATAGCCCCTTGTCAAAGTATAATTTTCAAAATATAAAAAACATAATTTTTACACAGATAGTAAACACATGTCATGTTTTAGGGAACTAAAAGAATGACAAAGCAATTTCCAAAGACATTTTGAAAACCTGGCATTCTATAGTCTATAAAAACAAAATAAATTTTGAAATATAATGTTAAATTCTTACAAAATTGGTTAATTACCTACAGGGCAATAAAACATACTTTTGATGCAATCTTCTTTAATAGACAAAAAAGAAAATTATTATTGCATTTTATCAAGTTTCTATAAGTTAGTTTCTAACTTTATGGAGTTAAGAAATGTCTAGACAATCAATAGTAACTAGTATATTAAATGAAGTTACAATTCCCTGAAGAGTAAGATGACCCGAAGTGGGCCAGTTAGACAATGCTACAGGATGACATTAAATGCCTAAACAATCATCTTTGCTTCATTTCCTATATTGAAATGTTTGTTTCTTTAATACCCTGGTATCTTCTCCATGTGACCCAAACAAAGTGTGGACAAAGTTACAGGAGCAAGAAAATACCAATTTTTTTGTTTTATTTTACCATTCTAGTAGGCCTAGATTCTTATTATTAGCACCGAAGAGGCTATCATTACCTTGTAATTATTGTTGATTAATTTTGAAATAAATAGGTCAGTCATGTTTACTGTACAAACTAAAAGTCCTTCCTCCACATTATAAATATTAAATCCTTACTGACAAACAATATTGAATATATTACAATAACCATTAAGAGTCAAGGGCATGTGCACTTCTGTTTTACTGCTTTGTAAGAATTGAATTTATTTCTGTACAATATTGAAAGCAGATCATTAGGGGAAAAAAAATCCCCCACGATCAATTGAGTGCAGCACATTTTAAAAATTTAAGAAGTCATTGACCAGATGGCCTTTATATTTCCCTCAACTGGACTAAACTTTAGATGGATTTCTTTCTGCCTCTAAGTCCCTGACCTCCCTCTCACACTGGCGCTATAAGAATTCTATGAGATGTGTTCAGATGGCCTGAACACAGAAGTCCTTCTCGTCCATTTACCTAGAGAATTTTTTAAGAAAGCTTATGATTGTAAGTTATTTCTCTGCCTCTATGAGAGATAAATATCTTTAAAAGCCTCTTGCCAGTTTTACAACACAAGAAATGTCTTTCTCCAGGGCCTGGGAGCCATCATATTAAAATGTAATCGTCAAGGAAGATAGCAATATCTCCCAGTCTCTGTGTAAGTGTGGGAGCCTGTATTTCATGGGCACTGATAAGCAAACAAAGATGGCTAATCACAGAGAAAAAAACTGTTTGCAAACTCAGGAAATAACTCAATATACTCAACATATGCCATTGATCAACCTCCTCTGTGACGACTTCCAGTACTTTTCCACTAGCTTGTCCCTGCCCTTCAAGAACCCCCCCATCATTTTTTTCAACAGCTGAATTCAGATTGAGTTCTGTACTCTCTCCCCATGATAATAGCTTTGAATAAAGCCTTCTTTGCCTATTTAACTTTGATGACATTTTGCTTTGACACCATTTTCTATAATGACCTCTTTATTCCCCCATGTAACATATTTCTAAAATTTCTGTATAGTAAACCAGAGTAAAATATTAAATCAATATTTTTCCTTACCCTTTTATTCATAGGAAAGAATTCACTTGATGAACTGGGTCAATGTCGTGATCCTCAATACTTAAGAAAAATAACTTCTAAAGACAACTCTTTCATATTCTAACTCTAAAATGAAAGAAGAGGCAAAAGTTTAAAGTTTATTTGAATCAGTTGATTCTTTAAGTAGACTCAAAAAACAAAATCATATAGTATGGCAAAAATTACTTTTCCATAATTTTAACTCAAAAATAAAATAATTTTTTCATTTGATAAATTTTATTGAAGATTTTTGAAAACAGTACACTGTTTAATAATGCACTAGATATTTACAAGCCTATTAAACTCACAATTAGTTGAAGATTAAAAAGTAATAAATTTTCACTCTTGAAAATTGAGAAGATATGTGTGATTTTTATGATTTCCCAAAATTTTTGGAAGAAAGGGAAATGTCTGAAGAAAAAAATGTTGATGATTCAATTATTCATTCTTATGAAAAATTAATAGAATGTATGATAGAATTGTATAAAAAAGGAATTTCTTAATTCTGGTCTTATAATTTTCTTCTCCCAGCAGCAGATAAAGATGTTACCCTCTTTGGAGTAATGTCTATGTTAAATGGAATTTTTTGTTTTTTTGATATTAAATTATACGAGCTGTTAATATATTTTGGATATTAACCCCTAATCAGTCGTATCATTTGCAAGTATCTTCTCCCATTCAGTAGGATGTCTTTTCATGTTGTTGATGGTTTTCTTTGCTGTGCAAAAGCTTTTAAGTTTAATGAGGTCCCACTTGTTTATTTTTGCTTTTATCTTCTTTGCTTTAGGAGACATATCCAAAATAATATTGCTCCGATTTATGTCAAAGAGTATTCTGCCTATGTTTTCTTCTAAGAGTTTTATGGTTTCTGGTCTTACATTTAGATCTTTAATCCATTTTGAGTTTATTTTTGTATATGGTGTTAGGGAATGATCTAATTTCATTTGTATATAGCAGCCCAGTTTACCCAGCACTACTTATTGAAGAGATTGTTTTTTCTCCATTGTGTATCCTTGCCTCCATTGTCATAGATTAATTGACCATAAGTGTGTGGGTTTATCTCTGGGCTTTCTATTCTGTTCACTAATCTATGTGTCTGTTTTTGTGCCAGTACCAAGAGGCACATGAAAAGATGCTCAACGTCATTAATCATCAGGGATATGCAAATCAAAACCACAGTGAGATGTCACCTCACACTTGCCAGAATGACTATCATCAAAAAGAACACAAATAACAAGTGTTAGCAAGAATGTAGAAAAAAGGCAACACTTATACACCATTGGCGGGAATGTAAATTGGTACAACCACTGTGGAAAACAGTATGAAGCGTTCTCAAAAAGCTAAAAATAGAACTACCATATGACCCAGCAATTTCACTCCTGGTTATATATCAGTAAAAGAGCAAAAATACTAATTCAAAAAGATAAATGCACCCTAATGTTCATAGCAGCATTATTTACAATTGTCAAGATACAGAAGCAACTAAGTGTCCAGATGACAATTAAGATGAATGATAAAGATGAATTGATAAAGAATATGTAATATATATATATAGATGTTATTATATATACATATATAATGGAATACTACTCAGCCATAAAAAGGAATGAAATGTTGCCATTTGCAGAAACATGAATGGACTTGGGGGATGTTATGCTAAAGGATATAAGTCAGACAAAGACAAATACTGTATGATATCACTTATATGTGGAATCTAACAAAATGCAACCAACTAGTGATTATAACAAAAAAAAGAGAAGCAGATCACAGATACAGAGAACAAACTAGTGGCTACCCATGGGGAGAGGGAAGGGAGAAGAGAAAATTTGGCAGGAGCTTAAGAGGTACAAACTATTAGGTATTAAACAAGCTACAAGGATATATTGTACAACACAGGGAATATGGCCAATATTTTATAATAACTATAAATGGAATATAATCTTTAAAAATTGTGAATCTCTATATTTTACACCTGTAAATTATATAATACTGTACATCAACTATATGTCAATTAAAAAAAAGAAATTTTAAAAAAGATGTTACTTAAGATCTCCAATTCATGGGGTAAAAAAGAAAAAAGCTCAATGAAAAGAACAAAGCTTACTTATCATTAAAGTGGCAAACGTGATTTAAAACAACTGATTTGGAAAAATTGAGCATTGGCCCTTTCATTACATTAAAAAGAGTTCACTTAAACCAGCAGGAGTTTTTTAAACAGCATGCCCTCCTATTGTATTAAAGTGTGTTTACACATCATTAACTGCTTGAAAAAGAACAAAGGATAGAGAAAATTTTAATGCTTAAAAATTAAAGAGCCACTACTCTTTTTTAAAATTATTTTTTAATTGAAGTATAGTCAGTTACAATGTGTCAATTTCTGGTGTACAGCATAATGTTCCAGTCATGCATATGCTCTTAATGTAAATAGAGATTAAAATGAGCAATTGGTCATATAACGCTTCTTAGTATTAAAGTGCGTAAATTTAAAGATAGTGCCTTTACCCTTAAGTTTACCTACACATGTTCCTAATATTCTGGCATCAGCAATGAATTTTGGGTCTCTCTGTTTTATCATCAGTGAGCTTGTTTCAGGTAAGTAGAGGCCATCACTTACATAATATTATATTATTGTCATTAGCTGAAAACTAGTTTTCTCTCCTGTCTGCCATATATCCCACCAAAACAAAGAAACAAACAAACAAAAACTTGGCCTTTATTTCATTCAATCATTCAACATATATTTATCGAGTACCCACTATGTGCAAGAAAGTTTCTTAGTGTAGAATCTATAGCAATAAACAAGAGATAGGATCACCATCCCTTAATGCTTATATTCCACTGATAAGTGATAGTCAAAGCTAAGAAGAAAAGTAGAGCAAGGAAGTGTGGGATGGAGCTGCTATTTTAGCTTTGGTGATCAGTGGAAGCTTTTCTCATCAAGTGGTATTTGAGCAGAGACTTGAATGGAGTGAGGAAGGGAGGGTAATTGGAGAAGAGTGTTCAAGCAGAGGGAATAACAAGTCCTAAAGAAGGGCTTACTTAGCACATTTGAGGAACAGCACAGAAGGCAAGTCTTTTTAGAAGCTAATTGTGTAAATTCCCTTTGGCTGCTTTAACAAATTAACAAAATCTTGGTGGTTTGAAACAACAGAAATATATTCTCTCAGATTTCTGGAGGTCAGAAATCTGAAAGCAAGGTATTGGCAGGATTATGCTCCCTCTGTAGTCTCTAGAAATGAATTCTTCATTGCCTTTCCAGCTACGGGTAGTCCAGGGGTTCCCTGACTCTGCCTCTCTCTTTTCAGGGTCTTCTTATTGGTGTCTGTGTCTGTGTCTTCTTCTTATCTGTCTCTGACAAGAACACTTGTTATTGGATATAGGGCTCCCCCAGATAATCCAGAATGATCTCATCTTACGATCTGCAAAGACCCTTTTCCAAATGACACATTCCAAGGTTTCTGGGGTAAAGACTTAGAAATATCACTTTGAGGGCACCATTCAACTCATTACCCTTATCTTAACAAAGATATTTTTTAGGGAAGTGACCATAATTTGCACCAAAAGCAAGCGGGCTGCTAGGGGGTTAGCCAAAAATATATGGTAGAACTGTAGGGATTCTGCCCTTGTCTCCAGGCTAGATCTTCCTGCAATTTAAAGACTCCCTTTTCTTTCCAGACACTAAGACTTTCCATAACTGATTTAATGTTTAGAAATATGCTAACCCAATAGTCCATTGGTGCAATCACAGTTTTGCTAAACTGTTGTCTGTCTCAAGTCCTGAAACAATTTGCTGCTGCTAAATCCCAGGAAAAGTATCAGATTCCTTCTTTCGTTTTTAAATTCACATTATTTTGGCCACTTGAATACATACGCCTGTGTTGATTTATAACATTTTTGTTGCATTTGATTTATTTTCACTACTAGACCTTAGAGTTATTTACACATTCTATATGTCTAATTAGTGTCCTACATTAAAAAAACAATCAGAGTCAATATTTATTGAATGCACATGAACTACAGACTTCTAGAAGAGGAAACACAGCATTTTGGTCATCATTCAGGACAAAATTTTTTAAGTAATTATTGATGAAATAAACATCTTTTATTATTTTTCCAGAATTTTCCATCTTTATTGTCCTTTTAGGTTGGTTGTTAGGAAGAATTTTTAGGTAACTGTTTGAAGAATTTGCTAGCTCCAAATAGGCTCAAGACAGTGTTCATCCATACTTAAATTTATTTTTAGTTTTTGAATATCAAGATTAAGAAAATGTATTCATATTAACATGACTTATGAAGTTTGACAAACCTCTGTATGTTAAGTACATTTTTTTCTTTCCTAACTGTACAATGACAATTCTTCATTCTTTGAGTCACAATTCAACATTTATGTAATACATAGGTCAATAAACAACATAAAAGCAATTTCATGTGTTTCTTCTTCATCATGCAATTTTCAAAAGTACATTTTGTATTAAGGGACATTCTGTTAGCTGAAAACCAGCAATGCTTCACCTGCCCTGGCACTCCCTAACACCTGCTCTTATGTGAATTTGAATTCGTATCTCCAATATTTAGAATTTCCATGTTTTCCCCTTTATTAATTATAAATATTGGTGAAAAGGATAATTAAAAATATTTCATACTAAGTTATGGTTGGAAATGAAATCTCCAACTTCTTTTGAGAAATTTATTTGAGTCATAAATAAGCTCTCATGGCATTGTTTACTCTGCCTTCTGAAGAAAATGGTTCTTTCAACTTTTGACATGATATTAACTAATAGAAAAAAATGTTGCTCTACATTGATTTGCTTAACTCAAATGCAGGCAAGAAAACTCAGACTTCCAAAATTTTATTTTAAGTATATGAAGAATACACATATCTTCATATGATGTATATATGGAGAAGAGGGTTAACTTTGGAGAAGAACTGACTTTTTATGGCCCAAATAATGCATCATACTTAGATGATTTTTAATCAGTTTTCCAGTACTGAATTCAAGATGCATTTTACTTCTTTTTCACACAAAAAATTAAGAAAATAGATCCTGAGAGGTTTTTAAAATATGTTCAAAGACTTTTTAAATGTCTCTACGTAAGTCAAGCATTTTGCTCTTGAACTTCTACCATGATAGGCAATATATGTAGTTTCCATGAGAGCAAGATATTTTACAAAATGAAGGACTTCTCGGAGTGCCTAAAAACATTCAAGAGTGGCAAATCCTATACAAGATTCTTACTTGCTCCCCCTTCATAGCCAGATGTACTCCTGGGGACTTGATTCCTAAGGTCCATCTAGAATACATTTCATAGAATTGTTGACAATATGCATCACTGTACAATTTTTTTTCTATAATAGACCTTCAATTTGATGCCCAGGCTTTTGAATTTCAGGTTTTTTTGATTCTTTTCTGAAAAAATCAAAAGCCAATTAACTAATTCCAGGAAGTGCAAAGCACTGTGTATAGTATTCTGTATTCACTTGCTGAACTAGTTTATTTCAAAATTTGTGCACCAGTCTATTTCCATTAAGATAAAAGAAAGACATGTTGGACGTAGGGTAAGAGGTTTCCCAGAATATTGTTTAAGGTGGCTTCCATGGAAATGGTCCCTGGCACTCGGGTAGGCACTAGGGATAAACTCCACTGAGCCAAACAGGCACTAGTCCTATCCTCATCAGGCTTATAGATTACCCTAATAAGTCATTATAAATGGTCATAAGGACTGTAAAGGATGTGGCATTTGATTTGAGATCTGAAAGTTAAATAAGTGAAGAAGAAGAAAAGTTTTCCAAACAAAGGAAGGCATATGTGTAAGGACTCTTCAGTTGGAAGAAACAGTGCATTATTAGAACTAGAAGAAGGAAAGAGTGTCTGTGCCTGCCCATTTTACACAATGGCTTCCATCTGAAGAGCAGGTAAATGTCTAGCCCTTGATAAAGATGCCAAAGCAATTCAATGGAGAAAGGATGATCGATTTACAAAGACAATCGGGAACAATTTGGTGACCACTTGCAAATAAACGAACTCAGACACAGAACTTATAGCTTCCAAAAAATTAAAATCAATCATAGATATAAATGTAAAATATAAACCATAAATCTTCTGGAAGAAAAGATAAAAGAAATGCTACATGACCATGTGTTTAGTGATGAGATTTTAGATACAACACCAAAAGCACCATCCATTGAATAAAAAATTGATTAACTAAATCTTATTAAGATTAAAAAATTTGGTTTGTGAAGGTGACATTGTTAAAGGAACAAAAATAGAAGCCATATGCTGAGAGAAAATATTTGCAGATCACATTTCTGATATAGTTCTTGTATCCAAAATATATAATCATCTTAAAACTCCAAAGTCAGAAATGAAAAACTGAGTTGAAAAGTAGACAAAAGATCTGAACAGACACCTGCCAAAAAATAGACAGGAGACAAATTAAGCATATTGGAATTGCTTAACATTATATGTTATTACATAAATGAATGTTAAAACAACAGTGAGAGACCATTACACACCTATTAGAAAGGCAGAAATTTAAAAATTGGACAGTAGCAAATGTTGACAAAAATGTAGAATAACAGAAACTCATTTCTTATTGTTAGAAATGTAAAATGGTACAGCCAATTGGGAAGAGAGTGGAAGTTAATTACAAAGCTAAATATAGTATTACCATATGATCTAACAATAACACTTTCAAGTACTTACACGACTTATTTGAAAACTTATGTCCACACAAAATCCTGAACACAAATATTTATAGTAGCACAATTAAAATTGTGAAAAATCAGAAGCAACCAAAATGCCCTTCAATAGGTGAATGGATGAACAAACTGCTATAGCCATATAATAGATTTCTATTCAGTGACAAAAAGAATGAGCTTATTAATCTACACAAATACAATGATGAATCTTAAATGCATAATGTTAAGTGAAAAAAGCCAGTCCAAGAAGGCTACATACTGTTTGATTCCACTTATGTGACATACTAGAGAAGACAAAACTATGGAGATGGTAAACAGATCAATTGTTCCCAGGGCTTTCGGGAGGGAGAAGGATTGAATAAGCAAAGTACAGGGGATTTGGGGGCTATAACAGTATATTATTATGTAATCCTATAATGATAGATACAAGACACTACCCATGTGTCAAAAACCCATAGCCCTTTATGGCACAAAAGTAAAACCTAGAATATATAAATTAAAGATAAAAAATCATTTAAGTTTGAGGGACCCTATAAAGGAATGCAGATTATGACAAAAGAATCTGTAAGACAAATTTATAAAATACCCTAATTGAAGGGAATTAGGCAAAAAGGGGAAAAATTACCTAAGTAACTTTGAAAATGGGTAAAGACTGTAAAACTGATGGCAAAAGTATTCATACTCTAGTTGGTAAAGTTCTGTCCCATAGGGATAAAGAATAAGAATTCCGAAGTCACTGTATGTGTATATTGGAATTGAATATTTCAGTAAATAGCAGACAATGGGAGTCATGCTTAGACTCACTGTTAGAAAAGAGGCTTGCAGACCAGCAAGGGGAGAAGGTAGAATGATGCCTGTGGTAATGAATTAGAGTTGAAGACATCAGTATGAGCTCATTTTGAGCTTGACATAGATTCAGATGAATACATATAGAAATATTTATTGATTTTTATACGAGTATGGGTTAGTATGCACACTAAATTTTTGCTCTGCCACCTGAGAGGGTCTAGAAACAATACCTCAGTAGCAACAAGCACATCTCACACCCAAATCTTTTTTCTAATATCATTTTCCAATAAAATAAGCCAAGGGTCCTTGAAGAAAAGGCTGATTCTACTGCTGGAGCAATAAATACATCAAATGAGCCTGGAACACTATACAGAGTCTGAAAATAAGGAGGTACTCAACAAATTACAGTGATGGATCAAGTTGTCAAAGGGACGCAGGAACCAAATGAAAAAGCTCCCATTAGCCAAAGTGGAACAATTCGAGCAAAAAAATATATAAGAGTAATAAATTATAAATTATAAACCAGCATATAAATCCATACTTATATAAATGAGTAATTGAATAAATAAAGTAAGAGAGTAAACAAATCTCCCATGCAGAAGAATTCCAAACAATTTTTGTAGACATCGTGTTCTCGTGGAGGTAGAACATAACTACTCACCCCTTAAGTGTGGCCTATGCATAGTGAGTTCTCCCCAAAGAGCACAATATGAGAAGAAAGAAAAGAAACATTGCAGAGACCTGTCAAGCACCACTTAAACCATGCAATTAAGGTTAACATCAACAGTGATAAGTCATGTTGATAATCTGTACCCTTGACGTGATGTGATGAGAATGACATGACCTCAGTGGCCATCCGCACGAAACCATATAACTGTATTGTAATCATGGGAAAGACATCGGACAAATTCCAATGGAGGGACATTCTACAAAATACCTGACTAGTATGCTTCAAAACTGTCAAGGTCATCAAAAACAAGAAAACTTAGAAACTGCCACAACCGAGAGGAGACTAAGGGAGTCGTGATGATGATGATATGCAATATAGTATCATTAGGTAAAAATGGCGGAACTCTAACTAAAGCATGGGCTTTAGTTAATAATTACGTGTCATTATCATTTCATTTGTTGTGATAAATATATCACAGTAATATGAGATGTTAATATCATGGGGAACTGGGTTTGAGGTATAAAGAATGTCTCTGTACCTTTATTGTAAATTTTCTGTAGTCCTAAAACTTTTAAAATAACAAATTGTATTAATAAATAAAACTGTGATTATGCTTCAATTATGCTTCAATAAAGCTGTTTAAAACACAGAATAAAATTCCAGTAGTACTAGAAAATAGTTATCATTTCTAATCCATTGAATATCCAAAAATTTCTAAAAACATATTTGATCCTAAAACAAACAAACAAACAAACCTGTTCTCCATGACAAAGCCTCAATTATTTTCAAGGTAAACTGTATTGGAAATCTCAACAGAGAATCACAGCAATATTTTTTTCAGGATGACTAAATAGTATTTCAACACCTCTAGTCGTGCATATTCATAATTATTTCTTCATTCTGACCTGTAAGGGTAAATTTTAAATGCAAATGTCATGGCTTGCTGATAAAGCGTGCACAGTTCAAGCTCTTCAGTTATCAAATAAGTGCATTTTATTTTCCGGGTAAGTACTAAGTATGTTGCACCAAATTATCTTTAGACATCTAAAGTGGTGACCCCAGAGATCACTTCATTAGTTAAAGACTCCTATAATCAATTCAAAGGATTATTTTTTCCCACTATGAGTAAATGAAAAATGCTTACTTGTCCTTTACCCAGGGAAAATAAACTGAGGTACAAAGGTTGATTCACAATAATTCAATTTTCATTCAGTTTTCTAACTGTGTTGACAGAATTGAAGAGGCCAAATTACTTGTCACATCACAGTGATCCAGTTGGGATTTCATCTAATGAGGGGTGAAGCCCTCTCAAAGATTTCTGAGCAGCTGCAAAATGGCAGTGAGAAGGCTGGGAAATTATCCTTTTCATTTAATGGTACATTTTATGGTCCTCTAATAAAGCATGTCTACTGGAAGGTTCCCTACAAATTTATTAGGTTCACTACTTTCTAAGGGAAAATTTTGACTCTTTAAACATTTAAACATTGAAATATCTAAAAGAGGCCCTCATTGAACTGCAACGAACTTTTGAGTTGGGAAATCACCAGTGAAATGGATTCCATATTCTTTGCAGCCAAATTCAATTACCTGAACAAACATTTACTAGCCACTTTCAAATGAAAGGTCCTTTGCTAGGGAGGAACTATGCACCTGTTTGAACTAAGAAATCAACAAACAAGATATACAGATGGAAACTAAGCACATGAAAAGATGCTCCACATCATATGCCATCAGGGAAATGCAATTTAAAATAACAATAAGGTACCACTATGCACCTATTAGAATGGCCAAAATCCATGACACTGACAATAACAAATGCCAGTGAGGATGTGGAGCAACAGGAACTTTCATTTGTTTCTGGTGGGAATGCAAAATGGTCCAGCCATTTCAGAAGACAGTTTGGTGCTTCTTACAAACTAAATATACTCTTACCCTACAATCTAGCAACCTCACTCTGTTATTTAACCAAAAGAATTAAAGTCTCATCTCTACACAACAACCTGCACACATGTTTACAGTAGCTTTACTTATAATGCCAAAACCCAGAAGCCACCATGTCCTTTAAGAAGTGAATGGATAATAAACTTAGGTACATCCAGACAATGGAATATTATTCAGAGATGAGCCATCAGGCCATGTAAAGACATGGAGGAAACTTAAATGCATATTACTAAGTGAAAGAAACCAATCTGAAAAGGCTATGCACTGTATGATTCCAACTATATGACATTCTGGAACAGGAAAAACCTATGGAGACTAAAAATTTCAGTGGTTGCCAGGGGGTAGTGGGGAAGAAGGGATAAATTGGTGGAGCACAGAGGATTTTGGAGGCAGTGAAGCAACTTTGTATGCTACTATAATGGTGGATACATGTTATGATTCATTTATCTAAATCCACAGAATGTACAACATGAAGAATGAATCCTAATTCAAGCTATGGACTTGAGATAATTATGATGTGTCACCGTAAAGCTGATTTTTAAAAAAGAAAAAGAAAAAAGCACATACGAATTTTTGCTGTGGTTATTTGGGTTAATTGACCTGGTTTGGACAAGCCAAGAACTAATGATTCAATCTCTATCACATTGTTGATAAAAATTCCACAAACTTTCTCCTTTTCTTTAGACGACGGTCCATAATGTTTTTGGTGCCATAAATCCTCTCAACCTCTTGATGAAATTATGATTTCTTTTTCAGAATAATGTTTGAAGGTCATAGAGTTAAAAAAGCAAACCAATTATGTTGATGTAGTCATCAAAATATTTTTAAAAGAAATTTGTTACAGTAATAAATATGCTATTTTATTAAAACATGAAATAATAACATTTAGCAACAGATATAATAGCTACTATAATTTTAAAGTAATGATGAGTATAAATATAATTTAAATATAGCTGCAAAACTATAATTTAATATGAAAGGATATATGATTTCTAATAATAAAATAACAGATACTTCTTACGCTATATTGTTTTATTTTCCCTAGATTCATAATTGAAGAGGGTGATAGATTTCAATTGCACTGCCCTTCATTTATTTCCTATGACAGAGCAAACTCTTTACCAAGAAAACTTGTCCTCATTGTTCATCATGCTTTGAGAGTCTTTCTCTTTGAGGGCCAGTAGAACTGATTCCTTCTTGCCCTTTGCATCTGAGCTTCAGCTTGTCTTCCTCCGAGAGCCTTTCCTTGACCTCCAAATCCAAGGCAGCAATTCAGTTGGTTACTTCCTATGCGTGACCCGCTTGAAATCCTCTGCCTCGCACCTACTCTCCTGACTCCTCAGTGGATTTTGTCCTTCTCTTTCACTTCTACATCTCCAGTACCTAATGTTTCCTGGCATGCAGTAGTAACTCAATCAACATTTGTTGAGTGAATAAATGGAAGATATCTTCCCATTTGTGCCTGACAGTTCACAGCTGCTTCCTAACCTTAACCATGTGATAATCCAAGAAGGCTAATGTGCAGTGGGAGGAAAAGAGGGGGGAAATCCCCATGCCACCATCATGCTTTCCAGTGGGAAACACCTTTTTAGACCCGTGTATTCCTACTCTTCTTTGTCCTTTTCTCCAGCTTATGTCCAAACAATTATATACTAAAAATAGAAACACTGTGCAATCCACATGAACATTTATAGTGTTTTCTTTCTTCCATTTGGCTTTTCCTCAAGGGCTTAAAAATATCACGTCAAGACATGTACAAACTTTCAAACTTTTTGACACCATGATTCTTCTTTTATAAAATTAAAGAAATAATGGTTAATATCTTAAAAAACTTTCTGTATGTATATGATTGTGATACTGTGACTGATACTAGGGGGAAAAAGGGAAAATGAATCTATGTAACAATTTGGAAAAGGTTAAATAAAAAAAGAATATGTACAGGCGGCCATTAAAATTTCTATAAAATATTTTCAATGAATAATTGTCTTATACTTGTGAGTTTGAAAAAGTATATAAAAATGTTGTATATAAGAGAATGACATTATCTATCCATTTATCAGCTATTTTTCACGTATTCACTGATTAACCTACAGGCTACTCGAAACTAATAAGCACATATAACTACAAAGAAATAAAACCACAATTTTAATTATATTTGGTTGCCTTTATCTTCTATTTGCTCCTTCTTAGAATCTTTTGAATTTTCTGAGTCTACATTATTCTATAATGTGAAAATATATTTTAAGTCAGAGGCAGTGCTAAGATGTTTACGGGTCACATCTTTTTTCCTGCTCCATTATTACTGTCATCTTGTTCTGAGATAGTGTGGCCTGAAAGAGATCATAGAAGTCTTGATTTTACATATTAATTTATACATGGGATTGTTCGGATGAAGCTCCTGAAAAAGACAGAGGGTGGCTCTGAGTGGCCAAAAGATGACATCAAAGCAGCTGCTTCCCCATATGTATTAAAACTAAAAAGTGTGCCCACGAGATTCTAGGACAAGTGTGATGCATGCTTTCATACCTCAAAATTCCTACACCCTCTTTCTTATATCTATTTCCCTCACTCTTTAAAACTTGAGTTCTTAAAATTGTAGAAAACTTCTTTTTCTATCCTTTAGCCTACGCATTTAAATGACAGAATTAAAAGTTATCAGAAGTGAAACTGAGCAATGCCAAAAGCCTGGCCTCTGGTCATTTCTGTGTCTGCTCTTGAGCTCAGCTCCAATCATGAGCACTGAGACACTCCTTTTGAAGATACCTTTTATTTAAGGTGGCTTTAGAATTATTAACTCCTGATAATTCCTAACTAGGAAATGGAAAGATGTGAAACTTAATTCATTTCAGTTAGTACTAAACTGTGGTGGGAAAATATTGTCTATACCTGAAATGACATATAATTATAGATTTTATTTCTGTCTCTAAAACTGTCCTCAATCACTGGCAAATGGAAAATGTCAAACTGAGTGAAAGATTTACATACAAAACCTAAAAAGCTACAGCTCAGGTGTTTGGGAGAACATATCACAAAGTATCTTCCACTAGAAGCAAAGAAAGAGGAACTTTAGTTGGTGAGATCAGATCAGTAGACCCCAGTGTGGGCTCTACCTTTAAGTCACAGAAGACATTTTTTTAAAAACAGAAAATTGGGTTATATCAAGTCTACCATATCATCAGCATTCAAAAGACAGAACCTTAAAATATTTGACTTTTTTTTTTAATCTCCAGAGATGATTCTGATACTGTCCATTCACAGACTGGTACTTGAGGACTGCTAAAGTAAAGGATCTTAAACAATCCATCGTTTCCTTGTTCATTCATTTACTTATTCAGTTATTCAGTGTTTATTGAGAAACAAATAAGTGTTTAAGGCACTAGAAATTCAAAAAGGAAAAGATCAGCAGTGACCCTGCTCTCCCCTGCACCATGCGTCTCACACTCTGCCCTAACACATTCTCCGATGTGCAGGAGCCAACCCAGCACAGCCTGGAACTGTGGAGAAACCCTCAACAACGGGGGAAGCAGCTCATGGATAAACGATCCAGCTCCTGTCCTTTACGATGAAGATTCTAGGAGTAGTTTATGTCACAGTGGAGTCCCCACTGCCCACTACAGTAACCTTCATAACACATCCTCATATTGGCTTATCTTCCTTCCTTGTATCACTCTCTCTGCTTTCCCACTTCAGCATCCTGGGAATGTCTCCCAGATAGACTGAACCCAAGAAGTTATCTCAAGTGCTGCTTTTTGGAAGAATACAGGCCAAGGCAAAATTGAAAAGTAAGCTTCTCTTCTTCTTTTCAGGTCCTTCAGGAAGACACCACGATATGACTAGATGGTAAAGGGATATCTTGGGGAAAATACCTATGATATAAAGGGGGCTGACAGACTGTGGTAGAAGTCTAACTCCTGTGATGAAGGTTGAGTCAGAAAAGTCTTAGACTGATGTGCATGTCTAAGAACATTGTGACAAAGTCAATAAGGAGTCCTTGAGCCAAGGTTGCAGTCAAAAGAGCCTTACTTCTCCCAGGAATAGGCCTGCATTATTATCTCTTCCTGCCAGTCCTGGAGAAGCAGTAGTCAGTGGGAAATGCAGCCTTGGTGCAAACTCACTGATGAATTTTAGAAAAAGAGTTTGAAAGGATAAATAGGTAGGTAGGTAGATAGGTAGGTAGATAGATAGATAGATAGATCGATAGATAGATAGATAGATAGATAGATAGACAGGCAGGCAGGCAGGCAGGCAGATAGAGAAAGGGGTTTATTGTAAGGAATCACTTTACATGATATGGAGGCTGAGAAGTCCCAAGATCTGCAGTCAGCGAGCTGGAGACTCAGGAGAGTCACTGATATAGTTCTAGCTTGAGTCAAAAGTTCAAGAACCAGGACAGCTTTCTTAAGTTCCAGTCTGAAAACCAGCAGGCTCAAGATCCTAGAAGAACCAGTGTTTCTATTTGAGTACAAAGGCAGGAAAAGATGAATGTGTCAACTCAGTCAGTCAGGCCTTCCATTGATTAGACGAGGCCCCACTCACATCAAGTAGGTCGATCTTCTTTACTCAGTCTACTGACTCGAATGTTACTCTTACCCAGAAACATCTTCACAGACACACCTCAAATAATGTTTAACTAAATGTCTGGGTACTCGATGGCCCAGTCAAGTTGATATACAAAATTAAGCATCATACATATCTAGGTTTAATTTGCCCTTCCACCTCTAGAATCTAGATGAATCCAGGAGAGTGATGATAGAATGTAGATTAGTGTAGGCTTAACTAAGTAGAAGTCCTTGTTGCAGCCATTGCATGAATCTGATGTCATTGCTAGAGTATAAACCTTTTGAGAAACAGCTCTTGGTGCATAACTGGGCCCTGATTAAGAGAGAACACTTGACCATGGGCACTATGTGCAGGAAATCCATTTATCACTCTGCTCTTATAAGTCCCTACTCTAATAGGGTGACTGTGATGATGCTTTGGTTCTCTGGTATCAGCTCAGACACCAGGTCTAATAGTCTTTGGAATACCTGGATATTCTTCCTCCAGGAAAAGTCACCTAAGTAAATAGGCATAGGTTCCTTTGGGGAAGAATTGGGGAAATCATCGCAGAACACACTTGCCGTGGTATTTCATGCTGTTTTCTCTTAGTGAACCAGTCACCTCTTCTGTCAGTGGGTTCTGGATTTGAAAATGAACTTAGTTCTGGGGTCTAAGCAAGAGATTGTGACTTCTTACCATCTTCAGTCTCCTTTTCTTTCATTCTTACATCCTTTTAATTGTTCACATTAACCTTAAAAAAATACTTGCTAGTCTACTTTTTTTTGTAGGGACACCATGTTCTATTAGCCATCTCCACAACTCTATGTGGGTCAGGCAAAGCCCACTGGATGTCCCTTCAACCTTGTTGTCATTAAAGAAATTGTTAGGCAATTATGCACCAACATTTAACCTCTATTAATTTGAAGCCTCATCATCTCCATGAATATTAATGAGCTCAAGCCTAGAACTGCTTCCACTACCATCAGCCCCGACCTGTAGAGCCACCTCTGAACTTCTCAGTGCTGCCGATACCCCTCTTATACCAGATCATTTCTGATAGGTTTGGGAAACATCTTGTCGTCTCCTCTGAGCCTTTCCGTGGTACACAACCCTCTGGGGGGGTTTCTTAATTCACATAATGTGTCATTCCTCCCCACCCACTTTCCTCAGTCTTGGTATTCCCTCACTGCCATCTTCCAGGGCAACTCAGGCATTCTGCTTTGCTCCGCATTAGCCCAGTCTCTCTTCATCTCTCTAAGCGCCATCTTAGCATTGTGTTTGCCACATTCCTGGAGATCCTTGCCAGAGTTTCAAGTATTGTATCCTGGCTCCTGTTAAGCAAGCAAAGGCTATGCAACAGTTATATTGCCAGGGTCAAATCTTAACTCCATTTACTTAGTTGTGCATTGGGTGAGTTACTTAATTTTCCTATGTCTCAAGTTCCTCATATGCAAAATGAAGATGATAATGTCAGTACCTGTCTCAGCTACTAAATATCATAATATATGTAAAGTTCCTAGTGCTAAGCCTGTACACAGTAAATACTGAAGAAATACTCGATGCTGGCAGTGTTGTGGTTCCCATATGAAGGATGGGGTCTTTATATGATGGCGCTGCCTCTTTTGCCTACCATGATGAGGTACTGGGAATTGAAATGACCCTGGTTACTTCAAGCACTTCTCTGAAATACCACGGAATAAGCTACTCATGACCTCCTTCTAAGAACTCTGTGTTGGTTATTATATATTTTAAAAAGCTGATATTTGTAATTTGCAGCAACTTTTCAAAATATGACAGGGTGGCACTGCTAGAGTGGTGTCTCTTAGCTTTCAACCCTGTGTAGCCAACTCTCATTGTAGGGGAGTGTGATGCATTTTAGAAGCTTCTGTCAGCTTTCCTTGAGAGTTAAGCATTCTTACTTGATTCTGAGGCTGCAAACCATGAACTGTCTGTCTCTTTTAGTTCATGACCAACTGACCTTTCCCATGCAACAGGGCTTTCCGGCTCTGTGTCTTCAAAGATTAGGCTGAGAACTTGGGCAAGATAGATTTGTCAGGAAAAAAGGTACAGATTGCATGTGAAATGACATAGCCCAAGAGCAGAGAATGTCAGGGAAAAAATTATGTACTTCTCCAGGGCACCAGAAGAGGGCACACATATGAATAGGATTTAACTAAGCATTACAAATGAAGCTGCAAGGAGGTGGGTGTAGGAAACACACAAAGGTGCACCAAAGCACACCTCAAACCACTTCTAGCAGGACCTTTTCATTGATAGATACAATGGGACCAGCCAAACTGGTCTGGGGCAGAGTCGTGAGACAAAAGGATGGTGAAAACAGTGAGTCTTCCGAGAGGATACTGGGAGAGACTTAACAATGAATATACTACTAAAATGAACTGTGAGTGTTTCCGAATTACTTTGGAGGATTTATGTTTGCTACATTAAGCCTCCCAACAGCTCTACACTCAACAGATAACTGTTCCCTCAACAAATATTCGAGGGCTTGCCTCACGCACTCTACTGAGGAGCAACTGGTGACTTTTACATGATTTTGAATCTCAAGTCCACTGTTTACTAGGTGTGTGGCTTGATTTCTCTGTGTTTCTGCTCTTTCCTCTCTAAAAACATGATCATCCATCATAGTAATGGTTGCGAAGACTGAGTGACCTAATGTATGTTAAATGTCTAACATTTTTGAGAAGTTGAAATTTTCATTTCTTATAAAGGAAGAAAAATTATCATTAGGGATTGTCAGAGAAAGCTGTCAGAAGCTGGAAGTTCTTTTCTTTAAAGAAGTCCCCATAAAGATAGTACTTTGCACACATAGCACTAGATACAAGTTTTTTTTTTAATTAGCATTCTGAAATGTACTTTTTAATATTTTATTACTTAATAGATGTGAGGGGAAATTCTTCCTCAAACTGTACTGCCTAAAATTTAGGAACTGAGAAACGGCTATAGAGAAAACTTGGATGGACACTGAAGACACAAGAAATAAGCCAGAAAGCTAAGGAGCATCTCACAACTCAGTCTGGTCATGGTCCATGACTTTTAATGGTACTCTGCAAGAAGAAGCATCACACATTTTCCTGCACTGGGCACCCTGCCAGGCCATTGAGAGCATCTGTGCATTTATGTGTAGGACTAAACCAAGAAGATCCTCCCAGGAGCTGGGAGGTAATGTGGTGCTGCTGGCTCCTTGGCTCTTGGAAGGTGATCCATTGTCTCAGGACCTCCTCGTGGTCCAGCTTATGCACAGTAGGTCTGAAAGTGCCCTGGGAGCCAGCTGTGTCTTTAAAAGGTAGGTCCAGTCAATGTTTATTAAAGGACTGAAAATACCTATCTGCTGGAGACCGCTCAAGGCTCTCTTCACACTATTACCATATCTTTAGGGAAGACAGAAAGTTATTTTTAAATTGGACCTTGAGATGGAAGACACTCTGGCAGGCCTTGCTGTTCCATTTAGCTGTGCTTTTTTGATGAGAAAAATTGTCATCACCTCTGACCAAAAAGTTAAAATTGTATCTTCAGTGAAATGAGGAGCAAATTGAAACGTTTTCCTAACTCTTCTATGAAAATTTCAACTTATTTATCATCCAATGGGACACATTGGTTTATATTTTATTTGGGGATCTAGGATTTTTCTCACAATCTCATTATTAACAATTAGAAGGAAAAGATCACCGCCTTTCTCATAACATCCCCACAGTTTTGCAAGAAAGTATAATAAGGCTGTCCCATTTCTTTCTATTTTCCTTCCTAGATTTTTCTTTCAGAGCTCTAATTAGAAAAACAATTCTGCACTCATTGTCAAATTCATGCTTTCATTAATGCCTTTACTCAGTCAATAACTATTTATTGAGTACGGATCCTTTTTCATAGGAGATGATCATACAAACCACTCTTGATTTCTATGTTTGTATGCCAACATGAGGGCTTATGCAGGAGGCAAGAAAACACATGTGCATGATAAAGCAAACTATCATAGTTTTCATCTGTTTCTGTAATCCGTCTCTCCAGCAAGGTCATTTATCATTTATTCAACAAATATTATTGAGTATCAACAGAGTTCCAGATACTGTTTTAGGCATAGGGGTTGCAGGAAGGTAAAAGCAGAGTCCTTGTTCTTATTTTGATGGAGGATGAAGACAAACATAACTGAATAACAAAATACAGCACAATAGATCGGATGATGGAAATGCTAAGAAGAAATCAGGATGAGGGGATAGAGGATTGTGGCTGACTAGAGAAGGTGACAAAGCTAAAGTGACATAGACTAGAGTGCTGAATGGAATGAGATCCTCATCTAATCTCCAGGAATTATTCCTCAGGAGGAAGAAGCAAGGTTCGCCACACTCCTGTCTGAGTTCTCAGGGAATTCATATGAGCAATGGGTCCAACTGTTACATAGCAATCTTTTGCACAAGGGTCTCCTCTTCCATCCAAGAGGGGAATGTAAATTCTGCTCAGGGAAGAACTACTGATGCTAGTCAGAGAAGCCAGCCCTGGCCAGCCTGCTGAGCCGAATGGGGGCAGAGTGAAGCTGCTCAGGCTTCTCAGAGGGCAGTCATTCTCAAGAATTTCTAGTCTTTTCCAAGCACAGCCTAAACTCATTTATTATCTCAGTCTCCTGAGTCAAAGCTGTGAGAAGCAAACATGTCAAGATAGCAATGGAACAAGATAATGGGTGTAAAATGACAAGAAACAGGTAACCTCTTCCTGAACGATTCTCAGTATTGTCACAAAGAAAAAGCAAATCTCTTAAGCATAGAAAAGGCAACTAAAACTGTAGTCCAGCATCATTGAAATGACTTGTTAATTTGCCTGGGTAAAAGTTCTGGCCAGTTACTGGCAGAAATCTTACCCAACTAACACATTAGCAGGGCTGGGTTCGGGGGATGCAGTGAATTAAAGCAATAGGAGCTTTAAGTGACATACTTTCGGTTAATGATTAGCTAGGAGGTGACTCAATTTACATAATCGTAATCTTTATTTTAAACTAGGACAAAAACAGGCTGTTAACAGAATATCAATGTTCTGTTCTAAAGTATAAAGTATTTTATACAGGATATATATTTTATACAGGGCTATTGATTGATCTTCAGAAAATACCAAATTATAGTTTTAATTCCTTTAGTGAGTTTGAGGGGCAACACTTGCATATTTCATGACATACAGGAACAAAATAATTCTCATCCCAACAAAGCAGAACCCATCATAACAAGCCAGGCTGATGAAGATGGTCACACTTTATTGCAGACATTCTCAGATGTTCCTGTCATTTTTGTTTAGCTAAGCAATGGCTTGACTATATCTCCTCATTTGTTCTCAAATTCAATAAGAAAACTGAGCATCAAAAAAAGTTAACTTGAAGAATCTCTAACAGTGAAAGAAATTCTAATAAATAACTTTTATTCAACTATCTCCAGGGGAAAGAGTTTTTCCATCCCTAGGATTCTGTGCTGTTCTTTTTTCCTTTGAAATTCTCTCAATTTTTCAAAATTTCTGCTATAAATACCTATTAATTTTCTTATTTTAAAAGTTTATATTAAAAATAATAAAATTCTTCCATGAAGTGATTTAAATCTGTTTCCAGTTAAATTCCTTCTGCTGGTTCAGGTTCAAACCCACAGATCTATAGGTAATTCTTCTCTGATTGACAGCTAGGCCACTTAAACATTTGAAGAGAATTCTCTTTTTTCTCAAGTTTCCTCTGACTGATGATGGTTTATTAATCAGAAAATTTTTGATAACATAATTAGCACCTACTAATGATTGCCCTTGCAATTGACATAACAACTTTAAAAATAGGTAGTGAAGAATACTGGCCCCACTTCTTATGAGAAAATCAAAGCGTTAAGATAGTAAATTAGGTTCTAAATCTAGGTGGTCTGAGCCCCAAATGTAGGCTTTTAACCTCTGTCATCTGCCGTTGTCAGTGATTCTTCCCCCTAATTTCTGGTTTTGCATCACTGCCAGATAAGATACCTATATGGTTGCTTTCCTTCTCATCTTGCTTCTCCAGTAACCTCCTCTTAGAACTGGTTTAGCGCCCATCCACAGCTCCATGACTTTTCTACAAAAATACAAACATGTTAGGCTACCCTGAAAAGGAGGCCTTGTTGTAATATCTGTCCACTTTGATTTAGGAATTAAATGTATTTTGCATAAGACAAAGGACACCCCATCTTGCTAACCCTAGATTCAGTCAGAGCTCCTTGTTACATTGTAACATTTAAATCTGTACCAGCTGATGTGAGACATAAGGGAGAGTAAAAAAGATCTGGAGAGAGTCCACACTGGAAAACTATTCATAGAGGAAGGTAAACAAGTGAGCAGATTGGAAATCTACAGATTGAGGGAATAAAGGGTCTTCTGCCATCTGACTGGAGCAACAACCCAACAGAGCTCGGTTTGGCATACCTGAAGACTGAACAGGACAATTAGCTTGTTGCTGACAGGAGGAAAAATGCTTCCAGCTGGTGCAAGAAAGGAATGCTCAGGTTATCCCTCCATTCCTTCACCTGCTTTCAGAGGTCTTCAGAATCTTTCACCCCCAAATCTCTACCTGTAACCTGTGCCTCCAACTTCTCCTCCAACCCACAGCAGTCCTGGTAGGAAACGATCCTGGAGGATGGGTCAAGTCAGGGAATCCAGGACATAAGCCAATCGACTACATGGTAAGAAGCAACCCAGGTTACACACCTCACCAGTAAGAGCTCTGGTGAGTTCTTTGATAGTCTTTTAAAATTTTTTAACATTTTAAATTTCTTAAAAATTCAGGCAATACATACTTCTGTTCATTCACCAGGCAAATTTTAATTTTTTAAAGTTCATTCTTCATATTAATACCTGAAAATTTGATGATACATAAGTAATATAATGATGATGACAGTTTCAGATTTTAGATATTGATAAATTCTTCCCTGTATGAAAGTAAAGGGAAAAGTGTAAAAGTATATTTGTGTTTAATACATACATATTCCTTAGGCCATCAATCTTGAGTATATCGAAGTCACAAAAAATTTCCAAGGAATAAAATAATGATTCTCTGGGTCATCATTACCCTGTAGAATTGCAGGTAGTCATGTTCTATGCAAAGTCTTGACTCTGCCAGGTGGCGATTGGGAGAGAGAGAGAAGGAAGATCCTAGAGGGTGTCACCAAATTAACTTATTATTTCATATCCCCACAGGATGGTAGGCTTCTCACTTCCAAAGGCAGTGTATAGACATTGCCCATATTACCCATCTAGCCAGAAATTTACACTGCTGCCTGAACATTATCAACCCTGCTTATCATTGGGACAATCTCTATGGAAGGCAACAAGATGGAGGTGTCAGGATAACTCACTGCTGCCCCATCTCTGCCCTTCTTTTACAGGCTTCTGGGTCCTTCCCTCTGGAGGCTCTATTTTCCCCATTATGATGGTGAATTCCATATGGGTCTTAACATGCCTTGGGGCTACTCATCTTATTTATCACAAGAATGCTTGTAGCCTGTCAGGAATTAAGGTCCATTGTCTCCTTCTTCATGTCATTGTGCAGTGGACTGAGCCCCAGGGATCTACTCATTAACTCGGGATGGAATTACAGTCTCTGTTCTTCTACATCCTTTTAAAGAATTTAATTAGCAAATTTTTTCTCTTTGAGGAGCTACATTCAAAACACTGAACAAATAATAAGGAATGTATTCCAAAAACAAAGATGATTTCAATAAGATAGTTTTGAAGATCGGTATTCTGAATAACAGTTAATGCTAATTTGGGACTTTGAAATTCAGGAAAGATGTTCTTAATTCTGATTCCACCTGATTGTCTATTCCTTGGAGACATTCATTCAAACAATGCAGTGGAAACAAATACACCATGATTATTATATTTATGTTTAGTTTCTGCATTAATTAGTCAGTGTGATGGGAAAAGAGCCTCCTTTCCCCTTAAACAGTATGTTCTGTTAGCATTCCTGTTTAGTCTAATGATTTCCCTTAAGACTTACAAATAATTAATTTTTATTTTTATCAAGCTATCCTAATGCAATTGTCTATTTTCCTAAGAATGAGACTTTTCTTCTCTTGGCAGGTATGCATCACATTTAGAAATTTTCCTAGTTTTTTTTTTTTTTTTTTTTAAGGCACAAGAACACACATTTAGCAAGAAGAAATCAAAAACAAAAAGTGTCAATTAAATGCTTTCATTTCTGTGAACATTTTCCCACACTGCAAAGTCTTGTAAGTCATAAACAGAAAATAGAAAAGATATTAACTAATATATATAGCATAGATAAACAAGAAGTTCATACTGTATAGCACAGGGAACTATATTAAGTATCTTGTAGTAACTTACGGAGAAAAAGAATATGAAAACAAATATATGTATGTTCAACGTATGACTGAAGCATTGTGCTGTACAGCAGAAATTGACACAACATTGTAAACTGACTATACTTCAATAAAAATACATGTATACCAAAAAAAGTTGAAACTACTGAGTTACAGTACAAGTAATCTTGGAAATGTTTTATTATTAAACCTTGATACCTTTTCCATTTTTCTTTTCTTGCCATAATGGAAATAAAGGATCATACTCAGTTCTAAATTCAAACATGTTAAATTTCTTAAAATACGTTAACTTTCTTATCAATATTTCTTTGTAACAAATAACCTTATCTCAAGTTTTCTTTTTTCTTTCTTTTTTTTTTAGAAACTGTTTATTTTCTGTCAATCTATTTCCATTTTAAGAGTTTGTGGAAATAACAGCTTACAACCACTCGGAGGTTGTTGCAACCCATTCGGTGGCCTGAGCAGTGGGAGCTGCAGTCCTTGGTAATGGGCTGAGCACTCCAGTCTTCAGTAGGGAACCACTGAATAGGCACAGAGGGCACCTGAACACCTTTGGACCAGTCTACCACCTCAGGCTGAGTAGCAGTGAACTCAGGAGCAGGAGCCATCCATTCACCCTGAAATTCCTCCATGGTCACAGCCTTTTCAGCTGCAGTCTGCTCTTCCTTCTCAGTCTCTTCAGGATCTCTGTAGAAGTAGAGATCAGGCATGACCTCCCACGGGTGTTCCCGGGAGATGGTGCCGCGCATGCGCAGAACCTCCCGGGGCGAGCATCCACCACACCAGACCCACTGAGTGAGCTCCCTTGTTGCTGCATGGGACGGCAATGTCCACATGGCATAAAGGGGAGTCTGTGTTACACAGGGCAATGGTAGGCAGGTTAATGTAAGATGCCTTGGTGAGAGGCTGGTGATCAGCCCTGGGATCAGTAACCACCAGAAAGCTTTCCCGGAAAGCTGCCTGGATCTGGTTAGTGAAGGTTCCAGGCATGAAACGGCCAGCAATAGACGTGGCTCCAGTGGCAGCAGCAAACTTCAGCACAGCTCGCTGGCCAGTATTCAGGGAGAATACGACACTGACATCAGCTGGGTTTTCAATGGCAACAATGGCACGAGCTGCCGGCAGAAGCTTCTCCCAGGGTCTCTTCAGATTTATGATGTAGATGCCATCACTTCTCCTTTTGTAGATGCACTGCTCCATTTGGAGGTTAAGGTTGCTGCCACCCTAGGGGGGCTCCTGCCACAAGGAATTTGAGGACACTCTCCTCCTTCATTTGCAAGACATCAAGGGCTCTGGACATTGTGAAAGTTTCCCTTTAAGTTACGATGGGAATCCGGAACAGAGCCATATGGACCCCTCTCTGGGTAGCGTGGAAAAGCTCAAGTTTTCTTTTGGTTTTGAAATAGAGTGTACAAGGGAAAAGGAGACACATGAGAATGTCTTTAAATTTTTCCTCCCCTCATCCACCCCTTGCTATCCGATGATCAGTAAGAACAGAGATATATGGGATAGGGAGAGAACCTAAAACATTGTTTTTAATTTGGCCCAAGGATAAAAGCCCTATAGATATTGGGAGTCTGAGCATCTCAAGATAAGGAAAGAGGAACTCCTCATGGAATTCTAAAGTGGAAATATGGAAATGATCTATGCAGCTGTACCAACTGAGTACCTCCCCTACCCCTACTTTCAAACAGATATACTGGTACATCTCAAGTGGTTACCGGGTGTTCTGTATATTGTGGACGTTTCTGCAGCATCAGTTCATTTTTACCCCCACTGTATAGCAGCTCGTGGTTTGGGTGAGGTTGAGCCCATCACAAACTCTACTGATAGATATTTCAAATAGGCCTAAGATGACAAGTGTGCAAATCATCTGTTTACAGTGTTTGATTCAATGTAGAAATGTAATTTAAATTGGCCCAAAGTGAAGCACAATACTGTTGTTTGATAGTTAGTGTAGGGGATGGACTCTCTCCTACTCGGAGAGTAAATTAAGATCCAGGGGTCCATGTCAATATAAATGAATAAAACAAGTAAGTGGAGAGAGAGGAAATGTTTACTTACAGGAGAATTTCAATAAACATGGAAGAAATGCTAGAATTACAAAACTACCCACTTCCCAGGCATTACCATAATATTTGTTTAGGTAGGAATTGTGTGAGTGAACGATAGTGAGTGAAATTATGATGAAAAACAGGACATTTACCAACTCATATAGAATCTCCCCACAAGATATTTATTAATTAAAAACAGTTAGAACAAATATTACAGTACACAGATCTGGTAGACACCACCTAACCAAGGGATCATGGTTACCCAGTAATGAGACAATCGGTGTCAGGTGCTGCCTGACATTATGCATTGAAAAGGACACACTATCACTTTTGGGATGCTCTTGCCAAAAATGCAGATCCTGAATCTAATCATAAGAAAAGCTCCAAACAAACAAACAGATGCAATAAGAGAAGTCTACATACAGTCTGGCCTGAATTCATCGATCATGTGAAGATCAGGTAATATCATCAAAGGCTTTTCCAGGTTAAAGACATCTAAATATAAATGACCTATAAATGTAATTTGTGATTTTGGATTGAATATTGGATCAGGAAAAATATACATATGCTTATATATATATGTATACATTCTTTTGCTGTAAAATTGACTAGTGAGAAAATTAGTAGAATTTCCACTAAGGTTTATAGATTAGATAACAATATTGTATCAGGTAATTTCCTACTTCAACCATTGTAATATCGTGCAAAAGAATGTCCTGGTTTTTAGGAAATACACACTGAAGTATGTAGGAATTAAAAGATCTGCCTTAGGTTTAGGAAATAGGGAACGATTAACTTTCTTATTTCTTCTTCTTTTATTCTCCACTTAAGAAACTGCCTTTGGCTCTTGCAGGGATGAAGCAGGAGAGAGAAATGATGTAAGGGACAAAAGTAATATCTTTTTAAATTGGTACCCAGTGTAATTCACATTGGTGCTTCCTGGGTTTAGCGATGCAAGAGAGAACAGATGCTTTTATTGCTTCACTAGAAGCCTTCACAGACCATTTGACTGTGCTTCCCAAGAAGTGGGCCATGCATTTTCATCTAGCTAAGTACATGTCATTTTTCAGTCCCTGGAGCTCAGTACTCCACGATGTATACTGATGTTACTATGAGGCAAGGTTTGAAGTGCCTCCATATTCTTCTGTGAGACCCAAAGTTGGTCCTTGGAGAAATACTAATGCATCCTGGGTACTGAGAAAATCTTGGATTCTAGAACCCTCAAATGCAGCTGCCTGTTCTCATTCAGAGCCTCTAGCAAGTCCATTTTTCAGTTTAGACTTTTCAAGTTACAGGTTAAGAGTTCAGGGCACATAGTATTAAGGTCTCTCTTACTTGGTCTTTTCGCTCCTTCCCGTATGGAACAGTAAAATTCCATAGGGTCTCAACACAACTTTTTTTCCCAAACAGATAGCTTCTCTCAGACTTTTCAGCACTAACTCTTTTAGAGGTGAGTTCTTGGTTTATGGCCTCATAAAAAATTCTCTACCTTGTCTTTTATAGATACTGCATGAGATGTCTACCACCTCTGTTTGAAATGTGAGACTATATGCCATCTATTTTGTTGTTGTTTTTGGATTTCTCACACCTTAGCTAAAACTGAGAAAAATGTTTCACTTTAACATCTTATTGTATGTGTTACAATAATATTCATTAGAAAACGCAGCAGAATCTCTGGCAAACTGAAGTTGTACATGTATTGGGAGATGGTCTAGAGCAGTCATCCTAAATTAACATATTTATTTCCAAAATTAAGGTGCATTAAATATTAATTGTATCATGTCTCTTGGGATTTGGTGCTTTGTTCTGTATTGTTTTCATGTGAAACACAGATGAAGATAGAGTGTCTAGTGAGCATCAATAATCACATTGTCTCAAATGGCAGGATCTCCTCCTTTTTAGGGCTGAATAGTATTCCATTATCTTGTCATTCTCCTAGTGAATGTTTGAACAAATATTTAAAAAATATTTAATGACTCCAAATTTTTCAGTCACCCCAGGCAAGGGACCAAATTATTATTCTGCTACAAGTTTTCACTTTTTTTGTCCCCTCTGGTTCTAGGCAAACCTTTCTTGTGCTAAATTCTATTAATTATCTTCCCCTCCAGGCATTAACTAAATTTAGGCTCTTTTTCCTTTCTCTTTTCTATACACACAGCACATACATGCACACTCATACATATTCCCTTATTAAAAACCTGCTGGCAGCAAACAATAGCAGTAGAAAGACTTGATAAAGCAATTAACATTAGGGTGTAAATATCTGACAAAGTCTGAAATGTGTTAAGTAGTCAAAAGTATTTACTTACTAATAAAGGACAGAGCATTTTCCCAAAGACATAAGTTTTAAGGAAGAAATTTCAACAATAGGAAAATAGGGAAAATTTTGGAGTTAAGGCCTGTTTGGGTTCCCTCTAGGTCTGTTCAATCCAACAGATAAGTACTGAGCAACAGAAGAATGACAGGTTTCAAAAATTCAGAGATATATATGACCCAGCCTCAGCTTCCAACAATGTGTAATCTAATGACAGAAGCAACTATACAAGAACATAGCAATTGCCATAATGAGTAGCAAAGTATAGAAGACAGGGAAAGAATGGGGAAAAGGAAACTAATCAGCCTTTGAAATTAAAAAAAAAAAAATCCTACAATGAGGCAATACTTGTAGAATGAATATAAATTAGCAAATAGTACTAAAGTTGGAGAGCGAGAGAGTAGTAGGGTAGGGAACCAACCTTGCATTCCTGGGATAAACCTCACTTGCGCATGATTTATTATCATTGGTATATACATATTTATAAAATATTCAATTTTATATTGGATTGCTTTTGCTAAAATTTGATAAGAAACTTTCATCTACGTTCATAAAGGATATTTGCCAGTAGTTTGTTATTTCAATGTTTCTGTCAAGTTTTTGTATCAGAGTGTTACCAATCTCACAGTGGTTGCTTCAGGATTTGTGTAGACACCTTTAACTTAGAATAATCTACCTTCAAGTAACACGCCGCTTCACACTCCAGCTTCAGGGTTGTAGCAAGGATCAAATGCATTAATATTTATAAAACATTTTGAACAGCACTTGACACAGGCAGTGCTATTTGTTTATTAATAGATACTTACATTAAAAATTTTTTTTTGCCTTTCTCCAATAGACTGTGAGCTTTAAGAAAGAGGCATTTTTCTCTGTTTTGTTCAATGTTACATTCCAAGTGCCTAGAAGATTTTGCTAATTTTAATCAGTAGTTTAGTGTTGAAGATGCTGATTAAGCCCAAATGCTTAGGGAACAATCTATTTTATAATTCCTTCCTTGGCATATTCACTATCACTTATCCCACGGTGATGTGGTGAAAATGAACTTAACGCTGCCTACAACCTGAGAAACTAGTTGCTTAGGAAAACTTAAAGCTATAGAAAAACTTTGCAAAGGAGAAGAAATCCTATGTGTTGGCATGCTTTTCCTCGGGTTTATCTTTCCTTAGATTTAGCTTTCCTTGCCTTTAAATATAGGGTTTGAAATATGAGTATATGCCTTTAGAAAAGTCTGTTTTGGTTTAGTGCCTAAGTCTTTCTAATAAAAGATAGAGGACCTTTGCATTATCACATGAACAACCTAGGAGGCCTAAGTTCTAGTCGATTACAAAAAAAAAATTAATATTCCTTATCCTATCCTCTGTCCTTCTGTCCCCCACCTCAGTCTACCAATCAATATACCATTAAC
Source organism: Camelus bactrianus (assembly GCF_048773025.1). Classification (NCBI taxonomy): domain Eukaryota; kingdom Metazoa; phylum Chordata; class Mammalia; order Artiodactyla; family Camelidae; genus Camelus; species Camelus bactrianus. The sequence goes on from NC_133541.1 coordinate 33,126,905, forward strand.
TGTTACCCGAAATAAACCTTACAAGAGTTCAAGAAACAGATTGACTTCTGAGAGTGATACAGTTCAAGTTTTAGATTGCCCCAAATCTGACATTGACAGTCTGGTATATAGGACCATTTCAGTATAATTTTAATTACCAAAATTCATTCAAGGAATATCTCTTAACGAGATAGTAATTGGCTTATTCCCTGCTGCTGGACACAAAGGCAAGAGATTGTGCTAATACAGATACTCCTCAAAATTCCAATTCGGAAAAAAACCAAAAAAAAAAAAAGACAAGCAGAGGTGAAAAGAGTCTTGTCCCACAACTGCTCTAATTTACTAATTTATAACTAAATGAAACAAAGGAAATGATAAATTATAAACTCTGACATTCTTGCAGTTCAACCATTAGTTATTTTAAAATGCTTTGTGGTCCAAATATAGTTATCTGATAGGAGACTGTCAGCACATACACTTTTACTTTTAATTTTGCAACTTGGGCTTCTTTCCACAGTTCTCATATTTTAAAACTATTATTCATAGGTAACAAGAAGAGTATGTTTGACTAAACATAAATAATGACATCTCGAAGGAGATTAAGCAAGTGAATTTAGCACTTATCCCAAATTAAACTTTTATCATAGAGCTATAGTGCGTGCGTGTGTGTGTGTTATGGTGTTTGAAACCAATTTTCATTACCAAATATTTTTTAAGCAATAGTTATTTTTCATCACTCATCTCTCAGAATCCATAAACTAAATATTGAGATTATGGCCCGTGACCTTCTGGTAACTTACTTTCTGTTCTGCCAGCATCCTGCGCTTAGAACATTAGTCTCATTCATGTAAATGCCACCTTCCTCAGCCAAGACTTCCATTAGGTCAAGATTAATGTAACTAATGAGCATTCTGTGACTGTGTTTAAACCCCACCCCCACTCCAGCTCATCATCAGTACTCCTCCTTCCTGATCTGTCATTATGACACAGTCACCTTTGAGATAATGGATGTTGAACCAAGTTTAGAAATCCTGTCACAAGCTTGATTCTCCTTTCTCTCCTCCACCTCACTCCATCAGCCTCCACCAAAATAATAAATGCTCTTTTAGGAACTCAGGAAAAGATAAAACATTTATTTAAAAGTTGCAAGCATTGACCTTAATTTACCTGGCTTCCTGGTTATTTTCAAATCCTTCCTGTCTTATAGTTGGACCATTGAGAGTGTAAAGCTACCTGGTCCACAATTCTACTGGTATAAACTCCATTTTAAAAAGCAGTAAACTAGGCAGCAGTTGTACATAGTTTAATTAATTATTCAGTCTGATTTGATACAGAGTAGGAACTTCCTGAAAATGACGTGTACTGTACGGGAAATACATATGCAAAGTCATACAAACTAGCCTGCAAACATATAACACATTTATTCCTGGAAATAAACAAGCAAACTTAGACCTTTGGGTTTTTTTTTTTTTCTTCCAGTTTTCCTAAACATAACCCCCACCTGTTTAGGTGCCAAAAAATTAGTATAGAGATTGTGTCTGCTTTCTTCAAAATGAGAGAATTCAGACTAGGCAACTAATTCTCCTGGAATCTTCCCAGGAACTCCTTATTTCTGGGTCTAGTTATTTCCCTTGAAGAACTGAGTGTTGAGATGATAGAAGAGGAAATAAGAGGGGAAGAGCAAAGTGCCTTTTCCATCCTTGTACATCTCTTTTCATTTCTCTCTCTCCACCTGCTGTCTGCCCCACTATTAAAACACTTGGAACTGGAGCTTATCTGAAAGGCTTATCTATGGATGAGTTCAGCGTAAAATGGAGGAAACGCAGTAATTAACATGAAGCATGATTTCTATTTGTATCTATTCTTGCAGGTTCTTGTCATTCTACCGACCCCCAATTCCTTTCACTTTTCTTCTTCTCCACTTACCTAAAAATCCTGATGTGAATTAAGATTCAGCAAAAGACAGTTCAACACTTAAACCTTTACTATCCTGAGTAGTTAATTAATTATTGGCTAAACACTCCATTGCTCCAAGGCATTGAGAGGAGATTATGTTGTCAATAGTACTGATGTAGTGTAGGTAATTAACAAATGCATGTGTTCAGTTGATTGATTGAACAATACTGAAAATCCACCGGGCTTGGCAGAGTGAAGATATGATTTCTATTTTTCCATCTTAAGTCTACAAGTACTACTTGACCTTTATGAAGTAATAGCAGGAAGTCACAATGAACAATCAGAAGGAAACAGAAATGCTGTGGGTTTCTTTTTAGGCTCTATAGCATTAAAACAGCTAAAGGATAGGAAGGGGAAAAGTGCATGGTTGTGGGAAGGAAATCAAGTTAGCCTAGAGTCTCTTCATGTCATGGAATGTCTCTTATGGTTTTATTTGTATATTATACCCATCCGTTTCAAGGTTGCTCTAATTTTTAGAGTGGAAAGCAGTGAAATGAAGAATCTCTGACTTCAAATATTCCCTTAGCCCCCTGAAAGCAAAAGCACATTACTGGGTTTACAGTATCAACATTATAATTGTATCATTGGCAACCCAAAGGGGAAAATTCAAGTCTTATCAAACTGTTAGGACTCTGACCAGACTGTCTTAACGCCATCCATTTGCAGATCAATTAAATTAACTGCTCAGAATACCTTATGAACACTCAACAGCCCTCTAGTGAACACCCAGGCATAAATATCCTTAAAAACACTATTTTTAGTCACTATCCCCAAAATAATTAGTGTAATATTAGAGACTCTTCTCTTTATCCTAAAAATATCAGGAAATCAGGTCCACAGATGATGAATATTTTCATTTGGAAAATGAGAGAATGTAACCATTAAAAAATTCCCATCTGTCTTTTATGATGTAAGAATTGCCTGTATTTCAGTGCAGGCTTTCATCGGTTCTGTGTGCATAATTTCACACCGGTTTGATCTTCCCAGGGACTTTTTTTGCCCCTAGCTTTCTGCATAAATGTGAAATAATATATTATATCTGATAAAAGATTGATGGTGCCTATCTAAACTATTTTTCCCAGTTTGAGCAGGTTTCTCCTAGCTTTACTCTTCTAGTAGTTCAGTGGGTTCACAGGGTTGCAGTGAGAGATTAGCCAAATGCTGTTCCTAATATTTCAAAAGGCAAATTCTCTGTCAACTCAGGAATGATACTCTAAAATTCATCTGACTTTTCTATGAGCCCATGAAATGTTGAACCACACCTAAAACTGCAGTTTTATACCTCCACCTGCTATTCCACTGTTCCAATTAAGACATTTCTGTCATTCTATCATTTATCTTATATTTCTCCCATAAATACTCTAACTCAATTTGCACTTGTATTGGCATGAATGTTTTTATTTTCTTCAGAGCTTATTCAGTATTGAGTTCCTCAGTTTTATTTCTGTCTCAGGAAACCACTCTACAGACTAAAATCTCTCTCTCTCTCTCTCTCTCTCTCTATATATATATATATATGCAATGTGTCATCATAAGTCATTGATTTGTTATTTGTAAATATGGTTCTGGTTTTTTGCATTTCTTCTGATTGAGGGAGTCCTAGTGAAGGATTCTTTTTGTGTCCAGATTCACTATTCAGGCAATGAAGAATGGCAGGCACACTGTGTCTTCAATCTCACGCTGTTTTTCCTCTTGGCAAACTCCTGTTCAAACATCTCAGAACTTAACTGATTTTTAGTATCACCTATAAGGCTTCAAAACATAGATTTCTCAGTTCTTTCCCTGAAATTTCTGATTCAGTGGTTTTGAAATAATGTTTGAAGTTATCTTTTAGGAAATAATCCTGATGGCCAACAAGCACATGAAAAGATGTTCAGTATTGCTCATTATTAGAGAAATGCAAATCAAAATTATCATGAGGTAATCATCTCACACCAGTCAGAATGGGCATCATTAAAATGTCTACAAATAAGTGCTGGAGAGGATGTGGGAAAAAAAGAACCCTCCTACACTGTTGGTGGGAATGTAAATTGGTGCAGCCACTATGGAGAACAGTATGAGGTTCCTTAAAAAAACTAAAAAATAGAGTAACCATGTGATCCTGCAATCCCATTCTTGGGCATATATCTGGAGAAAACTCTAATTCAAAAAGTTACATGCACTCCAATGTCCATAGCAGCACTATTTACAATAGCCAAAACATGGAAGCAACCTAAATATTCAGCAACAGATGAATAAATAAAGAGGTTTGACATATATATATATATATATATATATATATATATATATATAGATATATAGATATATAGATATATAGATATATAGATATATAGATCCCAATGGAATATTACTCAGCCATAAAAAAGAATGGAAGAATGCCATTTGCAGCAATGCGGATGGACCTAGAGATTATCATATTAAGTGAAGTAAGTCAGACAGAGAAAGACAAATATTATATGATATCACTTATATGTAGAATCTTAAAAAAAATGACACAAATGAACTTATTTACAAACCAAAGATAGACTCATAGACATAGGAAACAAACATGGCTACCAAAGGGGAGAGATGGGGAGAAGTGATAAATTAGTAGTTTGGAATTAACATATACACACTACTGTATCTAATGTAGATATACAACAAGGACCTACTGTATAGCACAGGCAACTATATTTAATATCTTGCAAAAATCTATAATGGAAAAGAATTGGAAATATATATATATATATAGAGAGAGAGAGAGAGAGAGAGGAAAAAAAACTGAATATATATCCTATAGAGAGAGAAACTGACTCACTTTGCTGCACACCTGAAACTAACACATTGTAAATTAACTATACTTCAAATATTTAAAAATAAAAATAAAATTTTTTAAAGAAATAATCCTTACCTGAGGACCAAAAGTGTCTTAGATTTGTTCAGCATAGTATTCTCAGTCCTTGCATAGTGGGTAGTCAGTAAATGGCTTAATTAATTAATTAATTAATTAATTAATTAGAAATTGATGCATTACCTATTCAACAGTTGTGTATTAATTTTTTCAGTGATTAAAAGTTAAGTGGGGTACAGAAGATATGGCCAATTTCTTGACCTTATGGAACTATCTACATTAAATGATTAAGCAACAACTAAAGGCAACACTTGATTAATTATCAAAACACTGAGTCAAAGTGATACGTTTTTCAAAGAATAAGAAAATCAGAGAACATAAAAAAGTTACACTTACTCAGTAGCATGTCATTATTGAGTACCTACCATTTGTGAGGCTAGTTTGAGGGAATTAGAAAAGAATAAGACAGCATCTGATCTCTAGACATTCTTAGCGTAATGTATGGTAAGCATTTAAAGTAATCAGTAACGCTATGCTATCAACAAGATTGTTGGGAATTTGAGAGGGGAAAGACTATTTGTGCCTGTTGTGATGGTGATGGTATTCAAGGAAGATTTCACAGGAGAGAATGGACATGTATCATGTTATTTTTAGAGGCATAAGGTCGGTATTGCTGGTACCTACTGGGTAACTGCACACAAGCAATCTTTTCCTACTATGAAAAGGGGGATCCCAAGGAGAAGGAAGTTCACTGAAGCATCATTCCTACCTTTATATGTTTAGGAATGTTAGGTGTAGAGCCCCAGTATTCCAAACTCTTACACATAAATAGGTTATTACATCACCTCTAAAGACCACTTGAAATATAGGTTCAAGTCAGTTGTAAACAAGATCATTCTATTTTGAAAGGAATTTATGATGCTAATGTTAAGGTTGTAATGTAAAATAATCCCTTGTTAACTGAGAAAGATCACAGGTTGTTATGGTCAGTGAGTCATGTGGCAAACAATAATCATGAGGTGAGGACATATATTCCAAGGCAAGATTATAGAATATAACTTAACAGGACTTAAGGTTGTTAGAAAAAGACATATATTTCTACACAGGAAAGACCCCATCTTGATTTTTTTTTTAGTTGTTGTTACTGCATATAGTTTAAGAATATTATTCACAAAATATTTAACCTATTATTCCAAAATTTTTACCACTAAAAATTCCTCAGTCAGCTTAACATCCCATGTAGGGTGGGCTCCGTATGTCGCAAGAATTAATATAAGTATACTTCGACAAGTGTAATGCTGGTTGGGGGCTGGGGTGAAGAGGAAGAAGAGCATGTTACTTTAGAAATAGAAATATTTTCAAAATGGAGTCCATCCTAAAGGTGTCCACATTGTGCATGGGTGGGGGGTATTTTCTATGAAATAGTAATAATGTATTACTTTATTTGCAAATTTAGCATAATAATGCTATTGATGTAGTCTATTTTCTTCAAGACAGCTTACCTTGTCTTGATTGAAAGCAGAAATATTTACTTAGAACATTTTAGCTATCTGGTTAGATAGTAGAAAGAAATTAGAGTAAGATAAGAATGCTTAATATAGATGCAGGTTATCAAAGGCAGTTCTTTAATCTTATTCCTGAATATTTTTAAGAATAAGATTGACTAAGGCATAGAAAATGTAGCAGAGAGATAAGTCAGGTAATATAGATCAAATATATTATGAAAGCCTTAAATACAGCTGGAAAGATTAACATGTCACTCGGCAGGTAACTGGAGAGTGACTGACTGCTTCTGATCAGGAAAATTATATGACTGAAGCTGGGCTTTCATTGTATTTAACTAAGACAAGAATAACAATAAAAACCTTCTTTTCTGTGTTTTATCTTATTATTACAATAACATTTAAGAAACTGTCACAATTAAGTATTTAAGAAGCACAGTTACAGTCTCTCAAATATAGCCTTCCTGGCAGTGGTGAAGGTTTGAAGTTTTCAAAAAGAATCTCTAACTTCTAAGCCTGTAGAGACCTATTAGAAATGTAATTAAGATAATCAAAACTATCCTGGAGTTTATCCTTTTTTTCTGTGTAAATTGACATTTTAATTCAGTTTTGAATTAGGATTTATTTTTCTTATAAGTAGGACTCAGCTTATTCAGAACACAGAATAAGAGTCCTACACTAGGAGGAAAAAGGGGGATTAAAATGTGAAACATTTTGAGGCTAAAAGAAAGTAATGGTAGTATTATTTGGTAATGACACTTTGATCTGCTGTTCAGCATTTGTAATCAGCATCAACTGATTTTTTTTTTAACCAAATATAGGCCATTTTTATTCTCATAAAATACAGCCTTGTAGGAACAAGAATTGCAGAAGTCATAACAGGGAAATGAAATTCACACGTGGCTACATAGTCACGATGCACCCTACAGAAGTATCCTCAGAATGTGTATCTTGAGTCTGCTGACACAAGAGTTGTTTGTGCATCTGAAGTTGGTATGCTGCAAAATAATCAGGAAAATTACTTCCATCTGCACAGCCACGTTTTTAAAAAAAATTCAATATTTGCTTGACTTTTAACATGAAATCTTGAGTCGAAAATTTGAAGCAAAAAAAAGATTATCACTTTATTTTCAAGTTAAAACTGGAGGGGAAAATGCTTTTAGTTAATTGTGGCAACCTGAGCCATATTTGAAACAATGTGGTCAAGAGAAAGGACAATTCTAGATTCTGTCTAAAATAATGAAATTATATTAAAAGTCTTTTGACTTAAGTTAATCAAGTGGAGTCATTGCATGACTGTGAGCATGGTCTACAACAGCTGTCTTCTAATGTCAATTAGCAAACGTCTTCAATTTCCTTGAATCTGATGTCTTAGGCTAGAAGGCTGCATGATGAGAAGCAGTGTCAGTAGACCATTACTCAGAAAGTAAGGTAAGTGCCTGGTAAATGGTCAGCAGTGAGCCAGTCAGGCATCCATTTCTACTTCTGAGCCCCTAAAGACAAGCAAAACCTAGACAATCATAACTCCTTCAACCTATATGGCCTCTAATCTAATTCAGGAAAGGAAAATTGGCAGGCTAAGTGCAATGGACTTTATATGATGTAGCTTTTATACATGGATGCTTCTCATCTTTTCTCAGGGATAGAGGAGAGAGAATATTAACATCAATTCCTGACTGATTTAAGTGAATGGAATGCACAAAAAGGACATTCCTATATTTGGCACCAATACTTTGACCTTGAGAGCTTCCAACATGGATAGGTGTGACTCATGATGTATCAACCTTAGTTTTGTCAATGTCAGATCAGTTTCTTTTATAAACTGATTAGGTATTCATCAATTGTTAAGATACATGTGAGATATCAAATATCTCTTAAAAATGCATACAAATAGTTTGACACGGCTAATTTTGTTACACAGTTAATTGGCTATTTCTTTGCATACAAAAATAGCCCCATGGGTATCAGCATTCAATGACAGGGACAAGGTAATGGGAGTAAATGTAAAAAAATGTTATTAGCTGTGATGTTTAATAAATGTCCTGAACTACAGAGAAATACAAATCTACCATTTTCCTAAGATAATATCAAAGCAGGCAAACAAAAGCAATACAAAACAAAAGCAAAAGGTAAAAAATCCACCAAATTGAAAAGTCAGACAGAGAAAGTGAAATATCTTTAAGCTTGTCTGGAAAGGTGCCAGACATTCAGTCCATAACAACATATTTTGCCAGAAATGCAGTGGATTTGTTGAAAAAGAGGTTTTCAGCTCACTAGAACAGCATTATTTCAAGAGTTCATTTGGGTACAACAAACATTATTATTGGTGAAAATATTAGGCACATTCTGCCTTTGACTGAGGGTATTGTTCCGTACTTTGCTTTCAACTATGAAATATAGTCATTTGTTTTACTCTTTGCCAGAAAATTGTCATGGTCAAGAATATGAACTGGAGGCAGACTCTTCGGGTTCAGACCTCCTTTTTTTGCCACTTAGAAGCTGGTATCTTTGGTCAAGACTAAACCTTTCCATGCTTTGGTTTCTTCATCAGTGTAGTAGAGAAAATAGAACCTTCTTTATTGTTATGACAGTTAGATAAGTTAATAACTTTAAAGGGCTTGGAATAGTGCTTCACACATGATAAATGTCCAGAAGGAGTCAACAATTATTTTCATAAGCCCATCATTATAAGAGCGAGATATATGAGTTAGATTGTTAGATTGTAAAGTTTTTATTTTGGGACCTCAATTCCTAAAATCCTTCAGCTTCACATCTAAAAGAGAGGCGTTTGTAAATCCTTCTGTAAACACAATCAGCCAATTCCTTCTGTAATAGGAAAGAAAAAATCTGATTCCATATTAGAGCTGTTCCTTTAGCTCTAACCCTGTGCTCTGTTTCATGTTGGTTCTGCACATTTTGTAAAAGAGTGTTGTTTATAGCCTGAAGTATACAGGACAGCCCATTCTCAAGGCTCTGATCTTTAAAGGTATAACACTTTTTCATTCATATAGAGATAAAAAGTTGGAGAACAGAGGATAACATTTGTCTTATTGAAGGAAAACTACAACCTGACTTACATGGACAGCTGCAGTAACAAAGGGTTCCAACACCAAGAAGTTTGCAACAAACAACCACACACACACCCTTTTTAGTATAAAAGGAACCTCAGCTCTGACTTAGGGAAGATGGTTCTCTAGGACATTAGTCTGCCATCTTCTCAGTCTCCTGGCTTTCCAAATAAAGTTGTTATTCCTTGTTCCAACACCTGGTTTCCCAATTTATTGGTCTGTCGTGCAGCAAGCAGAATGAGTTTGGACTTGGTAACATTTTAGAAGAGTACTTCAGTGCCTTCATATGATGTTATCTTTAATTAAAGAGTCTATTGTTTATATGAATTTCACTGAAACTTCTGAATTTCATTAGGAAACTGCAATCTCTTTGGTTCTACTTAGCAAAGGCATTGATTTGGAACCCTAATCTCTCATCTTCCCATGCTGGTTTGAGATATTTTACAATACAGATCTTAATATATTCTAATATATATTAGTACCTATATTAGTGTATTTTAGAAGTAAAAACTTAGAGTTAGTCTCTACAAGTGCTTGGCTAACATGAAGGCTGATAGCCAAAGAGACCTGAAGGTTATAGTGAAAATGGAGCCAGTGTTTTTGGCTCGCCCATTACCCATCCAGTTGAGTTTGAGAGAGAATGCTCTCCTGCTCTTTGAGAAGATACAATAATCCAACTCCAGGGTGAATCTTCAGCTAGCTAGAGAATTAGACTATTAAAAAGACAGATATCAAGAAGATACTGCCAACCTTAATGTGTGCTACTTTTAAATCCCCTTTTCTCTTTCAATCGGGCAAAATCTTTGATAGCTTCCAACACTCAGCTCTAGAACCCAGTCATTCATTCATTCATTCATTCATTCAAAAGTTTATTTATTATTTATTTGTTAAGAAGCTACATACCAGATAATTTTTCTTTCTCTTTCCCTGCCCTACCCCAAGATCTAAACTGTCAGCCAGTCCTGTCAACTCTAAATTTTGAATTCCTCTAAAATCCATTCTAAATACATTCCCTTCCCTCTATTCTAACTTCTACTAATCTAGACCCAATCACAATCATTTTATATTTATAAATTAATTACTTATAATACTTCCAATATTATTCTTTTATATTTTCCATAAAGAAACAGTAGTAAAATCACTTAAAGTGGAAATTAAAACATTTGCTCTCCTACCAAAAACTGCCTTAAAATGAAGATTCAGCTCCTAACTTGCTGGGCTTTATGCGGTCCAGCTCCTGCTTACTTCTTGGTCTTCATTATATGACATTCTCCTTGTCACTCAAGTTTTCGCTCCAACCTCAAAGGTTGGCCACATTTATAAAGTTGTTTCTCAGCCACTATCCCAAACACTATTATATTTTAACTACAGAACTTATCACCAGCTGATATTTTGAGTCTATCTACTTGACTACTATCTGTCTATCCCAAGTATAATTAAAACACCTGGAAATAAAAATCAGGCATTTTTTTTTGAAACTGTTAAGTCAGTACCTAAAATAATGCCTGGCACCTAGCAGATACTTAATAAAAATTGTTGAATAAATATTGAATGTTACTCTAGTCTTTGGTACCATAGATATCTCTCACAAAATGATTTTATCTAGAAAAATATTGTATGACATTTATATTTTCTTCTTATTTTCAAAGTACTTTTATATGTGTTATCTCATTTGATCATGACAACCCTTTGAAACAAATAAACTATTGATCTATTTTGTCTTTTGGAGATTATAAATCACTCAAGGGAGTCAATTTTTTATTTATATATTTCACCATTTTAAACAAACTCAGGAGATATTTATTATTTAAATAATGGTCCAGGTAAGAATAATTGCCTTCCTTCAGATGCCTTTACAGCTGGAAAGTGCTATTTTTAGAAGCGTACCCAAGAACTCTGTGATGAACTGAAAGATAATTGAATGTTACTGTTCTTAATCTTCTCATATACAATCACTTTAAACTGAGGTCCAGAGAAGGTAATTTACATTTTCACACACGTAGGTAACAGTAAGGACTTGATTTCCATACTCCCTAACTGCTGTTCCTTCCTCATTACCAATCAAGCTGTCTTAGAATTGGTATTAAAAAAAAAAACTATGCTTTGGTTCTTACTTCTTTTAGAATGCCTTCATGGATTGTATAAATCAAAGCTCTTAGAAACATCTGTAGCAGAAAACACACTAAAACTCTGGTCTTCAGTCTATTTGAGTGAAATATTTTTACCCACTTTAAAACACATTAAAATAAATGTAGGTTTTTTTTCCTGTCATCCTTTAGCCAAATCCAATTGATTTGATTTTCCTAAATATCTTTCTAGCCATCCTTTCATCTTCACTGCCACAGAAGAGGCTCTCATTCTTTTTTTATGTAGAATTTTCCAATAGTTCTGTCTTCATTTTAAGCCTTTCAAATGCAAGCTTGATATCATTTCCAGGTTCCTATTCTAAAACAGCAAAATTACTATGTTAGTACCCTCTTTAATATATTTTAATAATCAATGGCTATGAGAAAAGTTAAAGTCCACTATATGGCACATAATAAATTTTAATATTATCTCCTCCAAATTCCTTTGTTATCTGCTTGACAAATCTGTCATCTCCTCTGATACTTGGGGCTTAACTACATATGTTAATCATGTCAGCAAGACTTTTCTGATGCCTTCTGTAGATTTTGGTTTCATTTTTCTCTGATGCCATAGAACTTTGTAGACACCTCCATGATATGATGGATATATTGTGGTCATTTTATATAAAGTTTTATCTCATTTACTAACTTGTGTTATGGTACTTGTTTATAGTCTTTTTTCACTTGGTGAATATTGTCTGAAGGTTAGAGGATGTATCTTCTGCTTTTTTGTAGACAACTATCTTTTAGTTTAGAAAGTTTAGGTGAACATGACCTGAATTCGTTTTTCTAGTCTCACTGGCTTCCAACATAATCTTTGGTTTCTAATCCTCTAGGAGGTGCTATCTTATAATAGTATTGAGAGAATTAAATGAGTTAACAGATGTGAAGTGTTTAGTACCTAGAATCAAATTTTATTCTTTTCTTTGTTAATGATGAGTAATGCGAATAATGCCTTAAGTAAAAGGGCCATTCTATTACCATTCAACCTCTTTGGGATGTAATTGTATGAAAGTCTTGAAGTTAGGATTATACTGGCATTTTAATAAAGAATACTGACCAAGAGACTTTTTTTTCTTTTCCACTTTATGTATTACATTCATTAATCAATTTTATTACTTCTTGGTTTTCTGTATACATGCTTTCTCAGTAATCAGCTACAATTTATTCCACTGCATCTTTTTATAGCTTTTGTTACTGGCATCTTTAGATCAAGTGAGGCATTGCTTCACTTGACAGTGACTTATTACAGTGGATCAAAATACTTACAATTAGAAAAAGATACCAAGGAGAGTGCTAAAATATTTCTCTTAAATTATTTTCTGAATTTAGCTACTATCAAAGATAAAGCATTTTCTCAATATTAAGAGGATGTGCTGTCAAATTTTTCTAAAGGGGAAATCAAGTGTATTTCATAAATATCCCTTAAGGTGAAGTCTATTTGGTTTATCAAATCAAGTGATGCACTGTTTTGGCAGGTTTATGATTTTCATGATTTAAGTAATAGAATCTATATATTGTCTGAAGTTTTCTGAAGTCAAAGATTTGTTTTACTGCCAATTTAATCCACTTATAAAGTCAAACGATGAGTTTTTCTTGAGTACTGTATGAATTCAGGAGTGTAAGGTTTACTTGTTTCTTTTAAATGCATTTATTCTGAAGTTGATCAAAACCAAAATAAGCTTGGGGATAAAAATGGAGAACATCTTTATCTGAGAGTTCTATATTTATTCCCCTTCTCAAATAAAAAATGTATTCTCTATGTTGGTGAACCAAATTTGGTTATCATGCCCATCCTAAGCATTTAACTGAAATAGCTCTATACACATTTAGTTTCATCATTTTCTAAATAATACTCTGACTCTTAGATAATGTGCTGGTTAAAATAATTTTCCACTGAGCACACACAGTGTGCTCAGAAGCCTGTTTCAAAAAGCCTCCAAAGTATTGGATCAACTGTTACTAGTTTGAGGACTTTGCAGAGATATTCAGAGAAGCTGATATTAGCTTTGTGACCTGGTGCCACCAAGAGACTTATTAATCAGAGTTTACTCTTATATGAAATGGCAGGGACTCTTTGTTGTATTTGGATGGTCTGTCAGCAAAACTTACCTCTCTCAGGAACAAAAATCCCCCTCCATATAAAGCAGGGCTTGTGCCTGAAACTAAACTGAGAGTGTGGGTTAGTATCCAAAACATCACCAGTATTAGAGCAAATGGGATCCCAGAAGGTGCCAAGAGCATGTGATTAGTATCACATACTGACAAGAAGACAGATGAAATAGTTGTGTGATGTAGCCTCAGTCATTGAGACTGCTCAAATCTATGAAATGCCCCTCCTGGGGATTAGCTGTACCATCTGGACCTATAGTATGTGCAGGCCAGTTACAAAGTATTTCAAAACAAGATCTTCTTATTTTAGAATCCTGTTCTAAAATAGCGATTTATAAATACAAGCAGCTGGAGAGAGCCAGTGAACTTCCATTTAAATGAGCGATTTGGAGACACTATGACTCAAAGTGTGTTTTCCAAATCTTTGATAATATCAAATAGCCTTGACACTGGTAAGAGTGATACAGACAGCATGGATAGACAATGTCATAACACTTTGAAGGTGGATTCTCTTCTGCACACGCCTGTTTGCACAAATGCCCTCAGCTGGTCCTATAGAATCATGGCAAGCGTGAAAAATACTCTGGCGGCAAATTCCCATCAGTGCTGACTTTCTCCTTGTGCTTTTTATTGGAAAATGTTGTCCGGGGTCTTCTTCTTTGCTTTGAATAAACAAAAAAATTAGCTCATAGCCTTTTCTGATAATAAGTACACCAGGAAAAAACTAATCTAACATATGGAAACGAAAGCCTCATTACTTCCTTAAAGTTCCCCGGGGTGCATCTTTATAATTTACTCAGTGAGAAAGCCTGAAATTGAAATTCTGAAAAGATCTCTCTTTTAATTGCCCCCAAGGCTAGCCAAGTCTGGTTTCCAGAGCCATTATCATCCTAGGCAATTGTATTTAATCCCATAGTAAATCAATGATTATTATTCACACTTGATGGAGACTTTGGAGAAATAATATAAATAATTTTAAAATAATATTATTATATGTAATACATTAATACATAATAATAATATATAAGTAATATTTGAAACACACCCAAAAAACTATACCTACATTGCTTAAAAGACAAATTTTAATTTTAAACTCTTCATTTGCAGAAAACACTTTAAAGTAAGGATGTGGAGGCAATTGGTGCTAAGTGACTGCTATCATTATGTAACTTGATAATTTTCACATTGGTTAATAGCACATAATAATGGTGGTAATCAGGGCCACAGATGAATACTTAGCCACATCAGGAAACACAACCAAGTTTCATTTAACTCTATAGGGAATAAACGATGGGGAAATCCATTCCTCGGGAGAGGTAGGAGGTGGATAGATAATTTCTGAACATGATTACTGAAATAAATATATTATCTAGTGTGGCTGTGATAACTTATCTTTTACATTTAATCACTATATGTGGCACAGAGAAATGTATTTGCTGTATATTTTCACTTTAAACTCAGGATATTCATCTCATAGTGAGCGCTAGGACAAAAGTGATGTTGTGGAAACAAGGCACACTGAAAGACTGTGAAAGAAAATCATCTTTAATAATCATGCTTCCATTGCATTTTGCATGATTTCTGGGAAAAAATAAACAAGGCTTTTTTACTTTATTGAGAAGGATAGCAAAGGAAAAAAGATGCAGAGACAGTGTATTGTATAATGACGCTCCTTGGATGTCTCAGACTCTTCCTTAACAGAATTTTCAACAAGGAAAATTTCAACATGGATTTCCAACATGGAAAATATTCATCACAAAAGACATCTCTGTGCAGCTGAATATTAGCAAGAGTGCATATTAATCCTCTACTTGGTAAAAAGCCAGTGGTGACATGATATTTGAAGTGATTATATTATTTTTCCTACATTATTGCCTTTCTATTACAACATGAAACTTGTGGTAAGCTAGACACTTGACTAATTTTGAGCATGTCACTTTCCATGATGTGCTCTGTGCTATTGCTACATAGATGGTTCACTTCTACTCCCATATGCTGATCTCACTCCCACCAATTCCTCAGATGTTTCATAAATATTATAAACCCTGCCCTGGCTCCCCAGCTCTTGGCACTCTGTCTCTATACTTAAGCCCAGACAAAAAAATGAAAAATTAAAATTAAAAAATAAAGTCTAGCTTTTAAAAGAATTAATTACCATCCTCCCTCCTACCCCTCCAAAAAAAAATACACAGAAAGTATTAAAAGGAATAAAATCATATGGTTACCAGGGTGCAGTTAGTCTGTTTGTAATTGAAAAAAAAAAAGCAAACACATCAGTCTCTTCATGTGATTATACATCTACAGGACTTTCATATATCTTCAGAAATCATATTGCAGAACAGGAACAGATTTCTTTTCATAAGGGCACTAACACCTGTCAGAAAAAAGGCTCAAGCCTCATAAATTTAGGAGCTAGTTCTAGACAGGATGGTCCTGTTTCTGTTTGCTAGTTTGTCTGTGTTTGTTTCAAAAACAAAGATTACCTTGTTTCTATTCCTATGCTGCTTTTACTGTGGTATTTGATGCGCTTAACCATAATGGAGGCAGAGAATGACTCAGTTTTTCTTACTCAATTTCTAGAGCTTTTTATCATTTTAATAATCATCTGGAATTTAATTATGATGACTAAAATTATTATTGAGGTTTTTGGTGTTGTTTTACCTTGATCAGAGGTCTTGAAATGGGTATATGGTGCTTTTAAAGAGAGTTATCCAAAGAATTATTGACTATATTTTGAACTCTGAACTGATGGATGTGTGCTAATGGGTTGCCAAGCTGATGAGAGATATTAATCAGTAGTTGGGCATCAACCAGTGGAGACAGTAATGGAATGTACTAGTGCAATGGCGGTGCAAAGAATAAGGCACCTCATGTGAATTTATGCTCTAAAGAGGCAATTGCGCTTAGAGGATGTGTTCAAAGCCACCAGAGTTAGCTTTTTATGTTTGCTTTTTACCTTCTCTCTACTACCCAGGCCATCACTAGCTTTCTTCTCCAAACATAGTGCCCATGACTTCTTTCTTTTAAATTAAAAAAAAAAAAGTTTTGTTGTTGTTGGGGTGGTGGTAGGGGGAAGGAGGTAATTAGATTTTATTTATTTATTTAATTATTATTTATTTATTTATTAATGGAGGTACAAGGGATTTAACCCAGGACCTCGTGCACGCACTCTACCACTGAGCTATACTCTCCTCCCCCCTTGCCCATGACTTCTTATAATAACTTTGTTAAGTGGAAATTCTCAGCACTAATTGGTATCTATGGACAAGATAAAAAATTTATCTTATTTTTTTTTTGTGACTTAAAACTGGGAGACCAAGGCAGAAAATTTCTCTACAAAAGAGATACCCCTCAAATCATGAAGCTTTGGAAGACATAAATGAATAGAAATAGAAAGGCAAGAGAAAGTGAGTTAAGTTATTTAGAGGTGGCGACAGCAGTATAAGCAGCAGACAGAGACAAGAGTGACTGAGTGCCTATGGAAGCAGAGCATTGGAGCAAAGACCTGCGGAGACACATTGTATTCTGATACATGATTTCTATCCTTGGGAAAAATCTGGAAGGGAGGTCAGTTCCGTGATATCTTTACTTCCAGGAATATTCTTATCCAATAAATAAAGGTATTCTGCTCCTCTTTCCCTGTTACCTGGAAGAGACTAACATAGACTAAAGTTAATTTCATCCAACAATTTCAAGCTTCTGCACTGGATCCAGCAAAAAGTGCTGTTACATCAGTCAATGTGCCTATTTAATGAACAGCTATATGCTCACTCATTCAATTAAAACCTGAATCACTCAATTAATACAGAACCTACCAAATGCTGAGAACAAATATACATAAAAGTTTCAGTGTTTGTCCTCAAAGCATAGAAGAAAGATAAGGAAATAGATAGATGTAGATAAACATAGCAGGAAAGAGTGGTATGTTGAAAGCTGACACGGAATGTTAGGGGAACACATAGGATGGATATTTAATTTCATCTGAGAAGTGATGGAAGCATTTCTAGGGGAGATGACATCTGAGCTGATCCTAAAATGATGTAGAGTGGTCAGCTCGTTGAAGAAGGGGAATTTCTTTGGTAAATCATTCATGCCATTTTTTAACACCAAATTTTAGCATTTGGGCCAAGCATACTGCTTAAAACCACAGAGTTGCTAGTCTAGGAGCAGCAAGTTAGAAATAAACAAACAAACAAAGGAACAAATTATATTCTATTAATCTAAATCCTTCTGTAATCTATGTCAGTGTCTCACTTTTTTCCTCACTGCAAATGGAGAACGCGTGAGAACCGAAGAGAATGCAGCATGTTAGGGAAGCACTCCTCATTTTCCCAAGAATCCAAGCTTTACGATACTGAGAGTGCAATTTAGACCCACACCTCTCATCTGCAATTAGGAAATTCAAAAAGCTTTGAAATATTTTTTGGTTCCTTATTCAAGAGAAAACCTTGACCTGAGAGGAATTAATGTGAGGCTATTAATAGTCTTTCTTTGTCCCATTTGTTGTAAATGTTGGTATATTTCAATTTGGGTATTTTAATATATTTGATTATGGGGCACAACCCATGCCACTTTGGAGACACAACGTATTTAGTGCACATAAAAACAATACATCTTTTTAAAATCTAAAATATTCTGAATTCAGAAACACATCCAGCCCCAAACTTTTAAAGTCTCAAAATGTCATTTGTTGATGTAGGAAAGAGAAGAAAAGGAGAGCTAAGTGTAGCCTCTTGAGTTGTGTAGGGAAGGAGGTACCACTGTGCCCTCCTTCCTAACCGTCAATCACCACCTCTCCCTCGACCCAACACATACACCTACAAACATACACGTATATGCAGCAAAGGGAAATCCTGATGCATAAATGGTAAAGCTTAGAGTTAGAGTGAGGGTATGTTAGAAATGATTACTAGCTTGAGATTAAATTTCAAAACCCATTAAACGACCATAAACACCATTTCTTGATAAGAAAGGAAACTTTTTATTTATGCCAGACACCATACCATATCCTAAGAATTTACACATGTGTGTGTCTCAAGCTGGACTTGCTTCATATTAATTGAGCCTAGGGCTAGTTATCCAGCTGTAAACATAGACTAATAAATAAAATGATCACCTGTCTAGGACTCAGAAAATCTGAATTAAGCTGTGATTCTGCCAATGATTAGCTATGCAATTTAGCAGTCGCCTTATCCATCCTGACTCATGATTTTATTTGTCATATTCATTCCATTCATTCACACAAAAATTATTTATTAAGTACAATAATCTGCCATGTGATGATGAATTTGTGCTTTATAAACTCCAAAGCTTTTTCTAGCTCCAACATTCTTTGTGTTTTATCTAATATTTAATTTTAAAATAAAAAAGTATTTATCTCATCAAGTGAAAAGCATTGTGCAGTGAACTGTGATATACTTACCACCTAGATTCTTTAGTGAATAGTTTTCAATATTTAGTCTTTTATATATATATATTTCTACCTATCCTTTTTTCTATTCGTTTATCATTCCATCTTTTTTATGTTATCCTATTTAATTTTGTGGGGTAGTTTGACATCTGAATAGATTGTATTTAAACAGGTTAAGAACGCTCTAAGTTACTTCACTGTCTCCATTAAGTTAAGGAGTCAGCTTCTTATACAAGCCATTTAAGAAAAGTATTATGGAAGCCACATAGTATAGCGCCTCTTCCAAGAAAATCAAGAACTGAGGAGACTGGAAAATGGTAGAGGATAAAGGACAATTCATCCAGAGCACCGTTAGTCAGCAGGGGGGGGAAGAAAATATATATTTTATATATATTTTAGAAAACTCTTCAACAAGAGGGCTTAAGTGATGTCATGGCAACAGACTTTTACCTTGTTTTGCCGCATTCTCAAGACTTGTTAACATACAGCTTTAGTCATTGCGGGCAGTTATAACAAAGTACTTTAGACTGGGCCGCTTACAGCCAACAGAAATTGATTCCTCACAGCTCTGGAGCCTGGAAGTCTGAGATCAGGGGGGCAGAACGGTGATGGTCTGAGGAGGGCCTTCTTCTGGGTTGCGGACTGCTGACTTCTTACTGTAACCACACGTGGTGGAAGGAGCGAGAGAGTTCTCTGGGGTCTCTTTTAGGAGGGCATTAGTCACACTCATAATTACCCCGAAAGACCCCACTTCCTAATACCATCACACTGGGAGTGGGGATTTCAAGTGTGCACTTGGGGAGACAAGAACATTCAGTCCACCACACATACAGTGCTTCAGAAGGCAGCACCTGGGATGTAAGACCCAAGTTCACGCTCACATTTAATCCATTCTCCCTGTCCACTACCCCTCACAGTTTGTCTTATATCCACATTTAGCTCTCCAGAGGTTTCTCTAAATAGCTTTATATCACATTAACTAATCAATACCCATTTGAGGTAAGCTCATTACCATTTCTACACTTGATGAAACAGATGTAAAAAGGCTGAGTAGAGACGCAGCCAAGGTCACCTCACTTGAGATTCGAAGGGAACATTTTATATTTGTTCCACTACGATGCTTGTATACTCTCTGTTCTAATAATATCACTGTTTCCTGGGGAAAAGGCAACATTCAGATTTTGACTATACATTCCCAGCATGTTATCTGTGATCCCTGCGGCCTCAGAGAATTCAAGAAATTGAGGATAGATTCTGAAACTTGTATCAGGGGTCTGAAGGAACCCAAGACAGGAATTCTAGAAGTTTTAGGCAAGTGAGCTAAATAATTGGGAACATTTGCCTGCCCCTCCTTTGAAAACTCTTCCTCCCTGCTTTTGGAGAACTCCCAACTGAGTGGTGGTTGGTGAAGTGCACATCTATTTATGCCTCAAAACAGCACACTTCACTTTTCCAGCTGCAAGGACAGCTCACCTACATGCACAGAAGCTAGGTATAGCCATTCAAATGCACCCATTTTCAGATGTTGAAGTAAAAGGCAATTAATGTTTTCTCTCCTACATACATATTTTTCATTTCAGATTCTTTTCCATAATATGTTATTACAAGAAATTGAATATATATGGATGTATAACTAAATCACTTTGCTGTACACCTGAAACTAACATTTTAAATCAACTACACTTAGATAAAAAATTAAAAAATAACAACAACAACAACAACAAAATTAACTAGCTTTTCAGGCTTTAGACTTATCCTTGTGAGGAGAGGCAGTTAATGACATAAAGGGCAACTACTGACATAGGAGACTAATTTCTAGTGATGATGGTGGTGGTACTTGCAGACAATTGCTAGGAGCCATGTGGTCAGTGGTTAAGACTGTGTTATCCAGTGTCTGGAGCCGGCAGAATTGGTGGATTGAGACATGTTGTTCCATGGGAGGGATAGAGATGATGTCATCATGCTGTTGGTTCTCAGACATGTTTTTGGCCCCAAGGAAATGAGATTTAACTTTAGTTCCTTATCTTTTTCTGAATCTGTTTTTTTTTTTTTCCTTTCTCTTGATATTGTGATGAACTTACTTTCTCTTTAATAAATCTGTATTAATAGTCTATTTAAATCAGGCCAAATCAGTTTCTGTTAATTATATTAAGAATTTTGATTGATATAGGAATTGGGGTAAGTACTAGTTTCAGACACAAATTTTCAGGAAAATGATGGTATTCATTTTCTGTCTGTGCCATAACAAACTGCCAGGAATTTAGCAGCTTAAAACAACACCCATTTATTATGTCACGTTCTGAAGGTCAAAAGTCATAGCATAGTGTGGCTCTCCTTAGAGTGTCACCAGGCAGAAATCAAGATGTTGTCAGAGTTGCATTCTTTTCTGGAGGCTCTGGGAATAAATCTGTCCCAAGCTCATTCAGGTTGTTGACTGAATTCAGTTCCTTGAGGTTGTAGGACCAAGGTCCCTGCTTCACTCCTAGAGGTTGCCTGCATTCTTTTTCTTCCTTTACTTGTGGTCCCCACTCAGAACCAATGGGTCAAGTACCTCTCATGCTTCAACTCTCTCCAACTTCTTCTCCAGAATCTCACTCCGGGGAGAGAGTTCTTTGTCTTTAAGGGCTCATGTATGCTAAGTCCCACTGGATGATCTAGGTTAACTTCTTTATTTTAATGTCTGTAGCCTTAATTACGTCTTCAAAGTCCCTCTTGCCATATGACAGGAAGCATTCACAGGATGCAGGAATTAGGGTGTGGACATCTTGGTGGCCTTTCCGCCTACCACAGTGTAGTTTCAAGATTTATTATCTGGTTCAATTAAGACTGAAGATCCTAAAAAGGGAAAAGGTCTGGAGACCCAAGATCTTTAGGGGCAAAATTAATTATATTATCACCCATGGTTTTCTGGAACGAAATGCCATTGAACACAGAGCTTTAAGGTGACCAACACTAAAAGAAAGAACGACAAAAATTCAAGATCTCTGGGATAGACTGGCTTCTACTCACTCTATAAATCTTAACAAAATAAAATAATCAGGATAGTTTTCTTAATTTTGGCTCAAGTCACAGATAAGAATTGAATGAGTTTCTGTAAATGTGTTAAATAAATTTTCTTACCATTTAAAACTAGAAGAATGAGGTAGCTCAAATTTAAGTGCAAAGTCTGACAATTAAATTTACTTTGTTACAATGTTGACCAAGTTTACAATTTCCCTGGCTTTTTTGTTTGCTTTTGTTTTTGTTAGGAAAACAACAAAATAATTAGGAAATAAGGAGTACTTGAAAATTGGAATGGAAAATATATAGTAAGAGGAAGAACAAATCCAACTACCCAAAATCTTCAATACATTATCAACTAAAATCATTACTTACTTTAAAATCTTGACTGAGGTAATTACCTTGCAAGGGCAAGTCATTTCCTATACACCTAAACTCCATCATCCATCGCTGTCTCCAGAGCTTTAAGTACTAAATACTTTTAGATTCCCACTCTGGGGAGTGAGTGGCGTGTGTCTGTGTGTGCGTGTGTGTGTGTGAGTGTATGTGTGTGTGTCTGTGAGTGTGTGTGTGTGTGTGTGTGTGTGTGTGTGTTTGTGTTTAGGTCAGTAAAGCCTACATCAGATGAAGATGAGTTAACACCAAAAGAACTGCAATACATTAATCATTCCAGTAAAAATCAGGAAAATACATGTGGAAATTGCTTCAGAGAGTGTTACATTTGGTAGAGAAGAGTATAATTGTCAAGTGGGTTTTGATTATTGAAATATTACCTAAGATTTTAGGTTAATTGTCTTGGTTAAACAGTTTAAAATATTTCTCATTGTCATCTTGATTGACTGACCAAAACCTGGACTCAGTAGTGACTTACTCTAAAAGAATTTGAAATGTCAGAAGTTCCTGGTATATTATGGAAACAGGGATCTAAAAACTCAGGTGCTAAGGTAGACTTATCAGGCATTACTTTTCTCTCCACCTCCTCCTGATCATGACCCTTGGTCAAACTAGGAAGGCCAGTGTCTGTGAAATACATTTTAGTGGCTGCTATCTACAGGCCAGTACTCCTCAGTAGTTAAAACCAGCTGCCTCATTTATTGATGTGATCTTAAACTAGTTTCTTATCCCCTACATGCCTCAGTTTTCTCATCTATAAAATGGGTAGGGTGGTAGCCGTGGCTACCAGAGATGGATGTGATGAGAATTATATATGATAAATTTGCAAAACACATAACAAGTGATTGACACATAGTAAGTAGTGTAAGAGAGTTGTTAAATAAAATAATACAGCTTTGGACTTCTGCTTCAGGTCAAGATGGAGTACCAAGTACCGAGTACCAAGTAGATCTGCTCACCTGAAATGACTAAAATTTTGGGCAAACTATATGAGAGAACTCACATTCAAGTCATTGAGCAGCAGGCAACAAGGGTCAGAGACCCCTGAGAAATGAGAAACAAAGGAGGTGAGACCTATAATTGCCCCAGCCTGAAGAAAGATTCCAGGCAGTGGCTCGGGAAGGGGATCCCAGGCAGAGTCAACCAGACCTCTTCAGCTGAGGAGACAGAGCTGTGGGGACAACAAGGTGGTCAGAACGTACAGGTCCCCAGAGTATTGGGGAGGAGGAATGTGCAGCTAACGACAACTCCAGACAACTGCAGGGGTCACACTCAAGTACTCAGATCAGCACGTGCAGGTGAGGAAACTATTCTGGGCTGGGGAAAGACAGCTGTAAGGATTAGAGTGAAAAGTCTGAAAGTTCACACAGGGCAGAATGAAAATGATAAAAGATGGAAGCTATATAAAGGTATGAAGAGAATCAGAAATGGTTAATACATGCGTAATTATAATTAAAAAAATTTTATCCCCTACATAGATAATCAACTGTTCAAAGAAAAGACAGTAACAATGGATAGAAAGTTTATAGCATATATAGAAGTTAAATTTATAAATAATAAGAGCACAAAGGCCTGGAGAAAAGAAATGAGAGTATGCGATTGTAAGATTCCCCTACTGTATGTGAAGTAGTCAAATAAAACTTGAAGATGAACATGATCAGATAAATATGCATCATGTAAAGCTTAAAGCAACCACGTAAGTAGGGCAACAAAAAGAGCTAGTAAGTCAACAGATGAGATGAAAAGACAGAAAAAGTCCCAATTAATCCAAAATAAAGCAATAAAAGAGGGGACAATGGCTAAAACCAAATATAATATCATAAACTCACTTTCCATTTTCTTCTATTTTATTTCCTTGGAGAGTTCTAATTACTTATGTTTTTTTGTCTTTTGTCTAAATCAAAGGGCTCGTGCAAATTTCTACAACAACTCCACTGTTTAGTATTTATAGCTTAAAAGCCTGTCTTGATCCCGGTGTAATGGAGCAGTGAAGTGAAAATCCCTTCCTTGATGATACTCCAGGTCTCCTTATTTTCATGTTACTTTTGTTGCTACCAACCCACGCAAAGGGAAAGTTTGACCTTGGCTACATTTCCAAGCCTTATTATTTTCATTTCTATTCTCTTCCTCAGGCATGGTGTACTTTACTTCAGCTACTTTACTGGAGTTAAAGCAAAGCAAAATAGGACCAAATACAGGCAAACAAATTGGAGACACTTGGAGTGTTTAATGTCAATCATTTGTCTATCTTGTCCATTGCTATTTCTTCAGAACCTGTAGCACCCATGGAATGTTTATTGCTGCTCAAGTAGTTTTGAATGAATGAATGAATCTTAGATTATACAGTTTGTATATTTTCGAAGTTGTGGTGTCTTCTTTCAGGCTCTTTGAATTTGTGATTTTTATTTTAATTTTTTTTGGCAGAAAGAAAGAAACATGAATGTTGGGTTTAAATATTTAAATATATTTAAATAGCCATGTGATCTTGGATGAGTTCTTTAACTTCCCTGAGTCTTAGTTTCCTCATTTGTAAATAGAACAGGTTTCCTGTTAAAACATAAGCTGAGGCATATTAAGATTTTTAAGAGTTTATTTGGGCAAAAATTAATCAGAATTGCAGAGCCAAACTGAAGCGGTTAGGAACAGTCCGTGGACAGGAGCTAGTGGAAAGACTTTTATAGATAAAAAGTAAAGCAAAAAAGTGATCTGATTGGCTATATCTTAAGCATTTGCCTTATTTGGAAAAGCCAAGTTGTCTGAGCTTGATTGTCCTTAGATTTTGATTTTTAACCTTGAGGCGATGACACACTCAGGTTTCAGTTTGCTTACTAGGCTGCTACGGTATTAGAAGCACCTCAGTCAAATGTCCTCCTTGTTTAATTCAAGAAACCACTGTAATTACCTTGAAGTAAGTGGTTGGAAGGGTAAAAGAAGTTATTTTCTTCAATGCCAATGGCAACTATGGATAAAAACAAAAACAAAAAACACATTCCTTTTATAAATATTTCCTTCTCTTTTCATTTTCCCTGATCCATGAAGGACTGAAAAAAAAATTATGTGTCTTCATTATCCTAAGTCACTAAATTGAAACGATGCAGTTTCTCACTCTTTTGAGTTTGCAGTTCACTGCATGCTTTGGTTTCCTTCTAATGTCCCAGCTCTCCATGTATTTTCCACTGGCCTTGTTAATGTACTGTCTTCTACCTTCTGACTCAGTGAGCTTAATTAACTCAGTTCTGGTATTACCTATTTGCTGACTCATTTTATCTCCTGCAATTCCCCCCAATCTTTTTACTTTGCACCTGGCTTCAGCATATCTCTTTATATGCTTATTTTTGTATCCTTGTGGACTCATGAAGTAGCTCTTTTTAGTTCTTCAGAATGAAACACACATTCACTTACAAGCATAAATTTATAAAACTTAAGGTGATCTGAGTTTGACTAAGAGAATCACTCCTACTTAGGGGGAAAAAAAAGAAAATGTAAAGTCTTCTCAACAGTGAATACAGAAAATGGAACTCATGAAATTAGGAAAGTTAGAGTGACAGAGAATATCGGCAAGAAAACATGTTTAAGAGCAGGGAGGAGAGAAAATGAGCTAATTACCTCAAGGGCACTCACTAGTAGAGAGGAGAAGACTGGAGATCCAGGAATAAAAACAGAAGAAATTGTTGGAGGCGTGGCATTAAATATTTCTACCTGACTTCCAATTTAGTTCTTGAATGTCTAAGCAAAGAATATCTAACACATAAGGTTGTAGGTTGTGTCCAACAGGGAAAGATTCTGCCAGGTATGATTTGAGGTTATGACTGGAGAGACATATAGAAGCTTTATCTCCAGGTTCTATATCGAAGGCTGAATGGGAGGCCTCTTTAAATAATTCCTGTGTTTGCTTGGAGGAAGATCATAAGTAATAAGACTTTCTGCCTATATCAACATTAAAGAGTTAACCTGGAAATGTCAATAGAACTTTTTACTAGCTTTCCCATAGAGCATAATTAAGCTTAGAAACTTTTAACTCAAATGAAAATGCACAACACAAGAGAATAAATATCCAGAAACCAGCTTCATTTAATTTCTCCTCAAGGCATTGTCTCTCAAAGTGTTGTCTATCACCTACCAGCTACACCCTGGGTGTTTGTTAAAAATGTAGGTTTCTAGGCTATATCTAGTTCCCACAGAATCACTGAACTAAAGCATAGAAAAAATGAATTAAGGTAGCAGTGCTTGATTTAATAAGAGTATGATGTTCAAAGTACCCAAAAGGTATCTGACTGTTCAAACACTGGTGCTAAACTTGGTTTAAGCTATTTTTAGTTTAGTAAATGAGCAAAACATCATATTCTAGTCCTAATTACGTTAGCAGGTGTGCACCAGGTAATCAACTTGACTGAATATCCATCTTGGGTTCATACAGGATGTGTGAAAATGATTAAGGTTAAAACTCCCAGCCTTACTTATCATGGCAGGTTGGGGGGGGGGGTCATAGAGCAGCAGTTTTTGGAGGAAAACCTTGTCTCATTAGTTATATGTCAAGATGATGCTTTATGGGCATATGGTAGAGGCCTGTGTTCAGATGTAGTTACACAGTTTAGTATAAAGAGTCAGGTCCCTAATGAGACAAAGAACATTACCAAATACTCTGAGTATGGGAGGATTACAGAAAGTTAAAGATTGAGTATTTAGTTTTATAATTCTACCCTCTTGAGCCAGTGGAAGTAAGCCATCTTTTCAAGTACTTGCAGACAGAAACCTCTCCACTGTTTGTCCACATCTCCAAGTGAGATGGTTCCAGTTATGACAAGACTTTTTAATACAATATGGTTTACAGTCGTTCAACAAAAATTTATTGGGCACCTATTCTCTAGGCACTGCGGAATTTGGTAAACAAGAGAGAAAAATCTTGCTGAGCTAGTAAAGCTTACATTGAATGGAAGACACACCATTCCTGGTTGCTCCATTCTCATAGCCTTCAGAAAGCAATATGCTGCTGTCAGAACTTCCACTGTTCCGGACATACACCTCCAGGAGGTTGTTAGGGTCACTGGCAACCATACCAACCTTGTTGTTCTGTTAATCTTATAATCGACTGAAACTGCCAGTGGTCAAATTTCAAAAATCAGAGGATCACTGGCAGAGAAGGCTAATATACTTTGGGAACTAGACTCTGCCCAAAATGGCAATAAAAATATTGAGGGGATTGATGGAGTAATACATGCTGAAAGAGAATACAGTCTACTCTGAATTGAATGGTTGTCAAAGTGTCTTAGTCAGGGATCATATTATCTCCAAATAATGGGGCCCAATCAACAAAGCTTGGGAATCTAAAGGTGAATTTACTGGAAGGAGGAAGCTAGGTCTCACAGAGCAAAATGGTAGCAACAAGGATTTATAAGATAATAAATTTGGGGACCAGAAAGTAAAGAAGTCATGGTCTTTGGTTTACACTTTGTACATATTACACATGTCTTTATTCTCTCTGCTTATGCACATCATTTGTTTTATTAAATAAATGACAAATTCATTTCCAGCTTCTTGTTGCCTTCTTAAAGCTCTATTAATGTATAACTGATACACAAGAAGTGGCACAAATTAATGTACACCTCTAGATGAGTTTGGACATACGCATATATCCATAAAAACACCGCTCCAATCAAAGTATTAAACATATCCATCATCCCCAAAAATGTTCTTCTGTTCTTTTGTTGTTTGTTGTTTTGTGTGTGTGAGTGTGTGGCAAGAACACTTAACGTGAGATCTATCCTCCTATTTCGAAGTGCTCAAGCACTCTGTTACCTATAGATAATACGCTGTGAAGCAGATCTCCTAAACTTACCCATCTTGCATAGTTGAAACTTTATATTCTAAGCAAAAACCCCACACTTCCTCCTTTCAGCCCCTGGCAACCACCACTGTATTTCCTGCCTCCATGTGTCTGATTATTTGAGAAACTCCATACAAGTGGAATCATGTAGTATTTATCCTATCAAATACCCAACAGAAATTACATAGTCACTTCAGTCTCAGGAGAGTAATTGGTTCAGTTTACAACCAAATGTTTATCACTAGTCCAATCCAGGATGATCATAGTGACAAGGTCCACACGCTCCCTGCATAGATCATATCTGGCAAAATCCCAATCTCGATAAATCTTACCATCTGACTTCTCCATACATACAAGCAGAGGTTGGATTTTTCTCGGGAAAATTATACAACTGTGTGAAATATTTTCAATGAAGTATGTCATTGAAGAAGTCAAAAGACACTGGGACATGACCAATGTAGAAACAAATCTTGCATTACAAGTCTCCCTTTTCTGTAATTCCAAGCATTCATATCTCCTCTCTCCATAAAAAAATCTACCTTCCCTCTTCACCCTTACTTGGGAATAAATGGCTCAACTCATAGTTCATTGTGAAAACAGAAACCATCACCTATAAGCTTCTGCACCTCCAGGCCACCCTGGACATCACCATCATCATCATCATCATCATCATCATCATCATCATCATCATCATCATCATCAATTACAGCACTAACTATGGCATCAGCAGTAACAACAGCAACTGCACCTGTATCACTTCTTTTTGTTTTCCTTCTGTTACAATGGGAGAGGTCACCCATCAGTTCCCCTGCTGGCACTTATGGTCCCATCTCCTTTTACCTAACAGACTTTTTTTCCTTCAGCTATCCTTATTCTCCTGCACTATTAATCTTTTCTCTGTGGTCATAACCAGAAATCTGTCTGTCCATCTAGTCAAATACTGTAAAGCATATATATAATGGCTACAAGCACAGGGTGTAATGTTCTTTTGAAAATTTTCATAAGAAAAATGTGGGGGAAAAAATCAAAGTTTATAAATTTAAAAAAAGTAAATACATAATAAATATAAACTCAGGAATCCCACTGAGATCCAGAGGAGTTGAACTTTCAACCCTAAGGGATAATTTATGCATTGTAATTTCATCTAATAATATTTAATTGCAGTGTTATTAATGTCTTCAAGCTACCTTTCTGGGAGTATATTAAATGAAACTGTGATAAGAAACTTAAGTCATAGTCTTAGATATAAAATAAACTTTTGCAGAAGTTTTTTCAATATCAACTTAAAATTAAATTGAATTAAAATTAAAAATTAAGTTAAACTCAAAAATTAAATAAAAATTTTTAAATGTCAGTTTCTGTCAATAAACAAAATTGATACCAAAAAAATCTTTAAATTCCTTTATGTATCCTGATATATATATATATATATATATATATATATATATATATATATATATATATATAGTGTATTCTCGCATCTATATGATATTTAGAATATAGACTATATCTAGTATATTCTAATACATATTATGCATTCTAGAGTATATATACACATATATATTTTAGTATATATTACATATTAAACTTAATTATGTCTCTTAGATACTCTTCCAAGGGAAAAAAATGCAAACTCAATTACCAATCCCAAAGCTAATTTTTGTCCTAAAACATATGAAATAATGAGATAAAATGGGATTTAATATTCCCTATTCCACACAGTTGCTGTGAAAGTCTAATGAGATAATCCAAATTCTTCACAAAATGCATTAAAAGAGATGATATATAAAGTATCTAAAACAGTTTCTGTACGTAGTAGGTATCTAAAAAAATGTTAGCTTTGGTTCTTCCTCTCTTCAGCATCTTATTTTTTAAAAAATAATATTCTAGGTGTGGGGCATCAGCAATCCAAGGACGGGATATTTTCACGGAAATAAGGCTACAGTCACAACCCCTTAACTAGAGTGCTTTCTTTAAATTCTCATTGAGCTGAACCTTGCTTTCTTCTCAGGACTAAACTAAGATTCCACCTTATTAAGGCTGGGTTAGGAAGCTTTCCAATACCTCTTGTCTCCTGATTGTAAGGCTTAATTATAGGTATACCAGTCTGTCGTCCCTATTTGAATACAAATCATTTAAGAATAAGATCATATTTCCATCTCCTAACTTAGTGTTTTACTTAGAGTGGATCCTAAACAAATGTTTATTGATTAAATGATTTGTTTTATGTGTGATGTATTGGATTGTTCAGTAACTCAAGCACATTTTATTTTGTTTCTTCCAGATTGGCTAAACAGTTTGTGTAAAGACTCTTTCAAGGGCATGTGACAGAAACCCAACTGGAACTAGTTTAAACCAAACAGGGGAATTTATTAACTTATAACTAAACTCCAGTAAAGGAGACAGGGGTGGACTTGGCCTTAAGGGAAACTTAGAATCGTGGATGAACAGACTGTCAAAAAGGGCCTTGTCACTCTTTCTGTCTCTTGTTATCATTTCCTTATATTTAAGCTTTGTTCTTTTATTTTCCTGCAGGTATATTTCTCCATGCAGTTGGATACCGGTGTTTAGAAAGTTCTGTACTCATAGACTTCCAGTTTGACAGTCCAAGAGAAAGACAGTATCTCTCTCCCAGTTCCAGCTGAAAAATATTTTGAGGAAGAACTTGCACTGATCTAGCTTGATTTACTGCATGGATCAGTCACAGTAGCTGTGGAAATGAGACAGTATCAGTTAGCTTTTGATGCCCCAAAACTTAATGAATTAAATTGGAGCCATTCATTTAGAATATAATCCTGTGGGGTGGTCATTTGTATTGTTTTTTGGGTGGTTTTTCTGGTCTTGGCTGGGCTCATTCATAGAGTTGGGGTCAGCTGCTCATCGCTGGACACTTGCTGGCCTAGAATGACCTCAACTGGCATGTCAAGTCTCTGCTTACTGTGGTTTCCATATTTGAGCGGGTTATTTTGGGCTTCCTATATTGTGGCTGGACAGGGCTCTGAAATAGAAAAGGTAGAAGCATGCAAAGTCATTGAGGCCTGTGCTTGGATCTGGCCTTTAAGACCTTTTACTGTGTCTTATTGGCCAAAAAGTCATAAGGCCAGGTCAGATTGAGGACGAGGAAAAGAGACTCTGCTTTTCATCACAGATTTATGGTAGGTCTTGCAAATAGTCAGGATACAGGTAAAAGTTAAGGATGTGGCCATTTATGCAGTCTACCACAGAGGTACAAAATAAATTTGACACTGTGTCACTTGTATGCATTATAAAGTATGGGTAAAAAATCAAAAGAAACAGTACAGCACATACAGTTAGCTGGATAATTGCTTCAACTTCACATGTTCTCCTGGTTTTATCACCTATTCTGTCTTCCGCTTGTTCAAGAAATATAACTTGTACTTTCTTGCCTTAGTGTTATTCTTTGCCTCACTACCCATGTCTCTCATGTTCCTGACACTTCTCCACATAATCTGATACCTCTCTAGCCTTTAAACTCAGTTTAACTGGTTGTCTATGGAAAACCCACAAACTGTGGGAAACTTTCCATGATTACTCCAGGTGAAGGTAGCTTTTTCTTCTCAGGACCTGTAGAAATGGTTCTCAGTTTGGGCTATATATTATAATCTTGTAGAAAAATTTCAAAAATCTCAATGCCCAGTGATACCTCAGACCAGCTAAACCCAGATCTCTGGGAGATGGATTCCAGCATCAGCTCCCCTGGTGATTTTAATGCACAGCTAAGGCTGAAAACCACATTTCTAGAACAGTTTCTGATAAAGTTAATCATTTGTTAATTACCATGTAGGGTTACAGTGGTTTATTTCCATCTGTACTGTTAGCTCTTTGAGGGCGGGAATCTTGTATGTTATACCATACCTGGCTGGCACTCAGTATGGGGTTGCTGATAAAGTGAGCTAGAATTATAATAATAAAATTCAAAATAGCCATATAAATGTTTAAATTAAATATCTTTTCAAAAATCATAACATATTCTTATTTTAGAAAGTCAGTACATAAGTTAATTCCTCAGAAATATTTCTAAAGTCAACATTTTTTACAATAAGAAACTTATGTATTTTTAGTATGTTAATTTGCAGATTTATTTTTTTCACGTAGATGTACTTGATTTTGCCTTCTGAACTGTTACTAACATTACCAGAAGTCTTTATTTTCCATTCCTTTGTAAGTATCCTCTCTTTGCCTAGCATAGTGCTAGCTGATTGATGTATTTATTGGTATACTTTAAAAATTATTTTTAATGGCCAGAACACAAATAATTACTATATATATATATAAAACTTCCATAGAATTAAGATTTGATTGTTGCAATGGCAGTGTAGGAGGCTTTTAGATAAATGTGAGTTAAACCTGCCTTCAGACATTCAAAAACAATATTCTGCTAAGCAGGAAATCAATTCTAAAATACAAATGTACCTTAATAGCAGCAGTAGATGAAAAACTGATTGACTTGAATTGCTAAGTCATTTCACACAGTGATACCAGGGTAAAATATTTCAAAATTGTTCTTACTGAACATTCTATTCCTCCCACATACACTCAAGAAAAAGAAATCACTACATAGTCAAATAAATTTACATACATATATACAGTCTGAACTCCCTCAGAGGAACAAAAACAAGAAAAATGTTCTTTATTTCCTTGGAATATATTTGCTTGAAGGAAAGGGATCTTGCTTTTGTTACACTGAGTATTCATGTCTTCTATAGCTAAAAAATAATGATGGATAAGCGAATAAAGAGAAAGGGCAAACATAAGATTTCTTTATGTGGGAGTATCTGTAGGTGGTATATGTGTTTATTTGACCTACACTTTAAAAAGACATTAGTTCTTCATTCAATAAACACTGTACTGTTTCCACTTCCCTCAAAGTAAAAAAGTAAACAACAAAAAAAACCAGTTAGCTGTATCTAACAAAAGGGCAATGAAGAAGGACTAATGTCCTCTAAAAGAAAAAATTGTCCTCACTCAGAAAGGCCTTGAAATGGAAGCAGTGACTTTAACATATATCAAAACTTGATTCAAGCTCTTCAAATTTCATAACTGAGAAATGGAAAAGATCTTCTACCCAGACTTATCCACCTAGATTCAGGAAGAGATGGGCAAAACGACTCAGTATATTTACAATAAATATTTAACCAGCTTTTTCCCTGTATCCTTTAACATTACCATTGTTTTGAGCTAATTAGTGATCAATATGAAAAGAGCAGATTTGGGAGCCATGTCAGGAAAATCAAGTATTTTATAAAAAACATTGTTTTTTTTTATTATGTGAAAGGAGAAAAGAAATAGATAAATTATGAATTTTTGCAATCACCTCTCCTTCCTCCCCCATAGAAGAGAGTTTCTGTTAGTACTTGATCACCCACAGTAGCATTCACATCAGAGGTCCAGTAATTTAATACAAGAACCTTGTGAAGAAGGTGCATCATTGTCATCATCATCTCCATTTCACAGATGAGGACATTTAGGCTCAGAGAGGTTGAGTAACTTT
The DNA here is from genome assembly GCF_048773025.1 of Camelus bactrianus. NCBI lineage: Eukaryota > Metazoa > Chordata > Mammalia > Artiodactyla > Camelidae > Camelus > Camelus bactrianus. The sequence goes on from NC_133541.1 coordinate 33,160,617, forward strand.
GCTAAAAATTATCCAGGTAGGAAGTGGCAGGGATATTGTTCTAAACAAAACACTCTGGCTCCAGAGTCCAAACTCTTAACCTCTATTCTATATTGCTTCACATAAAGCAAGTAGTTGAAATAGCTAGCTTAGGAATTTTTGAAGAGTGAGAAAAGAAGTGGGAACAGGACAACACAAAGAAATCAAAAGAATTCTAATTTAATGATTTTCTATTCAACCACTGCTTCCCTATATTTTGAATATTTACTCTGTGCTCAACATTGTGAAACACATAATATGATATTTTTGATATTAATCTGTTAGGGGAGGGAACACGAGAATTTCTAATTAGTGTTCTAAGATAAATCTGAAAAGCAAGAGATGGGAAAGTTACAACAATTTCTCCTAAGATTATATCCAGATCTAAAAGATTATTCTCAGCCATCACAGGAACTTGCAAAAGAGATGGTAAAGTTAAAAAATATGGGTGTCTCTTTAAGAATTTAGACAATGTTATTAAATTTGCTTATCTCTTTGGCTGTATCATTCTCTTCTTTCTCAGTATTTTTGAGCAGGTACTTTCCTCTTCTCAAAAATAATAAAATAGGTAAATAACAAGTGCAAAATACTAACTTGGCATTAAGTTGGCAATTCTAAGTTTTGGGGGCAGCCAAGTCACTATGAATTGTGTAAAATATTCAAGACTTTACTAAAGGGATGTCAAACCAAAAATTTCCCTATCACAGATATAGAATAGTGTGTAATTTTTATTCATAAAGTTTAAGATTTTGCAATTTTACATATACATAATTATTTTATTGAAGTCTACTTCCCCATTAGAAAGTAAACTCGTGGAAGTCAGAGTTCTTCAGTTTGCTTACACTTACATCCCAAGCTCCTGTATACAGTGGTTGATTGATGCATTGTCACTACTCAATAAATATCTATTAGATTACTGAACCAAATAATTAAGGAAATACTTAGAAATACTTATTTCTATGCAGCTAGGGATAAATGTAGAATGGTAGATAATATTGTCAATAATTACAATAAAGATTCAAAGAAAAACAAGTTAGTGTTATCAGAAAAAAAGTTGCAAGAGTTCTTGGCAGAAAACTTGGACTTTAAATGGCTTTACTGTGTTTAGCTATGTTGAGGAGATAATGTAGAGAATTCCAGTTTGCAATTGGAATGGCAATTGGTGGGTAGAATCAGTAAACAGGGAGAAATGAGCATTTTTAACTTGGAGAGATTAACTTGATTAATTTGGAGATCCCCCCCAACTTTGGTAACAAAGTGAAATAAGTGGTATGTTAGGAAGTCTATGTGGAAGGTAAAAAGGCAGGAGGAAAAGTTTTGCAGAAACCAAAGTTGGAAAAACCAAGTTAGAGACGAGAGCCTTGACTGGGATAGCAATTGTGAAAATGGAGTTAGTTGGATGATTGAACATAAGACAATTTGGAAGAAAAAAATAAAAAGGGAAATGTGACAAATTGTGTTTAGGCATAAAAACAGGAAAGGGAAAAAAACCTAACTGTGGATCATAGTTTCTGGTTTGGGTGTTGGTAAAAATTTGGTGCCACTGAAAAATATAGGTTGTGGTTTAGAAGGATAAAATAATTCAAACTTGAACACTTTAAAACTGAACAGGGTAAAAGACAATGACAATAAAATGTATCCTATAAGTAATGTATTGGAAAATTGAATCATGGAAGTCTAGGAAGAAACTTCAAGAAAGAATATTGGATTTAAAGAGAGGTGATGAAAATGAAAACTGTGAAAAAAATCAAGTGAGGCAAAAATGAGACTTCTGTAAAATGATGGTAGAGACAGAATTTTCGAAATTGAGTCAAGAAGAATGATGAAAAGGCCAAGGAAACAAGTCTGAAATGAACTGGAAGAGAAAGGAACAGGACTGGATTGCAACTACAAAGTATAAAAGAAAAATTTCATCCGCCTAGTTAACTGAGCAAGGAATATTTTATCTGAGACTATTGCAATAGGGGAGAGAGACTGAACTCAACTATGCTGAAAGGAAAGGAAGGAGGATTTTTAAATGCTGAAGTGAGCTAATGGAAAAGTACTGGAAGACATTGCAGGGAGGTTGGTCAATGTGATTAGGCCATCTGTGTTTGTTAACTGGCTTATTAAAATTAGGTTCCTGCCCTCCCTTAGAGACTGAGAGACAGCAGCTCTAATTTTCTAGATGATTACATTTCAAAAGAGATGACCTCTAGTTCCTGGAGAAAGACATTCCAGGTTTGCAAAAGATTTACATCTCAAAAAGGGAGACAAAGAATTTACAAATTTTCACAGCAAGTTTTCTAAAGCAAATGTTCTTAGAAAAGGAGGTCACTTAGGAAGAAGGCTAATTAAAGTTTAGTCAGGCTTAGATAAACGTTGAGGCCATCTTGGTCAAATGGGAGCCACAGGCAGGTTTACTTTATTTAAGATGAAAAATATGACTTTATAGTCAACTTTTCTAAATTGGGGACATGTAAGAGCATATATGATATCTGCCTAATGACTATTTTCTTTGGTACAAAAGCTTAGAAGCTATATTTTTCCTGTGAGACCATGCAACAGTTACCGTTATTGGGATAATCAGGTCACAGAGAGCTATTGTTTTATACATAGCTATTTTTGATACCCTTGACTTCAGATTTACCAGTTATTTCAGACTCAAGACACAATTTATTGGAAGCTAACTTGTGTTGCCAAAAAGGCTGAAAAATAAAGGATAATTCACTCTATCTCAAAGAATGTTGGTTTTATAGATAATATCTTAAATGGCAATGTTCCTCCAGTGATTCTTCAAGAGAAAGAAGCAACAACTTCTAATACAGACAACAAGTACTTATTTTTTAACTTCTTCTAATAGGGTATTTAGGATGGTTATACTCCATTCATTCATTCAATCAATCATTCATTGAGTATCTACTATGTAACTGGCACTATGCTTCAGTTTTCAAAATTTGTGATTTGTGCAAATAATGGTATCATTTGTATGAATAACCAATCTCATTGAAGTTCAAACTGCAAATTGAACTTCATGACAGGAGTTCAGCGCACATCTGCAAACTTTTCCATAAGATTCAAGCCTCTGTCACCTAATTCATCCTTTACAGTCATCCCTTGGTGTCTGTGGGAGATTCATTCCAGGATCCCCAACAGACACCAAACTCTGAAGGTGCTCAAGCCTCTTATAGAAAAGGGTGTAGTATTTGCATATAACCTATACAGTTCCTCCTGTATACTTAAATCATTTCTAGATCACTTATAATAAATACTTAATACAATGTAAATGTTATATAAATAGTTGCCAGCATGTGGCAAATTCAAGTTTTGTCTTTTGAAACTCTTTGGAATTTTTCTTTTAATATTTCTATCCAAATTTGGTTGAATCCACAGACCTAGAAACCATTGACCCAGAGGGTCCACTGTAGAATGATATTCTTTCTGAAAGGTTTTGGTTTTCTACTCAAATGACATCAATGAGGTTTGCCTATCTGTTAAGGTTGAAAGTTTTTAGGGTTATAATGAAGGTTCTACTCAGTTTAGTACCTTCTTTTCTATAAAATCTCTTCCCTCCAGTCAAATACACTTAGAAGAATTAAAATCTAATTAAGTCACTTTAAGTTTTTAGTGATATTAGATCTATTTTATTTCTGGTAAAAGTACTGAAATATTGCAAAAGGATGAAATAATATAGAAAAGGGTAATTCGATGATTCAAAGCTGAATTCACTTTGATCATATGTGTATTAAAATAAAAATTGTAGATTTTGCTTATGCGTGACGGGGAGGAACTTGTCATTGAAGTAAGAAGTTTGCTAAAAAAAAAAAAAAAAAAAAGACTCAAGTGTTAAAAATTGACCAGAGTCTAGGAAAATCAGGTATGTTAAGAGCACAGGAAACATTTAAGCTTTTTGTGTCTTGCCGAATGTCAAAAATTCATGTCTATTAATTTTAGGTTATGCTAAACTACGAGCCTGTACAAGCACTTTAGTTTAAGACAAAAAGACACACAAAAAAGTCACAAAACACTACAGTTTGTGTGTGTAGTAAACTATCTTCCTTAAAAATAGTTTGTCTCTTTCTTAGTTATATCACTAGTACAATAAAGTCACTACATTTAATCTTTACAAATAAAAGTAAATTTCTTATTCTGCCCCAATAGACATCCATTTCCCCCTGCTAATCTGCTAAAACTTAGTCTATTTTAGCAATAAAGAGAGCATGAAATGAATAGCTCTAGGCTTCTACTCATGGGCTGAATATTTGATTCAATAGTTGCAGCTGATTTGAAACTCTTGGAAGCTTCAAATTTCAAACTTCATAATTCTTTGATTATTGTACACTTTCATCACCTGTCTACCAATCTCTAACAACAGTGTTCACACCAGAAACACCAAAGCTCTCTGACATGAGGTGGGTGTTTTCTTCTATAAATATATACATATATAAAAATATCTTACATACTTTACAATATAAATGATAGTAAGTTTATAATTTATATTATATAAAATGTGAGGCATTTATAATCTATATAATAGAAATAATAGTGAGAAGTTTAGGTCTCAGCTCCTGCTGGGAACAAAGCATTAAGAACTCAGTCCAGAGGATTTCCTGCAGAGCCTACCCGCCCAAAAGATGTTATGGTTTTGTAATTGCAGTAGGAGATTTTAAAGTATCGTTTATAAAAAATGGTCTTGTCTCTCCTCCCTAAGAGCTTGCTGTCCAGCCAAGAGCCTGAATTTAAAGGCAAGGGCAGGGGAGAAGGTCAAATTCCTAGGGGCACGATGCTTGCTTCATGCCAGAGGAGTCAGATAACACTCAGACACCTACAGAGCTTGAGCTCCACGTTGTCATCTTTCTTGGAACATCAGATAGAAATAGACACTTGACCCTTTAACTGGATCTGTACTTCAAAGAGGGGAGTACTTGGAGTGTGCTGTCTTTCAGAAACTTGTTTTTTTCCTAAATAAGTCAATAAAAGACAAGGCTTTATATGTGTAACCAAACTCGTGTGTGTGTGTGTGTGTGTGTATACTCACGTGTTTGGTTTTAATCATCATCAACTTTACCAACAACACGGTGACTTCTGCATCATTTTACCGATTTTTATTTTAAAGAGGTGTGATTATAACAATGTTCACCATCCCCTTGTCGTACGTGGTATCCTATCTGGAGTGTGTCCTCTCGTGCACCACGCCCACCAGGCAGTAGGACGAGTTCTACTGCTGAAAGAGCAGGAAATTAGCATGCTGTATCTGTTTGCTGAGTCCCCCCGACTTAAAATCCTTGCAACTTGTTTTTCTCTTTTCTCTGGCAAACCCCCATCTGTGCTTCACTTGCCCAACTGCTTTTTATACTCTCTACTCCCTATACATCCTAAACCTAGAAGAGCTTATCCTTTAACCCAGAAGCCGTATTCCCGAAAGGTAGTCACGGGCTGATAGCTTCAGAAGAATGAACAGATCTTCTGGAGTTTCTCTGTGACGCGAGGTGAATTCCTCAAGATTAAGAAAAATGCAATGCCCTGGAAAACACCCTGATTGCTGGTGCCTTTCTATTCCATCCAGTTTTTCTATAAAACCTCAATACACCAACCCCAAGATGGATTCACAGTCACTGAGAAACTAACCTGCTGTGACTCCTCTTTTGCCTGGCAAAGCAATAAAGCTGTTCTTTTCTAATTCTCCCAAAACTCTGCTTCCGAGTCTCAATTTGCCCATCAGGGTACAGAAGCCGGTTTTTCCGCAACACTCTGTCACAAGATTTATGCTAAGAGCAGGCTCATGCCCCCCATCTGTCTCATATCTCACAGAGAATCTTGCTGGGACCAGTGCACTAGTGGAGGGACATCACCCTCCTGCTATTTTATCTTTTACGGGACAGACATGAGAAAAAAGCCTTGTCAGTAGTAGGATGGACTGACTTCAAGAAAACTGGATATGTGGTTGTCGGCTGTTTACAGAAGGCATCTGAAAACATCAGCTGCCCAACACCTGGAGGTCTTGGGTCCTGAGGAATGTTGTCATGGAGAGAAGAAGCCTGAATTTCCCTGAAGAGTCAAGATTTCACGTATAGCTCCTTCCCCTGCGAAAGCTGGGAGTGAGACATCCGACTCACCTCATTCATATTCTAGGCAGCGCAGCATGACTTACAAAATTCTGCTCCTTGCAGCTAGAATGTTGGATGTGAGCCAAGAGTTGGGATCAACTTTTTTGCAAAGTTTATCTCATTTAATACTTCTAATTACCCTAGGAAGCAGAAACTATTTCAATTCTTCACTTTCCAGTTACAGAAACTCAAATATAACAAGATTATGTAACTCTACCATGGCTCCATGCTAACTCAGATAACCAGGCATTGTAGCTGGGTTTTCGAAGCACTGCAGAATAGAAGCCCATTTATAAAACATTGACCAAATTTATTTACTTTTACAGTGTCAATGTATTAATGTTAGCATTAAAAATATTACAAGAAGCAATAAACATGTTGGACTGATGTGAGATTAAGCAACATGGCTGCCTATGGCACCAAAATTCATCCCAAATAAGGAAATGATAACACCTCACAGGGATGAATTTCTCCCTATTTATTTCTAACTAGGAAGTGCCAGGAGGCAAGCTAGGAAAGGCAGTGTGACCAAAAGTAGGTCCAGAGTAAAATTATTAATTAGGTAGTTTGCCATCAGTTTCAGTGTCTGCATAAAATGTAAAAATTCTTGGCACTCTGTCCAACAGCCCCATGAGCCTTCACACTGTGAGACGTGAGCAAACTGTAACATGGCTTCTATAGGTCCAAGACTATCTCCCTAGAATGACTCCAGCCCCCCTCAAAATCCTGGCCTGAGAAAATTCAGCAATGCGAAAAGAATTTACCATTTGTTCCACAGCCAAAATATGACTATGGGCCCTGGTCTGCCCTTTTCTTAGAGGAGCTACTTAAAGAAAAAAACTTGCAATTATAAATCCTTTCTCTCCCCTTTGAGATGTAAAGTGTCTACCACCCAGAAACATCTCGAGGACCTGGGAGTCATCTTGTTGAAATATAAACATCTAGAGACACAGTTCTCTGGGCTCCCAGTTCCCATGGGAGGCTGAGAATTTAACTTGGTGGGCACCTGGCTCCAATTTGCAAAGCTAACTTCTCTCCTAAAGATATGAAAAGTTGTTTCTCTATCAGATAAGTGTCAATCAGTAAACCACATTGACCAACCCGCCTTAACATCCTTACTACTATTCTTTGGCACACTGCAGCATTTAAAAAGGCTCCCACCTTTTTTTACCCCCAGTGGAATTGAGTGAGCTCAGTTTACACCGAGTCTCTCTCCCCCACTGTAGTTGTCTGAATCAACTCTGATTTACTGGCATTCACAGCTGTCCAGCCTTGTTCTCTTTGACATTCATATTTATGTAATGTCTTAATACTCTTCCTGTCGAGCGGAGATCAGTTGCAATGGTATCTAACATTGACTTGGTATCTCCAGAAATGTCCTTATACCTGGAAGTTTCCTAAAATGCCCTTATAATTTATTTACCTCTCCTAAAATTGTATTAGCCCTGAGCTTTTCAAATATTAACCCACATATGGATCGCCTAGGGATCTTGTTAAAATGCAGACTCCTGCCACTAGATACAGGGGAGGCTTGGGATTCCGTATGTGCTCCAAACAAACACCCACGTGATACGGATTCAGGAACATCCTTTAAGCAGCAAGGCACAGAAGGACGACTGGTTATAATGACTGATAGACCTTTTTTGGTCAGTTTAATGATCATCTCAGTGATGATCTCCTTGATCATGTTGCTTAAAATAGCAAATCCTCCCCAATCCCAATTCTTGACATTCCCTTCTCTCTTTTCTGCAGTTTTCCTCCAAAGCTTTTTTCACCACCTCAATTATTGTGTATTTCTTATTTTTTTATAATGTATTCCTTCCCAGAAGGATATAAGCTTCATAAAGGCACACATTTGTGTCTTTCTTGTTCACAGCCATATCCACGTTGTCTCCAACAGTTCTCGCCATACCATATGTGCTCAGGGAATGATTTTGATGTATTAATAGACCATCTAAATTATAGGTAGAACTAACGGTTTATTGTGTTTGAATCTCTAAGGTAACATGTACACAAGAAATGGACACAAATGAAACCAAATGGATTGATTAAATATCAGGAATTCCAAGCAACACTGGGGGAATATTATGGATAAAAGGACTCATAGACCTTCGTTAGGTGTTACCATCCAGGTGACTCCTCTGGTTGTTCAAAGAATCAGCTACTACTGGGCAGTCTGCAAAACTGAGAGGTTGATTAATTGCTTAATTAATTAATTATTGAAAAATAAAGCCCATGCCTTCTATTTTTAAGTTATTTTAATAACTATATTCTGCATTTCAAACGTTATAAACTGGATGATAGGAAACCTGCAGGACATGTAGAGCCTAATTTCCTATTTTCAAATTAATTTGATAATTTTTCCCTTGCTGCTGCCTATTCTTACTCACTTTTATTCTTCCTAATTCCTAATATTTACTTTCTATTATAAAATGTAATATTATATAGAAATCCGAATAGCTGTTTAGCAGTAAGATGAATCCAGAGAATACAGCACAAATTCCTGCACATATCAGTATTTAGGTTCTTATCCCTATCTGAGTCCCCTGTTTATAACTAATATTTTACAGTAGTGCCATTACTCTTCTGAAATGACAATCATTGAGAAAATAAAATTTTTTTAAATGAATACATGTCATTTCTTAAGTGTAATGGGAATCAGAACTAATAGAAAGATATTTGTAATAAAGGAATTTAAAAATTAATGTATAAATACTACTACTTAGTTACATCAGAGTTCTTTTTTTAAAAGTCTCAATTTCCCTATACAAACCCACGCACTCTAGGGATTGGTACCCATTAGATTGGAAGTCTTTACATACAGAATTCTGCTATTGTTAAGTACACGAGATGATATAGCTCTCAGACAGTTTTGTGTGAGCGTACGTAGTATTAGTGGATTTCTTATGTTAGAGTTCTGTGGTCCTCTGATGGCTTTTCTCTGTTGAGTGTGCTGTATGGGAGCAGAAGCCCTCCGTGTGTCCTGCCCTTTGCACATAGAAATTTCCCCTCCCACGGAGCCATTCTTTGTCCACTCGTATGATTGCATCTCTTTCATTTGAAAAGCTGCATTTTGGTGGTTTCTTATTTCTGAAGAGGTCACATTTTCAAGCCTTTTCACACTCTTAGTTCAGTCTACACTCTCCCCTCTCCAAAGCAGTCACATTTTTTTTGAGGCGAAGTGCTCAGGATTTATATCAATGCCGTCGTTAATATCTCATAGATAAGAAGAGAAGTTCTGAAACAGGCATAAAAATATCACAACTTTCCTCCTTCCTAATGTAGCCTATATTTCTAATCTGTTGAAACTGAGCTCCTATAACCTATGTCTTCTCCCTTTACTTTCAGTATTATAAGCTAACTGGTTCTGCCCCATTCCTTTATTTGTTATTTATTTAAAAAAAAAGTGTGACTTTCTTTGAAATGCATATCTTTGCTTATGGCATACATTTTTAGCTTCATTATAAACAGGAACACATGATTATTTGAGAAGACTTGTTATAACAGATTATTAAGCACATTGTTCCAAAAGGTCCATAGAAAACATCTTTAAAAAGCCTGAGGAATCTGTGAAAATACACCAGCAGGAAAGTAGGGAGGGAGAATGTGGTAATAAGTGATGACAGCAGTCAGCCCCTTCATGATAACCAACTTCTACGCCACACGTTCTGAAGTAAATCTGCATCCTCTTCAATGTCATATTCCTTTTTGTTTTTTGGAACTAACACGGTGACACTCTTCACTATCAAAATGAATACTTAAAGCTCTTTTCAGATATATATTTGATCTCTGGTGTCATTTGGTATTTTCAGGCACTGTACTTGAACTGCTTTTCCAATATATATATAATTGGCAAAGTGTGTTTCCTTGTGAATCCAAATGCCTGTAGCCCCTGTGGATCCTAAAACAATGCCTGGTAAGGTGCGGAGGCAGAAGTCCTGAACTGTGTTGAGGTATAACAGATGAGATTAGGACAGTTTGAGAATCAAGACGAGATGTGTTTTTGTTTTTGAGTGGTGGTCAATTCCCCCCCCCCCTTTTTTTTTTTTTTTTTTGCTTTCAGATCTAAACTAAAGGAATAAAGTCAGCTTGCAAAATTTCCAAAGCCATCATCTCCTTGTATAACACGAGGCTTTGAGTCGTTAAATATTTCATAATTTGGGGAGATACAGCAGCTTTAGGGAAAGAAAAACACAACTTTTTTTTTTGTTTTGCAAGAAACTTTGCTATTTTTTGCCATCAAAGAAACATGTGTTTTGAGAACTATGTTCTGCTGAGACTATTGGCAAGAATTGTTTTAGATGGGTTGGTACAGACACTTAACATTTCGCAGATATAAACTAATTCCTTAGATAGCTGTGACTATTGAAGTCACCTAAAAATGTGTGCAGAAAAATTTACCTTTTACTGTCATAAATGTTACAACCAAAAAGAAAGTTATTTCTCAAACCTACTTAGGGCCAGAACTTTTTCTGAAACATATTTTACGGTCCTTTTGGAAAGAAGTTAATATTCATAATAAAATTCTTGAGCAATTTTCTGACAGATTTTCAAGAAATTAAGATATTTGCTGGGAATATTTCCTCACTCAACTAATACTCAGATTTATAAAAAGGTTAATAATCTTTAACCAGATAATTTTCTTAAAAAGTGATTGTTAAACCAATCTTTTAATTATTTTCTTATGAAATAGTTCTACTTAGATGGAATCTTTAAACGGGTTTAGACCGAACTCTCTTGTTAAGTTTGAATTATAAATTATGTTTGATCAATTTATATGAAAAATTGTTTTAACAAGCTAGATAAAGTCTCAAAACTTGCCAACACTCATACCTTGGAGAAATTAAAATCACGTAGAAGAACTCTGCTTATGTGGCTCTTGTAAAGGCTAATAATAAACTAGCTTCAAAAAGACTAAACTTTCATTACAGTTACCAATTTAAAAAGCTATTATCTGAGAGTTTCAAATGTGGAGAAATTTAAGTTCAATACCATGTATTCACAGAAATACAGGATGTCATATGTAATCATCCCTTTAAAAAGAACTACACACACACAAAAAAGGCCCAAATCAATGGATTGGATCATTGTTCTTCTATTAGAGTAAAAAAACCCAAATGCTTAGGTTAGGTATAAAGCTATAATTATTAGAACTTTATAGATAAACATCACAGATGTTTAGAATCTTGAGAGTTTGAATTTGGAAAGCTATACATATCTAAAGGGTCTTGGAACAATATAGAAGGCCTTCGGAGACAGTTTATGAGCCACACGTAAAACTGATCACAATTTGTTTTGATCGTAGTAATGCCAAACTAATCATTTACTGTATTAAGAAAATAAGGCTTCAGATGAGCTTTGATTGACTCCCAAAATGGAACTTACTGCTACCAAGTAGAGATAAATCACAGTTGAGGACACGCATATCAACTTGCTACTGGTCTTTAGAGTGTTCTGAACTGGGTGGCCAAACCTATTTTGACTCATGCTACTGTCTTTGGGATTTTTTAAGGTAATTACTGTGAAGAGGACAATCACTCGAATCTTTCCATCTGTTGGTTTACAAGCCAATATAGTTAATATACATTTGATCTTTGACATGGAGTCATATGGAGAATACATGCTATACAGTGTAGGCAAGTACTTTATCTACTAAGCACTATTTAATATTCCTCAAATGAAACACTTCATTACGTTAGATAGCAGAACGTCATACTTTGAGCAGTTCATACCTGCACCTTTCCAGTACAATTGAGGGAGTAATCAAAACTGAAAAGTAATCAAGTGTCACAAAATCACTAACATTTTCTCCTAAACAAATATAATAAAATTATCTTTCTCTGGCAGCAGATTTGTGAATACGCCATAACATTTTTCCTGTGTAGAGAAACTCATGCTTTTCATACCCTAAAGCTATGAAGGAAATGAGGAAGAACAAAATGACAAAATTTAATGGAAATGTCGATTGCTCCCAGAGAAGGAAGGAATGTGGCCTTTGGTCAAAAACTTCAAAATGGGAGGAGGAGGAATATGGCCAATTTGCTTCTAAATCCTTGATGAATTTAGACAAGGTACTTTCTACTTTCTTTGTAGTCTTTTAAAAGCAGAGATTCTCTTCATGATTGACTTCATTGTTGGCCAATTTATAAAATATAGATGTCATTTTCTTAAAAAAGGAAAGCATCAAAACTATTTAAGAAAATCACTGCTCCCGAGTGCCAGTAGCAGGTATACTTAACCCTGATTGTTCTATCCTTTTTTTTTTTTTTCCCCTAGAAAAAGGGCTGAGTGAATGAAATTATAGAGCCGAGCTCTAATTCCATGCATGAAGCTAGTCACGCTTTAAAATTTCTGACTATTCCTTTCAGGACTCAAGTAGCTATTGATGCCCAGTATCCAATTATTCTATAATGACTACATTTCTTTCATATTGTACAGTGTAAGTCATTTTTCAAATAGAGCGTGTGATGAAGCTTTGCTAGGTGTAGTGCAAATGAACAGGATTAACCACACCTGGGTTTTATGACACATATTCTAGAAGCATAGAGGTAGAAAGGAGAGAAACAGCTTAATGTTATAAATGATGAAAGCGAGATCCACAGAAGCAAAGTGGAATAATAAAAGGGACAAACACAAACACAAGTGGAAAAAGAAGCCATGGTGTCTTTAAAAATAAACCTGAAAGACGGTAGAGATTGCTTATACTTTGAAGGGTAATTAATTCAGGATTTGAAATAATATATCTAAAATTCAAAACACGTCGTTCTGTTTAAATCACCCCTAACTATTAGGATTATTCTAGTAACCTGACTCTGTACTTTGTAGTTTCCTGCAAATATTATGCTCATTTAGGTTTGTAAATGGAAAAATAACCACCCTTGGAAAGTGGAGCAGTATGCATCAGGGAATTATTCACTTTAGGCATGGGTGGTCCCCGAGACTTGGAGACAGGCCATGTATTTGATGAATATAATCTGTTGGCATTCCTGCCACTTATCTGTAGAGTTTTCGAGAATCCTTCACTCACTGTAATAAACTCTGTCTCAGGATTTTAGGTCTGATTCAAAATCCACCCATTTGCATAGGGAGGTTATATCACTTTCCAAAGCCTTGGCAAGACTCAAGTCTATCATAAAATAGGTTCGTATATGTAAATTATAGGGCAATTATTTGTCATCCTCGTTTCCAATAATAGTACAGAAACGTTTGTGTTTTGAAAATGGACAACAATCATACACTAAGGAAGAATAGTGTGAAGAATTAAAGAAAACTCAACTTGTACACTGTAGAAGATGTAAAACACAGGAATAGCTGGAAAATCCATGTCTTATTTAAGTTCTTTGCTTTCTACACGTATAGAAAACCTGTAACTAATTTTACAGTGATTATCGAGTATAAGCCCTCTTGGAAATCTTACCATGTAAAGGCAGAAAGACAGAGGCAAATCTGTACTCATTAATAAAACAAAACATTTGATTAGACTATATTGATAAAATAAAATATTCATGGTTTTAGTTTATTTTCTGTTGAATTTATTAATAATCTTTATATATATTTATATATGTATGGCTTTGAGCAAAGACAAAAGAAATATTCTAACTCATCCCTGATCATACAGTTTTTGTTAGAATTAGCTTTTCTACTATTTTCCCAGCAGCAGGAAGACCAGTCTTTTCAATAATACATTTCTTTCTGTACAGTTTAAAACTCCATACTTATGGGCTTAACTATGTACAGAGAAAAGAGGCCACTTTTCAACTAGCAGTGGACTTTTATATTACAGGAATGTGAGTCAATTTTTCTTAACCTAAGTATATATATTCATACATATATATGTATATAATTTACCCTGTACCACTTTATTTTTAACATATAAACCTTAGGGTTTTTTTTTTTGTCCATTCTGTTACAAAGTGAATAAAAATTTTATGGTTGCACTGAAAGACCATGCAGTTCAATTTTGCTTACGTTTCTCAATAGTGCTCAAAATAAAAAACCAAAAATTTATATATATATATAAAAATATTTCACTACCAAACCCATTAGTCCTATCAAATGTAAACCTTTAATAATTTAAAGGGCCAGTATATGATGCTCATAAATTGAAGTTCATTCTCAGTATTTTAATAAAATAAAGGAGTTTTGTACTGATATGTAAATGGTCTTGCAGCTTTCCCATAGATTCTAGGTAGACTGAACAATCCCTTTCTTACACCATTCCTGAAGCACCAGCATGTTCATGATAACATCACATTGATTCCTTTCACACAAGCTGGGCTCTGTTAGAAATTAAACATAACAACTCATTTTGGTATTATAGGTATCAGCTCCATAAAAGGCATAACAGGCAGCAAGGATCCAATTTAGAGTTTTTGCTTTTGTTTTTGTTTTCTGTCCTCAAGTCTGTCTGGAGCCCCTTCCCCATTTCATGCATGATCTTTGTCAAGTTCTTCTTAAATGGATCGCCAGTGTCAGAGATAAGGAAGACCTTCCTTTAGGTCATTGTCTTAAATTGGGTTGTGTACAGAAGTCGGTTATTAGGAACCTTCCACCTGTGTTCCAGTCATCCACCATATTCGTGGGATGCATTAGGCACAACTGATCTCTAAGGGACTTCTTTGAGAAGAAGCAGATGCTCAGAGATCGTGGAAAGAGCTAAGGAAACAGACAAACAAACAATGCTCACAGACATTCGGTTTGACCCCTGCTTGCTGGCACCATGTCTGTACTTTTTGCAGCACTTTTAAAACACCAAACCTCCTATCTAAGGGCTATGTTAGTCACCACATGCCTTCAGAGTTACTAGCCATTTAGTTACAATACACATAGAGCAAAGTGTGTATTCCCAAGCAGACATGATGCTATAGTGTATTTATTTTTTTAAATTAACACCACTGTAAACTACCAACTACAGTGAAGACATAGAACACACTGGTGACTCCAAATCAAGCTATGGTTTACAAATCATTTTTGAAATAATAATACTAATAATAATGATAATAATAATAATAACATTAAACGAAAGTGAAAACCTCACTTCTAGACTTAAGTCAGAGATCCAAGTCAGCCTTATAGGAATTTTAAGATAGGCAATTAATGAATGGTTATACTTTTCTAAGAACGAGAAATACTGTAAGCCTTTCCCTACATGACTGCTTTGAACCTTTTTTTTTTTTTCCCAAAAAGCATGCAGGGCCTATTTTCGGATGCTTGATTATGGCAAGAAGGAAGAAAAGGAATGATGTTCGGTGTAATACAAGCAATTTGTAGAATCGAGCATACAGTTTTGCATAAAACATTGCAGGTTAAAATAATATTGTAGGTTTCAAGCCATTGCATTACAGTTGAATAAGTGTCACAATTAGGTTTTGTAAAATTTAAAATCTAAGTTTCGAAGTGAAGCAATAAAACTAAATTCTTCAACGATGACTTTTACCTTCATACAGCACAGAATAGATATTTTTATCTGGGTTGGAAAAGTTATTTACAACTAACATTGATTGAGTCTTGGTAAAAGTCCGATAACACGTGAAGAGAAATATCCCCTCGGCTCTCTAAAAGATCGTGGACGTGTTTGAGGTTAGAGAAAGTCATAGCGGTGGCAATGCTAGTCCCCTACCACGGCCAAGCATAAGGTGTGATCTTTAACCTAATTCAAAATTGAAAGCACCAAAAAACAATTTAGAGCTATAAAATGGGATTTGCTCTTGAATCCTCCATAATTAATAACTAACAATTTAGATGCAGAGACAGCTAATGAGATAAGTTTTGATTGGTGCTATTCAGTAGCTCACTTGAGTTGCCTTTTTAAAACCAGAGGTTTGTTTCCATTGAATTCAAGAACTCTTCATAAAATAGAGAAATACATATATCAAAGGAATTAAGTAAAAGTAGGTTAAAAATAATCTTACAACAACATTTTAAATCCTTTAATGATTTAAAGAAAGGAAGACATATAACACTGAATGCTAAACAAGTCTGTTGAACTTCTCTTGAGACTTCTAGGTATAGATTTAATAGTATATGTGTATATATATATATATTTTACATTTTGCATGTAGGCCAGAGCTGTCTAAAATATCTCTTCATAGTAGGCTATAGGGATCTATCAGGAGATAGAATAAAATAAGGTCTGAGCATATTCTCAGTTTATTAGAGTATTTCTTTCTGCTTTGACAATCAGCAGGGATCATAAATTTGAAGCAAATCGTGGCTTTTCTGCCTCTGGGTCTGTACTTAAGACTGAGGATGACTCTCTCTGATGAGCCGCTGCTGGTGGAGGGGGTGCCGGGGGGACTCCTCGGTTGGGGGGGATGGCTCCCGACGACATCTGTCGGAACAGGGTGACTCTCTGGGGGACAGTGCCCCGGCCGGCTGCCTGCACCGCAGTCACGGGCTGAGGGATGGAGGCCAGGGACTCGCCCACAGTGGGATGCGGTCTGGAAATCATGGTGGAAACCTCATGGGGCAGCGAGGGCTGCGAGGCCGAGAGGGGCCTGACTTCGCGGGTCAGGCTGGGGTTGTGAAGCGCCTGCGTGCTCTTGTGCACTTCGTTTTTCGGCGTCGAGCTGCCGGATGTCTGTGGCTGGTGGGGCGGCGGCTGGGGCGGCGGCGGCTGGGACTGCTGGACGGGCTGCTGCTGAATGAGTGACAGCTGGGAAGCCGTGGGGGAGGCGTAGTGGAAAGTTCGAGAGGCCAGCGGGCTCTGGACGGGAGGGCTGCAGACCGCAGTGGTGTAGGAGCAGGGCGAGAGGATGGCCGACGGCTGCGGGGTCTGCGTGCTGGGGCTGGGGGAGTGCAGGTTGCTGTGCGACAGGCTGGGGGCGGTGTACACCGGCGGAGACTGTGTCCTCACGCGGGACGTCGGAGTGGCCGTCGAAGATGTGGAATTCAGGGCCGTCATCTGGGGATAACTGAGGGGAGCGATCGCCTGCACCATCTCCCGGTCGTGTTTCACAATCTGCTTCAGGATCTCGTTCTCCTGGTTGTTGAAAACACCAGTGTTCAGATCCTTCTGGAACTTTTGCAGAAGAATTGAATTTTTCTTTCCTGTCAGCGAAAGAAAGATAGGCCCTTAGAAAGCCTACAAAAGACTGATGGCAACTCCAAGTGAGAGTGACCTTGCAGACAGAAGGGTGGCAGTGTCTCATGGAAGGGGCTTAAACGCCACGTACTCACCTTCGGAAACCAAACAGAAACGTGGCTCCTGCCTTTCACACTTCCTGTATCTTTCTGGGAAATCTTACCTTCTACACAAGTCAGGTTGAAAAGTGTGTAACATGGCAAAAGCCACCTTACAGAAGAAATGGAGATATGTGCCCTGAGGGCTACCTTGGGAGGGAAAAAAGGGCCTTTGGATCAGGATGAGCCTGGAATCAAGATTTCAGTTTAAAGCTTCTTTTTCAAGAGAGGGCAATGGAACACTTGTTCTGTGACAGGTGCTCTACACAAGACATCAGGTAGATTTATTTTATTTAATCTTCAACTCTTTGAGGTAGGGGAGCTCATAATCCTATTTCACCCAAAAGTAGACTGGGGCGCAGTTAAGAATAATGCCCAAGAAAACATGGTTACCAAGTGACCGGGCTGGGAAAGGAAACCAGTAACTCTGATGGCAGACTTACTACAGACTGTGAGCCAGCCACGTGTATCCCGTTCGTGTTTGCTGGAAATGAAGGCTCCCGCCCCCACCCCCACCCCTGCTGAGCAGATGCTGTGTTTTAATAGATCCCCAGGTGATTCTCACATGCAAGTTTGAGAAGCAAAGGCCTTTGCTTCTGACCAGTGCCCCCCACCATGACTGTCCACTTTACTTGCATCTTCTCATCTCTGGAGCTTTCCAAGGACTGATTTTCAACTGCACCCTGCCAATTAAATTGGCCTAACCAGACGTGGGCCCAGATTTCAGTACTTTAAAAGCAAATTTCCCCAGGGGGTTCTCATGGGCAACCAGACTGAGAAGCGTTTCACAATCTTTCCTCTTCTGAAAAGTTGCTGTGAGGACCAAGGGGCATCGTGTATGGCAAGCTCTCGCTCATCGAGGACCTCAGGAAGCAGGGCCTCTCCTTCCCGCTCTTGTCTGTGGAGTGGTTTGCAGTAAGAAGACATTCTCTAGCAAAGTGGCAATTAGAATCAACTGCAGGTTGATGAAAGGGAAATCGGTGACTTTTTAATGACATCATCAATAAAGTCATACCCAGGTAAATATAGTGACTGAAAAGTAAATTAATTTGCCATTATCACTAAATAAAGTATCACGTCTAAAGTAACAAGGTATATTTTTTAATGCAGTATGTGTTATAATTTACTTGGATGCTGGGAAAGGTAATCATTTTAAATGGCTACCGAAATGAATAGTTACCTGCCTCTCTTTACAGAATTGTCTTAATTTCCCAAAGAACAAAGACTTCTACATTAGTAGAAAATATAAATGCTTACCTAGCATATTCCTTTAACTATAGTGTATACATTTATAAGCAATGGCCACAAAACTGAGAAGGATAATATTTGTGATCATGTGAATAGTCAGCATTTCATCATTTAAGTATCTGGGCCCGTGTGTAAAAATACTATAACTTTTAAAGCACTGTTAGAATCCTGTAAGAATTAAGAATGCAAATGCTTGGTGCTCACCAGCAATTTTATTGCCTGTATTATTGATTGCAAACCACTTCACGCAAACTTTCTAACAAAAAATCAATTGCAATAAGTTAGATGAGTGTGCTGCTCTATCAGATTAACGGAAATTCTCTATTGAAATAACCTGATTTTGGTGCTTTTGCTAAATATGTCTAGCTGGCTTAGAAAAAAACTCATACACTCAGAAATTAGTCTCTGGTTCTACCATAAATACTCAACATACCACAAAGAAGGAAATTATTTTCAAATTAAGTAATGATGCTCTCAGATGTACTCACTTCTTTTTTGGGCACTGTCTCCTGGACACACCATCCTGTTACATCTCTAAACTATCAGTATACTTTCTAATACGTATGTGATGTCTAATGGTAATGTCCAAATTACTACCTTTACTTCTCCTAATCTACTTTCAGATCCTTATGCAGTCTGTTGTCCTACCAATATAGGGGAAAAGAAAGAAGTAAAGTGCAGGAGAAAAGCTGGCACGACAATACATCAATCAGAAGTCCTTACCTTTTATAAGAACGAAGCAGTTGAAGTACCTCTTTGTTTACTTTCCAGTGATTCCCAACCCCATCTCCTTTGAGTTCATTGATTCCTTCATCCCTCCCTAACTCTCTTCACCAATATTCATTGTGTACTAGGTACTGTGAATTAACAGCGAATTAGACATGATCTCTACATTCACAAAGCTTAGCATCGCTAGAGCAGCTTAAAGAATAAAAGCAGTGCTGTGATGGAGAAATTTCCCAGCGATAAGGGAGAACATATCCAGGGTACTCAGCCTAGTAAGGGAGTGGGTGGTCATGGAGGTTTCTACAGGGAAGTGATGTCTAACTTGAGATAGGAAGGTGAGTAGAGTTAAGCAGGGAAAGGGGGCACAGGAGGGTAGGGTGAGGCAGGAGGATCTGGGTGTGGAAAATGAATGCATACCACCTAACGACATCAGAATGTTCCAGCATATCTTGGGAAGTTAGCAGCAAGCCCATCTGATCTAACTTCACTATGGCAATTATCCAAATCTTTAAACTAGTGTAACTAATAAGGTCTAACTTACATATTTTTATCTGAGAGCAGAGAAGACTTTAAAATAAGTTGATCTGTGCAAAGTAAAGCATCTATGTGGGTACTTCTATTAAGGCTTTTTCTGCTTGAGTCTGTATTACAAACATTTCAAGAAGTTTCTCCTGAGACAATTAAAATGCACAAGTTCTCAATTCTTAATATAAGAATAAAATATAAAGTTGATCCTTAAAAATCTTGTTATAAAATTGGGTTTGTAATGTAGACTCATACTATTGTATTTTTAGTTCTATTTTAATGCAATCTAGAATTTTTTTCATTGCTTTTACCTTAAGATTCAAATTGTTTTGGTATCACTGGGGAAATCAGACTGTGTAGCTAGTAAAAACAGAAATGAATAAACAAACCTAGAATAATTAGAAGAGAAAGTTAGATAGAGCCTCAGATCTTTCTAGAAATATGGCTAGAGCTAATTGCTATTTCTATGCGAATTAAGAAGCAATCTATAAACTAGCATTTCGGACTTACAATTGAAATTATGTATATATATATGTCAGTCCACTTGATTAAAACTAAATTTTGCACAGAGAAGAAAACTAAGCAGAGTACCTATCCGATCTAGTCGGTCAATGGCAACCGTCTCAAAGGCTCTTCTCATCATTGGATATTCCTCCAGGACCTCATTGAAATTGTCCACGGAAAGAGAATACAGACGACAATATGTGTCGGCTCGGACACTGGCAGTGCGGCGTCCCTTGGTCAGCAGGCAAATCTCTAAAAAGACGAGAAAGAACGATTTGTTTGGTAATTTTCTGCAAAAGGCCGTTAAAGCCTAAAAAAAAAAAAGAAAAAAAAAGTTTCATGATGTGAGAAATCAATGATTAGCAACATTTTCTACTTTATCAGGAAATCCTTTCTGATAATTAAAAGTAGCCAATTGCTAACAGTTAATCTGAAAAAAAAATTTAAATAATTGAGGCTTTTGGTACAAAGGTAAGGCTGAAAGAACTTTATTTTCTTTCGGCTCCCATTCCAATCCCTCTGAAATAACAACCAAAAAAAATGCAGGAAAAATAATAATAAATCCAAAATGGAGCTGAAAACAAGAGGAGACTATGGTCAGACAGAAGTTTATGAATTCTGGAAGACAGAAACCAAAGGGAGCTCAAAATCACTGGCTTAGAAAGTCCTATGATCAAGCAAAACTAGATCACAGGTTCAGATGTATGCATTGTAGGCATGCGTTAGGTAGTTCATATACTCCAATAAGATCAGTATAAAACATTATTTTCCTAATTCTCAGAGTGGCTTTTTATGTAAGTAAATTTTAAGGAAAGTCCTTCATTAAAATTTTGATTCCCACTAAAAGGTAAGCAGACAGTTGCAAATTTGGATTTTCTTATTAGCTCACTAAATTAAAAAAGTGATGATTTTCTATTTCATTTTCCAAAATTTATTAAAATCCTGTAGACTTTGCTTGTTTAATTGAAAAATGTTGCTTCAAGATAACGTATTTGAAAAAAGGAATGGCAGAAGTGTTTCCAAAATGCACAGTCTCCTAGCAGAAGGAAATATAGCAAAATAATTATTGAAAGTGACCCAAATTCACACTCCAATGAACTTATTTAAAGAAATTCCATCCATGTTGATAAACTTCATGGGTAAATTATGTGGGAGGCACTAGGTACTTGATGTTAGAGCTGGAAACACGAATCAAACATACTATCTACTTTTGTATGACGTACCTGCTGGTGGTAAAAAGAAAAATTAGTTCCTTTTCATTTTCATTTAAATGCAATCTGGTGAGAAAAAGAGAATGCAGGCATTCTGGGAGTACTAAAGAAGTGCATCTGGACCAATCTGGCAATTGAGAGGATTTTAGGAACTGCCACCTAAGCCACCAATTATGTTATTGTTCATGCTGGTAAACATATTTCAAATTTAATAAATAATATTGTGGCGGGGCCAAGATGGCAGAGTAGGACGCACTGAGCTCCCCTCTTCCCTCAGGCACACCAAAATTACAACTATTTACAGAGCAACTGTTGATGAAAACAACCTGAAGAGTAGTAGAAAAGATCTTCTACAACTAAAGATACAAAGAAGGAAGCACAGTGAGTCAGGTAGGAGGGGCACACATGCGATACAGTCAGGACCCACAGCCCTGGGGAGGCAACCCTAAATAGGAGGATGATCACATTACGAGCAAATGCATCAAAATGCTAATGAAGGTTATTTCTGGGGGATGAGGATTATGGATGATTGTTATTTTTCACTTTATGTTTTTATGAATATCTAGTTGTCTGCAATGAACAAACATTGCTTACAAAATTAGAAAGAAAACAGTAAATGCCATTAAAAATGAAAAAATATTGTGCACTGTTCATATTTGTGTGTTTATGTGTGTGCGTGCACGCACACTGGTAGGAAGGTGAATCTCTACTGGTCAATGTTGGAGGATAAAGTATATCATCATACCATGGCACTTTTCAGCTACTGTAATCTAAAAAATGTAATAAAATAATAATATAAAATAAAAATGTAATAAAGTATTTTCCACACTATCCCAAAATTAAATTCCTGTGTTGCTAAAGTACTAATGCCATATTATATAATTTAGAATTACAATATTATGACAAAAAAAGATGAGAAATGTATTATTGCTAAGTGCTGCTTTCAAATCTGTACAGATTGTCATATAGAAAGGTTATAAGTCTGTCAGAAAAACCCCAATAATATGTAACAAAGATCTGAAGAAGTATCCATACTCTTTAACTCAGGAATTTCACATGACAATCTAGCCTAAGGAAACAGTTTGTGATCAGAACAATGTTGTTTACATGGTGATATACATTATGCATTTATTTATACATCTGAAAATATGAGAATGCCTTAAATAACAGGTTAAGATTCATGATGAATTATGTGGCAGTTGTAAAAAGTAAAGCTTTTAAAGTCTATGTGTTAATAGGAGAATGGTCATGAAAGCGTCAGTGAGAAAAGCAGGATACAAGATTATAACTACAGCATGATAAAAATGACCACATATAGTATGAGTAAGACGACAATAAAATCTACCGATATGCACTGCTCTGGTTGGAAAATATTCCTTTATGAAGATATACTGTGTACATTTTGTCTTTGTTCAACTTTCTTTTATATAAATTAATTTTATTTGTGGCTGTATATAACTTTCACTTTTAAAATGTTATTTAAAAAGTAATATCTAAGGAAATAGGAAATACACAGAATAGGAAAACACAGAATAGAAAAAAAAACAAGATCTGAAGGAATATAAACAAAGCTATTAATAGTGATTACTAGTGTTGGAAATTTCCTCAACTTTAGTTTTCATTGTTTTCAATGTATTTCTATTTTGGCACTTATTTAATTTACAAATGCTTTCCATTTTCCTATGTTTGTTGCTTTCTCGTTATATCCTCCTCTTCTGTTCTGGATGTAATATTCTCTATCTTCTGATAGTTGTTAAGAGTTCTGGTTTTGAACGATGAGTGTATACTACAACATGGAAAAACCTCAGTATGTTTCACAAACATAGTAGAAGCAGCAAGACATGAGAGTCCACATAGTACATGATTCCACTGATACAAATACTCTAGAAAAGGCAAATCTCTAGTAACAGATAACAGGTTAGTGGTTGCTTGGAGCAGTGGGTGGGAAAGGAGATTAACAATAAATTAACATTTAATCCACAATACTTCAGACTTCATTCAGTCTTAGTTGATATCTAAAGTTCCATTGATTTTTATATCGTTGGTGCCTCTGTGGCATCCAGTAGGCACTTAATGTTTGCTGAATTGAATCAGTGAACAAAAAAGCAACATGTTCTACAAGATGAGTTTCAATCACCCATGGAAAAACTAAGAGCTAAATATAGATTTACACTAGCAAAGTCCTTTTAGATGTTACCGAATGAGCTGTGCTCACTCCCCACACAAAGCTCTTCAGCCATTATCTCTCAGCATCCCCTCAGCAATTTCTTAGTAAGGAACAGAACAAATGAAGGCATATCCATAAGAACAGAAATAGCCACTAGTCAGTGTGAAAAACAATTTAATTAGTCCCTTCTCCTTTTAATGCCTCCATATTCTTTATTACCACCACGAACAGAAATAAACAATATCACACACTTAGCAATGAGAAAAAGTAAACTTGATCATAAAAGAGTCTTAGATTTCATGAACCAAATTTCCTAGATTCAATATGAATGGAACAGATGTTTCTCTCAAAATTAATTTTCTCTTGATATTAAGTTATTTTGGGGATTCACGTATTGAGTGAAGGGAGTCCTGTGTTAGGTGTTACAGACTGAGTTTTTGTATATTTACTGTGTGTGTGTGTGTGTGTGTGTGTATGTATATATGTGTGTGTGTGCTTGGGTAAAGGACAGAGAGAAAAAAAAATTTAGTCATCTGTACATCTGTATCTAATACTTTCCCTTAGGTTCCTTAGAAATTGTGTATATATTAGTTTATCACTATTTTAATTTTCTTATACTGTGTTTTCTAATTGTTTCCTAAACATTGATCTAATCTCCCTGGTGAGTTTAAGACATTTTAAAGACAATAGCCACACAGTAACATTATTTTATCCCTCGAAGTGCCTGCTACCTTGAGTCCTGAGCCCAGAGAAAATTGTTTTAAAATGCTTATGACTACAGTGATAGCGGACAAACTCGAGGTTGACAGGAAGTTCTAGCCTTCAGTTTCTGATGACACAGATGTCTTGGTTCCCCTGCTGGGCATCGTCCCTTTGTAACAGAACTTGCCAAATGCTTTATGTACTTTTCCTAAGCAGCACGGTGTATCTTCGAGGTTTTTGCGCAATGTATATAATGAAGAAAGTATACAGAGGATTTGGTTATGTTTTCTTCAAAGTAGGTATGTCCTTACTCACCAGGTTAAAAATTAATTTGCTTTTGGGTGCTCAGATTGACTTCACAAGGAGAATAAAATATAAAATGAAGTAAAATTGAACTCCCAAAGAACCAGCTGAGTGTAGCTTACAGATGGAACCTTTTTAAAGCAGTCTTTTGGCTTATTTTCTAGACCCTGTTTGTTGTTTCAGTCTTTCTGCTTTTTTATTTTTTTCTTGTCTGTTTACTCTCTGAGAACTCAACTAGGAATTTCCTAGTGGTGCAATTGCTGCTTTAAAAATCTTAGTGGAAGTTTATTTGGAAATACGTCCCTTCTTCTGGAAGTAAATTTCTAGACTATAATTAAGTGCACAAGTAATGGGAACTTGGCGTACTAATTTTAATTCTGCATGATTCTCCTGTTTTTCTTTACAAGATAAGTTATTTTCTTTCCTGGGTAAGTTATTTCAGTTACTCAAGAGGAAAACTGAGAGTAATGAATCCCATCACAGGAATATTAGAAATCTCTACTTCCAATTTCAACAGTATAAGAAGTGTGTCCCGGGAGATTAAACGTGTCCTCCCACACTGTGTATGTATACGCTTTTGATAGTCTTTAGGGGATAAGCTATTTCAACCACCCAACGCTATTTTTGCTGACATTAGCTAACCTGACTATGAACATTTCAGCCCACCTGACATTACTGCCACCTATAAAAATGGTTGTTTTATAAGGCAAGGCAAATGGCCTCAAGAATTTTGCAATTCAGAATATTTCTCTGACCTCTAAAACAGATTTTGACATTGCGGTAACACAAGAGTTAATCATGAAAGTATTGCAGAAATTAGTAAGGTAATGAAAGGTAACCTGAGTTTCTAGAATTTATGGGAAAATTTGTATTCAGCTGCTCATAGCAACCTAAGCAAAAACTACTTTCTTCTTTTGTATCTGATAATCATGAAATAAAAGTAACCCTCTGTTGTGCATCGAAATACTAATTTCCTAGAAACCACTTAGGTTTCTAATCCAGTGTCTCATAATAATGTGCAAGAGGACATATCACTTTTTCATTTTCTATTTGTAGTTGTAATGTTTCTATATTTGTACTAGTGAAGTCGTAAAATGTCACCTCTGTGGCATAAGATATGGTAACATCCGACTTAAATCAGTCTGCGTACCAAATGTGGCTGGTAGAAGTGTCAAATGGATTTGAATAAGGATCTAAAGAAACAGAGAAGGATAAAACAAAATAGATGTAAATTTTGTAGTATTTGATGTATTTTGAAAAATTTCACATTTTGTATAACTTTCTGAAAAAGAGATTAGATATAACATATTTTCAAGTACAGATATTATATTATAGCCTATTATATATAAATAGATTTTATATCACGATAAATACTCTAATAAACAGAATTGCCCAATTTTGCTTTTTTCTAAAGATATAATTGATTATTTCAATTTCTGGGGACACACTCATACATGCACAATTACTGGTGTCCTCTATTGCTGTTTATACTATTATTTATGATTAGTCATTTAACGATATTGCATTGTCAAACAAATCTTAGCTCTCGCCATATGTCTGGTCAATTTATTTCTCTTAAAACACAGGATCAGGATGATCACCTGGGGCTCTGAGTACTGACTCTGGTAGCAACGCCTCAGACAAGTTACACATTGGCAAAACTGTTACAAGGTTTAACTAATACAGTGCCTCTAACGTGCCAAGGTTTAACTACTACAGTGCCTCTAACGTGCCCAGTGTAAGCCTCGTACAGTATGGGCACTGTTACAACATGAGTTCCTTTCCTTTTTTCTTTATGTTCCTTCTCTTCTCTCTGTATTTTCTTCCTTTGATTTTTGGCTTGACTTGCTAGAACCAAAGAAAAAGTAATACTTCATGTATCAAGTAACTCTCCAAATTTGTGAAATATAACTATCATCTCTCACCCCCCCTACCCTCTCATAAACAACTTGTTCATGAACTAATCATCCCAATACTTTAGACTTGTCTCACGTACGAGGCTTCACACCGATGGACACTTTTTCTCAATTACCCCAGGTAGAATTCATCTTTGTGTGTCCACTCTGATCATCTTGCATCTTAGCCCCTACAGCACATTATTGAACTTATTTGTTTATATGCTATTTCTCTACACTAAACTATAAGGTATTTAATGAAAAGTTCAACAGTCACATTTGCGATGTCTAGTCCTTACCATAGAAATGTACTATGTCACACATTGTCACTTGGTTCATGAAATAAGGAATGAATGAGTCAATCAATTAATGAGAAGCAGAGTGACTTACACCAGATTGGAAACATCCTTCATAAAACAGGGTGCTCACATTTGAACACAGCATCCCAAAGAGCCAGATCTCCTTGAGGAGTGTTGGTCCTATTCACTAGATGTTACATCGCTCTTATCTTTTATCTGGTTCCTACTGATTATAAACACGTTTATGACACGATTGTTTCATCCTGTTGGATATGTGGAGGTTTCCATTAAGGTTTATATTTTTCACTCCTTAAATTCTCACCCCTTCCTCTACCTTAGGATATCTGAGGAGTCTTTAAATTCCATTGGGACTCCTTCTAATGGCTAATATCTGTATACAATCACTTTTACACAATACTGTTTATAAACTGAACTCTATTATGTATATATATATATTTCTTGTCATTGGCAAGTTAAAGTACTTTATGGCCCATCTCAGTGATTTTCAGACTATCTATTGGATAGATGAGAAACAATCACTGCTAGCTCTGTGTTAGCCCGCGTGATATCCAGAAGATAAAAGGTGATCTGTTACGTGATTGGAACAAAAATCACATAAAAATATCAAAGCTAAGAAAAGTAAGACCACAGTTTTCCTGTTTCTATCCATCTTTCAAAATCCACCAGACCACTCCAAATCTTTCCTTCTGATTTTAAACCTACCAGCACTCAACTCTTTAAAAGTTAATCAAACACCTTGAATTATAAATGCCTTTAAAAAGCAGCCAGCTTTTAAAAGATTCATCAAATGACTTCAGCTCATGTGTTTTCTGAAGTGGTATCTTGACAGCTCTGTTTTCCTATGTGGTTTAACACAAAAATGAAAAAAAAAAAAGTACAGCAGAAAAAGTAGTCTAAATAGAGAATATATTCACTAGATATTTATGAAATGAGTCTACTGCAGCAAAAAAGTTGTCTGTCTCCAATATTTCCCCTAGTTAAAGAGAACTTCTCTTCTCTAGCTTCTCTTTTTCACACACAACACACATGTACGTACCAATGATAAAATAAGATTTAAATACACGTTTTCTTGATTTATTTAATGTAAAAAAATCAACGGTCAACTGATTCAGACTAGATTCTTAAGTGCAGTGTTCCCCACATTTCAATTTGCATAATAATCACTTTATACATATTAATGTCTTGCTGAAAAGCAGATTAAGATTTGATAAATCTGAAGTGGGCCCTGAGACTGCATTTCTACCAAGTTCTTAGGTCACACCAATCATGCAAGTTTTTTTGGGAAATGAATTCTTATAGCTGTGAGCACTAAAGCAAAAACAGGGTTCCTTGTTTAAAATAAGTTGGGAAAAGGTGGTGAAAAGAAATGGAAATTAAGGGATAGCATGAATTCAAATCAACGAATGATTTCCTTGTACCGGCACGTTGCAGGAAACTATGGGAAATATAAAAGAAATGAAAGACACTGATCCTGCCTCAAAGAGCTTATAGTTAACTAGAAATTCAAGCACAATATGTAACAAAAGCTTGAGAATGATTTCCAAGCTACATTTTCTGCTAGTGACTTTAAAGTTTATAAAACTCTAAAAATACAGATACTACATCATTTGTCATCGTATAGTTCTGCACACCTCAGGTGGCATGAAAGGCCTTAGGCTCTGAACAAGGTGCAGAAATTAAACTGTTCAGGCCATGAGGATGGAGAGGACAGGGAGAAAGGAAGGGGAGGGGGGACGAAGGACATTAGAGTGAAATAATCATGCGCACAGGTTCAGAGAAGAGTCTGTAAGGAGGTTTTCATGGAAATGTAAAACCAGCAGCCTCACAGGATTACAGGAATTTGATTAGGCACAGAGAGTAGTCCTCCAGTGGCAAGAAGCTGGGTCTTGATCCGCAGTGGTACTGCGAGGTTCTTAAGGAAGGAATCTGTGCATAAAGTACTGTCTTAGGAAAGGAGATTATATGAAATAGAGTAGGGAGTTCTAGCTCTCCAGAGTCTTGCCATATACAGGAAAAGTGCTCCATCTCTCTCTTTCTCTTAAAAGCAAATGTATTCTCTTTCAAACCTTTTGTTTTATGACACAAGAATATTAATTTATAGTTGGCTTATAAAATAAACTAAAAGGGAGATTCTTTGCAGTTATAAAAAGATCTATAAAGAAGTTTTGATAATAATTTTGGGTATGAGGTGATGGAAATTTGCCTGAAATAAAGCTAATGTGCCCAGAAATGATCTCTTCTAAGAATCCCCATGAAAGGAAGCTTCAAAAGAACTTGAAAGATGATGAAGCATCCGCAATTTTGAACCCAGATGTAAAGGAAAACCACTAAACGGTATCTGTCCAGTGAGTGAAGATAAGATGAAAGGCTGTTTTTGAAAAAAATCAACTAAAACTTTGGAACCAGAGAAAAATCAAGCAAAACTTTGGCATCCAGAGAAAAACCTCATTTCACAAGAATCTTCCTGACATTAAGCCAGTAGCTCCTTTCTATAAAATTGCCTTGTGTGTGTACAAGCTGGTAAGCTTTTATCACATGACTCTGCATATTTGTGATAACTGGTTCCAGTATTGATGCCTGTCCCAAAGATGGTTGTCTGTAACTGGTCAGCAGCTCATGGGATGGCCTGGCTGGAAAACTCTTCCTGTTGGGGATGCTTTACATTGGATTGTGATTAACAGGCCAAATGATAACTTCTCATGGGGATTCAGAAAGTAAGGAATGAACAGCCAAAACAGTCTTAAGTTATGGGAAAGGTGTAGCCTTAATGTGGCTCTTAAAAGTCCACTGGCGTCCCTGGGGCTTCCCAAGCAGCACTCTCAACTGCCACAAAGTCGGGAGGCCTCTGACGGTCTTGACCTGGTTTGCTGTGCTTCCTTTTTTCATGTGCTCGCTCACAATAGACTCTGTCATCTCAGCTAACCTGCACTTCTCTGTGCCCTTCAGCTCCAAAGTGCCTGACTCACACACGTCTCCGTCTCCCACCTCCTCTAAATATTTACTGTCATCCATCTTGTTAGAAGCCTCTGCCTTCTCTTGTCTCTCCCTCTCTTGAGAGACTACAGTGCGTTCTTTAAGTCCATGACATGAGTAGTCATAGAGAGGCCTTGAAGTGAGTTGCAAATTAACATCCTACCCATGGAGGTTGCATTTTCTACTTCTGAGTAATCCAAAGTATCAGTAGAGAGGTCCGCTGGAAATCTCTCGTTGTGCAAGAGAACAGCAAAAATGTATTAGGCAAGAAAGCACTCTTACTAACATCTCCCCACCAAAAGAACAGGCACATTCACAAATTAATCCTAACAAAAGGAACTATCTGCTGATCTTTTCTCACTCCAAGAAGCATCACTCTATTTGACAAGTGAGTGAAGTTAAGGTAATAATTGCAATCATAGAAATGACGCTGAAGTTCTGCATCAAAGTTTGTGTGTAAGGTCAAGTATATTGATGAAAAAAAAAATCCACATCAGTAACTAGCTGGTTTAGTTAGTAGCATGTATTAGTTGATAGAAGAAAAATGCATTAAAGGGATAATAAGTAAAATATATTTCAGTGACTTATTTTCCTTATATTATTCAGAATGAGTTAAATTGGAAGATAGGCTAGGTTTGAAATGAGAGGTTATTTATATCAAAAGTCCTATAGGCAAATTCAACCATCATATTTTTTGCTACTTTTTGTACTGAGTTAAGAACAGTTTTCACATTTTTAAAAGTCTGTAAAACAATAAATAAATAAAAAGATGAATATGTGACAGAGACCACATGTGGCCCACAAAGCCTAAAATATTTACTGTTTGGCTCTTTACAGAAAGTTTGTCAACCCCTAGGTTAAACAGACTTTTTTTTTTCCCTTCTACACAGATGACTTTTATTATATTTTAACTTAGTCATATTAAAAAATCTGGAAAGAGTAGTAATCATTGGGCTAAAGATGTATGAACTAGGTTTTGGCTTATGATTTCTAGCAGAGCGAACTGAAGAATTGGGTCAAATGCCCAACAGTTTATCCAAACCACATTTTAAGAAATTCCTACTTGGCCAGTTTGATAAATAGACAACAGGAAACCCTCCCACCAGAGATGGCCTGGCTCTCATCGTGGAGGAAAGCTTTCTAAGCTTAACTGAGAGGTGATTCCATTCTTTTCAAATCATATCCAATAGAAGCTTCACTCAACCAGGTACTCAGTCAACCAGTATTTTCCTCTCAGGTTTGTGGAGAAGGGTGGGGCAGGGGGAACACATCTAAAAAGTTAAATGTCACAAAAAGGGCTAATTTTTTCTTATTATTTTGATTGTTAAGGTTCTTATTATGGAATATTTTAAATATACAAAAAAAGAACAGTATAATACTATACTATTAAATACTAGTATGATAGTATAAATCATAGTCTAATAAACTTGTATAATAGTGTAAATAATAACTGTAAAATAAATCCTATGTATTCATCACCCAGCTTAAACAATTACTGACTCACAGCTAAACTTGTTTCACTGCCACCTCACATATTTCCCCTCTCCTTTATTATTTTGAAGGAAATTGCGAATATATTAATTCTACTGTAAAATTTCTGTATGCATTACTAATATATAAATAATTCTACAATAAAATCACCATAATTATTGGACGTAAAAATTAACAAGAATAACTTAATATTATCAAACATTCAGTCAGTGTTCAAATTTCTAAACAGGAAGACATTTTCTGGAGAGGTGATTTCCACATCATGTCACAACTCTCTCTCCTTCCCAGAGGAGCCTAAACAGAAATGTCCCCGAGAACCTATAACACTTAAAATAATTAAAAATAAGTTTTGTAAGATGAAAGCTATGCAATCCATTATAATACTGTCCCAGCACAAGAAAAGTATACTCATTTGCTTCAGAAAGGGATAGTAACCTATTTTTAAGGAATAGCAATTGAAAACAAAAAGGGATTTTGTTTGTTGAACACCAGTAAAATGTAACTAAAACACCATAGACCTGGAAAATTGACTTACAGAGGTATATCTTTATTTACTATTTTTTGCATCATCATTATCATCATCATCATTATTAGCAGAAATCCCTAAACGGAAGGATGGATGACAGCTGAAAATTCAGAGGTCACATGAGAATGAACGAATTGCTGAAAGGACCTCAGGAGAAAAACAAAACAAATGCAAGAAAGATAATTCTTATTATTGGACTTAATGTATGAAGTATTGGACTTGTGTTCCAATAATATCAAACTGAATGAGACTCTCTAGACCAGAGTTTCTCTGTCCCTGTTGGCATCTGGGGCTGGATGATTTTTTTGGCATCTGGAGCTGACCTGTGTGTTGTAAAATGTCCCCCTGCATCTCTGGTCTCTGTCTACCAGATGCCAGTAGCAAAACCCTCACACTAGAAGCACCTTTACTGATGGACTGACAGTAGCGTTGATGAGGGCATACTTTTGGTCTCACAACTTCATGAACCCTGCTCTAAAATTCCAAGGAGGCAAACATGCTATTGCTTTGTGTCTCTGTACTTTTATATCAACTTAACAACAGAAGCTTAAAATTATGTTTTAGATATCGAAGCATTTATGATTAAACTCTTTGAGACATTTGCCTTAATTATGCAGTCTTTTTTGGATTATCTTGGAGCACTGTAAACTGAAAGCTAATCACTTTGTTAATGAGAGAAAGCTATTTAAACATATTAAAAATGCTTTTTGAAATCTCCATCTATTTTCCTGTCCCATTACAGTCTCAGGTAACTCCAGTTGGTTTCCTAGTTTAATTAAACAGAATAAAAAAAGATTCAGCTAAAGAGTCCATGACATAGAGATACAGAAAAAAATGAGAGAAAGGAAAATAAAATGTATATTAGTGTTAGTAAATAGTAACCAATGTGCAAATTGTTTCTGACAGAAAAAGTTTGATTAAGTTGGGGCTTTCTGACAGTGTGTGGAAACCAAAAAGTATTTGAAGGTATGCCAACAAAGCCTAGAGGGAAGGCCTTTTCTTTGATTAGCGATATCGTATGGTTAGGGAAATGCTTAGAGCCACATATGACGGTGTTTCTTTAGTGCTGGGATGCCTAGTTAAATCTTACAGCATTTTCTCTGATACAAAAGCAAAACGTTTTTTGGGGGGCAGTGTAGAGAAAAATGAATAAAATATGTCCAGTATGTGTCACGTGGCACTGTCACGTAGTGTCATGAGCAACAGCCCCAGCAACACGCGTACATGCAATGACTGACTCCATGGAGTAGGTGGGTGGGTAATAATCCATATTAGTCCGGTTAAAAAAGGTGTGGTGCTGGTGCAATACCTGGCCATGGAAAACCCTCATCCAGAAACTGGTTTTTGTTTGTTTGTTTTCAATGCATTTTTAACTATCTGGAATCATCTTACTGATTTATTTCCATTTTATTGTCTGTCTGTCTCAATGAGAACGAAGGCTGCAGGAAGGCAGGCTATTGTTTCTCTTCCTCTCTACTGTATTGCCATTACCGACAACAGCAACTGACACTTTGCAGTTGTTCAAAACATATTTGCTGAAGAAAGAATGAATAATTTAATGAATGAAGTAGTTATAATATACTTAGGTATGATGAACCAATAATATTAAAAATTGTTTAATTAGGAGCAAGAAATAATTCTATTTTTCCCTTGGTTTGGACACAAATAAAAAGATAAGAAAAAAATTAGGAAAACAATTATCCACCATCATCATCAGTGCATAAAAGAAAAAGATATTTTAACATAGAAATAGCAAGAGTAATTCCAAAATAAAAAATAAACACAGGACAAAGGGCAAGACAGTTAAATAAACTCATCTCTAAGAATAAGTCGATCCATTGTTCTCATATTACTTATTTCATCACAGACCAGTGAAAAATCTTGCAGAGCTCGTCCCCTGGGAGACAGCTATAAAAAGTGGCTTTCCATTATGACACATGGGAATGACACGAATAACTATTAATTGTTATTTTTATCCTGAGCTCATGTGTTTCTCCTGAGCCCCCAGACTACTGAGTTAGTCTAACATTAAAGTTTCAAAATATAAAGTATACAGTGCTGGGTAAATCGGCTTTAGGGTCAGAGGTTTATCTTCATTCTCCTTGTTCTTAGAGTTAGAGGTTTGTCTTTATTCTTGTTCTCATTACCAAAGCCCTTCGTGCTGAATAACTTTCCCTAAGGTCTGGTACGTCTCAGCTTCCTTTGTTCTCCTACGTAAAGGTTTAATGATGGTGTGTATCTTTCCATTGCAGGGATAAATTGTCTTTTCCTCAGCAGAGACAGCTGGAGGCATTCTATCAAGAGTGTTTGTTTTTATAGCCTAATTGACAATTAGAGTATTAGAGAGCATAACTGGATAGGAAACTCTGTTCCCTCTCTCCTACGCAAGATTTATGTAACTTAAGAATTTTACATAAAAATTCCGGGTGTTGTAAAGCTCAGGTATAGACCTGGCCCTTTCGAGAACAGAAACATCTAGTAATGTATAGAATAGTTACAGAAAAAACATAGGGTTAGAAGCATGGATCCAGAAACTTGTGAGAGGTAGAAAGGAAACTGAATTGTACCTCTAATGACAGGAGCATCACTTCTTTTGCTTTCCCTGTTGATAACTCAGCATACTGTTTAATGGGAGGTAGGCTGGTCTAATATTGGGGGGGGGGGTACGTTCTCAGCTAGGGCTCCTAATCTAAACCATACAACAGATAATCATTTCAGTCACTATTTAATGAATTCTCACAAGGACGGTATGTGAGTAGTACCATCCTAGACATGTTAAATGCTAAGTTAATTCATTGCTTGTGATATATGACTTAAGACCATAGCGCTTGAGTCTGTCTGGGCTCTGGTTCAGAAGGGCTGGAGAGTAGCAGACTAAGTGGGGAGAGGACTCAATATGTTACAACAGATTACAATAGGAGGGGAGACACGCTCTTACAATTTTGTGAGAATTCCCCATGTTTATGAGGCTAGTGATCATCTTTTCTGCTCTCAGGTCAGTGGCAGCTTTCAGAAGGGAATTAGTTTTGCTAATTTACTGTGAACCAGAGTCATCTCTGTCTTCATTACATGACTGCAGGCCCCTGGTACTGCAAACAGACTATTGATCTTCCCGGACGTTTACAAGCTGCTTGGTTCACAGGCACTCACTCATCAATTCAGCCAACAGATATTGGATAAACACAGGTATTAAATAACTGCAAATGTGGCAATTGTTGGTGATAATACTGTCAAAATGATGCATTCTTAGAATGTGTAGTCTAGCAAGCCCAACACCCAACTTACGGCTTATTTCCTCCCACTGCTAACCTTGCCAACTTGCTTTAAATATATTCACTACCAAGGTAAATGGCCTCATGTTTACCCAGTTATCCAAACCAAAAACATGCTATCGTTTGGGGCGCCTCTCTTTCTCTTACTCTCCATAAGAAGCAGGACTGTAAATTCCACTGATTCTTTTTCCTTAGTATCTTTTCTAATCCTATCCTGAGAATTAATTTAAATCCTCATAACTTCTCTTCTAGGTTATTTTAAGACCTTCTTAACTGTCTGTGTACTTGTGCAATGCCTCTCTCTATGGAATACTTATTCCTGAACAAGTAAATTTGATCATTCCATTCCTCATTTTAAAAGCCTCCAATTCTTGCTCATTACCTGTAGGATGAAATCCTAATTTCTTGCAAACACATAGATCTACAGTCACTCACCTGCTGCTGCTGCCTGCCTCCCACCTTACATCCCAAACGTTATGGATACTCTATGCTCATTTCCTCAAACCGCCATCTTCTCTCCACCCGCTGCTTTTACACTTGCTGCTCCTTCCATCCGGAATGCTCATTCCACAAACATCCCCTTAATCTGCTACCTCCTACTCAGACTGTGGGACTCAATTTAGGTGTCACCTCCTCCAGAGAGGATGCTTTTTGGGCAGATTCCTCCATCTTAAGTTGTGATTTTATTGAATTGTGATGCATTGAATTGTGCTGGTCTGCATAGTTGTTTGACTTCCTGTTACATGTTTACTTTCTTAAAGACATACTGAAGACACAGTGACTGGCATACAGAGTCTCCAGAAAGCTTGTGGAACAAATGAGTATTAGTCAAAGCATAAACTGCTGATAACATTATCAGTTATATCATTTATAACACAATCAATATTTAACTTAAATGACTAGTAGTAATAATAGGTGGCAAATAATTTTATGCCTATAAATCAGTTAGGAAGATATTGATATATAATGGGGAAGCAAATGATGAATGAGAAACAAAATATGCTTGTGTATATGTACACATGTATCTGTGTGTGGATGGTTATTCCGACACACTTTATTGAAGACCTATAAAACCCAGGGGGAGGGAACAGAGTTACAAAATTTAAAAAAAGTCTAGTGCAGTAGGCAAGCACAGATGATTTAATTGTAATATATTCAATAAAAAGATGGGAATAAGCTAAGAATATTATAAAAAGAGAGGAGGAATCCATGGATCAGTCTAGAGGTTCAGAGCAGGCTTGTTGGAGGAGTAAATATTTTGAAGAATTAGTTCAAAGTAGAGAAGTGAAGAAGAGGAATGGCTGGCTTGTGCCATATGTGCAAACATTACTAGCTATCACCTTGAACCATGAAATCTAGCTAAAGAATTTCACTGGAAAATGAAATGTTTCAGAAATCTCCCAGACCTTGGGAGCTTGGAAAGCCATTTAAAGAGAGAGGGTCAGTCACTGCAAGCACACCACCTTGGGACAAATCTTTAACTGAATGGATATGGAGACACCTGTGCATATGCTGATAGAGCTGTGGCATTTTATACAGACACTCACAGACACATATATAATACATAATCATTTATTCCTTGCAATTGCCCTACAAAGTGAGCATTATCATCCTGATTTTACAGACTGCTGTGCTCAGCTAAGAGAACTGAATTAACCTACTTAAGGCTAAATAACTCATTGGTAATAGGGCCAACACTTGATTTTCTGTCTGTATGAGGTCATTCCTGTTCCACTATGCCACCTTGACAGATATTCTGAGGGGCCGATTAAAATGGCACTTATAAAGAAAAGAGAATATTTTAATACACTGGAAGCCCTTTCTTTCCCAACAAACATTTTTGAAATATCTTAGAGGTAGAAGACTGCATTCATATAAATTGTTGTAAAGATAAAAATGAAAAGGAAATGAAACAAAAATATATTTAGTAGATAGCTAAGTAGGGGCAAAGTGATCCAAAGCATAGCTCCAAAGAGACTTACCATCTGTGCACTGAAACGCTTGTTTTAACAAGTCCAACTGTGTTTCCTAACGATGCCAGTCCCTTCCCTTGGCTAATGCAGACTCCAGTTTACAGAATATATCACACTGAAACCTTCTTGCTGAGCGGAGCTGAATGCTGCTTTAACTTCCCAGCCGGGAGCTGGTATTTCATCATGAACCCGGCATATTAAATTGTTGTGTAAGTGGAAAGACCACAATGTCGGCCATATGGCAGTTTTTCTTCGCAGAAGAGAAGAGACTTTCAAATCAAACTGTTAACTCTGATGTCACAGTCATTAGTTTGGAGATATGGACCAGAGACTCCTATATCTCTTCCAAGTGTTCCTCCCTCCTTCCTATGCCCCATAAGAGTGATGGGTCCATTTAAAGTTGAAAAAAAAAGGGGGGGGGTCAACTTTAAGTATATTACATTATGAGCAGAAATTTCTATTCCATAGCAGAAGGGAAAATGCTTCTTTAAAATCAATTTCTAAGCCTACATTTAGGGTCATACTTCCCTCTGGAATGAGCTGGATTGATTTCAGACCATCAGGAATGGGTTTCCTGAGGTGAAAGAACAGAAGTGGTTCCACATAATTTCCTTCTCTAAAACAGGCCATCCTTTCCTTGAATTAGCTATCTCCATCCCAACTTTTTCTTGGCTCAGCACACTACTGAACAGTTTTTACAGCTCAGCTCGGAAATTACTTCATTCATCCATCCAAGAAATTTGTATTACAGTCTACTGCCTGCCAGATCCCACTCTAGGTGTTGCAGGTATAAGACAAGTTCCTTATTCTCATGGAACTAACATGCTAGTGAAGGACATGGAAAACCTTAAATGAGTAAGATGACTCGAATAATGACGGCTGCTGTAGAAAAATAACACAAGGTAAAGTGATACAGTGCTAGTGCATGTCCAGAACATCATAATCACAGGATTGGGGGTGATTCAGGATTTATTTAATACCTATATTAATCATTTTTAATTTGTTTTAATGATTAGATTTTTCTTCAAAGATTTTCTTTTCCTCAGTTCAAAACATGTAGAGTTTCTGAAGCTTTGATCTAGACCCAAGGTTCTCATTGACGTGTTCACCTCATCTTGTCTCCCCAAAGATGTTGTAGCAAATTCTTGTCCAAATCCCTGCAATGATGATGATGCCATTAGAGTTACTAATGGGGGTCTTTTGAGAGAAGGCAAATCTTCTCCTTCAGAGTCACTGGCAGAGGCAAACGCTTCCGCCTGAAGGTCATCTCTTTCACCAAATAATCACTTCTCTCCTGTGGGACCCACCTCTTCCCTCTCCCTGGCTCCTCTCAGGCCCTCAGGCATTTAGTTCCGGCACAAGTGGGCCAATGAACACAGCAAATGCAGAGAACCAAACATTAAATCCAAGATAATCTTTCTAAAATGTTATCCTCTGGGCTGGAAATGAAATTTCATATCCCCCGGGGGCCATTTTTTTCTCTCATTTTCACCCTTCGTGTATCATTATAGACTTCTTACTCAGAAACCACTGGGAATTAGGTTTATTCTTTGGTATTCCCAAAGTCCTACAGACTTAGACACTTTAAAAACACTAAATTCCATTAGGCAGAGTTTTACGCTGAAACATTTTTACTGAATTTTTTCAGTTTTTGGTTATTAAAGGTATCAATATTTTGGCTTTTTCTTCGTTTCAGTGGTCCCCAAGAAAAATCTCAAGAGGGCAGTCTGAAAATATAGCCAAGACCAATTATTGCCTGTTTCTCTTCTTTTCACAGTTTTAGTGACAAAAGGGCTCGGCTTTGAAGATGTTCAAATTAATGATGGCAGGGATGTTGATTCCCCCCCCCCAAAACAGTACATACTCTCCAGCAAAACTGCAAGGTGTAAGACTACATTCACACAAAAACATGGTAATCCTGACCAATAAGTCATTCAGAAGAGCTCGGTAAACCAGAAATGACCTAGTATTTGTTCAACCGCATTCAGTAATTCTCTCATACATGAGATATCAGACACCAACTATTCCCAATCGTCTCTGATAAACTCCCTGTATGGTTTAGGAGAAAATCACAGGAGGCGAACTTAAATTTTTAATCAACTACATAGTTAAGGGCTTTTTATCAACCAAGGTTTGGGACAACAGCAAACTTCTACTGGATAAAGTTCATATTTAAGGGGAAGAGGTTATGATTCAGTTTTTAAATTTCCTTTCTTGATCTCTCCAACAAGAATATATGTGGCAATAAAAGCTCAAGATGCAAAATGATACTTTCAGAATGTATTTGCTCTAGTATTATCATTTTCCCTAATTTAGCTTGCCTGAAATTTTCCATGTAAGATTATCTGCCTGGAGCACAAGCATTTTGAAATCCTGTAATATGTTATTCTTTATTGTAACATTCTGTTGTTCTTCCGCAGCTGATCTGTGATCACACGTGATCACAGTCACGTCCAGTAAGAAAATTAATCTCCATCTACAATACAACATCTTGGTAGAGCTGTGTCCACATACTGCAAGGATGTGGACAGACACCTGTGTGTTTAATTTAACCCAAAATAAAGGAAATCAGAAAACTGAACTCTAGAATGACCAAACAGCTTAGTTCAAATCCCTTCTTTACTCGGAACTATGTAGTTGTAGCCAGAATGCCCTGATTCTAAAGGCACTGAAGCCAAAAAACAAGCTAGACCAGGTCCAAGAGTCTCACAAACTGGGAATCAACTCTTATCTAGATCACTTCCTTTCTAGTCAGATACAAAAAGGAGAAGACATGTAGAACACAAGATATGGAAGTACTATTTTGGTTCCTCTTTCACTGGCAAATTTATAATGATAATAATGATACCCTAATCCACTTATATTATTTAAAATGATAACCTGTTAGAAATGATGAGTCCAAACATTGATACTGTATCCTCTCCCTTCTCCAACTCGTAACAATACATGCGCAAACATGCATATTACACATACAAAAATGTTTCAGTACCAATATTTCCAGTCTCTTGTTGAGGCAGGAAATATTTGTGGTTGTTTTACAATTACAAATATCTTATAAACTCCAAGAAAATAAGAACTTTTTGTGGTGCTCATTTTAAGTCCTTACAAGAGGATAAATAAGTATGAACTAAATTAATAAGTGAACTGTTGCATTGTGCAATGAATTAAATTAAGATTTCAAATGCTCTTTCTTTAAGGAGTCTAATCTGTATTGGACTGTAATTAAGGTTCTCATTCATGTCCAGTGTGATGGTGTTAGTGTGAGTGGCTATTAATTGACTTGCTGGCATCAAAAATATTTGGACACATCTTTGGAACCTTCTTTCTTTGGAGCACACATGCATATCCCAGCAAAGGGAACCACTCACTGCATGTCATTAAAACATCAACTTGTTGTTAATGTATTTCTCTTGTGACATATAGTATGAGGTACAGAGAAACTTTGTAAATACGCCTGGCACTTTAAATTTCTAAGGATATTCAAACATTTCAATAAACTTACTATACCCTGCACAATAGGTGATGAAATGCAATTTAAAGTGACTAAACTTTTCCCATTTCATTATCCTTTTGCTGAACTATTCTGACCGGTAATTTCACTCTTCTGTTCTAAGTAAATGCAGCCATGGAGAAGTGTCTCCATGGGTAATAGATAGGTCAAAACAATCACGCATAAGTGGAGCATGCTTAGAATTAGCAAGTACAGATTATTCAGCAACAGGCTAGGAGAAGGGAATTGTGTGTGTAATGTGTTTCATAATTCAATCTAAGAGGAACAATCCTTGTTTTCTGAAATGCTATGAAGTAATAACATTGCTAACCACCTGCAGGTAGTGTACCTTCTGCTGTATGAAGAGCAGTGGCCTAAAGTGACAGTCTATCACTGTCACTGCCGATCTCTGTGGCCTAGGCATCTCTCAGGCTCCTCATTTGCCCAAGGGAATGAGATAATGGATTAGAGCCTACCTAATTCCAAATTTTACGGAAATGTTTCTGAATAATTTAGCTTTAAAAAAATATGTCTGTTCTTCCATTTCCCTCCTAATGCATTTGGGAAATTGACATTGAAAGTAATAAAGACTATATATTTTTGTAGTTACCTTAATCTAATGTGGAGTTATATATTTCAAATTACTTAGCACAATGCCTGACACATTGAACACAAGTTATCTGGAGAATCTGGATTTTATGAAATCCTAAGTGTCAGTTCTTGGGTGTGTGTGTGTGAATATGCATATACACGCATGCGTGTACAATGAGGGAATTAGAATGTTCAGAGTCAAGGTTACTTTTAACTTGTAAAAGCTTTCAAGATTATTTATTTCACTTCCACATTCCTGTGTCCAACCATAGCCACAAACCGATTTAGAGTGAATTTCACTGGTATTGCATTAAGACTAACACTGACTCCAAAGAATATACAAATAGATCTTTCAGTTCTCCAGTGCTGATTCACTCGACATGAGCACTGATTCAAAAATACCTCAGTAACATCTTGCATGGGTATCTGCTGCTCTATATGACATCAGTCCAGTTGCTTTTGTTACCAACTAATATCATGGCACAGATTATGTCCCAACTGTTGTTCTAAGCATTCTGTACGTGTTAAATCATCCACTAATCTAAACAAGCCTAATGAGGTAGAAATTACTATTATCATCCTGATGCTACAGATTTGGAAACAGGGGCTTGGAGAAGATCAGAGACTTTCTCAAAACCCAACAGCATCTCAAGATCTGACTCTGAACACCCACACCCTTAAACAGTATCCTTCTGTCACATTTCAAAGGGCTTCACAACCAGCCCCTGACACTTTCTACTTTTTCGCTACCCATGAAAAAGGGTTGTAGTTAATTTTCACGCACTAGAACATGAATCTTCACCAGTATCACCTGCCTCCATTTTTTTAATGCTAAGGTCTTGTACTGGAAAATATCCTCAGTGATAATACTTCTGTGGACTCTAGAATAAGCTAGAAGACACTTTGGATACTCAAAAAGCTATTAAAAACAAGCAAGCTGGCAAAAAGGAGATGCTCCCACGAGTGCCATTCCAACAGAATCACAGACCTGGAAGGCTGCACACAGTGTCCATTTTAATAACTCATTTTACAGATGATGATCCCAAGCCTTAAAACATTAAACAAGTTGCCAGAGGACATGCAGTTGGATTGGGTCTTGTTGACAGAGATGGCACTGGTCCCTGGCGCTGTGGATGCTGAGCGCTCTGCCACATCATGTGGCTTCCTGATCCTCTTATAGTTTTGTTCCTAAAGATAGAATTTGATAATTTAATTTGCAATATTATGAGAGCGGAACAATCAAGCAATGAAATATGCTTGAGCTACTGAGACATAACCTTATAAACTGCATATGGTGCACAGGTCAGCAGGGGTTGCCACTGTACAGTGGTACAGTTTTAGCAATGTGGAACTTCAGACTTGAGGGGAGGGTCTAAATTTAAGAGTAAGTAAAACTTGGACACAGAATTAAAAGCCTCTGATATTGGCACACGTGGAAGGCCACATGGAAAAGGAGCAAGCTAGAGATAGAGTTGAAATGAGGACACAGTGAGAACCTAGCCATCTGTCTACCAGCAATTACATGCATAAACTAACCACAGGACACCACTGCCTCCAAATGAACTTGTTTAAAGAGTGGCTGTCCAAGATCATAAATACTGTGTTGGGAGCATTTATCAAATAAGATCTTAACAATGTTTTAAACTGAAATTCTACATTATGATAAAGAGCCTGGAATGCTTCATTTGCATACCTCCTAACTCTTTTATAGGATAAAAATACGGCTTTGAGAATGTCATAGAACTTTTAATTGCTTCCAAATGTATACCTAATGCCTCAGAAGGTACCACTTATTATTCCCACAGAAAGATGGTCTTCCTTCAACTCACCCCACTCTGGGCTGATAGTATAGAATAGAAAAAGTGGGAGGAAAAAAAGATAATATTAAAAATAAAATTTGAACCCAAGCTCTTTCCATAACTTGCTGTCCTTTTACACTGTGTTGAAGTGTGCCTACTCAAAGACTTTTCCCCCACTTTCTTTCCCAGACTCCACAAATACAATGAAGTACAATAATGATCCTTAAAGAAGGTGTCACAACAGAATAATAGCTTGCACAACTTTAATCCAAAGAACTGGGAGTACTTTACTAATGTTAGCTCACTCATCATACCCGCCTGTGACGGGGATGAACAGATCTGCTGAAGTGGGGCAAGAAGACCTTAGTCAGCGATGTGGTACTGCGGCTCTCAAAGCCAAATGTGAGGCTGGAGAGCAAAAAAAACAAAAAAAACCCAAAAACAAAAACAGAACAAAACAACCAATAACACCCCCCCCCCAAAAAAAGCCAACATCAACAAAATAAAAACAAAAAACTCAGAAAAAAAAAGCTCAGAAGGAATCTTGCTGCTCTATT
Organism: Camelus bactrianus; assembly: GCF_048773025.1. Classification (NCBI taxonomy): domain Eukaryota; kingdom Metazoa; phylum Chordata; class Mammalia; order Artiodactyla; family Camelidae; genus Camelus; species Camelus bactrianus. The sequence continues at coordinate 33,204,175 of NC_133541.1, forward strand.
CAGCATCAAATGAAGTATTACCAAAATACTGAGTCTAATGATGTGGTTCACATTTATGATTTTTGTTAAGAAACCAGAGGAAAAACAAAGAAGGGCAGATACTACAATTAAATGTTTGAAAAATTGAAAAGAAATATAAATAGAGATCATTTATTAAAAGCTTGATAACTGACTTCATGATGTAAAATATTATTTAATTAAAGATGATTTCAAATTTAGATTCAATGCCACAAATATTTATTCCATTAAAAAGATCTATCAGGGAATGTGCTAAAGATGAAGATGCAAATAAAAACATAAAATGATCAGCATAGTAGGAATCTTTTAGTCCCATAGTTTCTGTGTACTTTTTATATAAATGTTGCAAATAAATCAGAAAATAATTAGAGATGGAGAGAAAATAAGGAAAATAGTGTAAATAACACATGAAGGGAAAAAGTCTTAAAAGTATAACCTTAACTTAGTTTAAGTAGGCCTTCCCTGAAATATAGATTCTTCTTTTTGTAACGTTTAAAACATATCATCATTGTATCCATCAGAATGCTTGGAGATGCTTCATTTAACACATTGTTAGTGTTCTTTGGTTAACTCACTCTTAACAATATTTCATTTCTAAATTTCTATTTAGCCATTATTTCAACTGTCATATCCTAGACCTAGTTATCAGTAGCTTAGCCAACTTCAAAGCTGCCATTCAGATCACCACTTCTTGGATTTCCAACTCAATTGATTCTACTGCTCTAACTCAAGTAATTCTTTTTCTATCCCACAAGTCCATCCAGTTCATTAGCACCAGTTCTTATTCCCCCCTCTGGTTACCACCTTCCCACGTAACTAAGTTAGGGTGCCCGGCCTATCACTAAGATGACTTATAAGTACATCATGTTCTATGTATGTCGCTAGTTCTTTTTCTGGATACAAAATAGAGCTCGGCTTCTATAACCCTTTCCATCTCTCCCTTTGCTCTGTCAGGTGATATTTTTTGTTCCTGGAATCTACCACCTCTGTTTCCACTTCAGGAACTTTGCTGTTGCTATTCTCCATGCCTTTCCTGAAGAAATTAAATGGCTAGTTACCTCTTTTTATTAAGGTCTCTTCTCTACTCAACTCTTCTTTCATTAACTTGTTTTATTATTTGTTTCATGGTATCTATTACTTGAAATTATTTCATGTATTCATTAATTTTTTGCATGTTGGATATCTCCCCAAGTACATAATATCCATGAGTTCTAAGATTTTATCTTATTTGCTACTCTATGACTAATACCTGGAATTCTGCCTGGAACACTGAAGATTTTCAATATCTATATGTGAAGGAAAAAAGGATTGAAGGATTGAAGAAAGGAAGAAAGGAAGGAAATTGATATCATTTGCTACATTTATGAGATAAATTAACTCTTAGGGATATTTGAGGATTAGCATGAAATAAAGATTTTTTGAAAGATTGGAAAATATCTAAGAATAAAAAAATAGGGAAAGATAACACTCCTTTATACTATGCTAGATAAAATAACCTTGTAAATTCCTTTCAGCCCCTTTTTACAGCAATCTAGATCTGTTTTATCCAATATGGTAGGTACTAGCCACATGTGGTTATTTATATTTAATCTAAATTAATTACAATAGAATGAAATTAATAATTTAATTCCCCAGTCACACTAGCATCAAATGCTCAATAGCTGCATATTGCTCCTGGCTAGTTTTTGAACAGTATTAAGTAGATACTATTTCCATCACCACGGAAAGTTCTACTGGATAGCCTTGCTCCAGATTACACTGTTAAATTCTAGAACTATATTATCCTTAATAGAGTGAGATCTATTTAAAATTACATAGAAAGTAATTTAAATATTAACACTGAACTTCTCAGAAACAGGTAATGTCTTGTGTTTCATTTAGTTTAGCTTATAATTTATCATTATTATTTGTATTGATTTCCAATCTTGAGATAAAGAGAATGAATTGAATCCAGTATAATACAAAAGTGAATGGGATGCTTGACTGCTTTTCTTTTTTGAGGCTGGAGAAAAAGCAGAAGAAGAGATAGAGATAAAGAATAGAGACAAGGGAACATATATCCATCCACCATCCATTCATCCATTCACTCACTGTACAAGTTCTCACTGACTTTGTGTGACAGTTCAAGCATTGTTCCTTGGTGTTGCAGGTTTAAACTGGAAAAAAAATCACAGTATCTAAACTTAGAAAATTCATAATCTAATATGGAAGATTGATGTATAAAATAATAATGAAAACAGTTCAATATTAGGTTAAGGTTAAAGTACTATGAAAACAGAAAGAAAAAAATTGCCTGCCTGGGGGAGATTAAAAAATAATACTTGAGTGGTGTCATAAAAACATGAGAAGCAATGTGTCAGCCTAAAGAGTGAAGGGGGTTGTTTTCATTTTAGTTTTAGTTTTTTTAAACCAAAGGGATCATTCTTTGCAAAGGCAACATTTGCTTGCTTATATAAGAACTAGTAGTTTTAGGGGGTTGGGGTAAGGGTGTCAGAAGGGAAAGATATGCACTGAGATTAGGAAAATAGGTTTGGCCAGACTGTAGAGGGTTTTGGAGATGTTCTTAAAGAATTTGGGTATTATTCTTCTTTGTAGAAAAGGCAAGGGACACAATCAGATAAACTTTCCTGAATGAGGAATAGCTAGAGTGGATGAGAGCACAGAGAGCAGGGGGCTGGAGCCTCCCCTTCTGGGAGTGCTGGGACACAGGCATGAATGGAAAGGTTGGGCTTCAAAATAAAAGGCCCACTGGTTACTCTCAAATCACCAATGCAGATCTCCTCCAAGGAGAACCCTTAAAGAAAACATCAATCCAGGAGATAGCTTTCACTTAGACTATCCTTATTGGGTGATGTATTTACCCTGTATTTGCTCCAGTTAGCTTGATAGAAAGCCCTACTTCTTTCTACCCTCTGAGCTATGCAAAATGAGGGAAAAAATCTTCCATCTGTTCTTTATTACCAGAAATTCCCTTAATGGCATATACAGAGTTTATTGTTACAAAAGTTGAATAACACAAGTAAAATGTGAGTACTAGAGTATTGGTAATCAAATTTTCACAATTTATGTTTTCAAAAGAAGGAGAAAGAACATTTAAAAATATTCAAAACAATTTTATATTCTAAGGTGAGTCATAACCTGCCAGATTTGTTTTGGCTTGCCATAGAACTTCATACTTTTCACTAAAATAATTTTAGAAATGTACAATGGACTAGAGGTAGAGTAAACTGTAAGCTACAGATTGGCAGATGCTCCATTCCTCTTACAAATAATGAATAGTCACCATGATGGAATTGTCTGTGGTTTTTCAAACCTGTGGCTTGGTTTAAAATTTAAAAATACCAGATGATTGTAATCTGACCAGATGCATTTTTGGGCATAAAACTCTTAAATAGGCACTTTAACTATATAAAGTATCTGGCAGTCTCCTTGAGGTTGTCAAAATGTTAGACATGATTAAGCAGCGTTTAATACCAAATGATTTATAATGACAACAACTGTGGGAAGTATTTTCTTTCTGCTAAGTTTATTTCACATCATTATACTATAAGAAGAATTTATGGGACAAACATTTGGAAAGAAGCAAAGTCAAGAGACTGAATCAATTAGAACACTTTGGTGTGGAAAGACAACCTCTAAGAGATCAATGGATAGAAATAGTAACAATGAAACATTATATTAGAAAAAAATAAAAGCTTGTCTTTAAAATCATGAACTACTGAATACAAAGATAGACTGAAATTTTAATGAAGTATATGAATAGCAGTTTAACTTAGTGGATAATATGTTAATGGCATGATTAAAAGGAGAGTCAGGTAGAACATATTGATTACAAAATGGTTTAACAAATGCATGTATAAAAGGGCCATGGATGGCTCTGAAAGGAAGCTAAGGTGTACTAATGCTTAAAGCTGACATCCTAGAGGATCATCATACCCTCTCTTAGGAAGCAGTGAAGACCAGTGGAGAAAACACAGGCTTTGGGGTCAGATTCATAGCTGAGTTTGAAACCTGGCTTTGTTCTTTTCAGGTACATGGAATTTGCCAGATTGTTAAACTTCTCTGAGGCTCATCTCTCTCATACGTAAAAAGAGAATTATAAAAATTTTCCTCATAGAAGGAATCAAGGAGATTAGGAACTTCTTTTTCTGCAAGGAAGACCCTTACTTCTTTAGTACCCAAAACTCACTGCCTCACCATTTACCTGGGCTCAGCCATGAGGACCAATCTCGTTAGTTTTCTTAGTCCCACTGTCCATCACTCTCAGTAGGAAGCCTGGGACTCTTAGGTAATCTCGCATGCCCGAATGCTAATCTCCACCTGGCAAGGAAGGGCAAGGAGGTGTTTCTTATCCTTCTTCTCTGCTTCAGTTTTCCTTGAAGCATTTATCACCATCTGATACTGTGGCCTAATATTTCAGTAATTTCCAGATTTCTTTATTAAATTTCTTCTTTAAAATATAACGTAAAAAAGCTCCATGACTGTGGATAATTTTGTCTATTTTGCTCAATGCTGTATAACTAGTACCTATAAACCTGCCTAATACACAGCAGGCACTTAGATAATGTTCATTTTCTTTTATTCTGTCTCCTAGAACATTACTTGGAACTCTGTTGGTGAGAACACTGAATACAATGATGCATGAGTTAATATAACACACTCTCTCTCCCACCTGCACATAAAAAAGGGGGGGGAGACCTCTCTAGACACATGTGTGTGTGTGTGTGTGTGTGTGTGTGTGTGTGTGTGTATATACAGAGAGAGAGAGAGAGCCCAGTATTATTGCAGAAATAAATCAAGTTAGGAAGTTATGCACAAAACACAGAACTCTGAATGCGAGCTTTCTTCGAATGTCTCCTTATCTCACTATTTTGCTTGCCATTTAGTTGGAGTGTATTCTGTGCACTGAATACATTTACTTAATCCAGACACTTTAGAAGAATGGAAAGAGCATTCCTCAGTTGATCACTGGCTCTTCTGCTTAAGAGTACTATGAACTTGCCATGCTCAGCTTATGGAAATGTAAAATTAGTATGCTACAAAAGTTTACTCTATCAACTTCAAAATTTTCATATTAGACACTTAAAGAGGTATACATAAAGAGGTAAACCCTAACATGCTAAATAAGTACAACTTATTATTATTATCGGGTTCTAATAGCCTTTGTTTGGATTCTTTGGTTTTTAAATTGAACAAATATCCACTGCACGTGTAAAAGAATTGAAAGTATGCTGACCTATTTTCTTCCATAAAATTCTCATCAAAGGACAGGTCCACTAATAGCCTGTTGAGGTCAGCATAGTGAAATTATGAGTGACACTAAAAGCAGTGAATCCAAACAAAGTATTATTTTGTAGAATTTCTTACTGAAATGAGTTGGGTTGAATAAGTAGATATTTGACTCAAGAATAAACTACAGAAGAAATATTTGTTCAATGGTTAAAATGGGAGGTAACTTCACTGGTAATTTTATAAGGTTAAATTTAGAACTGATCACGTAGGTTTTAAAAGAAATTTAGAAGAATGGAGAAGAATATGTATTTTATATAAAATTGCATTTTGATTTTTATAACTATGTTTAGTAATTGAAGACCATCTCATTCCTCTTTAAAAACAAACCTCATTTAATCCCATTATCTTTCTTATACATCACTTGCTATCAATACAATTATTGTATTGCTGTCAAACACAATTCTGGATGATACTGTAATGGTGAATACAAGACAGTAAACATTTGTCAAAAACTGTAAAACTTTACAGCACAAAAATGTAAGTGTAAATCTGATGGTATGGAAATTAAAAAAGAAATAATTTAGGTAGTCATGAGTTCTCTGGATGGAATTCAGAATGTAACAAAAGAATGTAAGTCTATTACAGTTGTATGAAACCACCTCAGTGAAGGAGGGGGAGGAATAAGATGCTGACCTAAGCATCTTTGCAAATGAATGAAGAGGCAAAAGGAACTGTACGTAAGACTGTACTCTAGTTGATAAAGTTATTTCCCATGGATGTACTGGTTAACAATTTTAAAACCACTGTCAATCTATACTAGAACTGAATAATTAAGTAAGTAAATGGATGATGGATTGTGGGAACCAAATTTCTTCCTGTTGAGGGGTGTACTACAGATAAACAAGGGAAAGAGGCTAGAATAATTTCTGTGGTAATGGATTAGAGTTGGAAATATCAGTATGTATTCATATTTAGCTTAATATGGATACACTATGGCTACACATAGAAATATTTACAGACATGTGTATACATACAACGTAGTATGTACATATGTTTCACTTTGCCTTGTCAGCTGAGAGGACCTGGAAGTAATGGTAATAGAAATGAGTCACCTAGTGTCCAGATGATGGTTTCTAAAACCAATCTCCAATCAAAGGAATCAGGGATCCTTGGAAAAATGGCTGATTCTAGGACTGAGTAAGGAAACGTGTAAGATGAGCTTAGAGCATCATGTAGTACTAGAAAACAAGAAAAATCTCAAAACAAAACAAAACACAAACCCATAAACATTTTTCCCCAAACCACTTCCCCCCAAAGCTGGATTATACTTGTATTGCTTACTATCAGCTTTTATTTATTTCCATCAGCTTTCAGTTTCTCTTTTTCCTTGTCAGAATTTTTAACAAAGCAAATTGCCACTTGTGACGGTTAATTTTATGTGTCAACTTGACTGGCTATGAGGTGCTCAAATTAAGCATCATTTGGGGGTATGTCCGTGAGGGTGTTCCTGGGTGAGATTAGCATTTGAACCAGTGGACTCAGTCAAGTGAACTTTCCTTTCTAGGGTGTGCATCTTCAACCCACTGGGGGCCTAAACAGGAAAAAAAAAAGAAGGCGGCAGAAGGCATTCATTCCTTTTCTCCTGTCTCACTGCTTGAGCTAACATCTCATCTTACTTTCTGCTCTCAGACATGATTTACACCATTGGTTCTCAGGCTTTTGGAACCAGACAAATTAAACTACCAGCATTCCTGTTCTTCAGTTTCAGAGGGCGGATCATAACACTTGTCAGCCTCCATAGTCACATGAGTCAGTTTCTCATGATAAATCTCCTTCTGTGTATATGTATCCCGCTGGTTCTGTTTCTCTAGAGATCTCCAACTAATACACCACTCAACCAGAAGCTACATTTCCCAGCCTTCATTATACCTAGAGGTACTCTTGTGACTAAATTCTGGCCAATCAGATGTGATAGGGCAGTGATGTTGGCCATTCTGGGCACACATCTAAAGAGAAACTGCTCACTCTTCACTTCCTCTGTCCCCTCCTCCCTCTCCTGTGGCCCAATTTGTGGAAGGGAACCAATGCCTTTTGTGAAAATGAGGAAACACTCTAGAGGATGTCAGACCAACAAAATAAATGAAATCTGGGTGCATGAAAACTGTCCTGAGGGGAGCCATCTGACCCTCCTGGGACATTTGTTGAGAGGAAAACATACTGTCCATCTGCTTAAGCCACTGTTATTTGGTTTCAGTTCAAGAAGGTGAAGGACTACTCTAACTAATAGGGTAGTAAGTGCATGTGCCCTGAACGGGCGACCCTGAAATGTGAAAACATACCGTATAGACTTTTTATCAGAATTCAAATAAAAGCCCATATTCAAAACCAACAAACAACATCCTGACATCTCCAAATTTCTGATAAAGATACTTATCGCAGGTAAATTAGACTTCAGCTCAGCTGAAGTTTCTTTTTCACTCACCTCCAAAGTAAGAGCCATCTGTCAGCTTCATTTCTTTACTGGATTTTGTGATGACACCAGCAACACCATGTTGAATGAAATACATTTTTTTACCCACCGCTCCTTCTCGTATGATATAATCTCCAGGTTGAAACACCTCAAATCTCAACTTGCTCAGCATGGCAGTCACAAAATTAGGATCCGCATTAGCAAAAAGAGGCATTGTAGCCACTAGTTTCCGACAGTTGAAGTTGACTATCTCCTAAAGATGGCAAGAATAAACAAATATTAAAAGAGATATTAATCATTTCAGGAAGAAAATCATATGTTAAAATTAAAATTCTATATATAGTATACATTGCAATTTAAATTAAGAATTAAAAATACATAAGCTCTAATAATCTTCATATCTTTTCGAAACCAGGGATTATGCTTTATTTTTGTTGACATATTCCCATCACGGAGAGCAGTATAGGCACATATTAAACATTCAATAAATGTGAATTAAATATATACCAGTTTACCTTTTATAACTTTCCATTTCTTTATTATTCTTTATACAGAATTAGAACAAAATTGTGGAAGAGTTTTAGCCTCCCTTTGATCTGCTTTTATGAAGAAAGGAAGCCGTAACATTTCCTATTGGCCATGACATTACTGCTTCGATGGTCACAACTGAAAAATCTAACTTGCACCTACTGACTGGAGTTCTGAAACAAGAGCCCAGCTGCCAGCAAAATGCCAGCAGCATTTTGACGTTTTCTTCTTAATGTTGCTCCCATTAAAGCAAGGAGACGTAGTGTCACATTACACATTGCACAAAGGAGACTAGACATAATCTGTAATTATACATTCAGTCTGTATCTGGGCTAGATCAGAAAATCCCTCCTTAAAAAGCCTCCTGGGCTTTCATGGGAAGTCCTGGACTGGACAGAAGCCGTATTTTCCTTTTCCTGAATTGTTCATCTTATTTCTGGGAGCAGGACAACTCTAAATTAAGAGATTTATATGCTTGACTTCATTCTGTGGATTCTAGTCCAGATTAGACATAGGGTTGTCATTATGAACCAAAATAGGGGTGTGGGACCAGTCATTTTCAATCCTGCAAGTTAGATACGGAACAGAATAAACAACAGGAATCTAAATTTTACCACAATGCCATTTCTCAGAAATATCTTCTCCAGTGAGCCCCCAAAGAACAAGGTTGAACCTGAGTTTGTAACTTGTTTAAGAGACAAAGAAAATGAAGTCACTTCTGCTAAGGGGTGGGAAAAGGGCAAAAAGATTCGGAAGTATTGAAAGAGGTTTGAGGTCTGAATTCTTGCTTTGGGAATACAAAATTCCAGTTTCTAAGACTGGGGAAACAAACTTTGTTTGTTTTTACTTCATAAAATCACCCAATATTATCCCAAGATAGTTAACAAAATTTCAGCTGATGCAGAGGGCACAAAATTTTGCGTCCACCATGGAAAAGGTGTTTCATCTTCAACAATATGTTGTGATTTCAGCAGAGCAGAGAAATACCTCTAATAGCGGGTTTCATGGAGGATGGCAAAATATTTAAAAATCAGCAGTAATAACTAGAAAGTAAAGACAAGAGAAGGATATTACATGTGGTACTTGGTGCAGCACCATCCAGGCCCCACAGTACACAGCTGACTCCACGCGTGGCTGTACCTTATATGATCTGTGGTTAGTTTTAACTGGTGCTGAAGAGCCGTGGTAGGAGTAGACTGGGGCTACAATAAGTTCAGCACATAGTAAGTGCTCAATAAACATGCCTGCAGGTCTGAATGAACAGAAGGCAGAGAAAAGGAAGAATAGGGGGAAGAGGGAAGATGGAGTTTGGCAGTGGAAAAAAAGTGCTCACAAAGCCTAATTTTTATTCTTGTTGGGAAGTGACTACTGAAAACTCTTACAACGCTTTCTCAAGCAAATAGCTTGGGAAACAAGTCTTATGTCTATAAAATATGTTTTTTTACTATTCGATATACTTCTATACAAACACCACAGGAAGATAAAAGGTGAACCATTCGAGGTACTCAAGGTAACTATGTGAGTTAAAAGAAGACAGAGATATGTCCATTAAAATGACCAAACTGGTTCTTAGAGAGTTAATAATTTCACATGTAAAATGACGTAGAAGGATACCGTGTAGGAAACTGAAAATAAGTCAGGTTGCAGAGAAAATAAACGTTGTCAAACAAAAATAATAAAGCAAAGAGAATCTTTTCATCTATGTTTTTTGTTTCAACTATACAAATTTTTTCTCTTCATTGTTTTCTCACCTTTTATTTTAGAAAATACTTGAAAGTCTATTTTATAAACAATTAAATGTGTCTTTTTTAATATAAACAACTCTTTTTCTATGATACATCACATATTCAGGTGCACCATTGGAACTGCCTTGATTATATCACTGCGAAGATGATTTCACATTATTGTTACTGCTTGAAGGAATCCATTCATTTTTCTCTGTCTCTGTAGAACTTTTATCTCTATGTGAATACTTTCTGATTTAAACTGTAAATTCTAAAAAATATTTGACAGAAATAAGATGTCTTGAGACAGAAACTCATTTGCATTTAAAAACCCTTCGTCTTCCAGTGAAATTTGTTTGCTTTGAGGGTGTGTAGTTTAATAGAAACAATCAAGTGAGTCTAAAAGTTAAGCGAAACTTTTAAAAGCTCTTCCTCATCAATCACATTTTTATAGCACAGTTTTGCAGAGGGAACATATTTAGTTATGTTATTAATATCTCTCTATTAGTAAAACAAGACTTTTAAAGCTCGTCTATCAATCACAGGTCCTTATAGCACATTGTATTACATAAAACACACAGTAAAGCTATGAATATCTCTAATCTCCATCCAGATTCTTTATGGCAGTTGTTATAATGAGGTTTTCTTTTCAGCAATATGTTTGACCTGAGTTAGGAATATTGTCTATGTGCATTAAATTGAGGAATGCTCGCTCTCTAAGGGAATCAGATATGTGGTCCTGACCTTAATAATAATGTCTCCAAACTACTAAGCTTACTTCATAACTTAAAAAAAATACAATTATTTCTTTCCTAGAGCATCTTATCCTACCAGAAAGTATGGTCATGCTAGAAAACAAACAAAGTAACAAGCAAAAACATCAACAAAAAAATGAAAAGAATATATTTCAAAGAGGCCAACTTGAAAGAGCTACCAAACAAGGGTGTAACGATTTGGGTAACAAAATAAATAGTGTAACACTGGCTTAATTAACGCCAAAATATAAAATAACTATGAGGCTGTACTCACATAAATAAATGACTGAGTAAATTATAAAAAGTGAGAGAAAACAGACAACTCTATTCAAATTCCAAGTAAATCAACTTTTTTCTATTAAAAACAGCATGATGCAAAAATCAAACAAGAACAATGAAGAGCCCTGCATTTGATCTTAACTTTGACATAATGTCAGTTTATTTAACATATGAAAGTCTTTCTTTTTCAGCAGTCCTTCCCATTATTTTGCTGAAGTGCAACAGAATTACTCATGTTCATTTTTCGGTCGCAGTGTAGAGTTGTTTTTTTTTTTTTTTTTAACCTGTTACATAGATATAGTAAAGCACACAAATCGTAAGTGTTCACAAATCTTATATGAGATTTTCAAACACGTGAACCTATGTAACCACCCAGGTCCACATACGGAACATTTCTCAGGAGGCTTCAATTTTTTCCTTTCCAGCCAACCCCAGAGGCTTTGGCTGTGCTGATCGCCATCACTACAAGCAGTCTTACTTGTCCTTGAAATTCCTATAAATGGCATCGTGCAACACAGAGTTTTTGGTGTCTTGTTTCTTTCGCTCATTACGTCAGCATGATTCATCCATGTTGCTGTGTGGTGGCAGTTCTTTCTTTTTATGTTTCTGGCTGTATTTCATTTTATGACTATGTCCCAATTTATTTCTTCATTCTACTCTTCATGACATTTGGGTTGTTTCTAGTTTTAGGCTAATAAAATAAACCTTTCATAACCATTCTTGAAGTGCCTTATACACTGATTTCTCTTGAATATTGCCTTATGTTGGAATTGCTGGGTAATAGGATAAGTGTATATTTAACTTTGGTAGACATTGTCAAAAGTTTTCTAAAATGATAGCATTATTTTCTCATATACCAGCAATATATAAAGTTCTAGTTGTCTTACACTGGTGGCAAAATTTGATGTTATCATTCTTTTTAATTTTAGCCATTAATAGGTATGTAGAGATATCTTATTTAAAATTCTTTTTCATTGTGGTTTTATTTTACATTCCCCAATGATTAACATTGTTATGTACATATTCATAGGCTTATTGGTCAGATGAAGATCCTGGTTGGTGAAAAGTCCAGTCAATAGTTTTCCCTATTTTTTCTATTGTAGGAGTTCTTTCTATAGTCTTGACAGGAGCTCTTTGCTGAGATATGCATTGCAAGTATCTTCTCGCCATGTGTGACTTGCCTTTTCACTGGCTCTCAGTGGTATCTTTCATTGTTATTGTTTTGTTGGTAATTTGATTCCTAGTTTGTTTAACTTTACGACAATAAGAAAAAATGGGATTTGATATATTTAGATTGCTTCAAGAAGGATTCGTTTTAACCATGAATCTGTGCTTTGGAATCGTGCATACATTGAGACCCTGGGAACTTTTAAGCAATATCTTGTTTGTTATTACAACGCACAGCAATGTTTTAAGGCTCCTCCTAGCACTACAATTCTTTATCAATACCTCAAGTATCACTATGGAAAGTTCCATTTTGTGAAACATTCAGCTCTCCATTCTCCATGATTTTATTCTACACAGTATAGTTCTAAAAAGTTTTAAGCATGGTAGCTATAAATATAATTACCATCATTACAATAATGAATCATAGAGTAATCTTAACAAAACAGAGCTGCTGTTCCATTGCTAAACCCCTACATCCAACACACCCTGTATTTTTAGACTTTGCAGAGCACACAAGAGCTTCCTTCTAAGAACTTACATCAGACAGACATTCGGATGGCATCCAGATGTGCAGGCTTCTATGTATTAACTTGAGAAACAAGGAAATACATACAGTCAAATCTATATCGAATGACACTCTGTCACCTAGAATATCCTATAAAACAGTGCTGCTGAAGTCCTATTTTTTTTTTTTCCAATTCAGAGGTAGTTAGAATCAAAACAGAGTAATCGGATGTGTTAGGGATTTCTGTAAGGCCGGTAATTTTAAGAAAGAACACAGTAAAAATAGGAGACAATATTTATTAAATTCTTGCTGGTTCTACGTATTGCTCTAAGTGATTTACAAGTATTTATTTTATCGTCACAAAATCCTATGCCTTAGGTATCATTACTATTCCACCTTATAGAGGATATCGAGTAATACGCCAAGGCCCACTCACTCGCAGGGGGAGGAACTATGGTTTTTCGGGCAGCCCATCTCCCTAACTTAGGGTGTTGATGGATTCTAAGATGCTATCTTACCTTTACAAATACCTAGGATCACCATAAACCCTGGAGATTTTGATGTTAACTATTAATTTGTTCTTTCCAACTTTACACATTTTGAGAGCTTGACATGTAAGGCGGCAAACATGGCTGTTTTTATTTCCCCCACAGCAATTAATTTTAAAGATCTGAATCTGATGGTCTTTACATTGGCATCCATGCTCCAGGTTGCCAGGTTTTAAAACATGCTACCTCATACAATTAGGCTATCTGACTGGCACTGTAAATCAGTAAAATCTGAGATCTTTGAACTGCAAAGAAAGGGAGTGTAAAAGAAACGAGAAGGAGACCAGTATTTGCTGTGGTTGTTTGTGGGAGTGGGTATCTCTTGTGTTATAGGGGTCATTGTTGATGTGTGCCCTTTACTTCTTCCTTTTAAAGAAATGTTTCTGGCCATTTGTTTCTTCAGTGATATCTCCAGTTCTCCCTGAATAGCCCCCAAAGGAACATTGTAATTGAATTTGACAAGTTAAACGTGGCATGTGGAAAGAAAGAGAAAGGGAATAAGATTTATTAAGTGCACATAATAAGCAGGTACTTCACATAGTATATCTCATTTATTCCTGGAGGAGAACAAGCAAAGAATAAACTTGAATTTGGTTCTATTTTCCCAAATATACAAGCGAATGAAGACAGTGGAGCTTAGAGGGGGGAAATACATCGCCCAAGCCTCAGAGCTAGAATACGTCTAAAGAAACTAACCATTATGTTTGACTTCCAAACCATTGCTCGTTCAACTCCACCAAGGGGCCTCCCTATTACCTGGATCAAAATCACAAAAGCTTATTAGCAGTTAGAATTAACCTCACCCTTATATTCTGCAATTCCGCCTAAGCTTTGGGTTGAAAACAGTCACTTTTAGTATTTTATAACATTTTAAATCTAAAACTTTATCTATTTCAGGCAAATATCTATTGCTTTTTTACTTTGATGTACTTCTGAAATTATTTACATTTTTAACTAATTTGAATGCCACATTTTATGCAATATATATATTTTCAGGGCAGATTATTACACAGCAAGATATTTACTGTTGTGGAATTCTTCAAAAAACACAAGATTCTAGTTAAAAATACATAAAAAGGATCTTGCTTGTGTTTATTATATATGAACCAATTCCTATGAAAATACAGCTGCTTTAACAATAATTACCCCAAAATTATTTTGAAAACTAAGAAATATAATGGTTCTTTTATGTACTAATCTAATTTTATCTTCAATTGTCAACATTCGTTTACATGTCTGGTAAATAAGAAGCACTTTCTTTTCATCAGAAATTAGTGTAAAAGGTAAATTGGAAGAAAACAAATGAGATTTTAAAGGATAACTAAATGACTTGGAGTATACTGATAAATAAGCCTCCAAGTCAACATGAACTCATTTCCTCAAAGAACCCCATGACATAGACACAAATGATGAAGGCTGTGATGGGGAACTGGTGGCTGGATACGTACAGCAGTTAATACAAATCAAGCATTGTAAAGCTGGGGCCTGAAGATACTTGACAAGGGTATTAGGCTTCAGGTAGCTGCCCCGAACCTGTTGGAAGTTACACACAAACAGGTGTACACTGTCCCTGTGTCTTATGTGAGACAGATGGCAGTGCTCACAAGATTTCCAAAAGGGCCATTGTCAGCTAGAGGGTAAGTGCCATTGGTCTAAATGTAGTATAATGACTGTGATGATGACGATCGCTAATACTTACTGAATATTTTGTCTTTTCTCATTTAATGATAACAACCACCCCATGAAATAGTTATATTATTAACCCAGCAGTATAGATGAGCCAAATGAGTTTAAAAGAGATTGTCATTTCACAAAAATCACATAGCACGTGGGAAGTGAGCCCAATATTTAACAGCATTTAAACAGTTTGTTCCTAGTGTGACAACGTCTGACATGGTAGCCACTAGTGACATGGAGTTACTGACCACTAGACAAAAGGCAAGAGTGACTGAGAAAATAAATTTTTAATAGATTTAACTGTCACCATTTAAGCTTAAAGTTAAGAGCTGATAATTCAGCTATTGGAAAATGTTAAATTGTTTGGAAAAGCTTTGATAGGTGAATATGCATTTTCAACTGTAAATTTCATGAAATCTATAAACAGACCAAGGATTTTTATAAAAAAAAATTAGCATCCCAATTGAGATGTTCTGTAATTATTAAAAATATACCAGATTCTGAAGACTTAATACAAAAAATAATGTAAACCATCTCATTAATGATGTTTTTATATTGATTACATGTTGAAATTATATGTTGAATACACTTAGTTAACAAATTTATTATACTTAATTTCACATATTTCTTTTTATTTTTAAATGTGACTACTAGAAAATTTAAAATAAATATGTGATTCACACTACATTTCTACTGGACAGAGAACACTGCCATAGAACAAACATGATTTAATACGTAAGAGGACTGGCAAACAGAATTCAGCTCTAGATTTTTTTTAAAACCTTCATGTTAAATATGTTATTTACTGAAGAACCCAGCAAGAAAAACATAAAGAATAATTTTTTGACATTTATTTAAACTTTGAAGAGAGAGGTGAAACAGAATAAGAAACTTCCATAGAAGAGTAAAATGTGGTTTACTTTGACTCTTGGAAAGAATAAATTTAGATCCCAAGACTTCCATGAAGAGTAAATCAATATCTGAAAATTGCTAACCAAAGTTTCTTAAGAGACCTCACTGAAAAGCTCTACTAAGGAAGCCATCTGCAATCATACCTTCAAGACCACTACATGAAGTCTGTGGGCAATAAATAAAATAGCAACCATATCAGCGTCTAAGCAGTCCTTAGTGTCCTAGGAGAGGGCTCTTATGAAACGACTGCTGAAGGGTCCAACACAGGGCAGGGTGCATAGAAAATGCCCAGAGTGGGGTAAAGTCTGGGTTTGTTGGTATGCTGTAGGACTGTTCTGGGGAAATAACAGAACATATTCAAGATGAGTCTGTGGGACCTTACCCTTATCATGGCTCTCAAGTAGACAGCACTGATAAGAAAAAAAAAAAAAAAAGCTTCAGTGACCTACCAAAGACAGCAGTCTCCTCTCTGGATATATTTATGGCATTTTTTTCTAAAATACAGTTTACTAGGCTCCAGTCCAGATTCAGAGAATCTGAATCTAAATCTTCAGGGGATATGACTCAAAAGCTGTGCTTTTAATAACACACTCCGAGTCATAAGCAGTCAGATGTGGAAACCATGGTTCCTAAAATAAAGCAGTATCTGAAAGTTTATAGTTCAAGAAGCAAGATACATAATATAGGTACATATTTAGTATAAGATAACTGCAAAGAATAAAATAAACATGGCAGAATCTCCCCTGTGTGTGTGTGTGTGTGTGTGTGTGTGTATGTCTGTATATGGGTACAATCCCTAATTCCAAAACCGACTGGCTTGGTGACTGTAGTAAGTGACTCATACTCTTCAAATCTTAACCTTTTCACCTGTAAAACTGGGATAACACTAGCAACTCTATCATAGATAATTGTGATGATTAAATTAAATAACCAAGTAAAGCACTTAACAAAGTTCACTAAATGTTACCTATTATTAACCATTATAACTAACAGTTGTATTATAAAAGAATACCTGTTAAAATCAAATGAATGATAAAGACCATATATTCTATAAAATGTCAAAGAACGACTTCAAGGTAGTTTGTTAAGAAGATATTAGGTCATATTAAAAAAAAAAGTTAAGTGGGGAACCGGTTATTAAATATCAAAATCATAATGGGTGCAGGGATTCAGAAGATAAAAATGACAAGACAGTCTTAGTGAAATTTCCTTTTGGCTAAAGTCAATGAATAAAATATAGGATTCTTATAATAAAGCTGTCCTAATGGTATAGTAAATTTAGAAGGTGAATTGTAAATTACATATTCCATTTTTTTAAAGGAAACACATGGGGGAAATTTAAAAAATTTCTCTCAGCATTTCCAGCTGGCTTATACTGATCTGCTAGTTTGTCTTCTAAATTGCAAGATGGTTGACTGCATATGTAAGTAACTCAACCCATACAAATATCAATGTTTGAAAATGTTATAAACATTTATCCAAATATTGACTAACACGTTAGGTACCTGTTTCAATTTTGTAAACTCAAAGCATTTCCCCAGATTTCTGTGTCCCTATTAGGGAGGATTTATGATATACTGTTTCTCTAGTTGAGATAATGTGTCTTATTTTTCAAGAGAGTGTTTAACTCTATAACTCCTAAATAATTTGAATATAAAAATAATATAATAAAATTCAAAGATAAGAAATACTTACCTTTAATATTTATTGTGGGGAAGTTAATGGAGTTAGAGATAAGAAAATAAGGATTGATGAATTAATAGAGGGAGATTTGATCTTAGTTTACTGTAGTTTTCCATCTCATTAAAGAAGAGTAATCAATTTTTCTTACTAGCAAACAAATTGTATTTTTAAAAAACATCTTTAAAAACAAAATGAGTATACACATATCCCTTAAAATATGTAAAAGAAAAAAATCTCTATATTTTTTAACCGTAATGAAAGTAATTAATATATTTATATATTCTCTTAATATAATCTCTTATTCACTTTAATATAATTGTAATCATAATACACATTTAATATTTGTTTCTATTTTCCCTACTTTTAATAATATAAAATATTTACCATTTTGAGATATAGTCCTCATTGACATTCTTTTTAATGGCCACACAATATTCCACCTTGTGTTAATCATAGTTTATTAAGAAAAATCCAATAGAGATAGAGAGAAAAATTGTCTGCAGTGGCCTCTTAAATACTGGCAAACTTTAGCATTTTTCACGATTTCTTGTTTTGAAACTCAGCTATACCATCAATTGCTAGATGCACAGTATCTTCAAATTATGAGTTAAAAAGCAATCAGTCTAAAATCTTAGCATATACAAATGGCAAAGTATGATTAAGTGGCTTGAATGAAATCTGCCTGTTTGCAAAGGATAGCTCAGAACAAGCTGAATATTGAGAGACACAGATTCAACCATTTTAACGTTTTCTGTAGTTACAGTTCTCATAAGCATCTAATTTGGTTGTGAGATAATAAATCACATTTAAACTTCACAATATGAATGCACACGAAGTTTGAAATTAATTTGGTCTTAGCATAGTCCTACTGTTTTGCCTTCCTAGAACAGAGGAACATATTACTCAGTTAGGGTACCATGCAGGAATTCAGCAGATGACATAAAGTTCTCTCAGCATTCACTTAAATTTGCTTATATAGGAAAGAAAATGATGTAGAAGCAGACCAAAAAAACCCTAAATCAAAAAACTGTGTATTGACAACAACAGTGTTCATCAGAGGTTTCATATCTCTGCCCGGTTCCGGAACCCCAGGCTGAAGCTCAGTTAGGATTTGTGTAAACACCAGCAGAGCACAGCTCCAGTGGCCGGCAAGCGGTAAGCAAGGTGTCAGAGTCATCTGCAGAATAGGAGGTAAGCCTACTTGACGGGAGAAACAGATTAATCTGGACTGTCAAATACAGCAAATACATCAGACAGCTAAACTAAAAAATTTTGCTAAAACAGGACCAGCAGATAGTATGTTGAATTAGAACATTTAACTCTGAGAGGTGATTTGGAGAACTTGACAAAAACCTTTATTTGACATTTTACAATATAATCCACATAAATTCCTTTTCTTCATCAACAGGTCAGCAATGGAAATAATCCCTACATAATAGTATGTGCACATGTTACAAAGGACATGAGGAAATCAGGCCACACCCTAAAACCAGGCAGGAATTCTAAGATGCATTACACATTCATTTACTTGCCACTTTAACTAGATTTGTATGGAGCATTGCATGTGTTGGCAGGCACGTGTAACACCTCTAAATTCATATTTTGAAGCCCTAACTCCTAGTACCTGAGAATGTGCCTATATTTGGAGACAGGACCTTTAAAGAGGGGATGAAGTTAAAATGAAGCTGTTAGAATGGGCCCTAATCCAGTCTGACCGCTATCCTTATACGAAGAGGAAACTGGATACACAAAGAGAAAAGTGGTCTTCTGCTAGCCAGCGAGAGAGGCCTCAGAAGAATCTAAACTGGCCGACACCTTGATCTTGGACTTCCAACCTCCAGGAATGTGAGAAAATAAATTTCTGTTGTTTAAGCCACGGTGGTATTTCGTGACCGCAGCCTGGCAAACTAATACAGCGACTTAGGCTGTGGCAGGTAGGATGAAGCTGCCCCCTTCTGGGTATCTGCCAAGACATGATGGTAATGGGAGCTGATGGGAGCAACTTAGCTTAGTGGTGGGAGTAATATTTATGATCCAGATACAGCTGGGATCCCTCTGAGGAGGTGTGGGACACAACTCACACACTTAAAACTGCCGAGCTCCTGTCTCGAGTGACATAAATTCAAAAAAATTTTTTTACTTATGTGAAAAAAGGATTTTCTTTATTTTTGTATCGAGTGTGAAGCATCACAGGCATTCAGGTGACAAGAGTCACGGGCAGATGGAAATGGCTCTGGAGAGCAGGACTAGATACAGAACTGAGTGCCAATTTATAAGATTCATTTTTTAGATTTGTATAAAACATATACAACGATATTCATAGTTTTAACCGTTCTCAAGTATACGACTCACAAGTCTAGTCACAATGTTGTGTAACCATCACTACTATCCATACC
The DNA here is from genome assembly GCF_048773025.1 of Camelus bactrianus. Lineage (NCBI taxonomy): Eukaryota > Metazoa > Chordata > Mammalia > Artiodactyla > Camelidae > Camelus > Camelus bactrianus. Next base: position 33,224,069 of record NC_133541.1, read on the forward strand.
TAAAACGTTTGCATCAGTCTCAACATAAGTTCTGTAACCTTTAAACTCTTAACTCCCCCTTTCTCCCTCCTCTCAATCCCTGATAACTTCTATTCTATGTTCTGTTGCTATGAATTTGCCTATTCTAGGGGCCTCATAAGTGGAATTACACAATATTAGCATAGGACCAATTTTTGAAGTCCTAGAAATAAGCACTGACACCCAGGGAAATACTGAAGGGGGGTGGGGGGAAGTAGCAAAGCGCCATTAGGAGAAATCAGGGAAAAGGCCCAGTAACCTGGCTCCTGCTCAGTGACACAAACCATCCTCCCCATGCCACTGATGACACTGCCAGGTGCCCGATTCCCTTTTATTCACATCGTCCCCGACACTCATGAAATCTTGTCTTTTGATAACAGCCATTCTAACAGGTGTGGAGTGCTATCTCATTGCGGTTTTGATTTCCGTTTCTCTAATATTACTGATGCTGAGCACCTTTCCATATACACCTGCTGGACATCTGAACATCTTCTTTGGTCCTTTGCCCACTTTTTAATCAGACTATTTGTTTCCTTGTTATTGAGTTGTATGAGTTCCTTATATACTTGGAATATTAACCCTTTATCAGATGTGTGGGTTGCAAAGATTTTTCTCCCATTCCATAGGTTGTCTTTTCTTGTGTTGATGGTTTCTTTTGTTGTGCACAAGCTTTTTAGTTTGATGTAGTATCACCTTTTACTTTTGATTTTATTGCTTGTGCTTTAAGTATCAGATCCAAAAAAAAAAAAATCATTACAGCAAGACCCATGTCAAGAAGTTTTTTTCGTATGTTTTCTTCTAAGAGTTTTATGATCACAGGTCCATACATTTCAATCTTTAATCCATTTTGAATTTCAATGTAGTCTGCTTTTCTCTGGCAATTAACCATATGTGACTTCCTACATTCCTTGTATTTTTAGTAACGTATTTTAACTTTTCCTTTATAGTTTTTCTTAAAAGTATTTTTGTCTTGTCTCTACAAGCATATAGTAAGCACTGTGAGACTGAAAACCACGTTTTACAATTTACCTTCCCATCACGCCAGGGTCAATACCTTGCACACATTAAGAAATCATTAACTGTTTTTGTCTGTTTGTTTTCTAGAAACTAGAGATGAAGGCAAAAAGCTCCAGGCCAAAAGAGAGAAGATAACCCAACTTCTTTGCTTGGTAATGTGACCAAGACCAGGCCACTTACATAAATTTTCTAGCCTTTGGTTACTGTGTCTCTTACAAAAGTATCTGATAATTTAGAAGATCACACAATAGCTTTACAATACTGTGATTCCAGTCTATTTTAATTAATCTTAACTAAACACATTTTCAGAAGGCATTTAAAAAAAATCAAGTATATACTTTGAAAAAATGATTCTGAATCACACTAAATAAATACTCATGCAAATTATGGTTTCTTCCCTAACAGTCTATTCGACAAATTAAAGGTCAGAAGGACCTCAGCCCAATTCATGTTCTGTGAAAATGAAATATACTGACGTCCTATATTCTCCTGGAACACATGATCTGTACCTATTTTCAGCCCACGGCTCTTCACACTCCATTGTTTAAAAATAGATCAGTTCTGAACTTTGGAGACAGACTTAGAAGGGCACTAACCTCTTTCTCGACTGTTAAGTTTGCCACTTTGCTCTAATCAAATCAGTATAAATCCGATCATGTTAAAAATAGACCTTACTTTGTACACATTCCAACAGGCTCTCATAAGCACAAGGGGATGGTTCACTGAATTTTTCTAATTAGTTTTTAGTTTTAAAGATACTGCCTGCTTTTACTAAAGCGTCATCAGTCTCTGATCCTAACATTTCAATGCCAAGTTTGGAGGCTAAGACACTGTCTCCAGAAGGCTGGCTGTTAAAATGGAGGAAGAGCCTATTAGCAGATTGCATGAATAAATTCAGAAAGAAATGAGACATATGAGAAGGCTGGACTCGGTGTCCCTCCGGTGTACGGCCTAACACCCTCTGAATGACCCTCTCACAGCACTTATACACAGTTGTAATTGCTGATTTAAATTTCCGACTCTCACTTAGCTGTAAGAGCCATGAGGGCTGGGACATATTCTATTCTGCATTGAGTCATAGCAGTACCAAGACTTAAACTGCACTGGCTACTTACTGTGTGCCAGGCACTTTTCCAACTTTTTATATTTTTTGCTCATTCAATCTTATAACAATGCTGTGAGGTAGTTACCGTCCTCATTCATATTTAAAAATGTGGAAAGTAGAAAAGCATACAAGTTACAAAGTAGCCCAAAGTTGTGCACAGTAAGTCGTGGAGCTGGATTTAAAAGAGGCTGGTGGAACCAGGGCTTTGCCCTTAACCACCATAGTAGGTTTTCACCCAGGACTTGATATATAACTGAAGGTATACCCAGAACTATTAGTGGCACTGAGACTACCATAAAGCGGATTTAAACTATTCAAAACACTGAAACTGAATAGTTCTGAGCAGCCAGGGAGAAAAGGAGCGTATCATACATGGATGGAGGGAGAGGAAAGAGGAGAGCTCTTCAGAGAAAGCTGGGACAGGTACCAACTGGGAGGAGAGGAAGTTCCTAGAGATCACTGAAGTCCAGCTTTGCAGTCTCAGAATTTTAACTAGACACAGCCACAGAGCAACTGGAGAGTGAAGATTGCAGACGATGGATGATGAATGCATCACAAAACAGTGGCTCTAACATAAAATTCCAAGCTTCTGAGTACCATCTTAAGTATTTTTCTTAGAAAACTGTAGTTGTTCCTTTACTTCCTGGCCCATGTATTTTAGTTCACAGCGAAACAAAGATAATTTTTTATGATGACTTTACAATCTCTTCCCAGACTGCTGACAATGCAGTAGAGTCAGTATTCAGGTCACATGGTCTAGACTGAGGATGAAGAATACACTGATTTATCTGCCCCTCTGAATCTTCTACACCTGGAGGTGGCTCACTACTGAGGTTTGGACAAGGAATCCAGCAACTTTTATTTTGTTAGCCACTGACAATATTCTAGGCAAAACTGGCATAGCAATCTAAGAAAAGAAGTACTTATTTCTATCTATTCCATGGATTTATTAGATTACAGACACTGTACAAAACACTTCTATACCTTTGATAATGGTACTCTGTTGGAATATTCCCCCACTACCAGGTGGACTCTGCAATAAACCATTAATGTGTGTAAATCTCGAGAAAGTTAAAAAGGAAACAAAAACAACCACATTCAAGACAGAAACTTCTGGCTTATGATGCAGATATCAAAACAAAATCACAGAGGAATCTGAAAAGGCCAACATCCTTTTGTTATATACTAGAGACAAGATACTCCATAGCATCATCTAAAGTGGTACTGAGGAAGCTGCCTGGCCACAGAACCTCGTAGTTCTGGGCATCACTTTTCTTATTAGTGCCACCACCTCTGACTTGTCTATAAAACGCTCTCTCCAAGCTCTAAGAATCAATGATTCTTTGAGATGGTTTGCCAAGTGTGAGATCCTTATTAATTTGCCTTTTCTCATTTATCCAGTAAGTAATTATTTAATATGAACTATCTAGGGGCTGAAGCAATGGTGAAAAATCAAGAAAGACAAAGTCCTTGCTTTCTTGGATCCTGAGTTCCTAAAGAAGAGTGGACAGTTAAGTAAAAAGAGACGACAAGACAAAAGAGTGATGTGTATACAACAAAAAGGCTGATGTGATGGAGAATGACTGTGAGGGAATTAATTTAGATGAGGAGGTAACATCCATGAGACCTGAACAGTAAGAATGGGCCAGGTGTTTGTTGAAGGCATTTCAGCACTTTGTTTCCAGTGTATGAAAAAGATAAATCACCTAATTTCTGCACAGAAATGGAAGTAGAAGAACGCTCTCAATAAAGTAGTGCTTTCAAAATATCCACTAGCTGAATTAATTTGCATATGCATGATATGAGTTTTTTGTAAGAGTCTTCAAAGGTCACACAAATGAAATTTTCTGCCATTTTACATCTTAGAGATCCTTCAGATATAAAAACATTCCAACACACTGGAAAGAAAGACTGGAGAATAAAATGAATATAACATAATATAGACTTAATTGATTATGAGTGTACAATAATTTTTACATTCATAAATATTGCATTTTACTTTCTTTATTTTTAAGCCATAGGTTTTTTTGTATAAGTTTCTGAGAATTTGAAGTTTGACCTGTCCTTCACTTTTATACATTCCTGAGTACCCAGACTTGGGTTAGCAGAAATCACTGCTCTTAAGTATACATTAGCATCTCAAATTATGCAAAATACTTTCATAAAAATGAGCCTTCTGGACAATGAAGCATTTTAAGCTAAAAGTCTTGTTAAAATATCAGATGGTTGCTGACTTAAAATTGAATATACGATTAACAATTATACATGGTGTATGTGTATACAAAGCACATATTTTAACCTTTTATTACAAAATACATATCAAGAAATCTAGCTTTCTCTTTTTAAATATCCTAGTTTCATTCATTTGACATTCATTTTATCAATCATTCAATGTCTTTTATGCGCTGGGCACTTTTCTAGACACTAGAGGCAAAACAGGGACCAAAATACACCTTTGCATAAGTTAATGCCTTATTTTCTAAGTTGGAATACAGCTTTGGAAAGGTGGAATGATATATTTTACTATTTTTAAGTAATGTATTTTACTACTTATAAAATATTTCTTGTGATCTACCACTCTCACCTGAACAGGGCAGGTACGTAATATTCCAATTTAATAGCGAACAGGACATATTTCCATTGTTCTTATTCAACATTCTGCATCGGGCATGTCTGGTCTTTCTAGATCCAGGTTTTATTTAAATGATGACTTCTGTTAGCCCTCTGCCAATGTGTCTCCTTACTGTCCTATTCTACTCTTTCTGCTTTCCTTCTAATAAAGTCTTAACTCGACGTCACATTAAATTTAGGCTTTCGTGTGATTCTGATGCTAGAAGAGCAAAAGCTGACGAGCAGATGAACTCATGGAGAACATTGTTTCTTTCACCTTTTTAAGGTGTTAAGTGTTTGAGCATTTCATGCTTCTACTTCTAGGATCTCTAATTTTATTAAGTATCCATGATTCTTACCCTGCTTTTCATTCATGATTCTGTTGAAGACCATTCACTCAGTAAATATTTAATGAGTTCCTACCACATACTAATCACTAGAGATCCAGAGATATTATGACACAGTCTTTATCCTCAAGAAGCTCATAGGCTTGAAAGAGACAAACAATAATCTGACAAGTGATAAATACAGTGATAGGGAGAGAATAGGAGGGAAACTTTTTGAAGAAGGTCATGTCCGGTAAGAGTGTCTGATGGTAAGTTGAAGGTAAGCTGAGTAGAGGGGAGTGAAGACAGAGGGGAGCATGAAGAAAGGCAAAGAGGCAATCAACAACATTTCCCCCCAGGAAATTATCAACAATTCCCTGTCAATGAAGCATGAATGTAGAGAAATGAGGATGCAGGCAGGCCATGCAGCATCTCCTGTGCTATGTTAAGCAGTTTGGACTTTTTCTTGCAGGGGATAGGAGGTTATGGTTAGGTTCTAAGAAGAAAGTAACATTAAATTTGTGTTTTACATCAATCAATACGGTAGCCATGAGATGGCATGCATTTGAGCTAATTGAGATCAAAGGTAGGGATAAAAAATGGTGAGTGCACTTGAGAAGTTGAGGTAAAAGATGCTGAGACACTGAACTATATAGCATTTGAAAATATAAGGAAAAATTTTTTTTCTAACTCAATGATAGAGTAGTTGTAGGAACTGAGAAAACTGAACATATGTCTTTAAGGGGGCAAAAATACAAAGCGGAAATTTTTTCCACTGAAAATCAGAGTAAATTAAAGTGTGGCAAGATAAAGTAGTAAATAGCACACACATTATTAAGAAAATTTTCTTCTTATTCTGATTTTACACTACTTTGAGCATTTTTAGCATCGAGAGGAATGCTTCCCATGTAAGCAGGCAGCTACTTAGGGTCTATTTTTCTGCTCACTTCCTCTGTCAGCTTTCTGTATTCCCTCAATGACATTTTAAGCTGGAATCCTTCCTTCTCCCTGCTTCTTTGAAATAAACTCTTAGTTTTATTGTATCCTCGTGTCTATTGACGTGACCTTAATCCCTGATCCTGTCTCTTCCATTACCTTTGCCTGTCCTCACCAGCCTTTGAACCCCACCTGGCCACTGAGAACACAACCTGGTTCAGGTATCTTGAGCTTCTGCCTCGTAGTGAAAGGGATTTGGATTGAAAGCAAAATCTGTGATTCAACAATGAGATAAAGCAGAGCATACTGATAGATTTTATTAATGACATATTATTCTTTTCATATGCAAAAGTTTGCATTATACTTCTCAAGGCAAAAAAGATTTGTACATTCATATTTGATTGAGGACTCTGTAGAGAAAACAAGCTAATCAATAGCAGATATTTACTGCTGAATGGATGCAGACACTTAGGAATGGTTGTAAATGGTAAAGATGTTTGTTGGAATGAAAATATTTATTGAGAATTTGATATATGCAACATGTACTAGGAATTTCAAGACAAATTTATAGACTAAATGACTTTTGCTCTTAAAGAACTTTTAAGGCAAAAGTGGAGAAAACAAATGTGAAGAAATGGTGATAACGGACAGAATGGATAAGTAGCACAGGAGAGCAACAGACTCAGTGCACTGGGAGGTCAGAGTAAGGAGGGACCAGATCTGACCTGGAAAATCAAAGAAGGTATAAATAAAGAAATACTATTTGAACTAGATTTGCCAGTAGATGAAAACATATCTGGAAAACATATGATGCAAGTGGAGAAATTAGAATTGATTTTCGCAAAATAGTTGTACAGTTTGGCTGTAGGCCACTTTGGAACATGTAGGACAGCAGGGGAAGGTAAAGCTGGAGATTTAGTCAGGATCAGGGCCTGGAAGGGACAGAGTATGAGCCTCAGGAGGCTATATTTGATTTAATTTGTAATGTAAAGACTGAAATTTTCTGAGCAGAGACATGACTAGCTCATACACATAAAAGAAGATTAATCTGGCATCATTGCTTTAAATGGTAGTTAGAGAAAACAGACCAAAGGCTGGAAGGCAGACTAAGGGGACAGTGCCAATAGTCCATGTGTCAGGAATAAGTTTAGAGTTATGTCTTGGGAAAAGAAACAGGGGATAGGAGGGAGATGTATTGTCACAGTGAATTGACAGTATTTGGTGATTGGGTAGATGTGCAGAACAGAGAACGATTTTTTAAAAAGGCTAAAACTTTACATTCCAAATGACTTGAGAGAATAGCTAAAACATTTACAGAGAGAGACTTCAAAAGACGAATGGTTTAGTGATAGAAGATAATGACTTCAGTACACAGTTTATTATATACACAGGGTAAGGGGAGATCATGTAGCTTTTAAGAAAACAGAGCTGATGGCAAGAAGTTGGAGCTCAAATTTACAGAACTGAAGATAAGATGAACTAAATAAAAAAGAATAATACAGACATGCAAAACAATAAATAAATAAGTAAAGACAATGGCTCAGGGATGGTCCAGTTTTAAAGAAGTCCCCAATAGTGATTCAGGATATGTATTTTATTAAGAGTTTAGAAGTACCACCAATGGCACAAAGACAAAGGATTTGATGACCATTATTAATGGTCATTGATAATTTCCAAGGAAACAATTTTAGTAACGTGGAGACTGAACTACAACGCAATAATTATAGAGCAATCTTTTGAGAAGGCTGGCAGTAAAAGAAAGGAGAGAGAGCAAAACAGTGTAAGAAACACGAACAATCAAGAGACTGTTCTTTTAACCTAGGGGTGGCCTGAACATTCCACCGGGCGGAGGGAAGACGTCCAGCGAGGGATGGAAAGGAGACGTAAGGCAAAGAGGTGGTTATTGATGTTGCAAAGTGTTTTAATGAGGTAACAGGAAACGAACTACTCACAACAGGTCAGGTCAGTGTGTAAACGGGGAGAACAAACAGAGGACGGAAGTAAAAATCAAAAAGAAGTTAAAGATACAGTTATGTGAGCATGAGGTGATAGAGTGGGAGACTGGGAAGATATGGACAATGAGGGCACAAGAAGGAATCTTGTAACTAGGGACACAGAAAATAAAACAGTATCCTGAGAATCACAAGAGGACCCAATTGTCCAGTCTTGTTAACATAAATGCCTGTAAATGGGAGAACATAAGAGAGAATAAGGGCAAAAAAGATGTTTTAATGTTAAGTTTTAATTTTTCTTTCGAGTAGTGCCAAAACATAAACATGACGATTTCCCAGGGAAAGAGAAAATAAACCGTGATCATGCACAGTGGAGACTGAGGGTCATAAATCTTACCTCTCTCAGAGGATCATTGAGTTCACTGAGAATATTTTCCTCATCAAAGATTTTGCCTTGGTATCTGTGTTCATAGTAATCATGTATCTTCTGACGCATATCAGCTGGTAACTTATGGAATGACATGTATTGCTCCACTTGCTTATACTGTAAGGAAAGGAAAAAAGGAAATTAGGAAATTAGGAAACACTGTTAGGCTTCATGAGGAATCATGATGCTACTTGGTCGTGCTATATTCAATAACATTTGAATAACAGTCGCAAAAAGAAGAAATCCTTTAAGGAGAAGGAACTAATGTACTTATTTTTAAGTTACTTATAATGTAACTTATTTTTCCTCACAGTAGTAATGCAACTACTCTGTATCACAAACTGTAGAAAGAACTTGTTTTGGTAAACACCTTCTGAAAGGAACTGTGACGTTATGGAAAAGAAGGATGAAAGGAGTACAGAGTGAATTTACAGGTATAGACCCAGAAAAGCCAGTGATGGGGCAAGGAAAAAAATGTGATGGCATTGTCTTTGGATTTTTTTTCTTTTTGTAGCTATGTTCTAAAGGTATGAAGTTGATGTTTTGCTCTTTATTTGGAGAAAGAATCTCAAAACTATGGATAGTAGCACAAAAGCCTCTACCTTAGATCTTACATCAAAAGATCAGACCCAACTAAAACTTGAATCTGGAGGCAGAAAGCTTGGCAACCGTTTGCAAGTCATAGATACTCAAGCAACACTGAAGTTCTATAAATTAAGAGAAAATGTCAGGCTTCCATTTAGGACTTAGAAAAATACCAGATGAAACTAGATCCACATAATTTTATAGCTGAAACTTGACTTAGACATTAAAGTTCATTTAAACAAGCAGTTCTTAAATTTGATGGCTGATAAAATTTGGGATGAGGTTGTCTTTTGCGAATGCAAGTTTGCAGGCTTAACTCCAGATACTGATCCCGTTGAGGTATCTGCCTTTGTAAATGTATACATGTACTCTTGTACATACACATACACACTTAAAAAAATCCCTGCAAATCGAACCGAAACACAGAAGCATGGACATTACTTGGGAGCTTACTAGAACAGAATTAACAGGCTTTACCTCAGACCTATGAAATCAGTAACTGCATTTTAGAAAGATTCCCCAGATGACTCGTATACATTTAAGTCTGAGAAACAGTCCCTTGATGTTTCAAATGAAGGAGTCATGGGATCACATTTTGAAAAATTTAGTTACAGCCCCCAAAATGAGTTTCATCGCACAGATGATAAAATTGAGTACAAATAAAAAAGTAGGTAATAAAACTGGATGAAGATAATGGAATAAAATTCTTTTCTTAAACACAACACAATTAATGTATTATCTGTGAAATTTTTTTCTCAAATCTTTTCCTGATAACAGAGCTCAGACTAGAAAATCTAGGTGACCAGACTCCTTTCTTGCCCACAATTATTGTAATTGTAATTGGCAATTGATAATATACAGCTAATGAGAAACAGCATCCACTGTATTGTATTTCTTCAATTTTTTTGTGCATACTTTCCTTACACATAACATTCATATTTTTGGACATTCCCTTTTAGAGATTTGTATTCTCAAAGGAAATACAACTTTGTCATCAGATTCCTTTATTTGGTCACCAGACTGTTCCCTAAAGTATTTAAAGCCTGCAGACATACATATATATATGTATGTATATATATACATACACATATCTCTCTGAAGCCACTTGATTACGACTTAGGCATTCTAAATTTAGACACCAATGCTGTCACTGTCATTGTGTGTAAGTGGCTTCTAGTATGTACTTGAGAAGGACTGGGTTAATTTTTCCTGAGAGGGTCAGAATCTGTAATTCTTCTAACCTTGGATGCCCACCCCTGAAGCCCTGGGATTCAGCCTGCTCAAGCCTTCCTGCAGCTGATCTATAGAGAAGATACTTCAGTGGCCTTTTCTACAAGATTGCTGTGTAGAATAAAGTTGATTTGCAGCTGGACTGCAAAGAAAACCAGTCTAGTTACTTTTCCTCACAGAAATCAGTAAATCCCTTTCAACTTTACTTTACCAATCTATAGTATGAGAGTGTTGCACCAAAGATCTTCCTTGCTTCTTCAGACAAAAGTTCTGTGAAAATTTCTTGTCATTTACTGAGTTCATTTGATTGTTGAGCCTATCTTACATTTTTTAAACATCCATTTACTCATAGTAATTATTGATTTGACAAGCTTTAGTGGATTGCTGTGTGCCAATGGGTCTCAAGGTATGATTACCAAACCATCAGTGTCACCTGGGAACTTGCTAGAAATGCACATTCGTAGGTAGTCTCCACCCCAGACCTACTGAATCAGAAACTCCAAATTAGAAACTCTGGCAGTCTGTTTTAACAGGTCCTCCAGACGCTAAAATATAGAACCATTTCTATATGCCAAGTACTGTGTTATCTCAGGACATACGGAAGTACATTTGAGTGAGTAGGAAAGAAAAGAAATTCAGTTTCTGACAAGCTAAGTTTAAGAAGCTCATGGTGCATCCTAATGCCTGTATTTAGGTCAGAAGAGAAAATATACACATAGTCACTGGCTAAGGGATCACTAAGGTTGTGTCAAATGGAGAGATAAAAAGAAAAAGTGGAATCTATATTTTAAAAGTGGTTGAGTCATAGAGGTTGAGAAAGTGAAGGGAACTCACATTAGCCAGCAAGATGTGAGAGCAAAACCAGAAAAACCTGGTTATCAGAATCCAAAGAAGGATAAAGTTTGAAAACGGTGGTGGCACTGAAAAGGAGTACATTCTAAGAACAGAGGTATCGGACCATGGTCAGTGAATTTGCGAATTACGTAGTAATCTCTGTTATAACACAACACTTACTGAAAACAGGAGCCATTTCTTTTTATTTGTTTCCCTCATACATAACAAGACTTGCAAGAATGAATAAAAATATCACCTTTGTGTGATGTGAAGAAATAAAGATATCAAATACATTTTTGAAGAAGACACCTTGTGGTAGGTGGATAATGAAATAAACCAGATGTTAGAAGTTATGCATAAGCTGGCAGAGTAAAAAATCATAAAATGGCAGTTTCTGTTAATTTTAGTAAATACTACATGCAAAAGATGACTTGATACTTTGAATATCACTGATGAATAGATTTTTGAAAAGCAAAGGTGCAAATACAATTCTTTCTTGAATATATAAAATCAAAAGTTCATCTCATCAGATTTAGAAGACTATGAAACAATTTACCATTTAAAATTCTAATGTACTTTGGTGTTTTAAATGTTCTATGCAATTAACATAATGTATATATAAATAATGCATGCACATGATATTGTAGGGCTTCAGAACAGGCCTCCCCAAGATGTGTCACTTTGGCACGTGGATCATGTTGCGTTAAAGGCAGGGCAGGCCCTGTGGGCTCAAGAGAAACTACTGCTCCTCCCTTAACCACCTAGAATGATGTAAATTGGGGATTTTTTTCCCAGAAAAAGAGTTATCACAAGAGATAAATTTTATTTAAGTGGCCCCATCTGTATGGCAAGCCAAAGATCTAATTGCTTAGTTTGTCTGTATCACTAGGCATCTTGGGAAGCACTGAATTACTGTACAACAGTGGGCTTTATGACAGCTCAGGGCATCTTTTATAATGTAACCCATACCCACAGCAGACTCAGCCTGTGGACTGTGTGCATGTCACTTAACTGTCATTTCATCACTTTTTAAAGTTTTTTTTTTCTTGCATAAAGTTTTTACATAGGGAAACTCTCAATGATTCCAGAAACAATTATTAATGGTAAGACTTTTGCCACCAAAACTCAGCTTCCTTCCTGCAGTGCAGCACAGTCTTTGGAGATGATAGTAAATGCTCCCAGGTAACCTAAGACAGGGAATCTAAATTCCTACCTTAACATTAAAAAATAATACAACATAGCATAATATCCTGTTTAACAAAAACTCTACCAGTTTTATGCCATGGCTAAGAATATACCTTTCTTAATTAATATTGGCATATACAAATACCAAGTTCCTCAAGATATTTATATGGAATCTCATTAGAAAATAAATTTAGCTTCAGTTTAATAAAATGCTGACAAATAGCAGTACTTCAAATAATAAACTTATTATGGATAATTATCAATAAATATTTGTGGAAAAAATATATATGTAATGAGTTTCAAAAACATATGCCATCCAAAATAAATTACCCTGTCCTCTTTAGAATATATTTGATAATAACTATTTTACCAGTACATTTCCAAAATATTCTATTTTACTTACATAATTTATAATATTCATTTAATTTTTTATGAATAGGCAAAAAAGAAAAGTATACATATTATTATACTAAATATAGGCAAAATTAGATAGATATTTAACGGTTTTACTCATTATTACATATACTTTGCATTATGCATCTCCAGCACACACCAAAACCAATTTTTTTAATTGAAGTACAGTTGATTTACAATGTTGTGTTAATTTCTGGTGTACAGCATAGTGATTCAGTTATATATATATTCCTTTTCATATTCTTTTTCATTATAGGCTATTACAAGGTACCTTATATAGTTTCCTGTGCTATATAGTAGGACCTTGTTGTTTATCTATTTTATATATAGTAATTAGTATCTGCAAATCCTGAACTTCCAATTTATCTCCCCAACACCTGCCTTTCCCCACTAGTAACCATAAGCTTGTTTTCTATGTCTGTGAGTCTGTCTCTGTTTTGTAAATAAGTTCATTAGTGTTCTTTCTTTTCTTATTATTTTTTTTTTTTTAGATTTCACATAAAAGTGTTATATCATGTGATATTTCTTTTTTTTCCTGGATTACTTCACTTAGTATGACGATCTCCAGGTCCATCTATGTTGCTGCAAATGGCATTCTTTTATTCTTTTTTTTATGGCTGAGTAGTATTCTACTGTGTGTGTGTGTATAAGATATTTGTTTATTTTTAAATGTAGGATCAAAATAGAAACCATGGCTTCAGTTACAATGTATACAAATGGCAAAACTAAAAATATATTTGTAAAAAATAAGATAGCTTAGTCATAAATCCAATGATGACTGGCTTAAATATAAAAACAAAGAAAAAAGTAACTGATTGATTATTGGTCTCTGAAAGGAAATTTCAAATATTCTGTTTTTATTAATTATTATTTTTTCATTGCATTTAAAATCATTTGAATATACAAAACTTACATTACTTTTTCATTCTGTAAGAAAAATGTCATTTTAGGCATCATTTTATATGTTGTATTTATACTAAGCATGAAGCATATTTTAATTCAACTAGATTTTTAAACTAATTGCTATTTAACAATTTTCTAATAATTACCTATAATACAACAATGCTTTAATTGCACGCCTAAATATGCAGTGGTTTATACTAAATGTGTAATTCATTTTTTATTGTTATTCATTGCCTTCTATTTACTGTCAACACAAAGGTGTTTTATTCTTTAATTAAAAAAAAAACTATTCCAAAAACAAGAAAGTGAAAAGTATGTTTTTAGAAATAAGAATTACAGTCATGTTACTTTGAAAATCACAATAAACATATAGTTTTTAAGAAGGGTGTCACCATAATAACATCTATCTCTGTATCAAACCTGTACTAATGTCAGGAAATGAAGGCTGCAAAAAACTCTCGTGGTTTAACAAGCTCTGGAGGCAACACAAAAGCTGTTTTGTGAGTATCCTCTGTTTTTCTTTTTGTTTGCTTCTCTGAATATTTTTCCCTAATATCTGGCACAAACTTTAATATATTCAAATGACATGGGGATCTTGTGAACTAGAAATTCACATTCAGTATGTCAGGGCTGGAACTGATATTTGGCATTTCTAACAATGCCTTAGGTGATGCTCATGCTGGCTAGCAGAACATCACAGTAGTAAGGATCCAGATTGGACTAGATGGGCCATTTGTGCTCCCCTAACACCAAGCCCATACCCTGGCTCTTCGCCACTATCATAACTGCTTATTAAATTGTCTGAATTCTCTGCTAGATCGTAACGTCATTGAAGGCAGGGGTATTGTCTACTAGGCCATAAGGATCTCAAGGTATCTCCTTACCATTGTATCTCTATTCTCTTAAACAGTGACTCATATACAGTAAGTGTTCAATATTTGCTGAATTGATTAGTTATATATATTCTAGAATATTCATATTTGTAAACTATATTGCTTAGTTTTGATTTGAAGTCCTTTTTTTAAGTACTAGCAAAAATTCCATTTTTCTTTGGTAAGGCCAAATATATGTTAAACATTCAAATTACTTTTACTACTTTTTAAAAAATTTTAACGATACATTGCAGAGAAAAATCAGACACCTATTCATTGTGACAAAATGCCCAGTCTTTTGTTTCTTCCTGAGGATAATATGGTTTATTTGAAGTAGCTCAAAGATCTATAACATACTACTTTAACTTTTAATTTAAATAATTCATCATTTAATTTTTAAAAATTAGTATTTATTTATTTATTTACTTTTGTGAGGGAAGATAATTAGGTTAAAAATTAAATGGTGAAGTACAAAATATTTACTAAAGCATAAAACCTATTGGTTATAAATCTAGAGGTAATATTTCACCTCAAGGTTGAAACTTACATGATTGCAGCTTTTAGACTAATAATCTGGGGTAAAATGATTAAAAACTGTATAAATTTAAAAAATATTAGGTACACTGATTGTTAGCAGTATGTCGTGTGTGTGTATAGGCGGGTTCTTCAATGAAAAGATGCAAATTTAGTTATGCTGCGCTTCCATTGGGAAGATAATTTTACTCTGCAATGAAGAGCTAAACATCTCTGTTAATAATGTTTTTCCAATATCCTCTTTCCACCACCCTCATCCAATCTTTTAAACTTTTACTGATGGGTAATAAATTATTTACATAAGCCCTATATAAGTGCATTAAAAAGATTAATAGTTTGAAGGTAAGGACATTATTTAAATATCACTGATATTCTTCATTATTTCTGGTCAAAATATTTCTTAGCATTAGTAATAGCTTGATTTACTTTTGAAAGTCTCTCTAGGTTGTTTTTAAGACAACTGTTTCTATTTCACTGTCCATAGCTTTCCAAATTTAAAGCAACTGAATATCTGAAGATACATAACAATTACTAAGAGTAAATGTCATCTGGAGAATAACTAAAAGAAGACAATGAATTAATGACTCATCAACAAATTACCATGGAGAAGCAACACATTTGATGAAGAAAGGAACTCTTACAATGCTTAACATTTACACTCTTTTGGATTAATTTGTTTTTCAAAAGTGAACAATTCTAACAAAGATATCATTCCTTCTGTACAAATTAAAAGAATAATATTCTTTAAGTACACAATATAAAACACAGTTGAAATGGATATTATTATCCATTATCTGTTATTACTCATTGAGTCTGACATGATGTGATATTAGGAAGCAATGAAGCAGCACATACATATATTAAATACAACCAATCAAAATCCATGTTTCAGACCCAAGTATTAATTAGTTGTCAGTTTCATCATGGAACAATTTAAATATCTCTGCTAATCCAGTGGAGAAGTTACATTATATAATTACTACAATAACCTTTGGTAAATATCTACTAGAGAGTAAAGAGATGTTATTAGAAAAAGTGCTAAGTATAGCACTGCAGAATGAGAAAAAGAATGGAGGTCTTGTTTAAGCAAAGCTCAGCCTTTAATCAAAGGTGAGTATTTGTGATTGAGATTAAAAGAAAACATACAGACACACATACACAAATATACAGGTATATGTTTGTATTTTGCATATATATATATCAACACAGAGAAATATAAATTTCTGAATATAAGCTTACATAAGTAATTCAAATTGAATAATAGTAGTTTGAACTGGCAATGGCTTATTAACATTTATTGACAGTGCTTTTGAGTTTGATAGCAAACCAGCACCATAAACATCATGTGTAATAATGCCAAGGGAAAGGAAATACTTTCAGAAAACCAATCATAGAATTTATAAAAGATAAGGATCCAAACTTTAGCAACTCTAACCCTATAAAACTAATACTCTTTGGTTAATATAAAATTTGGCTTTCCAGAAGCAAACCAACATCATAAGTTCCAAATTACGTTTTCTGAAGTAGAGAGAGATGACAAAGACTTCCAACCTAATTAGCATAAATTCAAAAAATGCCTTATTAAAGTTAGAACAGTTTAGCAGAACAATGTAAAACATGCTTGCCAGAGAAACATCTTAGCAGAGGATGAAAGCAGCTGCTTACAAAATATTGGACCTAACACAATGCCAGTGGTACCAGATACAATATGAAGATGAGTCAAAACATGTGTTATCAGGCTTGGCATTAGCCAAGCAAAATGAAGCAGATCAAAGAAATGGACCAGTAGGTCACTGGATAGCCATCGTCAAAGACATTTGAGCAGAGACGGAAAGTGAAGCAGTTTCCAATTCTGTTCTACTCAACCATAAAGGGGCCAGGAGGTTTCATTGTTACTAATCATCAATAAGATTTTTTGTTAACTTATTCTGATAGGACTAGATTCTGCTTCATTTGGTATTTATGGCCTTAAATTGTAATTTCTCAAAATCATCTGAAGCTTCAAGATGATGACGCTAGTTTAACCCTTTTTTTTTTTCAGCCCAATACTGAACGGCCTTAAGGAGGTACATTCAATCAGTAGTCATTGCTAATGAGCATCTTTTTAACCAGGTGTTTTGCCAGGCATTTTCCTATAATTTAGCTGGGCAGCCTAGTGGGTTACAGACATTTTAAATAGAAATGACAACTGATAGAGGAATTTGTAAGTTATTCTAGAGCCCCTCTCTGTATCAACATTCATTGATAAAGAATGCTGTCTTTTCCTAGTTTCCTGGCTTTATAGATATATCCATATTTCAGACCCAAGTATTGATCAGTTGTCAGTTTCACCATGGAACAATTTAAATATCTCTGTTAATCTGATGGAGAAGTTACATTATATAATTATATACATATAAAAGGTGAAGTCCTCAATGTATGTCTGCAGACTAGACTTCTTTCATTCAGATTTATATGTCCAGTTGCCTAATTGGCATCTCCACTTGGATGTGTAATAAGGACATCCCATTTAACACATCCAAAACTGAAATTCTTCCCCTAAACCTCATTTTACCAGATCACACCTCATCTCTCCCTTCAGATAATGATAACTTCCTACCAGTAGCTGAGACCAAAAACATTGCAGTTGGTTTTACCATATCTCTTTCTCTAATACACCACTTTCATAGGTAAATCTTATTTGATGCCTTTTTTTTTTTTGCTTTACAGTTTACTGAAGTAAAATTTACATATAATAAAATTAACACTTTAAGCGTACATTTCTACAAGCAATCACTGCCATATCCAAATTTTAGAACACTTCTATCACTCCCCCAAATTCCCTCATTCTCCGTTGTGGTTACCCTACACTTCCACCCCTGGTCCAAGGAAACTACTGATCTATTTTCCGTTACTTGTTTTGCCTTTTCCATAACTTTACATAAGTGAAATAATACAATATGCAATCTTTCACATCTTGTCATTTTTTCACTTAGCATGATATTCTGCAGTACATTCATGTTGTTGCACATACCAGTACATATTCTTTTTTAATTGCTGAGTAATATTCCTGGATCTGCTTTTTTAATATATTCACTTATTCATCCTTACTCCTATAAACTTGGTCCAACTCACCACCATCTCTTATGTGGATGACTTCAATAGTCTTGAATTGGTCTCTGCTTTAACTTTTGACTAAAATTTATTCTCAAACCTATACTAGTATTGTCCTTCTAAAACGTAAGTCTGACCATGTCATGTCTGTTGAAAATCCTCCAAGGATTCTCATCTTAGAGTGAAAGCTGAAACCTTTCAGTGATCTACGAGTCCGTAGGTGACCCAGACTCCTCCTGCTTCTCCTAATACCATTCCCCTTCCTCACTGAACTCCAATCCGATTGGTACCTTAAACCTGGAAATACAGGAGAGAGCACAAGAAAGTACCAGAGTTTCAGAGAAGACAAGGAATAATATATCATATATTCCTGACTCATCAGTCTTCCTCAGTGGTGAGACATTTAAATCCTTAAAATGAGATAAATTGTAGAATATACTGTAAAATTTAAACTTTTAAATAAACTTTCATATTGAGACCAGTGGCTTTAGTCTATAGTCCAAAACCTTCTGGTGTACGTGTTTACATTTCTCTGCACTTTAATTGTACTCGGTAAACAAATGTGGAAATCATTGGCTTAATTGATCATTTTGGATCATGAGCTTAACAAAACTGAATCATTGCTCAAGCTGAGCTAAGGCTGATGCAGGAGCACCTCCAAGAATGGTTAATTTTAGCTCTGTATTTTGCTAAATCAAGTTTCCAAGTTAGTAACAACAACAACAGCAACACAATACACTACGCGAGAGGATTCAGTGTTTGACTAAAATTTTACTTTCACTGGATGGAATTAAAAAAGACTCAGCTAATTTTTATTGGAGAAAAATAAAAATGGTATGACATCCATGTTTCTTTTAAAAATGTAGCAGTCTATTCATGTGGCTCTATTTCACTGCTAATGGAGTATATCAAAATACTACAGTGTGAAAAACAGAACTATTCACACATTTGTTTAATAACAAATATATTTCCCTAATATCAAATTGTAAAAAAGCAGAATGGAATAAAACCCCTGAAAGTGAAAATAAACTTGGGATCAGCAAACTACTATAAAATAAAGTGTTAACTATAAGACATGACTCATTCAGACTCCCAGTTTTCCCAACTTAAACAGTATATTTCAGCATTTTAATTTTCACCGATACTAACACAGATATTTTCAGCACTTCAGAAAACACAGAGCACATCTCCAACATCATATTATAGTTTAGACTAGGAAAAACTGTTGAAATATAAGTTGTTTTGAGATAGGAAGGGGGCAGGGCACAGCCATTCAAGGAATAATACACCAATTAACAGCAGAATGGTGAAAGATTCAACCCCTGTAGGCCTTAAGGCTCAAGATGGTGGGAGATTTGACTTCCAGTAGATCTTGAGCTTCATTATACGCCCATTGTAATACATTAGCATGGTGAATAGCATGCCCACAGGCGCCATGACAGTTCCAAGGCTAGCCACAAAAGGTCAAAGTGTGGGAAATGGCCAACTTCCTGGGAATCCCAGCCTCTTCCCCAGGCTAGTTAGACTGATTCTTCCACTTATTAGCATATGAAGCCACTGAGCCCATAAAACCCAGCAACACGGAGCCTAGTGGTGTCCCCCTCTCTCTCCCTCTTTGGAGATGGCCCACACTCTGTCTATGGAGTGTGTACCTACTTTTACTCTAATCTGAGCACCCAACCCCACCCTCATGGCCCTTCTCTTGCTTTTTGATGTATCTCTAAATGAATCTACCTTCACTCAACTGTGGCTCCCTCTTGAATTCTTCCCTGCAGGAAGCCAAGGACCCACACTTGGCAGGGCATGTCTCAGGGTCTCAACCGAAGTCTGGGGCACGGCCCCCCTCACACCCTACATCCATTTTTCCTGTATCTCTTCTGTACTTTAGCATCAAGTTTTTAAGGAAAGAAGAGGTTACTGGAGGTTATAAATAAATGAAAATACAAGTTAAATGTTTAAATATTAAAACCTATATAGATTTTGCCTGGTATTTGAGAGCTTTTATCATCATAATTTTTTTCCTAAAGTAGACTAATGTTTACTATTCATTACATTTATATACCTCATTATTCTTTTCCAAGTACTTTCTCTACAACTCTGTTAGGCCACAGAAAACTGTGACAGAGCAAACACTAGAAACATTTTCTTTCAATTGCACAATGGCACTCTTAGCTAAACACAAAACACATAAAAATGCTAACGATAAATACTGTTCCAAGTGTATATAATTATAAAAGAAATAAAAAGACAGTAGAGTGACGACTAAGTCAAACAGGCCATTTAATAACTTAGATCCTCCTTTTCATTCTTTTTACCGACATTCCACAAATGCATGTATTTGTTTAGTTCCATGGTTGTCTTATTTTTATTTAAAAAAACTAATGAAAAGGGGAAGACTAAATCAAGGCTAGAAAAGAAAAGGAGTCAGGGAATATACTGAATAAGCAGACATGTGGACAAGAAGAATTATTAGAAGGCAATCTACATTTTTAGAATTTAGTGGGTGATGACAGTAATAGTGATAACGTTTCTTTGGTAATTTACAGTTTACAAAGAACATTTACTCTTCCCAGTTACCACATGAGGTAGGCAGAGCAGACATGGTTATGTTTATATCCTTGTGAAAAGACTGAGACTCACAGGAGGGAATTAACACTCCGAAGGCCATACAATAATTGCACTGAGGAATTGAAACTCTGACTCATGTTCTTCACACACAGAACGTGTACCCATATTTTCTGTGGATTATGTGTTCCAAGATGTTAACAAAGGCAGTGAAAATATGGTGTAACTTCCTGACATCATTATTTTTAAAAGGTTTCCAGGTGATTCAAATGTTCAGCCCAGGTTAAGAACTACTGGTCTAAAATAAGAAGAAAACAACCAGAAGTTTATAAAATGAGAAAAAAAATATGTATATGAGGACTCATTGAGAAAAGCAAGCATGCTATTCTGGAAAAGAAAGTATTTGAAAGAGAAGGTTTGACTTACTGTGCTCTGGTCTGGCTAGGAGATAGAGAGATAAAGATGCTAAATTAATAGACAGCTTGATATTCAAAAAATTAAAACATTTCAAAATAAATGTGTGCCTTGTGAAGTCAGTTCTATGTCAAGGAAAGTGCTCAGGCAAAAATGAACAACTATAGCTCAAGGAAAATGGTCGAAACCAGTAACATAAATTAAGAGATATAAGAGATCATTCAAAGACTCTTAAAATTTCAAGATAGTTTTACACTTTCTCAATTGTCTTGAACCTAATTTCCATTCTTCAGTTCATGGTTAGTTAAAATACTATTTATTGGTTAGTATTTTAAAAACAAATGTGTTCATTTTAAAAATGGCTTCTGAACTTGGTCTTGTAAAATTTAAGGAAGAAATGTATTTCCATGGACTGAAGATAATGCCTTGTGTCCAACCTAATTAGTAGCAATTCCCTGCACCGGCACAAAGACACTGAAATATGGCCAAGGAAGTTCAAATATAAAAGGGCACAAAATTAAAGTATTATTATAAACATTAAAACTATAAATGCAAAGATAATGAAGACATATTTCTTTGTCTCCCCAGAAATCTCGAGTTTGGAGATCTCTGCACAAACAACATTAAAACTCTCTTGTTCTAAATCTTTCTCCAACCCTCTACTTCGTGGCCAGAGTAAACAGAGCATACTGAACATAATTTAAACCACTCTTGATGATTCACAGTAATCATTATGAATAATACTTCCTATACTATACATGGTACAGTGGTTACTGCCTGGCTTTTTCCCAGGGCTTCTGCTTCATTTCTCATCTCAGAGGCTCCCACATTACTTAGTTCTGTTGGCTTTCCACTAAGCCGTCCTTGCCTATAGCTGTTGGTGTTTTTCTAGCTCCTTTCTCTGTGATCTGATCTATCTTTTAACTGTAATTCTCCAAATAGTTAGGGGTCTGTTTTGCATATAATCACCTGCAACCTGAACTTTATGGCCTTACAGTCCAACTGCTTAGAAAAACAATGGCTTTTTGTAAAACCAGCTAAAGAGATGTTAAGTACTTGAGGAGACAAGAAATGCAAACACTTCTTATACCTACATGTCCATACCTATTTCCCTAAGACTCAGGGGTGTTTTATGTTAATTATTTTTGGCTTTGGGAGTGACCCATTTGAAGTCAGGTAGAAGTTGGAAGTCAGGTAGCTGTGTGATTGGGTGCTACTATAAATGTGTAATGCTGTAACAAATTAGATTGTAGCTACAAACCCAAAACTAGTGGAAGAAAATCTCCCAAGAAGGCTATATTAAAATATAGTATCTAATATTGTAAATAATTGTTAGCATATACCCTGAAAATCTGTATGTAGAATAAAAAGTCATATAATTTTAAGATTTCCTCACCCTGTATCCCCAACCAGTACTACACATTAATGAATTATGTTTATAAGGGTGACCCAACAGGAACTTACAGTGGTTTTTGGATCATCCAAGGGAAATTACCATATTTAGCAGAAAAAGAGACATTCAGAGCTGGAGGGCACCACAGAGATCATTGTTTTCAAGTCTCTCATTTCACAGATTAAGAAAAGAAGCCCAGAATGGCAAATTCATTTATACAAATTTCACATCTAGTTAGTAAATATCAGGAATAAAACCAGGTCTCTGAATTCTTAATGTAGTGCCTTTTCATTATCTCCAAGGTCACCACACTAGTCAGTAAGGTTTATTATTCCTTGGTACTATGAAAAAGGGTGATTCTTGGGTCTAAATTTTAAAGCTCTTGCTGTGGTGTGAATACTTGTGTCCCCTCGAAATTCATGTTTAAACCTAAGCCCCAAGGTGATAATATCAGAAGGTGGTGCTTTGGGAGGTGATTAGGTATGAGGATGGAGTCCTTATGAATGAACAGAATTAATGCCCCTATACTAGTGGCCCAAGGAAGCTCCACTGCCCCTTTTGCCACATGAGATTACAGCTGAGAAGGCACCATCTATGAACCAGAAACAGACAATACAAAACACTGAATCTGCCTATGCCTTGATTTTGAATGTCCCAGCTTCCAGAACAGTGAGAAATAAATTTCTGCTGCTTCTACGCCATCCCATTATAGTCTTTTGTTATAACAGCTCAGACTAAGACAATCGTGTTAACTATAAGAATTAATACACTAGAAAACTAATTTCCTTAACAGCACCACGTAAAGTGACATTTAGAAAATGTTCCTAGAAGCAGAAAGTGTTCCCTTTTGGTGCCACAGCTTGTGTTTCCTCCTGAGCTTGAAGATGAGGCTGGACCAGACATCAGAACTCGTTCTCCATGTGGGGCTCTGTAAGTTACTGGTCTCCATCCATCCATCCATCCATCCATCCATCCATTCATTCATTGATTAATGTTACAAGGTTAGGTCACGAGTATTTGTTTTTTTTAATCACTTGCACTTTTCTATAATATGTTCCTCTTAATCGGCAACATAGGAAAATATTCACTGAATATAGTCTCTGAACTGTGTATCAGAGAAGTAACTTTTTTTCTGAAAGTGAAACATTATAATGACCTTCATTTTCTTGTGTTTGAAACCACATAAAAGAAATATTCTTGTTTTATTACTTGGATTTTTTCCAAATATAAGTTAAATATATTGAGCCAATTTAGAAGTTACTAACTAATAGATTCTAGGTTAATACTGTAAAGTTATTTTTTTCAAGAATAAAATCATTATTATACTGGTAAAATGTGTATCTCTTTCCTTCATATTTTTTTTTGTTAAATTGTAAGTTACAAATAACAATTTGTCCCTATGAAATAAGAGGAAAAGATTTCAAGGATAAGAATAATAATAGGCAATAACATTTTGGCTTCAGTTTTAAGTGGGTCTCATTTGAAAAGGAGTAAATCAATCTTGACTAAAGTTGAGACAGAAGAAAGACTTTATATTCATAATCTCAGTGGCCAAAGGCAAATTATTTAGACATCTGTTTAATTTTATTCATTTTATTTAAGAAATGTGCTCAGTGCTAACTATGCACCAATGACATATTTACTTGGTGGTCCAGGACTTAAACAGAATTTAAAATCACTCTTTCTGGTCTCAAAGGAAATTTCAATACAGTAAAAAAAAATATATATATTGTGATGGCATAAAATGGCTGAGATAAAATAGGAGCTAATTCTGGTTAATCTTGAAAATCTAATATTAATGTATAATTTTGAACATTAAAAATTAAGTTAAATTTAGAAATGTTTCCTAACTATGGCTCCCATATCTCAACTGAATTCATTTTTTAACATAAGAAGCAATAATAAATTGCTAACAAATAATTGTCCAAAATAAATAAAAGTGAGATTTTGTTTCTCATTCATAATTTCAAACAAGCTATGAGACAATAGCGAAAGATGAATTAATCAAAACAGCCTTGGATTTTGGTTTAGAAATGAAAGGGAATGGCCTGGATAAAGTCTACAATTATACTATAACAAAAATAAACAATATTTTATCTTCATAATTAATCCAAAGCAGCAAGGTATTTCTCAGTTGCCATGAGTATCTTATAAAAAGTCCCTCTATTTTTTTTTGCCTTCTCAAGGAAAGAATATCAATTAAAAAATCATGATTACCATAAATCTATGTAAGATTTATGAAGAAAGCTTAGACTAACAAATATTTCCCTAGAAGGGATATCAAGGGGCTTGTGTAGAACCTCAAGGCACTATGGAATACAATCTTAGGTTTCCTTTTGACTGGGTATCTGCTAATTTATTCAGCTACTACTTGACAGCAGGCAGAAGTATAGCCGTATCTAAAAGTTTGTAGTAAGAACAAATAGGAAGCATAGGAGTTGTTGTTTAATGGGAATAGAGTTAATGTTTAGGATGATTACAAAGCTCTGGAAATGCATAGTGGTGATGGCTGCATATATTAATAAAAAAAAGAGTGAGGTGGATTTACAACAGATTCCAACTATTCAATAGTAAAAAAACAACAACAATAATATCCCCCCAAATAAACCTATAACCCAATTATAAATGGGCTGAGGGCTTGAATAGACAATTCTCCAAAGAAAAAATATAAATGACCAAGAGGTATATAAGAAAATGCCCAAAGTCATTAATCATCAGGAAAATGACAATCAAAACCTCAGTGGAGATATCATCCCAAACTTGTCAGGATGGCTATTATTGAAAAAAAAAAAAAAAAAAAAGACAACAATATTGTTGAGAACATGTATAAACTGGAACTCATGTATCCTTTTAGTGTTAATTCAAAATGGTGCAGCCCTTATGGAAAACAGTATGGAAGTTCTTCAAAATTTTCCAAATAGAACTATCCTACAATCCAGCAATCCCACTACTGGGTATTTATCCAAAAGAACTGAAATCAAGATCTTGAAGAGATATTAGCACTTCTATGTTATTGCAGTGTTATTTACCATAGTCAAGATGTAGAAACAACTTGAGTGTTCATCAATCAATAGATGGA
This sequence comes from Camelus bactrianus, assembly GCF_048773025.1. Lineage (NCBI taxonomy): Eukaryota > Metazoa > Chordata > Mammalia > Artiodactyla > Camelidae > Camelus > Camelus bactrianus. Next base: position 33,249,561 of record NC_133541.1, read on the forward strand.
GTAAAAAAAAATGTAGTATATATGCATACATTGGAATACTATTCAGCCTTAAAAAAGGAAATTCTGCAATATGCTAGAGCATGGATGAACTTTTAGGACATTATGCTAAGTTAAATAAGCCAGTCACAGAAGGACAAATACTGCCTGATTCCAGTTTTATAAGGCATCTAAAATAATTGAATTCATGTTGTCAGAGAAGAGAAAGGTGGCTTCCAGGGGTTGGAGGGAGGAGAAGAAGGGGAGTTACTAATCAATAGCACACAGTTTCAGTTAAGCAAGATGAATCAGCTCTAGAGAGCTGCTATACGACGTTGTATTTACAGTCAATAACATTTTGTATACTTAAACATTTGTAAAGAGTTAGATCTCATGTTAAGTGTTCTTATGACAATTAAATAAAAATTTTAAATAACAAATATGGAAATATACATAAGATGTATTTATTAAGTGAAAAAGCAAGAACTCGAACAAGCTGAGGTGTGTGAATTCACTATATTCCGTATATAGTATAAATATCCAGGGCATGCTAAGAAGACATTCTGGAAGAACTTAAGTTACACTGGGGGTGATGTTACGAGGACTTTAATGCTCTAGATTATTAAATATGTTTATAATACGTTTACAGGGATATATGGTTAAAACGGTAAATTTTATGTCATGCACCTTTTACCTCACACAAGAAAGGAAAAACTAAAGAGCATAATATTTCATGGCTCTACCATTTGTTAAGACATTTATGAATTCCTTGTACATTGTGTGCCTTTGCAAGCCCTGTACCTCCTTTTTCAAACTACAGATACATTAATACTATATTTTGCGTCAGATGATCGTAAGAAAATCTTTTCATTACTTTCTACACAGGAAATATTCTGGGACTAAAAGATTAAGATATCCTGTTGCTTGTTCAAATTAAGGTTAATTTCCTTACTCTTTGTAAAACTTGAAAATATTAAATGTTATTTCCATTTTAGAGAAAGTGGCACAGTCAAGATAAGTGTGCTGTGAGCACAGTAATTATTAGCAGCTATCTTCAGCTACACTGAATCACACAGTGTTTTCCTTTAGAAGAGAGTTGTTATGATACTGCAAAGCTCTTTTCCAGGGAACAAAGCTAGATTTCTTATACAATCTCTTAAAATTAATTTATTTAAGAATCTTAATAGTAAGTATGGGATCAGGCAGATGCAAAAACTAACATAGCCTATTCATAAGGTAAACTCCCCATAAAACCTGATACCTTTGAAGATAATTAAATTTTTTCTTCTGAAAAACTCTAAGACATTTTCAAAACTCACAGAAATCTAGTCTGTGAATTTCAGATAAGTTTCTACAGAAATAGTAGATCTCAGGGTGCCCCTTCTATCATTGTGGAAACATCAGGGCCAACATTATCACTCAAATATTCTGGTAATTTGTTCCTGATTACTATGTCATGATACCTTTTGTCTGTTTAATGCCACAATGTCTTCTTTTAAATTATTGTAACTTTTTGAACTAATTTTTCTGAAAAAACAAACCATTATCACTTTAAAACATGAGTACATAATTTCAAAATCTACAACTAGGTTTCAAATTCCATGAGAAAAAAAAACCTATTAACTTTCACTCATTTAAAATAATGGGTTATTTCCAGCTAATGTCAAACATACTTAATACTTTTAGCAACATTTTAGTATTAAAATATAAAATAATAAAATACTAACCAAAGTCATATTTCTGCATACTTATCCAGAAAAAAAAAGTTTATACATCTGAGAAACATATAAAGTTGCTTGCAAAACCCACAGAATTAACTTATTTCTTTATATTCTAATGCAGTGAAATGTTCTGTGGTCCTGAGGTAAGTTTTATAATCCATTTATACCACTGTTTCTCCAGTCATTAGGAATGAAAAGTAACACCTCTACAAGTTTGTTGGGAGATTCTAATGATAAGTGCTTAACAGCCACATTATGCACTGTTGCCCTTTTTAACTCTACACTGTACTTAGGATTTTGTAAAGCTGCTTGCAGTGCCAAATATATTTGCTTTCAGATAAAAGCTTGTGTACATTTTATTGACAAATGTAATAAGATACTAATAACCCTCATTGGCATCTGAATGTATATGTTACATAAAATTTGGCCAAAGAAAAACTTTAAAGCTATATGAAATCTGTGGAATACTATCTTATTGTCAATAAAAATCATGCAAATTGATTTTCTAGTAAATTCACTATTTATAAAGCTGAAAGCATCTAAACTGTACTTGCAAAATAATGTTTTAGGTAAAAGTTATCTATATTGGGTAAAATGCCCACTTACAACTAGCTCACCAAGCAGAAGGGCTCAACCAAGGAAGAATGTAATTAGTCTGCTTATCAAATGTTTGACATAAGCAACACTACCTTCAAAAATACAACCAAAAAAAAGCTTTTTATATAAATGCTACAATCTTATAATAGTAATTGTAGCTCACAATGTGATCTTCTTTGGTTGTTATGGTCTGTTTTTGGAGTCTGGAAGGTAAGTGCAAAGGCTGATCAGCAAAGTACTCCTGAAAATATTATTAAGTTACCTCTGAATTCCTCTAAAGCATAGTGTGTTGAAAAGTAAGAATGCTGCTTTGTTCCTTTACCACTTTGCTAGTTAGATGTGTGAATGTGAAATATAATTTAATCTCTCTGGATCTCAGCCTTCTTATCTCTAAAGTGTGAATTATTTGAGAATTATATCATCATAAAGATACCTAAATAGAAAAATCTTCCTTCTGCCCAGGACTAGAAACATTAATAAAAAATAAATAAATAACTTAACAGCTTTTAAGCTAAGAAAATGTTTATGTTACTGTTGTCTAGATAGTATTAGTGATCTGGATGATAATTTAGCCACTTAAAAATGCAGATATGTCCTGTTAACCAGAAACAGATTGACTGCCAGATACTTCTCTAGCAAAGATGGGTTGATTAGGGATCAGGAGAGAATTGCAGTTTGGGGTCTGGAACCATGGTGAGCCATGTGCAAGTCCCTGCACAGCAAGGGAAGAACTCTTAAAGAGAAGAAAAGGAAGTTAGAAAAGCTATACTAAACAGAGTCCACGGCTTTTCACGGGTTGAGACCTTGCCAACACAGAAGGGGAGTCATTTTTCTTCCTGTTGGGCTCTGCTCTTGCTGCAGGGTGTAAGAGATCTCCCGTCTGTTCTCCCAACTCTATTGAATTAAGATTTCTATTTATTAATGTTTTTATAGTTCTTATAGATATGTTCTAACCCTGATAGGCCTCATGCACACTCATTCTCAGAATACTGGCTATTTTCTTTGTTATGACTCTTACGAATTGTATAGATTTGGCTTCCAGTCATTAATATCTAAATTTGAGATGAAAAGGGGATGCTATTTTATAATATGCTTGTAAGATACAATGATACAGCGTTCTTTATGCTAGATTTTTTATATTGCTAATAGAAGGAATGATCACTGTGATTGCATAATTTATGAATGTTTTAAAGTTTGGAATCTAGTCATCAGAATCATTTATAGAAAGAAGAGAGAATTGATTTGTAAATTTAACGTCTTAAATTTTGTAATTTCTCCAACATACAACTTCCTGGAGCTTGTATGACTAGATAGAACGCTATACTATTACTGCCAAGATGGGAAGAATGAGTCATTCAATCAGGGAACAGTATTTCAATAAAGAAAACTTCCGAACAATTAAGGCTTTCACACTTTCACCCTTTAAAAACATTTAAATACACTTCAGAATAGTCATTCTTTGATTTTTTTTCTTATTTCTTTTTTTTAAACATTTTTTATTGATTTATAATCATTTTACAACATTCTTTGAATTAATCGTAAATTTTCCTGACATTTTAAGTAATGTTTATCGCCTTTTAAAAAGTGCCTTTTAGTGTTTTGGGGTTTTTTTGTTTGGTTGGTTTTTTCACTTTTAGGATTTCTGGATTGTTTTTAAGTACTAAACATTTTGGTTGAAAAACGTGGAGAAATTAAATGGCAGATGCAATTAAAAACAAAAAGTAAGGTTGGGCAAACTGGAAAACAAAATTCCGTAATTACCATCTTTCACTTGTGCCCCATGTGTCTGTTTGAGATGTTCACTGCTTTTGGGGGAAGCATGAATTGTGCATTATTTTCTGGGCATTGCCATTGTGTGATTTGGAACCTCCTCCCCTCTAACAGCATCTGTGACCCCAAATTCTGTAGGACTAGATGAGCTTTACAATTTGCCTGCCAGATGCCAACAAAACAGAAGGAATTCTCTTTGTAATACAAACACATTTTATAAATTGATCAACATTTGGTGGGGCTCAGATGTGGGATGGGAGTCCTCCAACCAGAGCCTGACTGAACCAGTTGAAAGCTACCTTCACAGACAGGCAAGGTTGGGACCTACATTGCATTGTGTCATGGGGCTGGCTTCTTCATTGCTAAATCTGGTTTTTATCATTTTCCTCTTCTTGCTCTCACTTATAGATCCTTTTCCCCCCATTCATCTCCATGCACCTACCTTTAGCAGCTCTGCGTCTACTTCTAATATGTTGCTTTTCCACTAAATTCTGGGGTGGAGCTTAACTTAGGAAGTCATGATTACTAGCAATTTGAGCTCCAGGTAAGTGAGATGTTTATGTTAATAACTAAAAAATAATTTGGTGCTTTAATGATCAGCCCACCACTGGGAAATGAAAGAAGAAATCATAACCTTAAAATGAAATTCAGTATTTTATGTTCCCATTGAGGAAAAAACTGAAATAATCTATTTTCATCATTTAATAGACATCTTGGAGCCTGTCACTTAATAAAACTACAATACTAAAGTTGAAAGTCATTTTTCATTAAATATGCTAATGCTAGGTGTTTCAATAGTGCCTTTCACCAACTGCTTAAATAACTTTCAAATTTTTACTTCATTAATTTTAATAATAACTTGGTGAAGTAGGAGGATAGTAAGAAATCATTGAAAATGAACATACATTCTAAGATAATTTCACTTGGCAAAGCTTAAGCAGTGAATGTGGACTATAATAATCTCTTATATTATCATCTGAATTATATCTTATATTATCACCTGATAATGGTCATTATCCTTATCATTATACATTCAGTTGATAAAATAAGATACACTTTAAGTAAAATATTGTATTATTGTATTTTGTTTTTGTCAACAATAACATAGTAATAATAAACATAATATTACATATTGTTATTATTAAATATTGTATTATTTAAGTAAAATGGGTATAGTCAGAAAAAAATTGAAAATATTTTGCATTAAAGTGGTTTGTGCTTGCTTCATTTGTATATCAAGAGTTCTAAATTTGTATTCCAAGTTCAAACTATCAATACACTCAATTCAAAATTCATGAGTTATTTCATTTCGTACATTTTTCAGAGAGGAAAAATTTCTGACTTCAGACAGTGAATAGTGAATGCTATTTATGATACATCTGGTGTAATTTTGCTTTATACAAATTGTTTTTCATTGATAATGACAGAGAAGATCCATGTTAGTGATTCATTATGACTAATCAGATCACAATTGAAAAGCAAGAGGAAATAAAATTATTGATACCTAAGTTTTTTATAAAATAGACTTTTTTATAACAGTAATATGTTTGTTAATAGAGAGTATACATTCCACTAATGGTTTATTTTAAGATATTTCATTAACCCGGTAGATAAGACAGTGCATAAGAAGCATTCTAGATAACACATTCCAAGTTTACTAACAGATGGCTTAATGGAAGACATAAGTTCTTCCCTCCATTTTACACTTCCATCATCTCTTGTTCCATATATCTCCTCATTCTCTAGCATCTACCTTCTTATAGAGTCAGGATATATTCAAAATCTCAATGGCTCTCCATTACTTACCAGTCCAATACAAATGGCTTTAGGCAATGTATCTACTGTTGTTTTTCAAGTGCTCCATGACCCACCCAAAGTGTATGCTTCCTAGAAAATTTCAAGCATTTTCCTGATTCTTTATTTTTGCTCTAGTATCTGTGGCAGAGGCTACCAGTTTCACACCTAAATCTGTTCTCTGCCTCTTGTATGATACAGAGTTGCTAGCTGGCCACAGAGTTGCCCAATTAGACTACATTTCTCAGCTTCCTTAAATAACAACATGTATAATTTCTCATCAATGGAATGCAAGTAGAAGTGATGTGTGTCTTTCTCCTTCTTCTTGTCAGGAGCTAGAAGACAGACATGTCCATGGCATAGCTTCAAACCTGCAGCCAAGATTGATACCTTAGAGCAGTGGTTCTTGAAGGCCAGTCTCTGGACCAGCAGTGGCATCTGAGAAATAGTTGGAAATGCAAATTCTCAGGCCTCACCTTGGGCCTAGTTAATCAGAAACTCTGGAATTGGGGCCACAAATCTGTTTCAACAGGCTCTCCAGGCAGTCATGATGCCTATTAAATGCTGGGGAATACCATCCCAAGGGATAGTGGAGGAACAATTTGGAAGACTGTTCTGAAAATGACCATCTGGAGCAGTGCCACCCCTCTGACCTGGCCTCTCATTTCACAAATTATATAGTTCTTTAGGTCACTGAATCATTGGATCACCTTCTTACAGCAGCACAGCATTTGCCCTGAGTAGTATTTAATCAGTCTGGAGTGGCCTGTTTAATATTTCCACCTGCTAAAATTGAAACCCTACCTGGGTCTGTGCAAGTTAGCACTGGCCCATTTACCTAATGCCAAAGAACACTAGGCCGTTTTTGCTTTCCTTTAATCTATTATACATATTGTTGACCAAACACTTTTTAAAAATTTTAATTGTATCACTTTTCTGCTTCAAATTCTTACTAGACTTTCATAGCACTTAGTCTAAAATACAAGATGGCCTAAGAGGTGCCTTCACCGTGACCCACATCAGTCTCTCCAGCCTCACCCTGGGCCATTTCATTTCTCTCTCTGCTCTTGTCACACTTTCTTCCTGTCTGTTCCTGAATAATGGCCACCTTTTTCACACTCAGTCCCATGCTGTTCACTATCTTACTTCTACTCATTCTTCAGGTCATTTCCTAAATATCATTTTTTCTTCTCCCTCACCCACAGCATATCCCCTATGAATCAAGTCAAAGCCTTAAAATCTCTTAGCATGAGCTTTACATTTCCTTTCTCAGCACTAAAATGTTTTATAATAATGTATTGCTTTCTATGAGCCTTGTTGCTGAGTGTGGTGCCCGTCACTTGCCCCAGTGTAGTACAAGAAGCTTGATGAGGGAAGGTCCCATATCAATCAGCTGCCTTTGTACGTGTAGCATCTAGTACCAGGCCTGACTCATAGTAAGCCTTCAATAAACATGCATCAACTGGATACAAAGTGGAACACTTGAGATTCAACTCACATGACATCTCAACTCCCAAGACTATTTGGATCCTACTTCTTTATAAAAAACTGTTGTTTCTGGCAGTTTTATTGATTAGAGTATCCCTATAGACCTAAAAGGCTGACATTCTTGCCCTGTTTACTATGTTTGTTCTAATGATTCTACTAGTAAGCATTGATGAAGTGATCTATTTGCTCTCGGAACCATACAACCTAGGTTCGGAGTACACCATATTTCATGCACTGCTGTGATTTATTTTCCTAAAAGACAGCTTCAATGACTACCTCCCATAGCTAAAATTTTGCAAGGGACAGCCTTTTCCTACTGGACAGTCTCATCACTTCAGCATTGAAAACTATTCTTCAGTGGATCATGACCCAATCTTATTTCATACTTTGCCCAGCAAGGTAGTTTTTGCTTCATTCAAAATAGACAGTTCAGTATTCCCCACACATAGCCACCTCTGGGCCTTTGCACATTTTATTACTGTCTGCCAGGAATCTTCTCAAAATTAGAGCTCTTTTCTGGGACATTTCTCCCATGGTGACTATCTCTGCCTGCTGATTTCCTCTGTGTTCTTCAAGGCCCATTTCCAATGGATCCCAGAGATATAACTAAACAAATGCAAGTACACTCAGTGATTCTTGTCCATTGTGGGTTCTTGTCAGGTTAGTGGATCCCTGGTGAAAAGATCTGCCTTGTGTTAGTGCTCAACTGTGTATTTGGTCGTATGACATATAAGGGACACATGTACAATGTAGCAAAGCACTTGAAAGAGAACTTTAGGGAGTTCATTCAAATGAAAATCTAGACATTTCTAAAAAATTAAATCCATACATCAATCAATAAAAGAAAACAGTAGAAAATGCAGCTCTACTTTAGTACCATTACAAGAAGCTGTCAGATGTTCTGTCAATATTAAATATAAACTGCAAAGAACTAAATGAAGGATTGGTGAGGACAAATCTCTAGCAATCTGTACAGACTTGAAACCATGAACATCTACAGTAAAGATGCAGGAAATCTCAGCATAGAAAATCTAGTATTGGTACAGAAAGTATCACTGAGTGAAGGGGATACTCTATCTCCCATTGGGATATATTAAAATACAAAGATTAAAATCAGTAGCATAAGAGATTCACAATTGGCAAAATTCTACTTTTCTCCTTGGTTAAATTAATAGCCTCAAACTCCCTCCTTTTACTTGTATCTATCTTAATAACAGTACTTAGTTAATGTAAAAAATCTTTTCCTGCTGAGCATGTAATGTTATTATTCTGCCAGGAGTCTGACTTGTTAGCAGCTCAAGTGGCCACATGAAGCTAATCCAAGGGCTATGGCACTGCTGTTTTCCTATGAGAAAAATCTTGCGGATATTCCCAGTCCAAGGATGTCCTGCCTGGGAACACTTGGCAGTACTACCACTCTAACATATCAGAGTACCTTAAATTGAGCTCCTTGGAAGCACAAGAATATAGTATAGCTGAACTGGAAATCTTTCTGGCTAATTAAGGAACCATGTGGGAGTTGTGCTCACGGCATTCTCATTTGTAAAGGAAGGAAGAAGTCACTTACGAATATGGAAGAAAACCAAGTGAAACATTTTGCTGAAGGCACATGGATTTTAGAGCTACCTCTTTCCCCTAAAAACGCTCCCAGTGAAAATGAGGGTTTCAGGTTATTTTTCATTTAAGTACTGGGGTCGATATGATTTTCAAAGTTCAAGATCATTATAATCCCAAAACCCCTTTGTTCTTCTGAAGACCAATACGATTCTAGCCTACAAAACTAGTAAAACAAATTAGTAGCTCAATTGACTAATTTCTTGATATAATGAAGATGGGTTACAGCATAGGATGCAACTTTTTTTCTTTTTAACTGAACAATAGTATTATTTATAAACCATCATGGCCAGTTGCCATTGCTCCAAGTTTTTCTCTTTTGATCTGCCGTTACTCTGGTCTTAGAATTTCTCTTTTTTTTTTTTTTCAATTGAGGACTCAGAATTACATGATATCAGTGACAAATTGTCCCATCCTTCTTCCTGAAACAAAGAATTCCATCTTGTCCTAAAGCAGAACAGACTACTGATCAATCCAGCAACCAAGAAATGGCTTCAACCTTGATGAAAGACATTTTGATAATATACCTTTTACTTACAGGAAATCAATCTCAGAATGCCAGAAGGGGAAGCATATTGAAAATTTAGTTTTCAAAAAGTGATCTGTGTTTGAGCTAAATGCATACCTACCTACCTACCTACCTACCTACCTACATAAATAAGCACTTGCTGTAACACCGGAGACAGTACGTTTGCATCCATGTGAATAAACAGGATAAATATTTTTAAAAAGATGCTCTCATGTATACTCAAGTGACAGCATTCAGAAAAGTTCAAAATATGAACTCTTATTCCCATTCATGTGCTGAAATAAAAGCTGGACACCTGTAAGTATTCTTAATCCTCACTGTCCCCTCTGAGCCCTGTTTTATCTTCAGCATCACAGTACTGAGGTTTCTGTGTGTGGGGATGAAATACACAAGAGCAGAGATACAGGTCTTCCCATCATGGTGTTATCCTCCCCTTGAATAGACAGAATATACACAATAAATATATTATTATAGGTTGGAATTATCAGGGAAGATGTCACAGCCTTCCAAAGGGAAGGGCAGAACCTGTGTAAACAGTGAAAGGGATAAGTATGTAAAGGGAGAGGATGAAAGGTGTGGCAGGTAGGTCAGAATCATTTTTGTTGAGAGAACAATAATTATCTGGCTGGAAGAGAGATTTGGCTGTAAGATCCAAAAGAGCTGAAAAGTTGATTTGGCACCATTCCTCTTCCATCCAAATCCTCCTTGAAGGGCATTTACCAAGAGAAGAAAATATATATGAATATAATATATATATATATACACACACACACACACACACACACACACACATATATACATATATATATATATACACATATGCCATAATCACTTTATTTTAAATGACATGAAATTTGCTTTCTTGCAAATGGGATTGAGTAGCTTGAAAATGAGAGCAGGTCTTGGTGTCCAGTCTTCTGTCAATGGTCTTACCATTAGTTTATACAAATTTGGAAAATTAGACTTAGACTGATTAACAAATATTTCTATGGAATAAGAAACCAATGTGACAGTCCTGATTGTAGTCTTTCATTTACAAAGAAAGAATAAGTATCTATGGGCTATTAAGTAAAACAAAGAAAAAAAAGATTTGCCTGAACTGACAAGGTTTAGGATGTAAATTTTTGATTTGATTACATAAAATTGTATAATTATATATGGCTTCATGCAAGATTACATAAAAAAAACTCACTTGTATGGTTCAGAGACTACTTACATAAAACTTCACCTTCTTATTCCAAAGGGGTTTTAATGGGTATCCTATAAACTCTTTCTGATATGGATAAATTTTATCATTTTTCCCATTTGGATAAATTTAGAATTTTAATTTCTTATCATTATTAAGCTGAGAATCAGTAATTTTTACAGTTTTGTGCAACATTATCAATATTTGAATCTCTAAGCAGCACTGGCTCACTGTCTCGTGCCCTACCATTAGAAAGCACAGTCTATATAAACAAATAATTCCTGGATCTGCCTTGGATTTATATACGCTCCACTTCCTGAATACAGAAGCTATTCAGTGTACAAAGTTATTTCAATTTGATAATTTCTTCATATAATTACATTTTTTTCATGTTCAAATTTCACAGTAAAAATCATTCACGTACATCAAGTATACCAAGATGAGTTAAAAATTTCTTGCTCTAAATTCATAATGTGTATTGTGTTAAAATTATTTCTTATTACAGAGGGAAAACTGCACATCTAAGAGCTGCTTTTACTATAATTATTTGACAGGAAAGAGAGTGACAAGTCTACAAATAATAGTAGGCTTCCCAGGGGTGTCCAAATGTAAGAACTTAGACACAATAGTATAAAGACACACAGTGATTCAGAGCAGTTTCATTTCATAAAGACTAAATGTGCTAGATATGTGCAGATATGTCTAGAGAAGGTAGTAACTACCCAAGGTCAGTTTAAAAAAAAAAGAATAGTCACTGTGGGGAGTTTGTCTAGATAGATATGTCCCAAAGTGTACATCAATTACTTAAAATACATGGAGGCTTGCTATGGAGGGCAGAGACAAAATTTTAAATGTCTAGGGTACACACATTTACAGCAAAAAGCTCCACTTCAATTCATTACTTCAAACATTTCCAAACTGATATGACCAGGGAACAATCATATATGTAATTCAGTAGTAAACCTTATATATGTATGTATGTATATATATACATATGTATATATTTGTGATTTATTTACATTATCTGTGGAAGATGGTTAGAGAAGAGTTGAGATAAAGAAAGGTCTGTGTTGCTAGATTGGGACTCACTCTTCCTTCCTCATGTTCACGGAGCTCCTAATCTGAGATATCAGAATACTGCTTGTGGAAGAGGCTCTCTCCTACACGGGTTTACTATAGTAAAACTGGGATCCAAGGATCAAGACTCCTGGAGTCTCAGTCTCATCGAAGCTCTACAGAAGTCAGAGGAGAGAGTGAGAGTTTTTCTGAAAACAATAGTGAAAAGATTGAAGAAAATGACTGCTCTTCTGTGAGTCCCTTTCCTAACCCACTTTGGGTCAGAGGTATAGGACGGCCACTTTCTAACACTTAACCTGTCAGGGGAACTCCAAGAAAACCATTTGGGGATCTTTGAAACAAGTTCTCATAGTTGGGAGACATGAGTCTGAGGCCTGAATCACATCTGAAAACATGTAAATAGCCTGTGGACATGGGAGTCTGACTTCTGCCAAGGAATCCAAGGAGTCCAGACACAGGCTCCTCATTGCTTTAGTGGAGGAGGCAGCAGAGTGCAGAGAGATGGGCTAAGGGAAAGATGCACGAGTGCTTCTCTGTGGACCGGATCGAGCCTTACGGGAGGGCCAGCATAACATCTTAGGTCCTGTGCAAGAATGCCTCTTGGCAGAGCAAGAAGCCCTCAGCAGAAAGAGGCTGGAGATGACTGTCTGATTCTCAGGGTCTCATCTCAGGAAATACAGGAGATGGACTCAGTGGGGCTCAATGAAAATGCCCAAAAGAATCTCTCAAATAAAGTGCCAGCTTTAATCATCTGCCAAACCCACCCAGGGACACTCGTTTAAAAGCTCTAGCAGGCACATTCAAACTGCCTCTTCCCTCCCCTTTCCTCCCCAGGGCTATTCTACTTTGATGAGAAGACAAAGAACAGCTCCTGGTAGGCTCACCATAGAAGAGAGAGGAGAGCCTACAGAGCACACCTACTTTCCTCACTCCTGGTTCTTCCAGCCCCCAAAAGTCCTAGGTAGGGGGTGGGGAGAGATTTAATTTGCCCAGAAAAGATGAACCTCACTAAATTAAGTTAAAACACCAACTAGAGAAAAAAACAACAAAACCAAAACCAAACAATGGTGTTTGGATATTTCTGAAGTTGAGCTTGTTCAGTAACTAGTAGCAGAAACTCTGCAGCTTGCTGGCAATCCATAGCAGAGCACTGGGAAAGGCTCATTTTAAATACCACCCATCTTACACCAAAGTCCATATTTAAAAGAAGGGGAAAATGCAGCTGTCTGAAATGTAAGAGAATACAAAACATGATAGCTCATGAAATCAGCAGCATACAATGTATTTCAAGTCAAAGTTTAATCTGCACTGTGACAATGTAATGATCATGACACATTTTTTTTGGCTAAGAGAGAAAATAATAATAATGACAATTGTGCAGATAAAGCTCTCATAATCAGAGGACCTTATTCTACCGCTTGGGATGACAGAACTACTTAAACCTGGGGGGATCCAGGTTGAAGAGATGTTCCCTTAGAAGGAAGAATTAAATGACTCTTAAGATTCCAAACTAAAATAGTGAGCTAGGTGACCTGCAGCAGACTAGACATGATCAATATGTTCACCTGAGTCGAAGAGTATGATAAGTGATGGGGAGACGGTAGAGTCTCATGTCTAGGAGTGAATTCTGGAGCTAGATTAGGTGCTTGAACACTAGCACATTCTGAATGGCTGCTATAAAAGCTATTGGGTACAGCTTTTTCTCTTACATCAAAAATATATTACTGGGTACATAAAGGTGAAAATGATATCAATATTAATTTTGCAGACATCCATGGCAGATGGTTCCAATACACCTAAAGACAAATATTAACTGAAAAATAATTCATCAGTTGCTCAAAGTTTAACCTAGAATTATTCTATTACCCAGCAATTTCACTCCTCGGTATAAACCTAAAAGAAATGAAAACAGGTACTCAAACAAATACTTGTACACAAATGTTAATAGCAGCACTATTCACAATAGCCAAAGGTGGAAACAACTAAGTCTATCAAGTGATAAATGGCTAAATAAAATATGTTATATCCATATGATGGAATATTAGTCAGCCACAAAAAGGAATGAAGCTCTAAAACATGATACAAACTGGATGAGCCTCAAAAAGGTCACATATTATATGACTGCATTCATAGGAAACATACAGAATATGGAAATCAATAGAAAGGAAGCAGACTATTAGTTGCCTTGGGGTTGGGGGAGGGGAAAATGGGGAATGACTGTCAAACACTTAAAGGATGCAAATGTCTTAGAGCTAGATAGTGTTGGTAGCTTAACATTGTGAATGGACTAAATGCCATTGAGATGTACACTTTAAAATTCACCATTAACTGGTGAATTTTATACTAGGAGCATTTTATCTAAAAAAAAGAAAAATCCAAAGTGGCTGAATCACAAAAGCAGCTGCAAATCAATCATACACTATACAATATAAGATTGAAAAGAAGACATACATTGTTCATAAAAGTAAAAATTTTTTAAAGTAACAATATTTTTAGGACCTGAATTATGCTGACTAGAAAATGAGAACAGTATTCTAGAACGTAACTTCTTGATAGATCTGGATTTGGAGACAAAAAAAATTACACACTTTTAATAAGCAGTTCCTTATTAAATTGCTCCAAATGTCAGAAAGTAACAAAAAGTTACCCTAGTATCCTTGTCCTCTATTAAACACTTGTAAGATCAAGAAGTTGATGACTTGACTTATGGTAAACATCATAATATCTTTGCATATAAATATTTTATGACTACATAGTTCAATAGATTGGGTTCCCAAGTTAAATGTGGTTTATAGGGCAGGTCTAAAAACATAAAAATGGTGAACTGACTTAATCTGCAATATAATAAATGCAACCCTGGAAATTAAAGATTGCTTTTAAGAAAATATACAGCAACGATGCAAGCATAAGGAAAAGGGAAAAGAGCATTTTTATGAAAAGCAGTATCTACTGAAAGGGACAAAGAAACTGTGTAACAGAAGCATGTACCATGTTGTAATCTTATCTTAAATCCCCATAAATTTGCCCAAATTCTATTGAGTATACAATTTTTAGTCAAAATAATGACTGTATGAAGTTTCTTCTTCCTTATTATGTCCTTTGTTCTTTCCTGTTTAATGGGAGGCTTTATTTTAAAATGAACCTCAAAGCAATTTTGGTGGTTCATCTTTTCATTACTTCAGAAATAAAATATCAGCTGACTCACTGTAATAGTTGGTGGCAGTGTAATTACATTCATGAGAAATAAAGTATCTGGGTTCCCTTTTCCTATTGTGTGATTAAAGTATTGAAAACTTCAGTAAATAAAGTCACAAATGAAAGGATCTTTGGCTGTTTTGCAAGTAATTATGAGTCTAAGCTGTTATCACTCACCAGGGGAAATATTCTAGAACTATTTTAACCATTACTTTCAGATCTGCTCTTTTGCAAGGTGCATATTATATATTCTGCCATGCTCAACAGAGCTCCCACATTATAAATTCTTCCTTCAGTTATAAAATATTCTTATTTATCTGTCAGAAAGTTACTGATGTTTGGTCAATAATTTAAGTACTGTCTTATTATCCAAGGTCTAGTCCCAACTACAGTAATTCAGCATCAAAAAAAAATCTAATAAATAAATTATTGCACAAATTTACTCTTTGTCTTTTTTCTGAGAAAAGTTTAGAGCAGCAATCATGTTAATTAACACATTGTGTGTAAGAATGCATAATAGTAGCTGTTAAAGACTGGAGGGTGTGGTGACTTATCTAGATATAATGGCAACATATGTTCCACTACGCATATGGACTGTAATATAAATTACGATGGCACCACATATAGAGGCACAGAGAGACGTGCAGAGACTGTCTGTCCATATTTAATCAGCTAACATATTTTTCTCACACCTACTGGAGAAGCCTTTATATTCTTTCTACTGTTGAAAAATGATAGAACATAAACCATGATAATACGTTTATATAACATCATATATTCTGAAACATGTAACATTTTTCTGTGAATGCAAATTCAGATTTTTTAAAATTCTTATTTAAGAGAGACATTGAAAATAAAAGCTACATCTTGATGAAACTTCAAATTAGGGAACAGATTGTGTTTTCCCCCTATAAACACTTTAGCTTATTATAGTTTTGATAGAGGGCACAGTTTACTTATCTGAACACTATTAATTAAATTAGCAAACTAGCTGTGTTGAACACATTAGACAGAAAACAATTACCTTCTCTTGATATTGCCGCCTTGAGGAATCCAGAGACTGAATTAGAGCGGTGGCATGGCCAACGAACATGGCGTAGCAGGTGGCCCCCACTATCATGCTCAGCATGGTGATCCAGAGATCAGACATGCTCACCGGGGCCTGGGCTCCATACCCGATGCACAGCATGTGACTCATCGCTTTGAAGAGTGCGTACGAATACTGCTTTCCCCACGAATCATTCTGCAACAGAAGAGAAAAAGGAGCATTGGGATGGTGCAAGAAAAAGTGAGTATCACCTGTACACAGAAGCACTGTAACATTCTTGTCCTGGAGCATTTACACAGGTACTTCTCCCCAGCCAACAATCAAATGACTGATGTTTTCAAAGCCTGTACTGCAAGATGAAATAGAAAGCGTCTACTGTTACAATATGCAATCCTACTCAGTTTTAGGTGTGCTGTTTTTAAAACTAAAAATTCCTTTTGGGACAATGGCATGAGTATCATATAAAAATGCCAAGAGTGAATGCTGATGGGCTCATTTTAGTGTTTCCAGGAAATCTGGCCCTTCTCTAGTAATATATTTGCAAGCTGAGAAATGCTGCAGATGGGTGTGAAACAGCTAAGCCTAACTATAGGAATTTTTTATCAAAACTATGATGTTTAAATTTAAAAAATCTAAATGGTACATTTGTGTACTTCTTAATCCTGTATGTCTTAAATGAAAAATAAACAAACACAATTTGGAAATACGGGTCTGATAAATGAAAAGACTTCTTTGAAGTCTTCTCTGAGCAATGTATATTGGAATTCAAATGTCAGGGTTGATGATGGATGAATTTTGTTGGCTTTCTATACCGTAATAAAATAAAATAAGCAAAATAATATCTTGGCAGACCCTCTGAAAAAAAGGCTGATTTCTGACATTAGTTATTAGATGCAATTCTGATGTCATTTCAAAACTTTATTCTAAGCTCAATTCTACAAAAATAAGCTGTTCAATATATATTATATACTGTGATAACATTTAAGGAGTTTTTTAATCAATTTGTATCAAACTTCCTAGTCCAAGATTTACATAATTTATGAGACCCAGGGCAAAACAAAAATTTGAGGCCTTTTAGTTCAAAACATAGGGAAAAAAGTATTGTTGATGATTATATATATATAAGGTTTTTCTTTTAAAATATTTTATTACTTATAAAACTTATAATAATAGTGATAGTTGAGTAATAACATAAATTTGTGAATTTCAAAAAAAAAGATATTTTGGTGTCATAATTATATATTATATGACAATAATATTACTGTACTATTGTGATATCTGTATTGACCATAGAATTCTTCTGGCTTAATTTTCTGCAGATTCATTCCTTAGGTCATCAAAATTTATACAATTAACAATTTCATCTCAATGATAAAACTGAAAGTGACAACGGTTGCTTTTTCTAATGCAAGATCACAAATAATTTATGATACTTTTTAATTTTAAGGAAAATCTTCCTGTTGATGCAACTGTTACTGGAACTATTAAGAGTATTTTATAGGCTGTGACAACATTAGGATATATCTCTGATAAATTGTTTTAATATATAAATTTTAGTATATCTGGAGATGACGATTCTCATGAAATAATTTTTCCATAGAGATTTAACTCGTCATATAAATATTTCATGTATGCCCGAATATGATTTTTTAATTACAGTTTTTATTTTAAAATAATTGTAGATGAACACAGAAATGATAAGAAATAATATATATCTCATGTACTCTTCACTCAGTTTCCCCCCAATGTTGTAGTACAATGTTACAATGGGAAATTGACATAGGTACAATTCACTGATCTCATTCATATTTCACTAATGTATGTGTACTTATTTGTGTGTGTATTTAGTGTTTAGCAATTTTATTACATCTGTAGATTCCTGTATTCATCACCACCATCAAGATACAGAACAATTCTATCACAATAAAGAAACTTTATACTGCTTTTATATGAAGTTCAATGTTAAATGTAAATGTATGCAATGATATTTTAATATTTCTTCTGACATTACTGTAACTTGCCAAGGTCGTGCAAGAAACCAAAAGTAGCTTCATGGTTTGTATATAATCCATAATGCCTGTTGATGTATTCTATTCCTGTATTTTCAATTACAAGGAAAATTTAATTTAAAAATTGTCTTCCTTGGCTCATTTAAAACTCCGTATGAAAATAGTGTTATTTTCCATCCTATGTGATGATCTTTAAATTTAATCTGTATTTCTAGGCTGGTGGATATATTCACTTTGCAACACTGCTAGAGTTTTCAAATCTGGACATTTTAAATTCAAGAATTCTAATAACTCTGCAATAAGCTTTATTGCAGTGGGCACACGAATGCCTTTATTTTGTAACAACTTTGTTGATAAAGTTTATTGCCCGAGCTCTGCAGGTTCTGTCTTAGAACTTAGGCGGGAGATTTGATATTTGTGTAGATACTACAGGGATGGACTCCTGGGACTGATAGGCAGGTGGCTCTCACCATGGGTCCTATCCTTGCCGGCACAGGGAGCCACTCCTAAGTCCCACTGTTGCCACTGTTGCTACCGCTGCTTCTGCTACTGCCCTTGCCACTGCTCATCTGGGCCCAATTCTGGCTTGGGCACAGCGGGGATACATGGCATCCCAGACTGCTGAGGTGTGCCTGTGTGCGCCTTGCTGCCAGGACAATTGCTTGGCTTCTGTACTGCCTGCTGTGCGCGCAGGCCTGAACCTGTGTGTGCACAGCTGCTACTTGCAGCTCCGATGCTCATGTTCATGCTTCACTGTCCCAGTGGACTTCACTTACAAAACATAAATTCAAAGATAAAATGATTATGAATTTCAAGATGGCTGCAGAGAGCATTAATCCAAGTACAGGGTCCTTCCCAAAGCAGGTCCCTTTGCAACTGCTGGTCACATGCCACGTACCCATGAAGCCATCCTTGTGACTCTCAAATGAATTCTTAAATTATCATAAAAATACACTGAATATATATGGATATTTTTGTTCACTGTTTTAATAGGGTTTTCCAAAATCAAATTCATAGATTAAAGCAGAGCATGATAAGATTTAAAAACTCAACTTCACAAACTTTGGAACTGCACGTGGCTGCTGACTAGTAAGGAATAACTAATTCCATCTAGTTGAAGGAGTTAAGATTCTTAAAGTGAAATTCGTTTTATTTTTTATAAAATAAGGTCATGCTTTCATATTAAACTACTCACTAGTCTCTCTCTCTCTCTTATGGAGAGAAAAGTATAAAATGAAATTTAACTTTAAGGAAAGCAAATTATTTGTATATTATATTACACAATGCAAATAGTATAATAACTCCATGCACAAGTTTTCATGAACAGAGTTCTTACATGAATATATATAATTAGTCTCAGGAACACACTTAAGTTCCAAAAATTCTAGACATTCCATGAACAAGAAATGGGGCATTGAATTAACAAGGCAATGTTCTATAAAAATCTTGAATATACATTTTATTTTAAATGGATATTTAAATTCTTGAAATTCAACTCAGAAACATAAAATTGGATTCATTACAAACCATACTACAAAATAAACTTTATATAGCAAAGACCCTCTCAATTCCAGCAGGGATTTAAACTGAGTTACTATGTGAAGGAATTTGAGCAAGAACGTGTCTTAAGCAGGAAAAATTCTGGATAGATGAGGCTGGATGTGAGACAGGGTACTTGGGAGAAAATTCTGGTTGAGAACATTCATTAAACTTGGAAAATTCCTCATCTACCTACCTATCTAACTACCTGTCATCTATTTATCTATCTATTTATCTATGTATCTATCTATCTACCTACCTACCTACCTCCTATTGGAAGATTTTCTCATAGATCAGCAAGCCTAAATCATAAGGACAATATGTAATAGAATAAGGAATGCACTAGGAAACATAGTGATGGCCAGAGTTGAAAAGGTCATAACATCTTTTTCAGGATAATATGAAAAGCTGCTGAAGTTTTTCAACAGGGAATGATACACTCTGAACTAGGAAGATTGATCAGGAAGCATTGTTGAGCAGCGGTTCTCAACTGAGGATGATTTTGCTGCTCAAGGGACACGTGACAACATAGAGAGAACATTTTGGTTCTTACAACAGGGGGAAGAACTATTAGCGTCTAATGGGTAGAGGCTAGTGAAGCCACCAAATGTCCTACAGTTCACAGTAAGTTCTCCCAAGGCAAAGAATTATTTGGCCTCAAAGCCAGCAGTGGTAAGCTTGAGAAATCCTCATATGAAGGATGGACTTAACAATGGGTAGAGAAGTCAGTTTAAAAGCTACTACAAGTTTAAGGGAGGTGAAATGAGAACTGAAATAGTATAAAACTACAAAGGACAAAACAACAACAACAGATAATTTTGAGGAGACAAGATGTATACAATTTAGCATATCAGGTTCTTATGAAATGGTAAAAGAAAGAATACCTCAGGGGGTTAGGAAACATTTAGAAAAATCATGCTAACATATAGGCCTGTCTTTATGGAGGAGAGTGATCAGGTGGGGGATTTTCTCTACTGTTCTCTGAGACCAGCATCATTCTCTTCAGACAGTGAATTTCCTCTACACACACTGCATGTACAAGTGCCAACCCAGCCCCCAAAGCGGTATGTGAGTATTTAGGTGAAAACCATGTGATTAGGAGGCTGCTATTGAAAGATTCCCAAGTAGAGGAACAATATTTTATACCATCACTTGCACTGTCTTTTATCCCCTCCTCCTCTCCCCACCATCCCCACCCACCATCACACTCCAGTCACAAAAGATGCAGGCAGGAAAACTAAATTGACTGTGATAAAACACACATACAGTGTTACCCTTGAAAAACATATGATAGAAGCAAATAACATGCATGGCTCTAAACTGTTCAAAGCACCAAGTATTACATTAAACCAATTTGGTCTTGTCATCATACAGTTCTTATCATCACCTGATGAGTGAGGACGTTGAGGCGGAGAGCATTGTGACTCGCCCGAGGTGACAAATGTGTTCTGTGGAAGAGTCAGCTTTCTGAACCCAGACCATTAGGCTTTAGGGAATGTATTATTAACCACTACATGACACTGATCTCTACTTTATAAACATAATTTTATAATTTTGGGCAAGATATTGGAGTGAAAGACCAACGATTAGCTCAAATTTCACATTTCAACCATTATTTAACACAGTTAATTAAAATAAAGTAAAGCCCAGGCGTGAAGAAAGAAAAGCTAGGATCTTAGAGGGTTTTGTGAAAAATCCAGGAATGTTTCTATTCCCAATATGTCCTATTTTTTTTCTTATGAGGCTGTTCTCTTTTAAAAATGACTCTATCATTTGTTCGTCTACATCAATAACCCCATGAATAAGAGACTGTATGCTCAGAGTGCTTTACCATACAATCCAAATATTACCAAGTTACATATAATTTGAGTCCTATTGAAAGTAAACAACCAAATTACTGGTGAGCTCTGATTTAATTAGGGAATATCCCGTTTTCATTTTAGGTAATGATATACCGATAAACTGCTCCTTATAGATTAATTTTTTATTATTCAAATTGATCACTCATTTAATTCATCACTTCATTGAGTCATCATTGAAACTGATTTTTTTTTTTTGCAGAAAATGTATTGAGCCAAGTTAAGAGAAAAAATATATATGATAACTTGATCATTCCATTGGGGAACTTTCATATAGAAAAATTATATTTTGAGCTTTCTCTAGATTTAACTTAAAATCCTTTCTAGGCATTTGTTTTCATATCTTTTTTGTACTGCTATGGAATGTGGGTCAGGGTGAAGGGCTATGGCACAAAAAAAAAAAACAGAGAGAGAGAGAGAGAAAAGAAGTATTTATTCTAGACTGTCTTAGCTCTCCTGACATAGGACATTCGAATTCAAGCTAAGTCACTTAGTAACTCACCATGGCAACAAAAGTTCCTCAGTTCATCACCTTTCACATGAACTGAAATTTTATAAAGTTAGGAAGCCAAAATATTCCATTATTGAGTATCTGAATTAACTCTTCTTTATCTCTTGAAAGTAAAAATGAGTATGAGTATGTTAAGTAGGTAAAATCTTAGCAAAATATGATATATAGAATTTAAAGACTCAAAAATTCACACATCAATTGTGCTGAACACTGGAATTTGACACAACATTGTAAAATGATTATAAATCAATAAAAAATTTAAAAAAAAATTCACACATCAATTGCTAAATTATTAAAGAATCAGAGAAATAACAAAGTAGTAGAGCCAGAAAGCCAGGCAGAGAATGAGCGCTGCAAAGCTAGGTCACCAAATTTCTATCAGTGTGTTCAACTTACTTCTTCAGTCACTGAATAAACTTATTACTTATATCAATTACAGCAATGCCAATCAGATTGAAAACTGCATTAAGGAGTCCTCAAGACAAGGAATACAGTGCAACATAATCTGCCTGAAGACATAAGAAGTGTCAGCAAAATAGGTTGCCAATTCCAAAGATATTGTCCTCGCTTGAATATGCCATGATTTTTCTTTATCTGTATAGAAGAGAACAGAATCAGGGTGGTAAACAATTGTTATCCATCAGTTTCACAGGGCTGAAGAATGTAAGCCATGAACAGACTTTGGGAGTGAGCTTTATATTGATTGGGGATTAAAATAGAATTATCACTGTTGTTAAGTAGTAATTTGAGTTTTTTTGTTCTTTGAATTGTGTCCCCTAGAATTATTGGATTCATATACTTACTACAGAGACATTAAAAACAACATCCTTGAAGAGATCCTTATCTTAGTTGAATGAAACATAGTGACATTTTGTTACAGATCATAGTAAGTGATAATGTCAGCAGGAAGACAAGTAGCGATCAACTCAATGAGGCCATCCTAAATTGAATTATTTGGTAGAAACACGTTCATGCCATTTCTAAGGAGACCGGGGGTAAAAACTGCCAGCAATGCTGAGTGTAAGGTAAAAATGGAGATAGCCAAAAGAAATAGTATTTCTTAAAAAAATACATGCGATTAAAAGAATATATATATAGGATGCAAGCATTTCCCCTACAGTATAGTGCTGTGCAAAGCAAATTTTAACTCCAAAGTGCGCAGGAGGAGAGCCTTCCAACATCATGCTTTCATTGATTCCATGACCTGTCTACCCTGTTATGTAACATTAGCACTGTATTTTTCAATGTATTAGGAAGTAGTGATTATTTCCTTTCCATTCACATGATAAAAGCTTTTGAATTCTTGGGATATATATTTGCATTCTTGATAGCAATCTCTCCAAATAACTTAAAAGCTATATTTCTAGCAATGACACTGTTAAAAAATCAGATATACAATTATATATATTTTTCAACTGGAGAAATTTCTTTTCCTTATTTGTAGTGTTATGAGCTACTTACAAATATTTTCACCTCTGACATCAACCCTTTTGCATTATAGAGGGTTCAAACAGTTTTTAGCAGTAAAAAGTTACTGCATAACTAAACTGCTACTGCTATGAAAAGAATGAGGTCTGTGTCATTTTAAGAGTTTGTTCTAGACCTGTTCCCTGGCCAGTGAATCCTTTGAGTTCTAAATGTTCTCCTTAGTACTTCAATAATGATGATAAAATACAAAATTTGCACTTAGTAGATTTATAAATTAAAATTTAATGATGCTTGAGATTATGGATATTTTTCTCACATTTCTTTCAATGTTGGTGCATTATTTTAAAATAAAAACATAAATAAATTAATAATTCTTAAATTTGGAGTGTCCATTAGCCCAAATTTTTGTACTAAGAGTTCATTAATACTTATAGAAAGGTACTAAATCAGATATTAAGATTTTAAGTGTGATTTTTCAATTATAATTAGCATTTCAAGAAAAATATTTTCATGTGGTACCTGTTAGCTTGTTTGTGTAAGTTAATATAAGCAATTGTATTTTATTTTTCCATATATAAATATTAGTAAATACATTTTACATACATGCATAAATATAAAGGAACAATGGAAGAGATTAGCATACACTAAGCACTTAACTCCTTGCAAGGTACTATTACATCATCTCATTGCTCTTTATAACATTTCTGAAACCTCATATTGTTATATTACAGGTAGGGAATGCAAAGCTTGGACAAATTAAGAAACTTGCTCAAAGTCACACACCTGTATGTGGCAAAGTTGGAAGGCAATCACAGGTCTGTCTGAACCACAGTATAATCTTTTCCACTCTAAAGATCTTAGCTGTATATTTCATAACCATTTATATGAGTAAAATTCATGATAATTATAATACAAGATTTTCAAACATTCTAAGAACATAACCGTAGTACAGAAATTCTTTAAAGAATGTATGTATTTTCATTGCAACCAACGAAAGGAAACCTCTACTATATCTTAAGGGAATTTAGAGGAAAAAATTATCTCAGATTTTCAACAGAGAAAACCTCTGAGGGAAAATTCCCCCGGAGTGTCTGAGGTCAATAAAGGTGGTTGGGTAACATGGTGGTATTTCACTTTTATATCTTCCTATTGGCTAAAAACTCTCAAAGGGCTCTCCTCCTTTCCCCCATCCCCAAAGCTCGAGATGGAGCAAACTACCCTGGTCTCTAATAGGAGAGAAACTTCTGGAAGGAAATTCTTGCCTGAGGTATAATCCTCCAGAGAGCTGGAAGGTGCAGGTGACATAGAGAAGCAAGTTCAATGTGAAACACTAGCGGATGCTGTGCGCTGTCATTCAACACCTGGCTGAAGCGAAATAAGCAAGGATGCCATATTTTCTAGGTGCTGTTAGTTAATAGGCACTTTAAAGTAACTGTATGCGTTTTAGCAAAGCAGCTCTGCACCGATTATCTTCAAATTAGTAGAGTATCTCTTTTGATGACCTTCTCAAGTTAACTCTATTAATTATTGGTTTTAGCATATTGCTAATGTGAAAAACTATTACAATTAAAGTGAAATTAAAGTGAAACAAAGAACTGTAGTCTTTTTGCTAGGCTCAAACTTCTGCTCCTAGTAAGAAAAGTAGCCACCTGAGACATAAGAGAAGCAGTATGTTACGAACACCTTTTCAGCCTAAGTGAAGCCCTTGGGTGGTTATTGTTAATTAGATCATAAAATGTATTAAGTGTGCAATTTTTATTTATGTAAATGTTTATGGGACCATCTAAATTAAGGAATTAGATTTTCTTCCTGGATAATTTGCATATATGTCAGTTTGTATGACAGATGGTGGAATATAGAAAGAATTTGTACTTTTTATGCAGATTAAATGAGAGGCTTTATATAAGAGGCTGACACATAAAGCGGCTGTTTATAAAAGGGTGGATACATAATAAGATGTTTAAGTGTCTTCCATGTAACATAGTTCTGCAAATGAGGGTCTAAATTTATTTACAGTGTGTGTATGTGTGCGTGTTTTAATTTAACAAACATGCTTACAGCACTTTCTACTGCTAGCTACAATTCTAATCTCTTTACAAACATGTAAGTCATGAAGAATTTTATTAAAATCTAAGGTTCAGAGATAAGCATAGCACAGAAAATTTTAAACCACGGAGAAAAGAAGCTGACAAGAAGCTAACTCAGTAATTGGTTATTTATGTTGAGGTTAAAAAGAGATCTTCCATTAACCCAAAAGGTAGACTCTCATTTATTACAGATTCTGAAATCCCACCTTAGCAATGGTAGAGTTGGCTCTTAACATTCAACATATCCACATAATTTTGGATGGTATGTTTATGAACTTCTCTGCTTTTTCTTTTTCTATCTGGATTTGCTATTGAGCCAGGGATCCCATGACCAGAGGTAAAAAGGGACAGTGATAGAAAATAAAAGCTTTGACCCATTAAATATGTTTTCCTATAGTAGACTGACTCTTATCCACAGAGTCATAGAAAGTTACAATTGTATAAGATCTAGGTAAAAATTTAGTCTATCCCCTTACAATCAAACTGAGGGTCAGACTCTCCATGATGATAAGATGAAATTACATGCATATATAAGTAAATAAACACATCAATACATAAATGAAAATATTCAGACTACCCAACTGTATTTTAATCTAATATGCAAGGAACAATATATCTGAGATCTCACTCTGTTTGTCTAAGAATTGAAAATCAAAAAGAAGCCCTCTTGTCTCCACATGCGTACAAGTATCATTTCCACTGAATTTGCATAATCACAATAACCCATAGCATCACCACCACCACCACCACCAAAAACACCAGGTTCAGTTTACATAGATCTCTTACAATAGGAACTTAATTCGTCTTGGTGATTATCACCACAGTCTTATGGCAGCTAGAACGGCCTTCATTAACTTCATTTGACTGATGAGGATGGATCTCAGAGTTTCACTGACTTGCCCATGGTCTCATGGCAGGAAGCAGTATCTTTCCATTGGTTCATTGCAGATACAGTGCATTTTAAGCTGTAATTGAATCATCGCTATCCAGTACTCTGCTCACATACGGGTATTTAAGAGGACAAAAATCAACCCTGATCTGGTGAAACCATCTCCATCCTGAAAGTGGTAGTACAAGTCAGATTATTACTACAATACATCTGGGTAAAATGATGAGGACATCCTCTATGATCTGTATCGCCCAGCATTGCCCTCAAGCTATCTCTTTCAGGGAATAGATTGTATTAGATCAGTGGCTAATTAAATTATACAGAAAACCATTCCCCTATGCTCAAGTTATTTCAATCACAAGTTTAAAAGACAAGTGATGCCAGTTAAAATTGTTCTGCTACTTTAGAGAAATACCTTTAAAATTCACCCTCATTATTTACACAAAGTAATAATGATACAAATCAGCAACAGTACATGTTATTTAATTCTAAAGGCATGACCTTAAATTGCAGACAAACAAATAAAGCCTTCCAGTAAAAGCAAGCTAGCATTTGGTGTATTGATTATGCAGTCTAACAAGATAAGCCTAGGAAATCCTCTGCCATGTAAGGCTGTGCAAAATGCAGAAAGTATTGAGCACTTGGAGTTATTTTTTAGAAGCCAAACCCTCAACTTAAAGCTCTTATCCTATGATATGTATTCAGTGTTTTCTTAGCGTGTAAGACTTCTGCGGCAGTTACGGATCTGAGAGAATATTCTGCTTTGACTTCCAAATCCACATAAGCCTTACACACAAATGTACGTTTCATAAAGTGTGGACTCCTTGATCTCACATACAACTTCATATAAAATTCAAATACCAACTAATACTGAAGAAATGCAAAACACATTTCTTGATCAATACAATTAAAACAAATAACCATTTTTTTACAAGGACTAGAAAGGTTAAAACCTAGAGTCTCAGCTATCTGTGATAAATCAATTCTCCATTCACATCACAATTTAGTGTGAGTGTGTGCATGTGTCTATGTGTCTAAGAAAGAGGGAGGGAGTTTTTGGTACTATTAGCTTACAATAAGACTAGGAAAATGGTGATGCAGACAAAATTCCCATTTCTGATGAGCTCCATTCAATTCTCTAAAATCAGAACAAAAACACATGGCCGACTGTCCCACACACAGCCAACCACGCCAGTACCAGCCAAAGAAAATACGAACGTGAAGCAGGTCCCCACTGGACATCAGTGGGTTCCTCTGAAATTATGCTAATGAGCATATTCTAGCTATCTTCTTACAGCATGGAGAAAACTGAGGTTATCTTAGTTTTAGGAAAGAAGCAGTCTTTACTCTATGTCCGCATGTTTAAAAAAAAATCCTAATAAGAAGGCAAATGCTATCGGGAGTGAAATGTTGCTAAATCCTTTGGTAGAATTCTTACCTGTTTCCAATTCTAACGCTACCCAATGCCAACATCACCCACAACTCTGACCACTTTGGGTGTGGGGCATGATAACCCATGTTTCCTGAGAAACACTGCTTGGTGCAATTCCTGTAGAACGCTGATCCAGAACATCTTATTCAGGCAAAATGACAAATTTGCCCCAAACTGGCAGACTGACTTTACAGAACACAGCTGGACAGGTCATATATATGTCTTCCTTAACATCTTCTGACGTGGAAAGATACAACACTGTGGCTTACTGACAAAGCTAGAAAATGCCTTAGCAATTAACAGCATGCATTTCTCAGTCAGTAGGGATTGTTCAGAAAAAAAGAAGTAAACATTCAACGCTTAATGATTTCTCTTGTGCATCACTTCCATGACTCACACAAGATTTTCCCAAGCTAGTTTTAAAGTGATTAATCTGCTCCAGTGATTCAATAGTCTTTCATCCTCACCTTTCTTTAGGCACTAGTGACATAGGTTAACAAAATCGTCTGTGTGTATTCAGGTGGGGGTGTATGTGTATGTGTACCCCAGGCTTGCCTAGAAATGGTGTAGTGTAGCATTCAGTCTGCGTGCTGTCCTTGGTAGGGGACGCTAGGTTCTCTGGACAGTGGAGACTGAGGCAGCAGTAAACCTCAGTGGAAACAACTTTCATCACATTGTAGAGGAGGTTTGAAAGGAGAGTACCAAATTCTCCAATCAGAGAATCAAGACAATGAATGGCCTATTCAACAATGTGTCCCATATCTTCTTCTGGAAGTTACCTTGAGTCTCTCTGTTTTGGGTAAGAAAGTAAAATCAGTGACATTCTCTGGAAGATCACACATCTGGTTTACTCTCAATTAGGTGAATGGAGTTGAAAATGATTCATCCAAATAAGACAGACCACTTTCCTGACCTCTAGCCCTAACTACTGATGTGGATGTCCCCTACCTGGCTTTAAACAGATGTCCCAGATCCCGTGTGTCCAAACAGAACTTTTCTAAACTGAGCCTACCACCACTGAAACCCACTGTTCCTGAATCCCGCATCTCAGTTCAACATCACTGACAACTCCATGTTGTACTTCCCTTCTCTCCATGGGGTGGACCCAAAGCACCCAGGAAGAAGAGCAGCTAAGTAGTGTCTCTTTCCACTACTACTCAAATTCTCAGGCTTGAAAATACCTATTTATCAGAGGACAACCAACCAAACACATATAAACAACAATTAAAAAGAATCTTTTTTTGTCCCCCCTCTGTATGGCATCCAGGCTGTCATTCCCTGCCCAGTATTTCCCTCCAGGACATCTTATGATGTCACTTGGTTTGAGGCCATATTAAGCCCTGCCTTTGGTTTTTCTATTATCAATTGTTTATAATATGGAAAGTGACTTGGCGTCCTTAATAACTATGCTTGTCTGTTGTGTACTTCTTCCATGATTGTGAGCGTTAATAACTCTGAGGCCAGTTGTTGCCCTTTCAAGATTTTTAAAAATCAAATTACACTTCTGTGATAAACTCTACGTCATAATTAGGTTACATCATCCTCGTAAGGTACTAGATGCCATCCTCTGGTCAGTGGTGGTTGATATTCATCGACTCTTCTGTTCTGTCACCACTCTTAGACTTCAGTTCTGCTCCTGTATTTCTAAAGCTGTATATTATCTTTTTACTGTTTATTTTACTTTTCTCTTATATAGAAAGATAGATCTCCTTCCCCTTTTTTTCCCAGTTGTACTGAGATACTTGAATGTTGCATTAGTTTAAGACATACAACATAATGATTTGACGTGTATATATTGTGAAGTGGTACCCGAAATACGTTTAGTTAACATCCATCATCCCGCATCATTACAAAAACTACAGAATGCTTCAGGAATTTGTGTGTCAACCTCGTGCAGAGGCCACGCTAGTCTCCGGTCCTTCCAAGTTCAGCATGTGTGCTACAGAAGTGAGCGCTAGAGCTCCTTTTCTTCATCCCAATGAAAAATGCCTCACTATTCTTGAATATTTCTTGCCTGGATTACTACAGATTATGATTCAAATTACCACTGACTACCTCTACTTTAACTGCCTTCCAGGCCATTCTTCAGAGTAGGAAGCCTCAAGTCCAGTCTAGCTACCCACAGGCGTAACGTTTCCTCATAGCCTCAAGAGTAAGTCAGATCTACAAAGGGGATCCCAACAAGCTGGTTAGGACGTGGCCCCTGCTCTCCAGCCACACTCTATAACTTTCCTACCTCTGACACCAAGACCCAGACAGCTCCTGCCACTGTGAACTGCTTGCAGGTCCCAACAAGCCAATTCACTCTCCTCCATGCCTTTAAATAGGTAATTTTAGCTGGCTCGGTATGCGCTCTGGCTTCCTTCCCCTTGCCTGGCCACTTCTGCTAGTCTCTCAAGATGCAGATTATTTTGTAACATTCTCAAAGATCTGCTGTGATCCCTCCAAGTCAGCCCTCAGCAGAGTCCAGCTTCTTGCCCTGGGAGCCCAGCACTATGCTTTCCTTTCTCATGTGATAACATGCTACCATCTGTTTCTGTTTGCTTCACCAGTATAACCAAAGCTCCCTGAGAGCAGGGACCACATCCTAACCATCTTTATATCACAAACACCCAACTGGGATTGATATTAACAGAATCTAGGAGAAATACTTAACGGACCTAAAATGGTATTGGAGTATTATTCTGGTCTATAAATTTATCATAGATATCTTGAATTGTGTTGGAAGTCGAAAGGCCAGATGCCTTCACCTGAACCACAAAAGAAACCTCACTCATTAAGATTCTCTCTTTAAGATTCAGGGTATTTCCACTGTGATTGAAACGTGAACTTTAAATTTAATGAAATCAAACAGATGCCCTTAGCATTTTGAGCAACTCTTCTCCCAATTGATATCTGTATAGCAGATGGCATAAACAGCTCAGCACATATTTTAATACTAAAATACAAATTAAAATAAATAAAATATTTCAAATTTATTAGGTATTTGTTTCTTCATGGGTGCCTTATCAGGGAACTGGCATCCCTGGCTCATTTTCAGACATGCTTTCAACTATTTCTCTATTCCTCCTTTTTTTCTTCCAAGAAGAAGGTAAATATCCTCTCACAGAGCTATACTTATGCTTTTCTGGACTCAAAGTGCCAAGAGTAAAACTTGAAGCACTACTCTAGCAATGCAAATATCATCCTTTTCATATTTTCTTCAGGAGATGAAGATGGAACACATACCCAGTACATATAAACTGATCAAAAAGCCCACAGAAGTTGCTTTGGGTTCCTTTAGAGGAGGATGACAAATCTAACATTCACACAGGAGATAAAAAGTGTGGTCCATTACTCAAATGTGGACATGTGACCTGCCTAGTGAACAGAGTTCTTACAGGTCTTGTGAGATAAGCGTGGTTGGCACATCTATAAATGTGCAGTGTTACTTATTATTTACCTAGTGTTGTCATTTAGCTTCCGATGATTCCCATGCATATTAAAAACTAAACACGAGAGATACTATTTTTACCTTCCAAAGCATGATTAACCAGATATGATTGTTCTCAATATGCTCCAATTTTCTCTTTAGGGTGGAGAATGAAAATGGCAGAGGTTTCCATAAGCCACGAGTCTTTGGTGAATAGTGGGCACTGAATTTTAGCCTTTTCGTTACTATTCCCCGCTACCCCTAACAAATTAAAAAAAGATAAAGGCAATGCCAACATTCTGAATTGCCTAATTGTAGAATATGCTGGGCTTCCTGGAATCATTACTCATGTATGGACCAAATAACAGAGAACACATTTAAATACACTGCAGTTTGAAGGTGTTTTCTCAATAACTAACCCTGAACTAGTTTGACATCATGCAGGACTCAAACTTCAGATGCAGTTTTCTATCAGTGCAGCGTCAAGTACATAGTGCGCACCCATCAAATATTAGTGGATTGACAATTTTTGATGGATGGCTTGAGGTATTAAGCGGCTACTAATAATTTGTTTAGTAATCACCACTAATAATTTACTTTTCTGCTACTATGTTACTGAATGTTTCTGAAATATATTGTTCCCTGGAAAAAATACAGCAATTATCAGGGGAGCTATTTTTTTTTTAATCAGTTTTTGGCACTGTTAGGTCAAGGTCAGACTTAGGGGCAGAATATATAGTTGTGTTTACTAGGTCTTGTAATATTTGACCTTTAAGCTGCTGTTCTGCCATGCCACAGCTTTTGCAGAGAAAGCGATCATGTTATATTCAGTTCACTGCTAAAATAAATACAAGGCCATTGCCTCCAGCAGGTGACAGGAAAGAATAAAGTAAAATCTTCTTGATCGTGACACCAAAAACAAAAAACAAAACTAAGAATTTTCCTCAAGGCCTTTTGAATGTACTGAGAAATGTAAATAAATAAAACAATAGGTTACCCATAGTCAGCTATGATCAATTTAATTTGGCCAACCATACAAAAGCAGTTTCCTTAAATAAGAGCTACCCAGGGTCTCATTAGTGAAGAGGAAAAAAAAAAAATCAAGGTCGAGCTAAAGGTGTATGACTTCATGGTGGAAAATTTCAATCCTCCAAACACCTCCTGGATAAGAAACTAAAAAGCACGAGGAACAAGTACTGTCAGGCAGATTTCAAAATCTCATTCAGACCACTGGACAAATATGAAGCTAGAAAAAAAGGAGAAATTCTAAACATACTGAGGTCTACATTTTTACAAAGGAAGGCTGACAAGGCTGGAGGCAGACATGGGGTGTCCCTATTAGAGTGGTGGAGAGCATTATCTGCACACCAGTTTGAACATGGAGAAGTGGGCACCTCCAAATTCCAAAGTGACCTCTCATGTGAATTGCGTCTTAAGGGAAAAAAACAACAATAATTGTGAACTGACTTTATGAATAGATAAAATTGCTTTTTTCTATTTATCTTTTAATCCTGTCCTGTCCTATTTAGAAGAAAAAGTGATTATAATGTTGAAATGCAAGCAAAGAATGGTGAGAAAACATAAAATGAGGGCAATTACCCATCAGAGCTCATCTGAGCTCAAAAATAATGCTGATAGCACTAACGGATTTCTAATTTATTTAATATTGTTTTGCATGTAGCTTTTAAAACCAAGCAATCTGATCTTTTCTAAATGACATTATGGTAGGAAAAAGGTCATGGGTGCAGGCTGGCAAGCCCATGAGGAAAATAATAGTAAGCTTCCAGTTAGACTCTGATGCTGATAAATCAATGTAACTGTCAACAGCTGGGCCCTAAGATGAACACAGATGTGGGAAGAGAAAGCAAACACAGTCGTGGAAATGGAAGCAAACACAGTACTTAAGGACATCAGCCATCTGGGAGTTAACGCCTTTGAGCAGAAGGTGTAAATCCAGCCAGCTTGCCTGTAGACAGTTCTAGTACCTCTCTGTAAAAGTATTTTATTTTAATTTGGAGATTTATGTCTAATTCTATATACCGTTGGCACAACTTGACCCAGAAGTAATACCAGAGCATAAACTGCACATTTACACCAGAGTGACTTCTCTTTATCACAGACTACTAGGAGATAAAGGGTGATACCCTTGGGCTCCTTTTGCACACGCATCCCTTTGTGTCAGGAAACCACAGTGATGCAAAACTTATGCTTTTCATGCTTTTGCCAGGTATCTCCTTGGACACTTTAAGGAATTTAGGAGGAGAATCATATTGTGGCAGTCCGGGTTTGCTTAAAACTATCATGCCTTGTTGGGGGAGCTCAGAGTATGGTTCACTATTGACACTAGACAAGCTTCCTTTGTCAAACAAACAAAGGACTGTGAGCTGTATTTCATATCCTGAAAGAACTATAGCATAGTTACTAGGATGGGACAGTCTTATGGAAACACTGGAGCAGTTTACCAAGTGGTTGTTTATCCAGTACTGCAAGTAATGAGAGGTACTTCAGATACAAGAAATCAGCATCCTATGGGAGACGCTGATACCCTCACATCGCGGGGAATGAGAGAAGCAGCAGCAAACAGTAACTTGTCAACCAGAAGCCCAAAGAAGTGCTGATAACCAGGATGCTGGAAAAAGCAAGATCCAGAAGTCCCCTGATATTTGAGGAGGTAAGCAAGTATTTCTATTGGAGAACTCAGAATAAGCTACCGTGCTGAAGTCTGTCTGCATTTCCATGCCTGTCCTTCAACCCTCTCTAC
This sequence comes from Camelus bactrianus, assembly GCF_048773025.1. NCBI lineage: Eukaryota > Metazoa > Chordata > Mammalia > Artiodactyla > Camelidae > Camelus > Camelus bactrianus. The sequence continues at coordinate 33,283,483 of NC_133541.1, forward strand.
CCTGCCCTTTGCTCAGGAGACTGTTAAAGTAACTTGCTCCCTTGCTTCTGACTTCATTTGGATTACGTCAATGGGAAAACCTGACGTATGATCAGAGAGAAGGAGAATGTGGTCAGTATTTTGGGCTTCCATGTTGAAGAGTGTGGGGACTGTTTTCTGTTAAAGGTAACTACTCTTGCCAAAATAGCCCCATCTACAGATTCTCTTTTCTGGGTTTTAGTCTTGGCAACAGTTCTGTGATTACCGTCAAGGGCACCCTGCTATCTCTTGTGGCCTCCAGCATCCCACTCACAATGTGGCAAACAGTCTCCTTTTTAAGCTTTCCCTCGACTTTGTAACTTGAGAATGTCATCTGTTCTCTGTGGGGACCCTGCCTGTGCAGTGTTTGGGGTAGAAAGGGGAGAAACACATGGGGAAACAGAAATAAATTTACCTGAGAGTCAAGAAGTGCTGGCTTAAGAGATCAGTCACTAATGATTCTATGAATTTAATAAAGTCATTTACCTTCTCTTACATTTTTAGTGTGACAATATGCCCAGCTTAATGCAGGACACTGTATTTGTTGGAAGAATGGGCTTCTGAGTGATTAACTACTGGCCAATGAGGTGACCGTCAAAGTTACTGGACAAGGTTTGTGGAAATCTAAGAGGCTGTCTCAGCTGGAGGTGTCCTTTTCTGCTCTTTGCCCTTTCTCTCCTTCTCGCCTGAACCTGATGGCTGGTGCTCAGCCTTGATGGTTCAGGAGAGGGACAGCAGCAGTCACATCCTGTGGCAGATGGAGGCTGGTTGCTGAAAACATCATGGAAGTGGCAACCCAGCCTTGCATGGCCTACCTTTCAATTTATTAGCTGGCAGCAGTCACTTATAATGTGGTCTCTTATGTTTCTGTAACACAAAGCCTTCTATGTCTCTCTAACTCATAGCAGAACATAATCAAGTTACACACATGCCACATCCACCCACCAGGTTCTCGTGGGAACTCTCAGCTCGGGACTCTACTCAGGTGCCCCAGGAAGCCCTGCTCTCTCTTTCCTTATCTTGTATTTGACCCTTTCTCTCAAAACTTACCAGGACCATGCTAAAACCACCCAGGGTTCTAATTTCTAATTCCAAAAGCAGCAACCAACTTGTTTAATCCATGTTGCTTACTTATCCTGTAACTTCTCAATTCCACTTACGTTAGATACCCAAGAGGAATTCCTGCACAGGTAAGTGTGTAAAGAAGAATGCTCATAGCAGTGTGGCTTTTAACAGCAAACTATTGTTTTCCTCTCTTTCTATTCATCCTTCAAAATCCGGCTCAGCTTTTTCCTCTTCCTAGGCAATGTTGCCTTAGAACCACTAGAACAATTTTCATCTGCAGAATGTTCACTTGCTAACATACGTACATGGTACATTCTGCTCCTGTCTCACTGGTTTATCATCGCGCGCCGGGGCTTATCCCAGGATCTGGCACAGGATAAAGGCTGCATAGAGTTTCTGAATGGCCAGACTTCAAAACACCTTCAACTACTCTCTTGGGATCATCTTTAAACTGTGTATTTTTCTTTTTCTCATCTTCCTCGCTAAACTTCTTGGAGAGCAACAACTATGTCGATCACATACTCACTTTCCCTGATCTTGCCAAGTTCACCTTATAAAAATTACTGATTTACTTTAAAAGAATAAAAACATTAAAGTTGTGATTATGAATTAACAGTACATATTAATTGTTTTACTTTTAAAAATACACTAAGACACCAAGTGCTAAAGATTTCTATAGAAATTAAGAAATTAATATTTATCTTCTGAGTAAGGCCACCTAAAGTTAAGAATAAAAAGTTAGATGAAAAAAAAAAAAAAAGAAGCTCTTCATAACCAAATTTGCCAAAATGATCCAAAATTCTGGGGAAAAACATTACTTTCTCTAGTAAGATGGCATGGAATGCTACTATTCAAATTTAAATATTAAATTATTTCCTAAGCTTCATTTGAGGATTTGTTTTTCTTTAATAAACCTTAACGTATTCCCAGTATGCATATTTTCACTTCATTTCTTGCTGACAATGTAGAAAAATTATTTAAAACACAGAAGTGTAGCCTCAGTATTTTAGGTCATTAATAAATATATTGAAACAAATAAATAATAGAAGAATGAAGTGATTTCTATTGCTACTGTCTATCATGGAAACATGTTCATTTTTAAACTACTGTGCGTATTTCATACATAATATAATATATACAGATATACACATGACTATCTGTTACTCACAGGAAATCATCTGTATCATCACTAATGATAAAAGATGTTTTTAATCAAGGAGTCATTTGTTATAATTCTCAATAACAGTCCTTAGTTTGGGTGTTCAGTATGTAAACATAATGAAATCAGGGATGATGGCATCGATATTTTATTACAATTACTGGCATATAATTCCTCGCACACAGTGAGTAATTAACGGATGCACAGTGGTTTGTGATTTCCTTGCCAAATTTAAACTTTTCCCCTGTTGAAGGCAATAGTATGAGATCATTGTCATCAATTCAAATGCAGTGGTTTATGCTCATAATTAACAGCTTGTAACTTCTTATCTTGCGTGTCACACAATAAAGCACTTATGTAATTTATATTCACATAATAATATTTAACACCATCTGTGTGGCATTTCATTTAATCCTAAGAAATCCAATTATTGAGTCATTCGATAAACTCAAAAAACATGCTTTAAATCCTTAGAGATAAATGACAGGAATGCATGAAATTACTATAGGTTAATTTCTGAAAACATATTAGTAATCATATCAAGATGTCAAATAATGCTTTTACGTACTACGGGGTGATTTTGTAATTTTAACTGAGAAGATGGCAGAGGGCATTTGTATGAAGATGGTGGTGATGGAAAGGAGGAGAAACATCTAGAGAAGAGAATAATCGAATTATCGAATTCCAAATAATTGAAAGAAAAGGAACAACTAAGCACATAAAGGGCTAAGAATGGACTAGTGAGAGATGACATGTCTGAGGCATCTGGGGAAGAGCTTTGAACTAATTCCATGCTGTAGAGTTTGAAATGAATTAGAATCACTGTGATTCTGAACTAGAAAAGTAATGTGATTGATTTTTATTGATTGATTCATGAATTTAAGAGATTCTACTGACAGGAGGATGTGATATGGGATCATGAGAGAGCAGGGAGGCTGATAGATTAACTAAAAGATTTTATCTATATTTAAACGTGTGGTAATGATGATGTGAAACAGACAGATGCTTGGGAATGGCAGAAGAAGGAACATACACAAAGCACAAGATAATTAAGATTTAGAACTTGATGACCTGGAAGCAAAAATGAGGGATGAATAGTGATGCTTTAATTCTGTAGGAATGAGATTAAAAGATAGTAGATATTATCTTCCTGAGCCTGGGCAATCAAGATTCTTCCATTCTTTCTCCTCATCTAGAGAATGGCTTCACCTCTCCCTGCAGTTAATTCTAGTGAATTGTTTGAATAGGTAAAACTCATTGAGATAAAGTGTGACGGATATATTGGGTGTGACTCTACATTGTAATATTTACATGTATTCTGAATGCCTTTTTGTTCCATCTCCTTTAAGGATCATTTATTTGGAACAACAAACAAGTGGGTTATGATGCAGATGAGAATAAGTCATATAAAGCTCCTCATTCTCCATGGGAGCACAAATTTTGACAGGATCTGTTCCCTGAAGAGAGTTCAAAGGCGCTTGTATCTGCTCACCATTTGAACACTAAAAGTTTCATGTGTTTTTTGAATTTAACTACAGAGGGAAAAAAAAAAACCATATTTCTTCTCCAATCACCCATTAACTGAAGGAAAAGGAAAATGTTAAACTACAGAGCAGATAAAAGGAAAATGTAATCAAAATTCATAAAACAACAAAAACTTGGTAGTGTGTATGCCTATACTATGAAAGGCACATTCTAGTTGTCTTGCTGTGCTTCATATTATATGCCTAAATTCATATTATATGCCTATAACTCATATTATAATTTATCATAGGAATTATGCTGTAGTATGAAAGGCATATTCTTGCTGTGCTCCAAATGAGACAAAGTTAAATTGCTTTAGCATACCAGTATTTTCTATAAATTGACTCCTACACAGCCAGGTCACCCTCATCAGCTCTATAGTTCTTAAAATGTTTACTTCCTAAGGTGCTTTTTATAGCTGCCTGTTTCCAAGATACCAAGAGTTAAATACATTGCAATTTCGAACCTTTAAATGTCAAGTAACAATAACAACAAAAAACCTAATACTTGTCTCCAGAATGTAGTTCACTGATTTATCTTTTTAATCTTTTTGTGACCAATGGTCTAAAACCTAGCTTTCAGTTTATTAAAAACACTAAAAACAAAACAAAACAAAAAGCCTGCACCCTCCACAATTTTGTGTTTATGATTAATATTTAAGCCTTCTAATTTCTCTGCCAGGAGAAATTCTTTTTCCTCTTTCTAAAATATCTGAATATTTATGTGTTCTCCAAAATCTATTCAGCATTTCCTTTTAGATAGCCCTAGTTTCTCTGGCAAATTAGCCTGCAAATTATGGTTATTTTTATTAGATTTGAGCAAGTTGTAGCTTTTGATGGCATCATTTGTGAAGAAAATTTGTCTTAACATTGCATCGATTCAAGTGATAGTGCTGGGAAACTGTGATATTTCTAATATATGGATCTGTATATCAAATGTATAGTTCCACTAAATTACTTTAATTTTTACTTGTACTTATTAGCTATGAGTTATTAATAAATATTTACAATTAAAACAAAGCGTAAAATATTTATAAAGAATATAGGTCACCTGGAAGTTTGATATATACAGTAGAAAAATACTTTCAATTTAAGTATTAACCCATAAAAACTTTAATTACTTAGCATTGATGAAACTACCTGATTGGATTTATGGTACAATATGTAATGACATTGTTTCTTGGTCATTCCAAGTACAAGGGAGTATTTCATGTCCTTGCTTAACTAACCCTTAACTCTGGGAACAAATCCTACTTTACCGAGATTGTATGGAGGTCATTCTTGATTGCTTTCCATTTTCAAAATTTCAGGGCATTATCTGAAGGAGAACATTATGTCTTTAGCCAGTAAAATCTGTAGTATGGTGGAAAGGGGAGGTATACTTTAAAGTGAGATGTTCCTTAAGTAAAATTTTTACTTGGCTTTTCACAGCTGTTTTATGCTGGGGAGGCCACTGAATTTCTCTGAGCCTGTAACCGTCTGTTATAAAAATGCAGATACAACTTGCAGAATCACTACAAGGATTAAATGAGATAATGAATGCAAAGCCCCTGGCGCATACCAGAAATATAACTAGCAGATACTTTAAAAATCTATTCTACATATTCTCACTATATATAAATTAACACTGTACAATTTGATTTTCGACATGATTTTAGTCAGTTTCAAATTTTCTGCTAAATTCGTTTCTGCTTTGAATTTTGTCCTATTTAAAATTTTGATTATCCATGTCAAGGGTCATTTAGATGTTTGTTTTTCTTTCCTCTCTATCAGGATGTCTGCTTTTTGATCATTTCAGTGCTAACTGAAGCAACGAAGAAACATTCATTTTAAAAAAATACTTGTTACTCCAACTTACCATTAATGCTTTAGGAATTTGTAAAAAAGAATTATGTTAGTAAACTTCACATTTAAGTGGTTACCAGCTAATTTGTATACATATTTAATTATTAATTTTGACTTACTAGTGATAAAGGTAATTGCACATTTTAATGTTAAACATTTTTCATGATTAATAATGATTTAATATATTTCATGTACTATTAAATTCATACATTATTACCACTCCACAGCTTTTGAAAATCAAGTTTGGCCTGGGATAATATAAGGAAAAGATAGAAAGGCAGGAATAAGTAAAATAGTCCATTAAAATGAGAGAGAAAAAGCTGAATTTGGAATAAAACAGTATGAAAGAACAAAAAAGGCTTAAAATATATAGATGCAATATGGATATATAATACAATGTGATATTTTATATATAATCTGAAAAGGGGAAAAGAATAGAGGATTGAGAGAAAATATTGAAAAAAGATTTTATACCCTGAAGAAAATACTTATTAAAATACTTATTATACAAAAGAATTAATAATCACCAAAAACTAATGAAAAATATTTGTAAACTAAGTGACTATTCTGTAAGAACTTTAAATGTATCACCTCATTTAACTCTCAAAATAACCTTATGAAGTAGGGATTATAATTATCATTTTTTCCCCAGGTGATGAAATTGAGTCTTAAAGAGGATAACGGGCATTCCAATTACCACAGAGTGTATAAGAAATGACGGCAATTACGTTACCAAGATTTTGTTCCTAGAACTACTGATAGTAGTTATGTATTATTCCATAATAAATCATTCTAAAACTTACTGGCTTAAAATACAACCATTGTTTATTTTGCTCAGGCATCAAACTTTGGGCATTGATCAGCAAGAATGGCTCATCCCTGATCTGTGCAGCTTCATATGGGATCTTTCACTTGGGTGGAGATAATCCACTTCTAGGATGCCACATTCACAAAGCTGACAAGTTGGTACTGGTCGTCTATCAGAACTTCAGCTTGGTGCTGCTGGCGGGGCAGGGGGTGCTCTTAAGCACTCTTAAGTACTCTAATGGCCTTCAAGGAACTTAGAAAACAGTTTGCATGGGAAGGAGCGGCAGTGGAGAAGACTGTAGTAAGAGTGGTGGTTAGTGACAGTTATGACGTCAAAGCTGGATGTTTCAGGAAGAAGAGCAAGAGAATGGACTGTAAGCAGGAATATAAATAAGAAATGAAACAGCGATAAGTCCAAAATATATATATTCACCTCTAGGCTTAAATAAGAACAAACACACAAAAACATCCTCAAATATATTATGTTTCTTGTAAATCTCTAGACAATCAAATGAGTGTCGAAGAACAGAACTACAATATTCATCAAAGTCTGTTTTATAATTAGGGAATTTTTAATTACAAAAAGCATAGATAACAATGACATCCCTAGTGACATCAGTTATCCATAACAATTTGTTGATCTGTGAGGAAATCATATTTTAATCGATGTTTAGTTTGTTTCCAGGTACTAAGGCATACATAGCTGCTTGTGTTTCTTTTTCTTCCTGTCTCCTCTTTTGTGGCTAGACTGGTGAAACGTGTACATTTTTTTGCGCATTTCTGAAGGTTAAAATGCTCAGAAAACAAACCTTTTTCAAATTAGTTGGTTTCCTTTCTTAAAGCGAATCTAAGCCACAAAACATATCTTTCCTTTCTTCACTGTGTCTGCAAGACCTCTTCACTGTGTCCTCAAGACTTAGAACACGCCTGTTTTATAGTAGGTGTTCAGTTAATGTCTGTTGAATGACTAATTCAAATTAATAAAATATCACACATGGACAAATTGCAAAAGCTGTTGGTTTACCCTCAAACCTACCCAATGTGATCTGAAGGGTAGGATTAATTCATGCACAGTACACTAGTCAATCAAATTGGAGTGGCATCCCAGAGTTAGAGAAATATGAAGGTGAATTGCTCACTCCCTACAAGGTGTATTCAGTAGAGGTGATTTAGTAGAAGGTGCCGGGTTTCAGCTCAGAGAGTGTTTTTCACTTCTCTGGAGAGAATAAAAAGAAATGAATTTTAAGTTGGTTATGAAGGATTTATAGACTTCACATTTGAGCCTCTTGGCACAAGGTAGGATTTATGGAGAAAGTGGGAAAGTTTTCATTTTTATAAAGGTGTACTAGATGATGGATTCCTTACTATTGATAACATCCCTGGAGAGACACTTGGGGTCTTCCTCCAAAAACATTTGCCCCAGAACCATTCCAACCCAAAAGACTTAGTACTGGAATAAACACCCCTGGACTTTTGAATGAAAAGATTATTATTCTCTGCACATTGGACGAAGCTTAGTCAGTAGGAGTCAGAAGGAAATGGAGCTGAAGAATTCCAAAAACCAGAAAATAGACATTAAAGTAGACATAACCAGGAGGGATAAGGTTGACATTTTTCTGAGAATAAATTAAATGAGATACAGAATCATTAGTATCCAAAGTTGTAAGCTGAGAAGGTATTTAAGCCAAAGACTAAACAATGATGAAGAGTATGGATGAATTTTAAAGAGAGAGTTTTGTCAAATTTTGGAACTAGAGTATTATATTGCTGATGGCTAATATTTTTGAGCACTGACTATATGCCATGTGTAGTAAGCATTTTATAGACAGTCTTTATAAATCTTACAACAACCCAGTGGAGTGAGCATCATTGGGTCTTTTGACTTTGAAAAGGAAAATACAGTATTATTATCTGTATTCGCTTCTGCGAATGTCAGCGGAGAAGCCTCCTTATGGCACAGATCTGATCATTCCCACAGTTTTTACTTCACGCTGGCAGTAGGTTACTCAGTTTCAGGGTTGTCCAATCAGCTTGAAGCCCAGTACACATAGCCAATAACCAATTTTGTTACCTAAACCCAACAAACTCGATGAAGTGCTCCGGATGTTCTTAGCTCAAGCATCTGATGCTTAAGACAAAGAAGAGGCTCTGCATTTTACCACACCTGTGTTACTTGCTACATTTATTTATTTCATATGGTAGTTTGGTTAAACCCACTGAATTTTGATATAGGCGTACCACTGAATTTTGATATAGGCCTATGTACAGACATCACTAATTATGACATAATACAAATGTAATGGTGATAATTTATTCATGAGCTAGTAAAAAGAAGTGGTTATGGATTGGTAAGAGCTCCAAAAGAAAAGCACTTTATTCAAATACTATTTGCCATGTCAAGTAACACATTTGTTAACTGGTTGCTACTGAAAATACAGTTTCGGAACATTATAAACACAGTAGCTCTAGAGAGCTTCTAATCCACTGGGCTGTCACATCGTGTTCCCACCAACACTGACAGGGCCTTTGAAAGACCTGGTGAGACAGAGGCCCGGACTCCTGGGCCCCTAACCTACTTCAGTCCGATCAACGAGACTTTATTTTTTATATATATTTATTTGACATATTGGTCCTTAGTTTCTCCTTGAATACTAAGAATTCTAAGGCTAACTACTAATAGTCCAACTTCTTCATTTTACATAAGTAAAGAGAGGGTACAGAAAATAAGTTCTATTCACAAGGTTAAACAGTGCAGAAAGGGAAAACAGATTAAACACATTTCTCCTACTTCCCTATTTAGCACTCTGCTCTGTATAACGTTGCCTCCTTAATGTTAAAACATCAAATATCCCTGCTATAGACCCAGATGAGTGTGGTCAATCCAAACTGGTGGCAAGTCAGAATCAGAGTATTTTAGAAAGAAATGCAGTTTTGTTGCCAGCTTAAGTATCAATTAGGAATTACACTAGCAAAGATATGCTTAGGTATATACATTAGGGTAATAATTTAATGCATATTAAAATTTTAGATGTAAATTAATGGGATATGCTCAAGCCACACAGGAGAATCAGTTCAATTGTGTTGCAATCATTGACATGAATACATGTAAACTACCTATCTCATGATTATAAAACATAAATTATGAAATGTTTTTACTTAATATACTTAAATTTATTTTTATAAACAAATGCTTTTTAATTTGCTTAGTAATATGTTTTACAAAGGTAGCACAAAGATAAACTTTATTCTGGTTCCTGCCAAATAAACACAAATTCTAAATTTATAGTGCGTGAGTAAAGGCATTTTGTTGTTTCCAAGAATATTTCCTACTGACCTCCATTCACATTCATGGTGTGTGCATGGCAAATTTGTCACATTATGCATTTAACCCAGGACATAAGTTTAAAATCTGAGAGTATCAAAGTGAGTAAAAATTTTCGTAAAGAATGGAAGATTTGAAGGATGCTCTGAGTGGAGAAGAGAAATGGCTTGAAAGCTGCTTTGGGTATGCTGACAAAAAATAAAAGATAGAATGCCAAGTGCATCCATTATCGATTGTTGGGTAGCAAATTGCTCTAAAATTTAGCAGCTTGAAGCAACAAACATTCATTATCTCAGTTTCTGAGACTCAGGAGTCAGGGAGTGGCTTAGCTGCGTACCTCTGGCTCAGGACCTCTCATGAGAGTTAGCCCCAAAAGAAGCCAGGGACGCGTCACTGAAGGAGCACTGGAGGACCCACTTGCAGCCTCTCATATGCCTGCTGGCAGGAGGCTTGGGTGCCTTTCCCCAGGGCAGCTCACACATAGCAGCTGCTCTTCCACCCCAATCCCAGGAAGGTCTTATTTTTTAATGTTCAGTGATGAGAGAGAGGGAGTAGATGTATTTTTACCACGTATTTTTTGGTAACACAGACCAACCCTGGCACCTGGGAAGTGTGATCATTAGGAGGTGGATCGCCAGAACTGGCTACCACACCAGGGGAAGAGTTAATATGCTGACACATCCAGTTTTGCTCACCTGACAGATGTGCCAGGCTGGGGTTATACTGGAAGAAGGAATTAAAACAAGCTAGATGCTATGTGCTGAACTGTGTCTCCCCTCACACATCTTGCCCAATTCACGTTGGAGCCCTCACTCCCAATGTGATGGTATTTGGAGAAGGAGCCTTTGGGAGGCAATTAACTTAGATGAGGTCATGAAGGTGAGGTCCTTATGATGGGATTAGTCATGAGACCTTATGGGAGGGGACCAGAGAGTTTCCTCTCTCTCCACCCCAGAAGACACAGTGAGAAAATGGCCACCTGCAAACCTAGGAGAGAGCTTTCACCAGGAGCAAAAATAACTGACACCTTGATCTTGGACTTCCTAGTCTCCAGAAAGGGGAGAAATTAGTATCTGTTGTTTAAGCCACCCGGTGTGTGGTATTTTTTCTGGCAGCCCAAGCTAAGACATGAAGTAATAAATAAAGTCCTAAATGTGAAGACAGAATGGCTAAGGCATTGAAGAGCTTCCGAGGGTTGAAATTAGACAAACCTGAGTTCAGTCTCAGCTCTACCATTTACAGTAGAGATATTAAGGACTCCGAGCTCTAGTTTCTTCATTATAAAATTGAGATTATCAATGCATGCTTTAGAGGTGGCAATGATTAAATGAGATGATGTGCACATCAGGATCCCTAACATATAGTTAAGAACAAACATTAAGGGCCAACCAGGAAGAGGAATACTCTCTTTATATTGGTCTACAGTAATCTAATATGTTAACTACAGAAAGAATGTGCATTTAAATTATGTCTCTCTTCAGAGCAACCTCTGTGAAAATAGTCATGCACAGCTATCAGATACCTAATATGACAGCAATTGCACTGAAAGAATTTTGTAATCTTCTGAATACTCCTTAGGCTCCATGAATAGCTTTCTTTTGTCAAAAGAAAATTTGTAACTCTTCTGAAGAACTGGAAGATCTATTTCAATGAATGCTCTGTCTGCATTCTCACTTCATGATTGTATTTTTAATAAAGCCCTATTTCCATTTAATAAATTGATTATTTTATGTTTTCAACTACCAGGAGTCAATTAAAATTTCACTGGAAAATGACTAAGAAATAGTTTCCTTCTGAGTTGAAGTGTAGTTTTCTCTCTTTCAGAAAATTGTTGGGTGATGGAGTGAGGAGAGGAAAATAAATAGGAGCCTGAATGTAACTTTTCTCTCTTAAACTGAAGTTTACGACTCAGAAAAAATCTCTCTCTCTCTAATTCCTTATATGTTTCAGAGTGGCTATCCTGCAACCCTGACAAAATCAAATTTCGGATAAGGAAAATATGTCATTACTGGGGAAACGTGGAGCACCAAATGGTATCTTAGCCTTTAAATACACAAAATAATCTAATGTTTTCTAGTAAGTGTTTTCTTCCAGGAAAAGAAAAAAAAATGCAGTACAATGATAAAATGAGAAACATTGTAAATTAATATGTCATCTTCTGTCTTTTTTAGAGGGAAATGAATCAAGTTCAAATTGCTCTTTTATTTAAACAGAGTTCCGCTTGACTTCCAGAAGTTATTCCATAAACCCTGCATGACTAGATAAGTAGAGCAAGAATGACCAAATGGCTCATAGAGACATGGAAGATCCTCTCCAGGGTTAAAAGAAGATGATCCGTTAACCAACAGGATATTATTTTTACAAATGGAGCCTAAACATTTTAAAATGGATTCCTAATGATTTCATTTGATATAAATGCAAGTACACAGACTACTTTAACATAGACAGACTTCCCAGAAGTAGTGATATTAAAGGAGATTGAAGGGAAGGCAAAAAGAAAAATAAAACATAAACACACAATATCATTAGACATACTGACAAAGCATCAGCTTCAACTTGGAATATGTGTTGAGAATTTTTCAAATAATGAAGATAGAAACATAAATCAAAGAGCTCAAGCATCACTGAAGATCTGAGACTGCCAGAAATCAAACATCTGTCTCGGTTTCTCATCACTGAACATGATACTTGAGGAAAGCAAACTTACTCTCAATTATTCCTTGTACAGTAACAAGTTCAATTAGAATGGAGACCTCCCAGGGCAGGATAATAATATCTACAACAGTGCCTGGCACCGAGCAGACAATCAATAAATATTTGTTGATTAACATAAGATCAAAGCTACCCAAATTCTCTCTCCTTAGGATAAGATAAGATCATTTAAAAAGTTTTATCTATATAAGATCTTAGCCACTCCCACCTTCATGACCAAAGAAACTGAGGCCCCTCTTCCACCTGAAATGCTAAGGAAGATGTCACACGTTTCAAATCAGTCTGACCTACTTACATAGGCCACTGTGCTTCCTTGCTCTACCCAGGGGGAAAGTAGCTGCTGCTCCGTCTCCAGACCTCACTAGTTGAGGTCAGACTCACTGCTGTGTGTGGCTCTGCCCCGCTGCCCGGAGCCTTCATCACGCACGGCCAACCTCTGCACTGCTCTGGACTCTGCTGCTCTGCCCCGACCGCTAGCTTGTTGTCAACTGACTTAGACATGTGCTCACCCTCCTGCAGCTAAGTGCCTGGTGCCATAGCTTTTTCTGTAAACTAGGAAAATAGGACTCCGTCCTCTGCGTTCTGCCCTGGAAGGGGTTCTCACAGCATAGGCTGCTGGGTCTCAATTAGTTCTCCACTTTACAGAGAATAAAACCTCAAATCTTCCCATAGTTTGCAAGACCCTTTTTGATCTGGTTAGCCCTGGGTATCTTTCCAACATCATTTTTGTACTCCTCTCTCACGCCACTCCGGCCACACAAGTCAGCTGTCCCTTCCTCCTGGACTACTCGCCTTTAAATAGATCTGCTTGACCCAGGTCACTGTATTCTGTCCGCTTGCTTTAGATTTCTTAATAGGATTTGTGCTGCCTGGGATTATCTTTTATAGCTCTTTATTTTGTTTATTTTCTATTTTCCCAAATAGAAAAACTGAAGGCAAGAATGTGTTTTATTGTCAATATATTTTCCCATTTGATCAGCAGATATAAAAATCATCACTCAATAAATAAATAGGTAGGTAGGTAGATAAGCAGCTAGCTAGATAAATGATAGCTAAATGCTACTAATGCATCCTAATCTCATACAAATAAGTGGATGCAAACTGGTCCTGTGGTGCAGTGGGAAGGGCTTTCATATCTAATTGCATACACAATGCTATTCCAAATCTTTTTCAACCCAGCCCGGACACTACATACTTAAAACTGAAAAATATCTCTAGTGATAAATTTTAAGATGCTGGATATGTTCTTGATTGTATCACTAACATAAAGCTGATGTGGAAAAATTCCCTTTCTCCCATTTTCCCCAGGTACCTTTTACATTGATTGATTTATTTTCCCTTTTGTAAATGGAGGAGCAAGGAGGAATTCTGTTAGGACCTGGTCTGAAAGAAGGGACCAGTACATGTAGGGACAAAGCATATATTACTGGTTTCAACCCTATGAACTAAATGACTAATCTAGAAAGTTGGAAGCTGATGGCCTCCTAGATCTAAATCATGCTTACTGGTGTTTTCTTCTTGGGGACACATTATTTTTAAAAAATAATAATTATGTAAAATGATATATAAGCGTATATAATTAAATGACATACTTTTACAATATGTATATACACTTGTGTGTGTGTGTGTGTGTGTGTGTGTGTATATATATATATATATATATATATATATATATATATATAAAATTGTACTTTTAGACACACCTCAGAGATATTACAAGTTTGGTTTGCAACCACTGAAATAAATCCAGTATTGCATTAAAACATATCACTGGGATGTTTTGGTTTCTCAGTGCATAAAAAAAATTATGTTTACAATATATTATAGTCTATTAAGTGTGCAATAGCATTATGTCTATAAAAGGTACATACCTTGATTAAAAATACTTTATAGCTAAAAAATGCTAACCATCATCTGAGCCTTCAGTGAGTTGTAATCTTTTTGCAATAGTAACATCAAAAATCACTGATCGTTATTGCCATAAAAATACAATAATAATAATAATGTTTGAAATATTGCAAGAATTACCAAAATATGACACAGAGACAAAGTGAGCAAATGCTGTTGGAAAAATGGAGCTGCTCGATGCAGGGTTGCCACAACCTTCAATTTGTAAAAAACACAATTGAAATCTGCAAAATGTAACCAGTTGAAGAAAAATAAAATGAGGTATGTCGTGTGTGTGTGTCTGTGTGTATAGTAGTTGCTATATCTAAAAATTATGATTTCCCATAAAAATGCCAGCTTTCCTTGCTAGTTCTGGGCAACACTGGGTATATATAAACTTCCACGTGATAATTATCAGCTGAAACTGAGGAGCAGCTGTGTCCCTTAGATAGGATAAGCTTTGCCTAGTTCACTAGAGGCAAGGCTTGTTTTTTTTCTTATACTTGGTCTAATTCATACATCTTTATTACTGGATTGGCTCATGTAGGTATTTAAATTCGAAGTCAGTTTGGTTAGACCAGACCATGTTTGGGTAATACCTTTTGATGGAATTGATTGCATTTTCTTTTTTATTTATTTTTCAAACACTAGATTAATCTGATAGCCTCAAGTTGTCATGTGATTATTAAAGAATTTTCCATGTGCAGTCTAATTTATACATTAAATGGTATTTTTAGAGAACAAAGATTTCAGGTTATTTTTGTTGACTTTTTGACTCTTATAATAATAGCAAATTTTTGGTTTCAAAAGTTGATGAAAAATTTCTCATTCCTGTCATGTTGTATGGAATATTATGAAATACATTAAATTACTATTTTATAGTCAATATTTTTTGGATCACATTGTATATTTGTCAATACTATATTACAAAGAAGTATAGCATAGGACACTAGATTGAGCTGACACTCAACATTAATTCCATAGTCAAGATTATTTCTTAGGATAAATTTCAAATACCTTCCTCACTTCTCTTGCCATTGAACTCGCATCAAATTCCTGGGAAATAAGTGAAAAACTGAGCTATTTAAAGGCTTTGATTAGTTGTGTTTTATTAATATTAATGAAATGGGTTATGTGTGTCTGGTTGATTGGTTGCTTATTTTGTATCCCTTTTCTCAAGTTTGCTCTGGATCCTCTAAAGAAATATAATTTCACAAATGAGAGATTCATAGAGAGAAGATGAGTTAACTTATGATCAATTAACTCTTTTATCTCTAAATGAAGAGATAAGCATTTTTAAGAAACTGTGAGTTCAATTTACCATAACTTGGCTGCAATGGAAATAATCAGCAATTAAATGAGCAGATGCATCACGATTATATTAGGGATGGCTTTATTTTTGGTGAAGTCAAATGTGAAATATGCAGCTTCTGACTGTCTTGCTGTAAATTAAACAATAAGTAATCTTTTGCTCTGATTGTGCTCCAAGTGGAAACTGGCAAATGACTAATTTAATCCAGGAGAATATTTTTGTCATAATTTAAAAGATTTTTCTTATTACAAGTAATAAAGAAAAATAGAACAAATAAGACAAGATGTTAGTGGTTTATGGAAGCAGAGCCACATTACTTCTAAGTTTCTCAATTAAGGAATTCATCAGAGTGCTCTGTCAAAATGAGTGATACAAATTTATGAACTAAATTCGGCTACACAGTAAGAGATGTACTACAAAGAAAAACACTGCAAAGGAAAGAGCCTTTGTTTCCTGTTTACATAATTGAGAAGAATAAGTGTAAAAACAATGAGATCTCTTGTTCAATTTGCATAATTTCATTCTCTTTGCTACACTCTTCCTAGGTTTTTACAATATGTAAGTGTGCTTTAATGCTTTCTTAATACTTAAATACTCTGTGAAGTGATCAAGTGAGTTATTTGAGAAAAGTAGTTATTGAAAGGCAAAGTTAATTACTGATGTGTCACAATGTCCTTAATTTATCTTACATACAAATGATTTTATAAATGAATCTAAATTAGTTTTAAAAGCATAATTTCAGGAATAAAAATAGATAACCAGTGAGCATTCACATTTCAAAGAGATAATTAGGTTTCTTCTGGTCAGAAAATAATTATCTATAGAATTATAAGATCTTAGAATTGGATGCCCAAAATTACATTAAATATTTTTTCTTGTAAAAATATTGTCGGTACCCTCCTACACTGTTGGTGGGAATGTAAGTTGGTGCAGTCACTATGGAGAACAGTATGGAGGCTCCTTAAAAAAACTAAAAAATAAAATTACCATAGGATCCAGCAATCCCACTCTTGGGCATATATCTGGAGGAAACTAATTTGAAAAGATACATGCACCTCAATGTTCATAGTAGGACTATTTTCAATAGTTGAGTCATGAAAGCAACCTAAATGACTATCAACAGATAAATGGATAAAGGAGATGTGGTATATATATATATTGGAATATTACTCAGCCATAAAAAAGAAGGAAATAATGTCATTTACAGCAACATGGATGGACCTAGAGACTATCACACTAAGTGAAGTAAGTCAGACAAAAATAAATAGCATATGATATCACTTATATGTGGACTCTAAAAAAATAAGGAACTTATGTACAAAACAGAAATTGACTCACAGACATAGAAAACCAACTAATGCTTACTAAAGGGGGAAGTGGGGAGAAGGATAAATTTGGAATATGGGATTAGCAAATATAAACTACTATATATGAAATAGATAAACAATAAGGACCTACTGTATAGCACAAGGAACTATATCCAATATCTTGTAATAATCTATAGTTGAAGAGAATCTGAAAAGCAATATATATTGTGTGTGTCTGTGTGTATAACTGAATCACTCTGCTGTACACCTGAAACATTCTAAATCAACTATACTTCAATAAAATTTTTTCTAAAAATACTGTCAGTTATGATCTTTAATTTATTTAACATGGGCAGTATCTTAATTATTGACATATATTGAAATTACAGCCACAAAAATTTTATGTATTTTTCACATCTTTGACTGAGCCGTGTCTGATTCTTGTACTTGTCCTTTTCCTTTTTTTTCTGATTCTTATTATAAGACCTTATGTCCCCAACACCTTGTCTCCCAATTTATGGTCCTATGTTGCTGCAAGCAGAACAAGTTTGGACTCAGTATCAAAAAGATCTTTAAAAGGTAAAGGGGCAATGTAAACTATGACATTGCAATTAATTGGCTCTTTATTCATCACTGAATATAGATGATTTGCTGAGCATGGCTGTGAATGGATGTCGCAAAACTGATAGATGCATAAAGAACCAAACAATAATAATACCTGACTGTATATACTAAATATTAGATATCTGGTAGAAGTTAGAACTCTTGTAATAGGTTAGTTGGTAGAAATATACTCATAAACACATCATTTACTTACTAGATGAGAAATAGAAGATCTTAATAAGAATATAACTCAGCAAATGAAACAAGCTATCTTAAACAATAGCTGGTTATGATAAAGAGTATAAGTTTTCTTTCTTTTGGGAGAAACAGAGCCGGCTTCAGAGACATCTAGTGAAAATGGCAGATGGCCTCAATGGTGGAAACACAGCTGAAAGGAGAAAAGGCAATCTACTTTTACTGCATCAGCTATTTGGTTCCTATCTCCTGGTTCTATTCTTTTATTTATTTTATGTAAAATAGTTAGCTTATCCTCTTTATTTCTCTTTCAAATTTTGTGGTCACTTAATTCCTATAGAGCACTAAACCACTATAATTTGTTCACACAATGCATTATGATACAAATTAAATGATAAAATACATTAGAACACAACAGAACATGTCATTCTCATAAGTTTTCATATATATACTGCATCAAGATCTATCATTTATAAGGTTTTCATGTTTATATATTTCATTGTATAAAAATTAATACATAGAATCTTTTTCATACATTTCTAAAGAGCTATTTTTTTAAGTTATAATCTCCCGGTAAAATAATTAGAAAAAATTATAGACAAACTACAACATCAATGAGTGCAAAGGAAACTACCCTCAGGGGAATGATTTCCATAATTGTTATAGAATAATACCAACTTAAATTTGATTTACTCATTATATACCTATGCTAAATTTCTTTTTTTTTCTTTTCCCTTAAGAATTGTTGATCCAGTGAAAGCAAAATTACATAAGTGCTAAACAAAATGTAATCATTTAATGGAGCACTAATGCTTTAGTTTTAGCTTGGGAGTAGTGGGGAGTTAGTAATGGGTTCCACCTGAAATGGTATTTTTCCCATTTTATAATTCTATTTAACTAAATATCTTTTTAAAAACATGAAACAATAGCTGACATCAGAACAAGCACATTTAAAAGATCATCTAAAGGACAAAAACATAGTTTATGGCAAATTGAAATAGTCAAATTAATTATGTTTTCATTTTAATACAACTGAAATTAAAGAATTTTTTTTTTTACTGGAAGGCCTTTCCAAACTTAAAAGAATCAGGATCTCAGATTACCACATCGATCACAATGGCAAAGGCTAGTACAAGATGCTCTGTGCATATACATCAATTGCTTTGGTGGACATTATAAGTAGATATTGTAATTAATATTTATCTCTATCTTTAGAATAGATTCAGAGAAAAATTTTTGACTTCATGATATGCTCTAGAAAATGCTATTGCAGTATAGAGAACATAGGATGGTTCACTGTTATACATACTTGTATAAATTAAAAAGATGTGGTGGCAAATTCTCATATTTTCCTATGTGATTTTTCATCATTATCAAACTTATACAATTAGAATAAATGGTTACCATCCACAGATGGCTGTGCTCACAACTCTATGCATGCAGTATGAGACAGCAGATTGTACAGCAGAGCCAAGTGTTAAGTAACTCTTGCTTAAGTGGAGCCGTGTTTCCGAGGCACCTAGCTGGTTAATACTAGAACAGTATTTAAATGTGGTCACATTGTACCCATCACTATATTCTCAAAGCACAGGGAAGCCTGGTCAATGATTTCAGTACATATTCTTCATATCTTATGATAAATTGTCTATGCTCTTTATATATACATATATATATGTAATAACTGAAATAAACTAAAGATTCACAAGTCAAATTAAATTTTTCATAGGGATTACTCATTTCTAGAATATATTGCATCTTTAAAAACAACAAAATATTTCTCAAAAATAATAGAGTATATAATGGGACTATGAAAATGTTCATGCTAACATTCAGAAAACATTTCCTCTATTGTTTTTTTATATCCCTCACTTATCCCATAGCTTTCTTCATGTCATGTGAAACCCAAGTAAATGAGAAATTCAGAATAAATGCAAAGTTAAAACTTCTTTCCTTTGCCAAATTATTTTTATATTTATGACAGTAGGAAAAGGAGAAACTTTAAAAACCAAGATACACATACAAAATACAATGAGTTTTTCAAATATTTCCACATATATTCCAAGTTCTTCCACTGGTGCAATCAATTTATAGTCGTTTTCTGTGAACATTAATTGACAATTAATAATGGATGAAGCTCTTTGGGGCCCATGAAATAAAATGCTATGGTAGGTTCAGAATTAATTCAAGGGAAAAAAATGGATTTCATCACCAGTTCCCATACTATCTGCTTCTGGCTTTATGTAAACCTAGTAAGAATTCTCTGGGTCAGACTACTTATCTGCAAAATGGGAATGAATATGCTTTCTTTTGGTTCAGAATAAGTGAGATACTGTGGTACATATATCTTTACATTACCTCTGTGAAAGTCTCCACAGTATTCATATGAAAAAAAAATATATATATATGGAAATGGAGAACAAAGTCTAGTAAATTAGTCTTCTTGGAGAAAATATTGAACTATATGATACTTTATTTCTTTTCCAATTTTAGTAGATACCACTTGTTAGATAAAGTTATTTCATGAATGGTGCTTCTTCTAGCCTTTGATTACTCAAAATTTAAGAGCTAGTCTATGTGAGAAAAAAATTGGAGGAACTTCATGAATTGGTCCTATTATTGCCGAAGCTACTTAATACAGCTGCAGATAATATATAATTTAAATAATATCCTTTGTCATTCTCTATTATGGAACTATAATTCAGGTTAAAGTTTTTCTGAAATGCACATTTCATTTGAAAACACAATAGCAGATTAGAATTCATTTCCGTATGTTCGTTCCCATAAAAAAGAATACACATCTGAGAAGGAAGAAGTCAGCATGTGAATTGTTTCACCTTTGTGATGAGGTTGTGTTTCTATCCAATAGAGAACAGTCACCAGGCTAGCTTTCCTAATAGACAGAAACAGGATGGCGAAGGAGAATCACAGCACTCAGCAGTCTGCTGACCTACTTTGTTATTATAACTCATAGGAGCTATGAATGCACTTTTTTAAAAAAACAGAGCTACAATAGTGACTTGTCAGCAAATTTAGTTACCTTTTGTTAAGACTTAAGGCAACACATTCTACTTAGAAAAAAATCAATAATATATAATACAATTTCTAATTTATAGAATTCAAATCTAAAATACATTGCTATTTTATAATAACCTACAGTGAAAAAGAATATGAAAGGAATATATATATATATGTATAACTGAAACACTATGCTATAAACCAGAAATTAACACATTGTAAACCAACTACATGTCAATTAAAAAAAAAATCACTTAAAAAATAAAGTACATTGCTAGACTTCAAGAGAGGAGAAATATACATTTTAATTCAGTTTTTTTAGCTTCATTTCTTATTTATATTATCTTAGTTGTAATATTTCAGTCAATAATTATCTAATTAATTTATGGGTTTTTGTAAAACAAAAAGTGAATCTATTTTATCTTCATGCATTTGCTAAAATATCAACAGGAAGTAATATAATCACTCAAGGTTTCAATGTTCTATTTGTATATGGGGACTTAGATATGAATAACATGTATTCCTTTTTTTCCAAATCATTCGCTGAGAATCAGTAAACAGCCCTTTTTACTCTAGCCCCACAGCATGCACTTATTTTGATTATTACAGTTTTTGAGCTAGAAGTGACCAAAGTGTCTCAATCCCTCCTCTTTGTTGAAGGTTCTTGATCCAAAACCAGTTGACAGCAGTGGAAATACATATCTCCCTATTTTGTGTCTCCCCATGCTTTAGTTTATATCCTCTATGGATTTTATCTCAGTCCATACAAGGCTGCCACTAGCACACTGTCATTAGAAGAAAGTAGCACTCTCTGGATGGCTAAATTAGGGGGGAAATATTGTAGGAAGTTCAAGTGAACATGGCTTGGCAAGCAGAAAGAGGACAGTATTTCACTAACTTGCTCTTTGAGCAAGGCACACAGTTCAGAGGCCTCAATTTATATTAATGACTTTCGAACATAATTTTCTATTCATATAGATTAGAAAATCTAATTAATCTTTGCACAGTTTTCAGTACTAGGAAGCAGTGCTATGAATGAAAGCACATTAGAGTGTAAGTACTACGAGGACAGGGGCTTCACGTCATTCTCTACTGTGTGTTCAGTGCTGATGACAATGCCTGGCACAAAGCAAGTATTCAGTAAGACTACCTAAGGGAAAGAGTAAACAGCATACCCTCATTTCATAGCTGACGTACAGGAAAGTTTGGTGATTTGCCTAAAATCACAGAGGTAGCAGTGGTAGAGGGAATTCTGGAATGAATCCCTGTAAATTCAATTCTGCTAGTTTTTTTCTCTCCCTAGTCTGCAGCCTCGGTGAGCCAGGAAAAACTATATTACATGTTATGGGTTACGTATTAAAATACATGCCTCTGGAGAGGAAAAGAGAACTAACTGGGAGGTTGCATACCAGCTTTTCAATGCTTAGGCTTACAAGTGAAATATGATACTGTCAACTCAGAGCCCACCGATATCACTATCATAGGGCCCCATCCAACTGGAAGAAAGCTGGAAAATGTGCATAGTGTGGGGCCTCTTGGTTATTAGTAAGTGTCCTTGATACGCTGTCTCAAATGAAAATAAAATGACAATCATTTAGATTTTCCAACCAAATCTCTTATTTTCTCCACATAGTTTTTATTAATTAGACCCTTCTGGATATTTTATATTTCTTTTTTTCCTCCAATAGTCTTAGTATTGTTCATATATCCCAAATTTTTTTCTGAAAAATATTGTTATTTATACAGAAATAAAAAGCATTAGAAGCTCACTGATTTGGATTCATGAGTTTTGAGGATGCTATATTGCCCAGAAATTGCTCAAGTGATTACTAATCTTTGAAGAAATAATTTGATGTACAAATTATTGTAACAAAAAGTATCCAAGGAACAACACTGAAAATGCACAACAGAATAACTTCTTTACATTTAATTTGCAAATACCGTTGTTAATTACCCATTCAGTTATAAACAATTAGTATTTATTTAGCAATATATGCAAGATTGGCATAGGACCCGTGGGGTACACAGATACTTCTAAGACATATTGTCTGCCCTCTAGAATGGCATTTCTCAAGATGAAATAATGCATAGACTCCTTCAAATAACAAAAAAATAAATCATTGTAAGGAATGATCTTTGAGTTGGCTTAAATCATTTTGATGATGATATAACTCAAATAAATATAAGAATAAAACTAGATATAACTCAAATAAATACAAGAATAAAACTAGGTATGTCTCTTATCCTTATAGTCCTTGTAAAGTTAAAACAGACATAAATTTACAAATCAAATGTTAACAAAATAATAAGTTAATAAATACATCTTAATGTAAATTGATTGTGATGGATGATGTATTTTTGCTGAAACCAAATATTTACATACAAGGTGAATATAGCACTGATTATCACAATACTAGTTTTTCTAGAGTATGTAATTTAACACATAAATTGTATACTATGTAATGAGTGACTTAGTTTTCAAATCTATTTCTCCATTTTGCCTATGGTGAAAATTATTTTTAAATTTTATTTTTTAAATTGTTTCATTAATTTTCATATCACTTCATTTCAGAACATTAAAGCTATTTTTTTCTTTAATTAATTTTGGGGGGGAGATAATTAGGCTTATTTATATATTTATGTATTTATAATGGAGGAACTGGGGATTGAACCCAGGACCTGAAGCATGCTAAGCATGCATGCTACCACTGAGCTATACCCTCCCCTTGTACAACATTTAACAGGATGTCGTTTAGCCTTCATTTGGTATAAATGGATCACTTACTTATTAAGCTTACAGGCCAGAATTATTTTATGTAACACCTCATGGCACAACACAATTCAACTACAAAATTAAATCCAGACTCTATATTTAGGGCAGATGATAACTAAATTCATAATATGCTTACCTTGAAACATTCAAACTATTGCCAACATGTACTCTTACATTTATAAGATTTCTGGGAGAAAAACCTGTGGGTTCCCTGAGGGTGAACCTGCAGACCTCAACTGGAGAAACATTGCTCTAGGAATGTACTATTTATCTGCAACACTTTCTTTATTCTGTACAGTCATTCTCTAAGTTACGTCAAAATTCATATGCAAGGTCAGCTGCATCATATTTTAGAATTTTCTTAGATTCCCAAATGAATATTTTATAATAATTTTATAATTTAAACCAAAAACCCATTGCCTCTAATCCATTTAATGATGGACTGTTGCAGTTTCAGTGTGTGTGCTAAACCTAAAACATAGTCAAAAAATATCCTAGGGGGAAGTAAAAAAAATATCATACGAATGAGAAGATTTTTGGAATTAATCTTATTAAACATTAATTATCTGGCAAATCCAAGATTTTCATTCAAATAGAATTCAATAATTCAAATATTTACTGAATGAAACAAAAGTAAATACTACAAATATGACACAAGATCAATCCCTGTTCAGGTTGCATTTTGCAAGTCAGTTATCTCTTACCTCACCAATTCAAGTAGCCCACCATGTTAGCAATTGACTTTTTAAAAAACAGCATTTAAAGAATTATTTTGGTAGAATTTATAAGGACTGGGAAGGAATTAGCTAAGAGGAATTTAACCTATTTCTATGGAATAAAATGCAGATTGGAAGCAATTAACATAAGAATAAATATATCAGACAAATTACCAGTTAGTGAGATAGTATAGTTATGGCATTTCTCATCATAGGGCATTGATGGGTAAATATAGATAAGGATATAAATACAAATGCACACATCGTTAAGGAGGATTTAAGTATACAGAGAGAAGGATATAGATACATATGCAAATGTGTTTAAGAAAGATTTAAAATATATATGGAGATAAAGTATAGATATAAATGCAAATATGGTTAAGGAGTATTCAAAATAATATTTAAGAGTACATGATATGGAAAGGCAGGAATGCACAAGGAATTGTCTGAACACTCTACCTAATCTTTATCTTAAGTCATTTAGTACCAATGTCAAATGTTAAAGAGTAATTGTCAACCCATACCCCAAAATGACGCGTATTATGTTCCGCGTCCACCCTGATCTGGCTTCTCCGTTTTTGCTTCCTAGTTTCATTTATTTTTCTACATCTGCTTCTCATATTAGTCTTGCCAGTTTTTAGTGTCAGAGGTCAAATCCTGATTTTCAAGTGACTTTATACTACAACTGGCATGCTGTGACTACAGGTTTCCTTTTTTGTACCTACTTTTCTTAACTGTTTTATTAATAATCTATGCAACATAAAGTATTCTAACATGGTTTAGAACAGAAATTAAGGAGTCAGATAGATACGCATTTTAATCTTGATTCTACAATCTGCATGTGTGACAATGAACAAATAGTTTAACCTCTAAAAGTTTCAGTTTTCTGAACTGCAAAACAGAAGAGAATAAAGCTTCTCATTCTTCTGAGGTGAGAACCAAACAAGATAGCATTTCTTGAAGCTCCGGGCTTAAGCATGATATGTAAATACAGGGTGCTTCTTGCTTATATTGGATTTTAACTTCTTCTTTACAACTCTCTTTGTATGTAAATACATTTTTCTCTGTTTTATTGTGAAGGATGGAAGGTTTTCGAGAACTCAATAGCTTTAGGATAGAAAATAGGATCTGCAAGGTCAGATGACACCATCAGATTCTCTATTGATTAAAAATGGTCTTTTTTATGGTCGTTATCTCCTTCCTATCACTAATATCCACAATACAGAAGAATTTCTGGTCTTTATAGTTAACTCTTTCCTATCCTCTACATTAAACATGGAAATAATATTCAATAAATATGAAAGAAAATAGGAGCCCATTTCGTAAGTAAAACTGCAGCCAAAAAGAAAAAAAAAAAAAGCCAAAACTGAACTGTAAATTCAGGAAAGGGTATTTTGTTCAACATTAGTATATAAAAAATGTTTGGCTATGTTAGCTCAAACACAAACACAGACACAAAAGAGCACATGCAGAGGCATTTAAAGAAAAATGAGCAAGACGTTAAAATTTTTCTTCATTAAATGCATTTCCCACTGTATGTATTAAGTATTATATTTCCCAACCTTATAATATTTGCAATTAAACAAGCAATTTATGCAATTACATGCAATTTATGGATACCTAAAAACAGTCCCTTTACTCTTCCAATAATGACAACTGCTATTTTTTGAAAGATACCTAGGGAAAATTTAAAATAATAATTACTTGCAAACTTAAATATTAGTCGGTGCCAATGATGAACCATCTTTTGGCAGCAATGTTAGTATTTTTTATACTATTCATTCAGTCAGTAGCCAGATTATAGAGCTATTTTTTCCTCACCCCCAAATATCTTAGTATTGTCTTTATGTATTGCATCTTCAATGATATGAAAAGTGGTAAATCTATAATCAAGGGAACTACACAGATTAGAAAAGTGAGTTCGAACAGAAAAGAGCTAGAAAAGAGATTAGAAAAGAAACTCCCTGGCTTGATTTTAGATACAGAAAGTCCCATATAGAACATTTCCCAAACTTTTGATAAGTGACTAGATTACAGCAAATTACTGTGTCTGGAACTCTTCTAGGCACTGGAGATAAAGGATAGAAAAAGACAAATTCTTTGACCTAGTGGAACTTACATTCCGGTGTGGGAGACACACAAAAATATAAACAACAGATTACGTGTGCACGCATGCCCACGTGCATGTACGTGTGTTGCTAAATTCTTTTAAGATGAAATATAAACAAATTGGGCGATGTATTAGGATGGTCAGGGAAGGCTTCTGTGAGGCAGTGACATTTAAGCAGGTATGAATGAAATGAAGGAGAGATCCAGGTGAATATCAGGTCTCGAAGAAAGGAGAGAAAGCAATAAAGAAGGAAGGAAGAAAGGGAGGGGAGAAGGAGGGAGGAAAATACATAGGCAAAAAGAGAGAAAAGGGAGAAAAAGACACTCTTCTTTACACGTGCAATAAACCCTCTGGCCTTCAAGTACAAAACCTGAGCTACAGTTATTGGGAGAAAAAAATGTATATTTCTAAGATGCCCATGTCATTGCTATAATAATAAGCTATGAAATTAATAAAAAAACAGTTTGGGAAAGAAGAGGGTATTCAATTTATGCCAAAGTTAAAATTTGTGAAAGTCTCACAAAATGTACTTTCTATCAAATGTCAAAGAGAAGAGAAGGCTATTCTAATATATAGCTAACTTAAGTAACATCTTATTAAATGTAATAATTAAAATGTAATACAAGAAGAAAATATGAAACATATATAAAAAGAGAACAAATATTTGTGAATATATATTAAAATATTCACTATTGTTTCAGTTCCTTTGTAAGTGTTGCACTATGTAGATCAAAACATACACTCTTAAAATTAAATGTGAATGTAAGTACATTTAACTGTGAAAATCAAATTTTTATTTCATAGACATTTTTATATTTACATATCTTTCAGGGCAAAGTTTAAAGGCTGCCTTTTCCATGGTATTTTCACTAGAAGGAAGTACTACCTGAAATATTGCATGTCAAATGCATCTCATTTGCATTTACACTGATGTATATGTGTCTGCATGTTTAACAACATCTAGAATTTCATGTCTTGAACATAGTAAATGCTAAGATCACGTTGAAAGAAAGAAGTCATTCTGAGCAGTAGGTAATTTTAAAAGAATGTTGTATATGATTATATGTGTGTGTTTGTATGTGTATCTTTGAAATAAAATATATCTCAAAATACACAGAGTAAGATATCTAAAAATAGATGCTGTAACATATACATCCCCAGGCATATTTCATGTAAATAAAATTTAGTTATAGAAAGAGAAAAATAACAGCTAATTTTATATCCATTGAAGCGAAGTTTTCTCTAACCATTTACGGAGGATAATTAGATCATTATAACATAAACATTTGAAACTTTTTGGGCAAAACATAGAAAACGCAATGTGAAATAGTATGAGTTACTTACAACCATGTTGTTAAGAGACACCCAGCAATCCGGTGGGAAGTCCTGCAGCAGTGGTACCAGGAACTGGAGACAGCCGTCCCAGTGACACAGCAGCAGCATCATGCCGATGAGGTTGAATATTCTCACCACAGCGCTGGCCAGGTCATATGTCATGTGGAAAATCTGTGGACCAAAATACAAAACCAATTCTTATAATCCATTTTTTAAAAGTCAGGAATACTACTAGTGTCAGTAGGCATTGACATTACGTAGTGCAAGTATTGATTTAATAAAAATACAGGAAGAACTTTGACAAATAGAAACAGAGATTACATGCCTTTATCCTCACATTGAAGTCTGGCTGGCACTCTGACTATTACAACCAACTGTGGGTTCTCCATAAGGAACAGAGGTAACATAAATACATTAAATCTGTGGGTCATATTTTAAAGAACAATTGGTTTTGCCAGTAGTTTTCATTTACTGTCCTTCCAAGCATTTTAGCAAAGGTACTTTAAAATAAGTTAACAAATTTGAGAAATGATAGGCACGCTCTTCTCTCTTCTCATCCCATGCTAATAGATTTGTTGAAGAGCCAAAAAAAAAAAAAAAAAGAACCAGAAAACAAATAAACCAAGGACCGAAAACTGTTAGCAAAAGTAATTAAATTGCAAAACATAAAGTTAGATTGTGAATCAACTGCAGTTAACTTTCTGCTATATGAGTAGCGGTACTTCTTTTATTGAATATACGGAACATGGATAGTGGCTTTTGAGATAAAAGTTCTCTGAATGGTAAAAAAAACAATTGTGCAACACGTTTTTAAAAGTTAAAATTGTTATCTCCATTGTATTATCTGTCTGGTACAGGTTTCCCTTTCCTGTGAAACTTTCTTATTTGTATTTTCACAAAATCCATTATGATAGGTGAGATTATTTACAAAGCACAAACATTATGACAAATGAACATCCTCCATCAGAATTTTAGAAGTGGAACTTATATCTATAACTTCTCATTCAGAATCTGAATCTTTTCTCTAGCATCTCCTGCTAATTCATCATTTATCATTTATCATTCTCCTGCTAATCTAACTGCTAATACAGTTTCTGTTTATATTTCACCTCATCTAGAATAACAAAACCCACTTAGGAGCAGACCTATATTCTAGAATAAAATTTTTAATTGTTGAAGGACTACTGAGTTAATAAATAAAAGTAACAAATATGCATGAATATACAAAGATACAGCATTTTGAGATACTAAGAATCACATTTTGTATAATTGACCAAAAGAATGGTCTACTTTTGAAGTAATGAGGACACCATGCATTGAGAAATTATCTGAGAAATAGGAAGAAACCCACAAATTTTGATTTAGAAACTATATCTTAGTAAGAAAACTTCTGTAGTCCTTAAGAAATGTGTACTGAAGTATATAGAGGTTAACATGACAGCACAGCTGGGGTTTTGCTTTTATAAAATCACCAAATCTGTCTTTAATTAAATGTTTTTTTCACTTTGATATATTTCTATTCGCCATTAATTCTTTCTTTAAACAATCTTTCTTTTTGACATAGTAATTATAGTGAGCAAAAAAATCTGTCTTTGCGGGAATATATACATACACTGTTCTGAATTTTTTTAAGAGCGGGGTCCTACATTTTAAAGTCAACAGATCACGTATTTTGATATTAGACAGCTAAACATGTAACAATTTATTTTAAAGCATTAAGAATTGTATTTCCTTCAAAATATTTTTTAGCTAGGTTTTTTATTTGGCAAACCCACAGGAAAGTCCTTTTGCTATTATTCCCTGTGATATTTCTTGGTCACTAAATTTATAAATAAAAATTGTACCAACATTTTCATCAATAACTTTTCATTAAAAGTAATACAGTAAAATATAATTTTAAAAACGTTTCCACTAGTAAAGCAGGAAAAGAAAACCACAGATTTAAATTTTTTGTTTATAATAAAATTTTATGTGTATATCTAAGCACTTCCTGACCAAATGTTCAATATATATCTTTGTGTTAAGTGTTACATAGATGAGAAATTGGGTAAAATTGCAGAATATAAGCTTCTGGATCAAACAAGAAACTAATCTCTTTTCAACCTTATTATTTGAAGTAAATAATATCCGAAACAGTCTCCCAGTCTATAAATTATAAATATATGGGCAGCAACCATCACCCAATGATCAGGCTTTGTAGAGTGAAGTTTGGGATGTTATAGAGAACTACGGCCCATTCTCAACACAGCTGACTTACGGATTTACTACTTTCTTTTTGAGAAGTTAGATACCTTTCATGTGATCTTAAGGGATTATTTACTGAAATAAAATAACATATTCTAACAGTTATTTACCAATTCCTTTAAGAAAACCATGTTATTTCTAAACTGTTTTCCAGAGAAAAATAACCGCTCTTTTCATAAAGGGAGTTAATGGGGTTATAAGAAACACATTTTTTTGCTTTGCTGCCATATAATTCCTGAACGCCTATTGTACAGGATAATCCCTAGATTTAAGCCTAACCTCTACCCCATTTCTATTCCCACCTTCACAATGTTGGCATACTGTATCATAGTGCTAGATTTACATACTAACTCTACTATATAGAAAGCGCTCAGTAATAGCTCACATAATTAATTTTATAAAGAGTCTCCCTTTCTGGCCTTTAACATTATGTGTTCAAAAGTGACCTCATTTTTTGGAACTATCCCAAACTCTAACACTGGAAGAAGCACAGCAGATTGGCTATTTTGACACTGGTTAATATCAGAGGCTAATTACAGACAGTCAAATCTAGGTACCTCCATTCTGATCTATCTACCTGACAAAAGAACAACATAATATATGTAATATTACTTTTGACATACACATGAGTGTGCGTAGTGCCTGGGCCCAATGTGATTGTCTGTTGAGCTCTTATAATTCATATACTTTGGCAGGCATAATCTTCACATGTGACCAGTTGCCAAGATTGATTGATTAATTAATTAATTAATTAATTAATTAATTAATTAATTTTTTATAAAAAATTTATTTCTATTGAGGTAACATTGATTTATAACATTATATAAGCTTTATATGTACAACATTATTTTTCTACTTCTGCGTAAGGTACAGCATGCTCACCACCAAAATCTTAAGTTTCTATCCGTCACCATACAGTTGATCCCCTTTACCCATTTTGCACACACCTGCCTTTTCTCTCTGGTAACCACTCACTCTGTT